>NC_052131.2:33566019-34197177 GCF_016086655.4 Lepeophtheirus salmonis
AAAAGCTCTCTTTTAAATTTTACTCTCGAAGAATAGAAAAAAATAAAATGTGTACTACTACATAAGATGAGCCCTATATTTAACTTAAATATATGTCTATTTTAATAAATTGCCCATAAATATTTTCCTCATAATGAAATCACCTTTCAAATTATTTACTTTGTGTGCCAGTAAAGTTTTTTATCAGGATTTTCTATCCTTCAGCAATTAATACAACAATTAGTCACAGAAAAGACGGATTTGCCACTCTCAACCGTTATGTCAAGACACTAAATATGTATGACATTTAAAGTATATATATATATAAAACTGAACTACTAATTCAGTAATTCTATAAATTTTTTTTTTTTTTTTTTTTTTTTGAGGGAGCACCTTATTTTGGGTTAAAGATTTATGGATTTAAACTTCTTTTTAATGATACTACACTACCTATAGCTCTAGACAATGCACTGTATAGTCCCGGTTGAGAATCACTTTACTAAGCACTGGTAACCCCCGAACACTAAGTCTACCCACGCATCACTAAATTGTAGAGAAGTGAAAATGGGCCCATTTTTAAGTGCGCCGGGATATAATTGTACAAGTTACAACTATAATACAAATATAATAACTTGTACCATTAAAAATGCGCATATTTTCACATCTCTACCAATATGTATGCATTTACATGAATGCAAGGCCTTTAAAAGAGGGAAGTAAACAGCAACGTGCATTTAAGAGGAGGTTAAGGAGGGCTGATGCATGCATCAATGCACCACCAGGGATTTCTCTATATCAATGTTATGTATATAACGTTTGTAATTACGCCTTTATTAAATCGTTCCAACTAACAGAGTGTATGAATAGTAGCAATCATAATAAAGAAAGTACCTATCTGATTTTTTTTTTGATGTGAAGTACACACACATCAAACTTTCTCCTACCACCACAAAAAAATACACTTAAATATTCATACACAACTCACGCCGCCCGGACATGGATATCATCACGGGAGTCTTATTTATTAATATATGACATGGTTATGCTAAGTGCAACAGCTACTGTAACTCATAGCCAGAAAAATCAATTCAAAATCTGAGGATTTGGAATTGCTCAAATTATAATAAAACCTCTCCCAAAAAGAAGATGCAAACGGGAGAGAAAATAAAAAAGTGAAATTTTACTTCTATTGAATGGATTTGAAAGATAACTATTTTTAATAAACACAAAAAATAATATAATATAAGATAGACTGTGGTTTTGAAGAACCAAAAAACTTCCTCTTACAAAAAAAAAGATATATATGTAGTAGGAGTGAGGAGAATATTCTTCCTATTTCTTTACCCTTGATAAAACAAAGAGACTATTCATAGAACAAACAGTAAGTCTCTAATACTGCATCTCAAAACATGTAATAAAATGTATCAAGGATATATCGACTTGACGGATAATTCATGCATCATAAGTACAATGATATAAATTGTGTGCAAGAGTCATAATGAGTTCCATGAGGCCATTGCCTTTAGAAAAAAAAAAAAGGGAGGGGAACTAAATTATTGTGTAAATGAGCAATATATGAATCAAAGGGATTCATTAGAAGTCGCAATAGAATCTTCTCAAATATATTTATAAGTAGGCTAACTATAATCAAACGCAAAAAATATATTCATATTCACCTTTGACAATGTTTTCCTTTTCGAAAAATCCAATCCGTCATTTTCAATGTGGGAAACGTCTTTTTTGGAATTGATAAAGTTAAAAACCAGTGTATTTTTTCCTTCATTCCTCTGTTTCCAACTATCTCGGAATGTAATGTTTTTACTCTCCACCAGAGATTGGGAATGCTTGCTCTTGGATCCTCCCCCCACCCCGTCAGAAATAAGCCTCCCAGTCTCTCCCAATATCCCAGAATCCTCTGATTGTTTATCTACACTATGTATTTCAGACTGCTTTGTTGTAGCAACAACAGGAGTAGGGGCTTCATAGCGAGAATGAATGGATTGAAGAGAAGATATTCCTCCTGTGAAGTCCACTACATCCTCTTCTTGCTCTTCCTTACTACTAGTCAGTGAGCCGCCACGACTGCTACTCCATTTAGGATTACAACTACTGCTGTTGTTGTGATTATTATTTAATTCTTTTTTAACTTCCTTGAGAACAATGGACTTGAATTCACACATTTCCTTGGGTTGAGAGGAATCACCAGAACTACCAATTGTAGAGGACTTGGTGGACACTCTAGATCCACTGTTTGAAGAAGAAGAAGAGGAGCTAGATAACGAAAATTTATTGGCGATGGGTTTGTTGTTGGATGTAGTAGTCACATTTGACGGAGCAGGATTATTACTTAAAACATTTTTAGTTGTCTTATCACTGACTAATAACACTTCCGGCTCCTGGATTTTGTTTTTCTGATTTCGTTCGCTAACAGAGGTGTCACTGTTCTTATTGCTAGTATTATTATTACTTCTTGTAATTGGACGGATCACACCAATTTGTTTAGGAGGAAGCTCCAAATGATTTTTGGAGGATGATGCATTATTAGTAAAGCTGGTACCCACTTTTAGAGGATTAGAAGAAGTCTTGTGTTGTTTAAGAGGATCCTCTGACCTTTCAACAATTCGAGATGGCAGTACTTTGCCAACATTTTTAGCTGGTAATGCAGGAGGAGTTTCTTCTTGTTTAGAGGATACAATAACTCTAGAGGAAGATGCAGCAGAAACGACACTGTTTGGACTAGAAGAGGAGGTTTTGGATTCGAATAACTTTCGAGTTTGTTTAACAATGTCTTGAGCAGGCAGCTCCTTGGTTTTCTTGTCCCTGACAATCACTCTCTCAGGTATAAGTGCTTTGGTAGCATTAAGATCAAGTGCGGCTCTATGAGTCACTTTAGGTGGTAAAGGTGGTGGGTGATCCGCGGGCAATCGATTTCGACTTAAAACTTCCACACTTTTACATCGCTTCATAGAGTCTCTGGATCTGATATAATGCGAAGTGGAGCTAGATGATTTTTTTTGGTGTGGATTGTTAATGTGACTTTGTCTGGGAAGCCAGGTTCTTCTAGGAAGAAGTGGAGGTTCCTCCTCGTCTTTTTCTAGAAAATCCTCAAGACTTGCCGTTCTGCGAAGATTATTAAAATGTGTAGATCGTAGTGCAGCACTCATGTAGCGGGATTTAAGTCTGGACACAAATCCAGGTCCGTAGCGAAGTTCTTCAGTGGATGATGTAGAAGAAGAGGTTCCGTCGTCGCTATCGAGAGAAGAGGATGAAGCCTTAGGAAGGCGTGATTTATCCATCAAGATCAGGCTCTCTTCTTGGTCTGTGACCACAATGGCTGGGGAAGCAAGGATCATCCCCGAGAGTATAGAATTGAAAGAAGAAGTAGAGGAGGATTTTAATTCACTATCAATAATGGAATACCCTGATAATTTATTTCTTTTAAGTAGAGGATGCAGTGTACTAAGGGACTTGCCCCTTGTCGATGATCCTGATTTACTGTAGGATCTACCCACACCACTTGAAGAAATATTCTTTGTCACTCGTAAAGAAGGAGAAGAAGAAGGAGAGGAGGAGGGTACTAAGAACTCGCGAGTCCTCTCTTCCTCTGGTGAAAAAATAAACTGACGGTCTTCCCGGGAAATATGGCAAGCGTCATTGCCCTTACGTTCATGTAAATTCATGTCTACCTCCGCACCCTCCTCCGCCTTTTCTTGTTCTTCTTTAGCTCGAGCGCGTTGCTGCTGTCTACTACTACCCTCCTGCTCACCCTCAGCAGGATCCGCGCTCTTCGACTGTTCCTCTCTCCTCCTTTTACTACAATTAGCACTACTAACTTCTTTTTCTACATTGCGATCTATTGCTCCCCCAACCTGCTTTTCAACCATCAATATAGAGGAATCAGCTCTGCTCCTACAGCTACTAACGACCAGCAATTCCTTCTTTGCTGGTTCATGTTGACTACTACTTGGCCTCTTACTGTAAAAAAAAAAAAAAAAATAGATTAACTAAGCAAGACACAAACAAAGTTATAGCAATATTATTTACAGATGGGCTGATCCCGGAGATGGCTCCTTCTTCTCGTTAGACTCTAAAAGTTCAGCAATCACAGAAGCATTTGGATCCACGGTTTTAGCCAATGCATTTCGACGTAGCAATAACTCCTTTTTCCAGGGTGGTAAGGAACATGAAGAGGACGAGGAAATCCCACTCATGTTATTCTTCATGATCTGTAAATAAGTACAAAATGAAAAATCATGCATCAATATTTTAAACAATGGTTGTTAAGTTAGCTATAGATAATATTATATACGAATATATGTATTTAGAAAATAATATGTGTAACATAAATTCTTTAAAAATATGCAGGGAAACGAACAACAAATCATTGTACCTGGGCCAGACAGGTCTAAAGGCGTTATTGTTCTTGGTAGTTGCTCCTATCATTTCTTGTTTGAATCTATATATGTATAGTTGGTATATTTTATAACCATATATGTAGTAACCCCTTCACAAAGAAAAGTCCTTTTTCAAGCAATACTAATAGGGGGAAGAGAGGGAGGCAACGAACCCAAAGGAAATCATCATGGACCTTCATTCATCTTTTAGCTATGACAATTTAACTTACTCTTTGAAAAGAGTAGGAAATTAATATTTTGATCATATTACTAATACTGAAATACAATAGTACGTTACAGCAGCAAGAAAAAACCTCCAGCTCTAAGTAACTTACCTACTATTTAGTACTATTCAACACTTATCATCTCTGAAGGTCAGGTTTAGGTATACAAATTCAAGGTGTAGGTAACCTTATACATACATACATTTTGAATTGGACATATTGAATTACACAGGGGAGAGACGCATATTTATTATATATTTAGAAGTTCTATCTAAATAATATGTATATATTTATAGATATCCATCGATATATTTAAAACTTTTAACTTTCTCCTTCCCTGATAAAATTATGTTATTACTCATTGATTTATTATAGATTGAAAGGCAATTTTATCGAATCAGATGTTTGCAAACACTACTACTCAATACTCATCATTACCTACCAGTTAATGATGATAGTTGTAGGTCTAGTTTGCAAACAATATATTATGCACATACAATAATAGAGTCAGCTGTGGAGCTGAGAGAAACTATAATTATTTAACCATAGGCCATCAAGAACTATTCTGTAAAAACTCTCATCTACGATTATGTTAAGTATAGGGCCCCCCATGATTCCAATTCTCCAACAATTTACATTTACGCTTAGAGTATTGAATATATAATCTCGAAATCTCGCACGGCCCAAGATATCTTTAAAAAAAAATTGCTTTACGGCAACACAATATTTCTGAGCCAGGCCAGATCAAATTCAGCAACGGAAAGTGGCTAATCTTATGTACATTTAACTATCATTAATTTCAGAAAAAAATAATTTTCTTTATAATGAGCCGTACCAGGGCTCTCTGTGGCCAAAACTACGCCCATGGCTAGCATTTTGGTCATTTTCAGTATGACACCTTGTACCCACAACAGTAACAAGGCTAAAGTCTGGGCCAACCGTACAATCATCAAGGACATACATAAACATGGGGAAAATTTTAAAAAACGAAGCCAACTCTCAAAATATAATTCTGTGGACGCCCCTGATTGGGTACCAAGTAAAGAGATTTCAGAGAATCATCAGGGCCCTCAAGGCCAATGGCCGTAATATCGAGGTCTTCGACCAATGAGGAACGCCAACATTTAGGCTCTCAAGGACAATATCAGTAGGACATGGGAAGGCGCTTGCTATAAAATTGGAGAGCACTTTACAGTTTATAGAAAATAATTGCTTACTTTTCGGTGATTTAAAAATAATCAATTTTTGAAAATGGCAAACTCTGCTTTTCCCAATGGTGTAAATAAAGGTTAAGGCAGAATTGAAATTATGGCTCACCCTTTATATTATGTTATATGATGTTTTAACGCTTGCAATCGACAATGTTCAGCTTCCTTATCGATATTGATAGTTGCAAAAAAAAATATTTTCGATAATTAATAATCGAAAATATGAAGAGTCGAAATGACGAAAACAGAAATATTGAAAATTAACTGGAGGAAGATCTAATCAGGTGACCTGACTAATAAAGGAACTAAATAAAGTCAATTTAGAGAGCTACTACCATAGGCTTCGATAGCTTACGCATGATATCGTAGATAGTCTCATATTCATGAAGATAAAGGTAACACTCTAGCAAACATTGGAATGCTCAAAATTAGCATATAGATAGCTAAAATATGCCAAAATTTGAAGGATAGTTTATTTATATCTCGCGTTCAAATACTGACTAAAAAATTAATAACTAATTATATACTAACAATTGAATGCCTAACTCGAAAAAATAATAGTAGAAGTAGGAGTGAAGTAATGGCTAAATAATGCTGACATATAGTCACTAAAACGCTGTTAAACATGATGGTTCTTTGGTGGTATTGTTCTGTATTCTACATAATTCCATCGGAAAACAGCTTCCTAATTCTTTGATCGTGTTGCAGACTGAAAGTCTCAAGAAAAAGTAATCCATTTGGTGCCAACGTCGTTAACTTTATAGTATCTTGCAACCTTTACCCCAAAAGATGAATTGGAAAAAAAGGACCCAAATCAGTTGGTAATTTGCCAATTCTTTCCAACTATGAAATTACTATTCAATAATTGTTGAAAATGGATCACAGACTAGCAATAGCTAATTCTAATTCAACAAATCAATGTTATTTCATTAACGATAAAGCGGATACATGGACGGCTGACAACAAAATACAGTGACACTTTTGGAGTAAGTGAGGTAATATCGAGCCAAATACTGGAATTATTAAATGATTAGTATTGTTGGGAATTATTCACAGCTACACACGTCGTTACCTTTATTGTATAACGCAGTCCTTCCTCCAAAAAGAAACAAGGGGAGGCCCTAAATCAGTTGGTAGTAAGCAAATTCGGGACCAATTCTTCCCAACTATGGAAGTATCATTCAATCATTGTAGGAAATGTTAATTCAAATTCAACCAATCAACTTTGATCAAAACACAGATGGGAGGAAAAAAGCAGAAAAATCGATAGCTGAAAACAAAAGAGTGTACACTTGTATTTTGTTAAGGTTGTACCGTGTGCAAAGAAGTTTGCATAATTTGAAATAATAAAGTTTGGTTAACAGTTGTTACAATTTTGAACATGTTCTTATTGTATTGTTAGCAATTTTGGATTTTGTTCCATTTTCGAGAATATTGCAAAACATTATGCAGTACCTAGAGGCTACAAGTAGTGTTGTGTAGGTCCTTACATAGGAGAGTGGCCCAGTTCAGTTCCACTTGCAGGCCCTCAAACTTAGAAAAGATAACGTCATTGAGGGTTTAAAAAAATAAAATTCTATTATATAATCGAAGAGAAGGCGAGAGCGAGACATGTGGTATTACTGAATTAAGACCTTTGTTAATGTCAGCTGCCTATTATATGATTTTAGGGAGAGAGAATTAATTACTGCTATAAAGAGGAGAACCTTCAACAATTAAATATCTTTAGTGCAGGGAAAATATCATAATTATATTCAGTCCAGGGCTTGACAACTTCCTGGATCACCTGAATATAGGCATTGGAGTCAATTCTTGGGCCATTGACAGGAAAAAAGTGGGTTGGCATGACTTTACCATCTGATGAGATGACACTAAAATTAATAACCGAGACTGGAAACTTGGTATACGTGACTCCTTCTACTTCCTCTATTGACCCATCAAACCACCTGTTGTAAGACGGATCCATGGTAAAAAGCTTGTTATCTGAGAGTAAGATAAACCCACATCGGCGTAGAGTAAATCAACAATTCGTTGCCTTTGGTGTCGCTTCTTCGACATCTTTAGAGCAACTGCCACGTGTTAACCACTTTTGAAAGCTTCAAGACTCCAATGATGCCATGAGAAGAGTATTAAACTATTTTAGGCTTAAAAATCTAATTACTTAAGTGAAAAGTGCATTATAATGAAAACATGAATATTTTTTGCAAGATATCTGTAATATCCTTCATACATAAATGGCTTAATAAACCATCAATATTTATAGGAAACATTCGAAAAGTAAACAGTTAAGAGGCAGTCCCACAGACTTAAGGACTGATAAGACCAGTCCTAAGCCTGTATTGGACCGACACAACATTAGCTATGAGTACTTGGAGTATTTCCATACAACAACAACAATTTTTCTAATCTCGTTTCATTTGCGCAGTACATGGAATTCATGGAATCATGACTAATTGTAATTCATACATATTATACGTCCTGCATACAATTAATTGGTCTCTTATGTCATAACTCTTGTAATAATGACACAAAATCAAATCAAATGGAATATTCTACGTTTATCTCTCACTCGAGCTAATTAACCAGTGTAAATAGTACGTATTTATATATTAATTATTATTACTAAAAACTAATAACTATAAAAAGAAAACATAATATTATATTTTTGATCACTTCCGGATGGATTTAATTGTTTAATCCTTCTTACTTAAAAAATAGTATTGAAGGTCTGTTACCTCATAAAAATAAGTGCCATATTACTCAACATATATTATTTATAATATTTTCCTGAATGAATTGGATCGGATAGCAGCACCATTTATTATTATATACATATTTTTCTTTTATTAGCAATAAAGGGGTCAAGAACCTCTAAGAACTTAGATGTTCAATCAACAAAAATGTATACAATTAATTTGACAAAAAAATTAACAAACATGATATTATAAGATTACATTTGTAGTTATATTCTTTTTTTTTTTTTTTTTTTTTTAGTCTTAAGGGAAATAGTTTCTACTTGGTGGGAACTAGCAGATTCATGTTTGATCTACTAGAATAGCCACAAGGGCGCCCTCTATCCAGTCAATACCTGAGAGGAACTCAACTTTTAAACATTAAGAGGAAGTCAATTCAAATGACTCATTGATATCCCTTTCTTGTAAAATAAACTTTACTTCGAGTTTGGATTTTTCACATTTCATGATACTTTTAGTTAGAATTATAGTTTAAAATCCTTTTGATTTCTCACACCATACTAGCGCTTTGCATCTGCTGACACGTTTTACAGGACTTAAACAGTTATAATCCAGGGTGTGCCCTTATCGGTCTGACGGTTCCGGTTCTTGACCCGCTAGAACCGGAACTGACAAATTCGAACCGAGATCGCAATATATTGCTTATCGGTATCGGTTCTTGTGCTTTTGTTCCAGTATAGGATAAATAATGAAAAAACAATATACATATATAATAAAAAATAAATTAACTTTAATCAAAAAATCAATTTCCTGAGTTTTGCAATGATTTTTTTTTACGTGGCCAGGGTGATAAAGTTGTATCTGAGTTCCAAATAGCTAAGGGCTTCTTTTACATCTGGAAAAGTGGTTTTAGGCACTAGAGGGTGTAAATAAAAGAGAGACGTGGTGGGGAAGATTATGGATCCAGGTCCGCTACGAAGCTTGTTGGGGCTATATAATATACCTCAAGCTTTACTATGCCAAGGTCCCCCTACACCAATATATTTTAGCTGAGAAATGTCTTTTGGATTCTCAAGAAAAAATCATCATCGACTATCTATAAAAGGATAAAACTATTAAATGTGCATATTATTTATCGTTCTTGGACCGTTTGAAACCCGAGCTTCAAGAAAAACGTCCATGATTGGCCCACAAAAAAAAGTTATTTTCCATCATGACAATGCACCAGTTTCACACCTCAGCTTTCGTGGTGGCAAAATTAATGAAAATAGGGTTCCAAATCGAGGTACCCACTCTACAAGTAATCTCACTCACCTTCATTCTCCTATCATCCATCACGATATCATGGATTTTATCATTATTTTTGGAGTAGTAACCTCAATAGAGTGTCCAGAACGTTCAGCGTCACTTGTGCCCATATGGCCACTCCGAAAATTTTTAAACCACTTATAAACTGATCTAATTGAAGGTACAGAGTCCCCATAATTTTTATCAAGCTTATTTTTAGTCTCTTGACGCGTTTTGCCTTTCATCAAGTAATGTTTAATCAACACACAAACTTTCATTCCATTCATATCTGCTCACAGCTAATTTAATGACACATCATGACAGCTAAGCTGCTCTTCTCCCAATAGAACTACACACTTCTTTTGAGCTTTTTATGCCAGGTGTTACAGGCCAGTTAAATATCAAAGTTCTTAGTTAAAATAGTTGATTGACAACAGGTAAAACACAAGAAAGCTCTTCAATATATCTAAAGGCTTTATTCGTCCATCCATTTTACAAAGCAATATACATTTTTTAATTGGGCTCTAAAGATTTCTTCCGATAGCCGCCATTCTCCCTCCTTCAACGTTTCCGAAAAGAAAAGTCTATGACTTTTCCTGCAAATCCAAACATCCTAAAAACTTTGTCCCAAGCCTGCTGAAATCCATTGTTATCACAAATCTGAAAAAATATGTAACTGTGTGTCCAGTTTTCCACATTTAAAGGGACATAAATTTTCCTATAAATTTCTCATACAATTAAATAATTGCATAGCAAAGACTTGGTGTCCATATGAGCTTGTAAATTTCTGCACACTCCATCCCCAACACTTTTTAAAGATGTAAAAATGTTTATTATATTTCTTGTCCTTCCTTCTCTCTCAAGCTGGCACAATGCATTTTAAAAAAGGGTACTACTCATTTCTAAATTTGTAAAAACTTCTTTTAAAGTTGATTTGAAAAGCAGATCTTCGTATTTCTGGAGGTAGGCTTAAGTTAAAAGATGTTTGCATTCGTCTGACAATGGGGAACTGCAGCTTATTAAGTAGTTTAGCTACTTGATATTCAATATATTTATTAGGACCCTCATCTTTGTGTACCGCTAGCAGGTAATGATGGCTCAGGATATTCTTCAAAACAATTTTTTTACAACAGCCCTTTCTGCGGCTCCAAAACTCATTATTATTCTTTTACCTCCCAGCTCATTGCTTCCACCCTTACAAAAATAGGGAGACCTCCATTTTTTAATTCTAGATCCAGTTAAAAAATATCTTAAACCTAATACTAGTTAGGAATAAACATATAATAAACAAATCTATATTTGGTTATAATAATAAAAGCCAATAGGGTGGCTTCATTTATGAATAATATATGACTCATTATATTTTGAAATCTTATCATAAGATTATGTCGAATTGAAGGGGAGGGGAATTAACATACTGCAAAAGGTGAGATGTAGTAGGTTATCTTATCTTTTAGTCATCATATCACTGTTCTCTTCAACTCAATTCCTTGAAATACGATGTTTGCTTTCTAGCAATTCAATAGATAAGATTGTATAATATTTTTATTTTAGAAGCAATCAAATTCGGGAAGATATTATGTCAACAAAGAATAAGGAAAGTTAGGAGAAATCATATAATGACAAATGTATCCTTGGTTGTTATAATAATAGTCAATAAGGGTTGCTTCATTTATGAATAATATATGAGTCGTTATATTTTGGAATGTTATCATTTGAGATCCCCAAATTTATCTGCATTTTAACAGCTATTTTTAGGTAAAAAAGTATTCACTTATTAGAGTAAAGGGAAGATTGAGTGCGAAAATTGAGGAAGAAAAGAAGAGGAAAGGATGAATCCATTAGCGCAATTGATTATAAAGGAAAAGTACTCGGATATTCAAAAATATATTATATCCGAAGGTGAAAATCCAGTGTGGAATCAACATGGCAACCCAAACATTTTGAAGAATGTTTACGAGGAGAGAAAGAATAATGCTCATGACGTTTAATTAGATAAGCTACAGTCAACTATGACAAGGGAGGAGAGGCAGAAGAAAATAAAAAAGGACATTAGCAAAAATTATTCCGATGACAATCCTCAATTCTACTCTGAGTCAAACAAGGACTTACAATTATAACTCCGTAACAAATCCACAAGATTACACTCCGTCTTTTATGAGCACACACAAAAACGTTAAAACTGGTTTTGAATAGGATTGAATCTATTTAGGAAAATATGACAACTACTCAGGAATTAAATAAGAACGAAAATTGCTAAGGAAAAGAAAATTCCTTTTTTATACAATCGATTACAAATTAACGGGCCAGCTAAAAAACACACTGGATTTACATGTATGATAATATCCATCTTGGCACCAAAGCTATTTAGATTTTTTCAATCCGTTTTTTCTCAATAGATATAAACGGGCATTCAGCCAGATTTCTTTTCAATATTTTTTTATTCATTCGAAGTGAAAGATAATCTTTTTAGATTGACCATTCCTAAGATAGTACACCCCTCAGTACTCATTAAGGAGTTCGTTGCCCAATGGCGGCGATAGAGGGTACTCAAGCATCCCCAGAAAAAGAAACATTTTTTAACACGTTCACAAAAGTCAATAAATATAATTTAACGTATTGATTGACAATTCATTTAACTAATGACAAATTCAGAATGCCTATACAGTGTACATTGTTCACTATATGCTCTCTAGAGAAATGTGCCTTCACTAACAAGGGCAAACAAATAGTAGACCTGAGCTTGTTTTCATATACAATTAAATAGAAGATACCAAATCATAATAAAGGATTGGGCAGGCTTGAATCTTCCCGAGAAGAGCTTGAATCTGTTTGCTTATAACTAGTTATCAATTATGGTGATTATTTCATTAATTATTTTGTAAAAATTTCCAATCCATTTTGTGTAATTAAAAATATGATTGTATATTAAACCAAGATTTTATTGTTGAAAAGATGGTTTTTGACAACATTTGCCTCCAAAATATACCTCAAGACAATATGGTACTCAAATACGTTGTTTTTAACAAAGGCTGGCTTAGCTGGAATATAGTGTTACAAATAATTGTATATTCTGTTTCGCATGCAGTCATTTTCTGAATAAAAATTTAAGGGATCAACATGAGCCTGCGTTTATAGACACCGGATTTTCTAACTGGAGAAAGGGTATTTAAATTTTAAAGAGTGACAAGGAAAGCCAAAGAAAGACAAGTTTCGTATGGAATAATGGAGGAAATTTAAAATCAAAGAATATCAAGGATCCACTAAGCACAATTTGTTGGATAGAGACACTCAATGCTGTTTAAAAAAAACAGAAGTTATATCGGAGCTTAAGTTGAAGCTCTTCGCTATCCAGGTTGGCAAGGCCTCATAGAGAGAATGAATAATCTTCAAATAAGGGAAATTTCTTGGAACTTATGAATGTTATCCGCAAATTTGATAAAACCGTCACTCAAAAGGGAAAATATAGTCACCACGACATTCAGAATGAAATATTTCATGTGAAGGCAACTATCCTATGAAGACAAGTCCGTTGTGAGGTGAAAGACGCTGAACATTTTGCTCTTCTAGTCGATGAATGTAAAGACATCTCTAAAAAAGAACAAATCTCAATAGTATTTCGTTATTTACATCCAGGGCCTGGAGAAATACGTAAAGAGTTTCTACAGAAGGCCTTGACGCTGATTCTCTTTTATCATCAATAGAACTCACTCTTAGCCAATTTTATATTGATATAAATCGTTGTGTTCGGTAGTTTTATGATGGAGCTTCTCTTATGTCAGGATCAAATAATGGCGTTCATGAGAAATTTAGGAAGGAAGTTCCTCAAGTGATATATATTGTTATGCACACAGACTCAATTTAGTCCTGCTAGATTGTTTTCGTAATGTGAGGCTTGCAAACGTTTTTTTTTTTTTTTTGATATCGTTGGAGTGCTATGAAAGTTCTTTTCCCTCATGTAGTTTTCGAACTATTTAAAGCAAAACAGAACAGAAGGATCTTAAACCAACATGCCCATGATTGAATTTAAGAGACTGAGTGATACAAGGTGAACATGTCAATATCAAGATGAAAGACAGAATTACGGCAAAACAAGTAACATTAAGAAGAAACGTGGAAGGATCAAATGTGCGAAGAAGAGCAGAGTCAAAGGCTATAATGTCTCTTATTATTGATGAACAATTTATTTTGTAGCTTATTCTTTTTGAAGAGGTTCTTAGGACACCTAAGTTCATGTCGGATCAGCTACAAGGATCTAATTTTGACCTTACAGGAGTTGATGATTTGGCGCATTCTGATATGAATACACTATCGGAAAAAGAACACAGGAAGAATGGGAAAACAATGTATTAGCATTTCTAAAGATTTTTTCCATCTCATGCACCCTTACAGAGATGTTTTTATCGATTTATTTAAGCAAATTGCCATTTCTCTAACCCTTCTTGTAACATCAGTTAACAGAGAAAAAAAGTTTTTATGCCTTGAGAGACTAAAAAGCTAATTGAGAATTAGCAGTGGGGATAATCGTGATTTGGCTATGCCATCAATAGTTGTATTTAGAGCAAGGATTATTGATAATGACCAAATTATAGACGAATTATACTTATGTAAATAAATATTTACTTAGAAAAAAAAATTAGTCAATTTTTTTTTGTGTGTGTTGTCTTATACTTATTAAAGCAATATAATATTGAAATAAAAACTTTATACGTTTATATATTTTCTTATTGTTGCTTTACATGAAACATATAAAATGTTTATTAGCAGAAAATCTCACTTATAGTAAGCATCCCTCTAGTATTCCATGGCACTCCTATCAAAAATTTGCTATCGCCACCACTGTCGGTGGGACCAAGATTTGAACTTATGTGCCTGAAACAAAGTATTTGCTGTGCAAGCATTGCAACTTTAGCGCTACAGCCGATAGGAAGTATGCCCTAGAACAGTATGGACAGTGCACCAGTTACAAGAAGAATGTATATTTAAACAAAAACGGATACAAAGCTACACAGAGGGTGCTCAACGTCATCCCATCCAACGATACAACCGATGACATCTTCAATACCGACCTTGGTCTCTAAAATACCCCTCTTGCAAAGATCAACAACAGAAGAATTCAAAGACTTCTTGGAAAAGTACTCTAAGAAGACGATGCCTAACCGCAAAAGATAATAATTTAATGAACAAGGACCTGCTTGATTTAGATATTTCATTTACAGAGTGCGACAGGGAAATTTTAAGCGATCAAGAAGCAAAAAGAAAACATTAACAACTTTTTACTAGAAAAGTATAATGAAAAAATGTGATTGAAAAAACTTTTAGCAATCAATCTTGGCAAGAATTATTCAATATGACCGCCTCAAGCCTTTATTTCACCCTCCACACGAGGTCTGAACTTGGGGCAGGTTGACAAAATATAATCGGCAGACATGTTGGCACCTTGCTTATTGATGCTGGCCTTAAGCTCTTGCAGATTTCTGTGTGATGTCTTCCCAACCTTGCCCTCTAAGACGCTCCACACACTGAAGTCAAGGGGATTGAGACCAGGAGTGGGAGAGGGCGAGAAGGTCTTGTCCCAAAAAGTGCTCCTTGTATAAGTTCTGTGTTTTCAAGGCACTGTGGCACCGTCTTGGTTCCACACATAGTTGTTCTCAGGATAGTTAGCCTTCAGCCAGGCAAGATTTTCTACGTCAGTACATTACAGTAGGCCTCAGCCCCGATTTTCTCATTGGGCTTGAGGAAGAAGGGGTCCATTTTCTTTCCATCAGAGGGCACGACTCCCATGTATATTTTTAGGATCGGATGTTTTGTCCTGAAGGTGTCCTAAACTTCCTTAGATGCTGCTGCTATAAATATGTCGTTTCTGCGGTTCAAAACCAAGTCGACTGTGAGGATCTTCACAGTCGACAGATAACTCTTCAAGTAATTAAGGTATTTTTTGCATCTCTCAAGCCTAAAGGCCTTCATCCTGTCTTGGAGTCCTAACAAGTCTCATAAGGTCGAAGTCGTCATGAACTGCCCTCCTGATGGTGATATCGTCCACATTGAACTCATCACCCAAACGGGGCATTGATGATGTTGGATCATGGCCTCCAAGGACTTGAAAAATGTTTCATCTCTCTTTAAAGAATTTCATCCACTTACTGCATTTCTTTTTACTCCTTTCCCATTCTTCTCGGCTACTGTGATGTGCCAGACTGTCCTCACGGCCACGCCTTTTTTATTCATTTTTTGTCCGATTTTATTCAAATCAAAACAATAACCCAGAAAAACAACACATGTATCGGAACATTGCTTAAGATGCCACCTGAAACCTTAATTACCTCAAAAAATTAATTTTAATGAGGCGGAAAGTTTCCCTGTCGCACTCTGTATGTATTTTTTTTTTTAGCAGAATACGTCCTATTTGACCAGATTTATTCGCATTTTCGGCCTATTTCTGCATTTTTGAGTTTTTTGTTAGCATTTGTATTTGCATACTTAGCTCCATTATGCATTATTTGGACATCACAAGTTATCATAATAAAAATCAATATTATGTCAAAATTAAGGAGAGGGGAATTAACAAACTGCTAAAGATGAGAGGCATTAGGTTTTCTTATCTTTTAGTCATCATATCACTGTTTTCTTCAACTCTATTCCTTGAAATACGATGTTTGCTTTCTAGCAATTCAATAGATAAGATTGTATAACATTTTTATTTTAGAAGCTATCAAATTTTGGAAGATATTATTATGTCAACGACGAAAAAGAGGCCAGTTAGAGGTAGTTAGCTAGTAATATAGAAGATTAGTTTGTCAAGTAACTGAGTAATAACAATTATCGACCACTCCTTTGTCTAATTCAATTATCGAAGATAAATAAAAATTTGAAAGTTGTTTAATTTAGTGCAATTATTATAACATTTATCTACGAGCTGTTGTTGACTCAGAACTATATTATAGTATGACGTAGATACTTATTTTACATTATCCGTCAATAAGCTTTTTAGAGATGAATGAATCAATAAATTAGTTGTTTTTTCACATAAGGATATAGATCCTATTATAATGTATATAACATATTATTAGCAATACAACAATGATGGATCAAGTTACTTTTAAATTTTTACAAAAAAAAATCAACTTTATTTTAATAACAATAGCTTTTATTAATGATATATTTATTGACTTAATGCGGTGTGTGTATCATGTTATAAAATAACGCGGAGTCTTTGTAAATCACTAAATTGTTAATTCCAACCCTTCAGTTTTTATGTACAAACGGGGCATTAACATTATAATTTATGTAATTGGAAGTACAAAGAGCGTAACATTTCCTACGTGAGAAATCACGTAACCTCAACTCTTAAAAAACAAAAAACAACGTGTAGCTAAATTTTTCATACAACAAATCAAATAGAACGGCTGCGTTTGAGTCGAGCATAAAACTCCGTTGTATTTTATCAGCCGGGGCGTAGAAAGGACTATATTTCTTTTCATTTTCATTTTTTGAAAAAAAATTTCAAAAATCTAAAGCTATTAACAAAAAAATTTTAAAAATTAAATATCAAATATTAATTTTTTTGAAAAAAAAAATCACAAAAATTATCATCTATTTGGAAAAGTTTTCTAAAATTAATTTTCAAATAATTAAGTTTTGAGAGAAATTTCAAAAATCCATAGCTATTCAAAGAAAATTAATTTTTTTTTTTAAATATTACATTTTTTTAAGAAAAATTTCAAAAATCCATAGCTATTTATAGACAATTAACTTTTTTGGAAAATAAATAATAAAAATGATTTTTTTAAAAATTAAAATCATATAATCAAATTTCCAAAAAAGTGGAAATTTTTGTTCCTGACAAAGGAAAAATTATCGATTGGGGAAAAAATTTAAATGGAGAAACAGAAAACTATTAAAGGAAGGATTTTTCCTCGGACGAAGGAAAAATTGGGAACAAAAAGCGAGAGGATATACTTTTCTAAAAAAAAGGTCACTCAACAAATCCTGTGGCGGAGGGAAAAATTTAATTTTTGAAAAACAAATTTTTATTAGTATAAGAAACCACCCAAAAAAAAAAATGTATATATTTAAATTCCTGCGGATGCCCCACATTAGATGCCTACTACATAAGATATTTCATACATTTTTAATGGGAGTCTTTAAACATAGCTTAATGTGATAATATGTTGTCCTATTATATTACTCCACGCTATATCTTATCCTTCACCAAGGTTTTATAAACCTTAAGTACACTTAGTACCTTAGTAGTTACTTTCTAAGTAAACAATATAATTAATGATTACACGTCTATAATACAAAAAAAAGGAATTGCTAATATTATATTTGTAATTACTTTATTTCACATATTATCATGTGGTTTATTGGTTTAACAAAAATATACAGGAAGCATTTAAAAAAGAAGTCCATGATTCTATTAAAAAAATAAGAAAAGAGCCTCAAGGAGTTTAAAAGTTGGAGTAAGTTGCATCCTTTAAAGGATGGATTATAATGACATATATTATGAATGAGGTCATTAATTCTAAGGATTAGAATATTAATTAATTCATGAGAAGAAGGAGCAGTCAAGCAAAAGTTCATAAGGAAGTGGGAAGAATAAAATGAAAAAACACAAAAAACGGAAGTAGTTTTATTTACTTATCATTACCGAGTTTAAATCCTAGAAATAAAGATAGCCCTTAGTCTTTTACGGAAATCATTAAGTGTTGGATTTTGGTTGGAAAATGTTAGACCGTTATAATTTTTGTAAGACATGGCCCGAAATACAGAGTGCGGCCGTTTTTTAACAACAACTTTGAGCGCATGCGCAGTTAGGAAATTGTTAGAAAAAAGTATTTGACCGGCGATACCACGTTAACACATACATATACGGTATATTTTGTTGTCAGCTATCAATTTTTTAGCTTCTTTTCTCCTAATCAGTGTTCTGAACAATGATTGGTTGAATAATAGTTCCACATTTGGTAAGAATGGTCTCATTGCCAACTGATTTAAGACCTTCATTCGGGTTGTTTTTGGGGAAAAGGTTGCGTGATAAAATAAGAGAACCGACGTGTTTGGTTTCAGCTTTAAAAAGTGGCATCGACCAACGAAGTAATTATTCCACAATCGTGGAAAGGGCAGAGTGCCCTTGTTGCGACCAGCGTGGGACAAGACAATTGTCTGATAGAAAACTTCTTAAACCAAGATAGGTCCTTTATCTGGAGAGTCTGGAGGTGAATAAGATTCTGCTCCATGCCACACTGCAAAGTAAACATTGACCTGGTAGTCTTATTTGTTTTTTTTTTCTTTGCTGGACCCATTGTTTCGCCTCCAAGCTCACCGGTCTTCAACTCCATGGACTTCTCTATGCGGTGTGCAGTTGAGCGACACAACAACATATCCTCTTGCAAGACAAAATCAGAGCAGGCTCCGGAATGAATTCTGGAATCTCTCAACAAGACCTGTTCCCCTTTCCGAGTTAGATTCTAGCCCCGTTATTGACGCCAAAGATGATTATATTGAATAAGGATATTTTTTTATTTGTTCAACTTTTATTTGGTATTGGTTTTTATTAAAATCGGAAGATAAGTTTTGGAGAAAATCCATCTTTTTTAAAAATTGTGTTGGTTGTTAAATAGAGGCTGCACCCTGTATATGAGCCTAGAAAAAAATCCCTTAACACAAAACCGGAAAAAAAATCGGTGTTGGATCGAGTCTAAACACTAATATTATCATTCTATTAAGCACTCAAAGACTAAGCCTCTATAAATTTTTGATAGGGGTAGCAAAACAAAAAAGTAAAAGCTGTGAGTTCTGTAATAGAATATAATTTGATGGCACCCTCCTATCAAAGTTTTTAAGTTTGATGAAAGGGATATTATGTATTAATTAATAATTATTCGTTTAAGAGAGAAATGAACATTTGATAAGGGTCTATGGCAAATCTAGGGTGTCTCTTTTCTTTCTTTTTCTAAATTTGAATTTAATTTCAAATCCATTTTTGAGATATTTCGAATGACTATTTTTTAATAAAAATAGAAAATCTTGATCACTTTTATCCTTATTTTTACAATCAAGCGCGAAGCCTAAGGCAATTGTCCACCATGAATCCGATACTGCCTCAGTGACACAAAATACTTTTAACTTTTCTCCTTGAAAATTTTTGAACCATTGTTTAAATAGTCCAAAACGGCCAATTTATATTTAGAGTAGTTTTGTGTTTGTTTTATGCTAATATTTTGTATATTCAGAGAATAGAAGAAGAAAGACTAAAGAAAATTGAGAATATGAATGATTTTAAAAATCCTAAGAATTTTTGATTGCATATTTAACCGTAAATTTTAAAAATCACTCAGTGTATTTATTCAATTAGGGGGGCACCTATCATAATAATAATCAATTAAAATATAATAGTCTCACAATATTCCTACATTTGGTCTGTAAGAGATATATTGTTGTAATAAGAATCCTTGAGCATCATTAAAGACTAAAATGTATCTCCCTTCCACATAATTTTCTTAATTTATCCATGCACATTAAGCATTATATTTATAATTGACGTTATTAGGATATATAGTTAATAGTAATTGAGTAAATACCTTATTGTTATTAAAAATATATCATTTTGACATATTATTTAATACATTAATTGTTGGGTGGGATTTCATTCCACCCATCGAATCGTGAAGGATTTAAAACAAATCAAATATTATACCTTTAATACCCGGGACGTCCAACATTTCATAAGTCATAGATATTTACCAGAAATAAATACTCTAAATCCTTCATCTCATCTTGTATGATAGCAATCTGTTTATATGTGCAAAATCGCAACTTGTACCGGACAAATATGCGGAAACAAATGGGATCTGTGTCATTCAATGGATTATATTAGTATATATACATATATGTATAAAACAAATAAATACTATATAGAACATAGGATCAACCTAGAATCTAAAGGGTTGATAACCATCAAACAAACATTTGAATAGAACCAGGTAAGGAGTGAGTGAAGCTATATTATATCACACAATGGGGTTGTTTGAAGCAAAATGAATGAGGAAGGGGGGATGGAATATAAACATATAATGTATAATCATCATTATTATATTAGAGTAATGAGAGTCTTCCTCTAACAAAAACAAAACAAAACACATAGAACCTGTTCCCTGGGATTTCATTTCCTTTACTATATATATATATAATATTATGTCGGTATCATAACGCGAACCAAATGTCGTTGAAATGGAATTTCACTCACTTTTACCCTTCTACAAACTTACTACTATACAATACATAGATATTATACTTTATAGTAGTACTCAACAATTATGTAATTATAAAAAGATATATATAATATACTCGATAGTACATACATACTACAAGCAATAGCTCTTAAAAATTCTTTAATAGGAAAAGGTTGAATGCTTCCCTTATCATAATGCCAAGGATGAAATTTTTTTATGAAGACGACGCTGGGGGATTGAGATCATTCAATTTATAGTGTCATTTTTCAATGTACATTTTTTTTTATTTAATATGTAATGTAATCATCATTTGATTTATGAGAGAGTACTTATAGTACAGTACATAATATTGAATTAGTAAGGATAGCAAAGATGAGCCACGACATTCAATTGCCTTTAATTTAATTATTAAAAAAAAAGAGTGTTCTTTTTCAAAAAGAAAAATTTGATTTAAAGCTTTATTCTATATATACGTTATTCGGACCGATAATATAATTGTAAAATTGTCAATTATTGTTAAGGAATAAATTCCAAAAACACGAGTAGATACTTACCCAAGGAAGGAGTCTCTGGAAACAAACACAAATTCAAGCACTACAAAAGAAGGAAAAAAACATGGAGAGCCATCAAGCCCTACAACATTAAGAAATATACTAAAAAACAGGGAGTACGACGATGTAATTCTTATGTTTTTTATTGAGGCTATTTTACTGTGTGTTCACAATATTGTTACTTCATTTTGCGAAAGAATGCGCACTCGCAGCTTCAAAAAAGAAAAAAAAATCAACGTAGAGCGCGCGCTCTCTATTACTTACTTAATAAAAATCTCTAATCTTAAATTTATAAATAACATATACCGCTAATAAAATAAATAGCAATTATTATATACATCCATTCACAAACATACACATACATCAGAGAACATATTATGTTATGTTTTAAGATAATCCCCTTATAGATATATATCTTCTTGGAAATGATTTCTCATTGATTAAACATTGAATCAAAGACTAACAAATAGTAATAAGTAGCTACAATGTAGCGTAGATTAAGTGTCCCGTATTATATGGGACAATATATTTTTATATATATGGAGCATATATATTAGTGTCCGGGTAATATAATTTAACTAGCATTGACTAGGTTATTATTATTATTGTATCTCACAACCTTTTACTCAGAAACGAGAAGGAAAAAAAGTAATACATATCTTACATTGCCATTAGTCAAGTCTTCCCGCCTAACTATTGAATTTAATTTAATAACCAATAGTAAATTGTTCTTAGCTTAACAAGAGTTAATTCGGATTCCACCAATAAATATTTAAATCAGTAATAAAAAGAAGAGAATTCAGTATAAAAATCGACAGCTCACAAAAATATATTATATTTACCCAAGGTTTAGTTTTCTGCTTAGTTTTGTGGAAGTCTTAAGTCTAGTTTTGGTAGCGTTGGGTTTTTTTAAATTTGAGAATTAAGAAACATAGATTGGAAATAAATTACAGGGGAAGTACTACTCTTTCAATGAGTACTATAAATAACTGGAGTACCACTAGCTCTAATTACATAACCTCGTCGGCGGGATAAATTATATTTTAAGAAAATAATAGAGTAGCACATTCTTAGAACATTTTTCAATTAATATAGATACATATTCATGAGACTATTTCACCATATTTAAGGAGTTATCTCAAAATCCCTTTTAAGATATTTATTATAACATCATGTCAATATATGTATATATTGCGAATATCCTTTGCGAAAAAAAATGGTGCCTCACTTATGTGAATATAATGTTCGATCTAAACATCATTTTTGGTAATTTTTTTTGTAATTGACTTGTACCAAAATGTTAAAATATGTACCACTCACAGGTTAAAGCACTCATTCTACCCAAGTTTTTTTAATCAAAAACTTTTTTATTTCAGTTCAAAAATGTTGTCTTTGTGGGAGATATATTAATTGTAGCACGTGACTTCACATAATTCTCGGATACTGATGAAATAAAAACGGAGAAACATTGAAGAAAGTCAATAAGATTTTGCAAAAAAACTTTTAATCATAAAAAATACACTTCCCCCTTGATGAGGTTAATAAGTAATTGACCCTTGGTCAACTCCAGATATTAGTAGAACTCATTGATAATGTACATACTCCTTTAAGAATCGATCCTTAAATTCGTAGTATAAAACAACTTACTAAGACTTATTGTTTTACCAATTTTTTGTTATGGGATTATGTAGAAATTTGTATTGAAGCTTATATGTCGAAATAATCTGGCTAAGTATCTATTTCAACTGAAAAATGTTATCATTTTAGTATTAAAATTTAAATGATTTGTGGAGATACACATTATTCGACGCGACTTCTTAAATAAAGAATGACAAAAAGAGACAATGCATGCTGATAGTATTGTCAATATAGTATTGAAGAGAACATTAATTTTACATATTGACTAAGAATATGCCACTTTATTATTTTCTGATAATGTTATTTAACCTAACGATGAGGTTGTGCTATAACTTATAAGTTATAGGCCCTATAACAGCTGGTGTAGTACTGCATATACTATAGTACTCATAAGATTCCGAGATTATAGGTAGTTAGGTGAGGGACCCTGGCTCTTAAGATTTATTAAATAAATATACACTCAAATCTGTTTATTAAAGACACATTCGCTTAAAAGCAACATGAGCCTAAAATATCTGGATAAGTGCAACGTTTGAACTTTACTTTCGAGAAGAAAATTCTTAAAAATTATCGGTTGATAAAAATATTTTTTTTAATTCCCACGCATCTTTGGTTTTCTTATGCCATTTGTCTACTTTATTATAATTTTGGAAGTAGTCTTGTTCAGTATAATTGACTTGAAAATAATAATAATTAATCTTTCTTAGCCAAAAAACAGAGAAAAATAATTTACTCTTATTTCATTGTGTAGGGTACCAATGTTTTTAATTTATCAGCCAAGGGGATTTTTCTTCACTTCGGATAACAGCAACATTTGTGCTAGAACAGAGGAGTTGCTTTTATCCACGGGGTTCACTATATATACCTAAACCAAAAATGTATTTTTTTAAACTTGGCTACCCCCCTTAGTACAATGTTCTAACTGCCTATACTCAATACCCTTGAATATGTTGTTTTAGGAAAGTTCCATCATTCATTTCTCTATAAAGCTTTCGTAGATGAGTGTATACGAGCATAAATCTCTGTATATGTACATATTCAAATACTTATATGTATATACAATTAATCCTCAATTAAAATATGAAATTTCATATTTGTGATCTACTTTTGTAAATATTGAGTCAAGGACTTGCAAGCTCCCCTCAAAGTTGTTAAAAGTAGGAGTAATAGGTGTGTGTTAAAAAACAAAATAATATTTCAAATATTGTTATTTGAACTTTTTTAAATTCATCAACGTGACAGTTACTTGCAAATCCTTTGTCACTCTTTTATTGATACGCTATAAAATATTGATTGCTGTATGTTGCCTAGTGCCTATAATAACTATACTAGTATGAGGATAACATGTGTTGTTAGAGAATGGATTGAGATTAGGATTTGCTTTATTTAACTTTAAATCAAAATATTGAGGGACCTTCAAGACTAAGACTAATTTTTTAGCAGGTTATACTTGTTTTTTGAAGATTTAAAATATATGTACAGTAGACGTGTATATAGTAATAATACATAATTTGTAAAAACCAACGAATATACGAACAATAAGTGGGTCACAAATAAATTTTGTACGTACTATGTAGTATAATTTTATTATAATAAAGAATTTCAAAGGTATTCCATTTATTTGTTTGTCAGTTAGTTTGTTGAGGAAAATATAACAAATCAAAACACATAGGAATGCTAAAGAAAGATTTATCACAGTAGTCTAGAAGATTTTTGATCAAAGCTCTCATCCCCCATAGAAATAAAAAATACGTAACTGAACACATATAATAGTGATATTAATTTGAATATAATTATTTCAAGAATGATTCCTGGTGTACTATTTATACATATAAGCCATTCATAACTCAATTCATTTCCGGCTCTCAAGAGTTTTCAGTCAAGTCTATGTGTTGACTTATATCCTTCAGTACAGAATCTTTAACGACTGTATGGTATGTCGTTGTTATGTCCCCTCCATCATTAACCATTTCAGTTGTTGTGATTGGAAGAATAACTTCAGTGGTTTCTTCTAGCATTGAGGGCCCTAAAGCAGAGGATAAGGGCTTCCTTTTATTAATTCCAGCTGAAATGGAATGGGCCTCTTCTCGAGGCATATAGAGACAAATGTGCTTGTTTTTTGAAGAAGAGTGTTTGAATGCCTCATTGCAGTAGACACATCTGTAAGGTTTATCGCCTGTGTGAACTCTTAGGTGAGTCGTCAATTGATGTTGCATTGTAAAGCGACGACTACATTCATGGCACTCGTAGGGCTTTTCTCCAGTGTGTGTTCTTTCGTGATTACGTAATGTTTGACTAGTAAAAAATTTCTTTGGACAGAATGAGCATTGATGACGTCTGTCATTACGATGAAATCTCTCATGTCTAAAGCGAGTTGCACGTCTTTTAAATGTCTTTCCACAGTATTTGCACAAAAAAGATGGCACATCCAAGGAGTGTGTACTTGCAACATGATCTTTAAGAGAATCCACTCGAGAATATGATTTGCCACAAATATCACATGTATATGCCTTGATTCTTAGATGAACAGCCTTGTGATGAATCAACATTTTATTTTTTGTACTAAAAACTTTAAAACAAATGGAACACGTTTTATCTAGAATTGCTTTCTCAGGATCTATCGTTATAGTTTTTGTCATGACAGGAGTCTTTATCAAAGAGCTAGTTTTTGAGTTTTCAAGACAAAATTTCTTAAAGAGATCCTCATGATGTCTCTGCAAATGTTTTATCATAGACGAAGTTGATCGTTGTTTACATCCAACGACTCTTTTACACTCGATACAAGACGAACTCTCTTTGCAATTAGCTGTTGGAAGGAAATAGTTCCAAATAGCACTTTTACGTTTAGGATGTGCAGCAAACGCATTGGTATGATCATGAACTTGCATTGAAGTATCTTCAATCTTAACAGTCACTTCCCGATTTAACGAAAATTCTTCATTTCCATCATTAATAACTGTACCAAGAGATGTTATTTGGACGGGAATAACTCCACTGTTATTAACGTTTAGAGATTTCGAATCATATAAAAGTGTATCATCAACATTTACATCTGGAATATCTACTATTTGACAATCAACTTGGCCATATACCTTCATCGATTCAGAAGAAAACATTTTCCTATTTGGGTAGTCGATAAAATCCATTTTAAACTGAAAGTTATTAACAATTTCAAGCATTCCTTCAGTGAGAGTATCCCCTCCAATATAGATTCTATCCAAAAAATCTTTTAATTGATCCCCACTAAAGTCTGGGGCAGATATAATAACATCTTCTTCGGTTTCAGGGATATTTTTTAATAACTCATACATAAATAAACTTGTAGAAGCCAGAATTAATTTATGAGTACGAATGACTTGTCCTTCCCGGCAAATTATCTGTACGTCAGAGTAAATAAAATCCTTGCCTTCAAGTGCAATACCCTCTAATAATATTCTCTCGGAAACACTAAATTTATCCACATCATTGGACATAGCACTTTTCTCCATAACGGGTTCTTGACTACTTTTAACTACAACAGTAAACACAGAACTGTCATCATCTAGAATAATAAAGATAATTAAATATTTAAAAAAAAGAATATAAGAGTAATATAATCATTACCAACTAGGCTTTCGTCCTTTTTACCATCTTCCCCTTCCAAATCAATAGTTGACTTCATCTTAGATGAACTAGGCGTGCTCATATGATCATCAATACTTATATCTTTGTGAGACTTTCGTAAATGACGGATCATAGCGCTTGTAGATCCCCCGATATTGGAATAATCTTTGGAACATATGTTACATTTGACAGAACTGGGCCCTATTCGAGTAAAATAGGTCCAAGCAGAGCTTCTAGAGCTCTGAGTTTTTCGAGGAGGTTTTTTAGCAGGAAGGGCAGTGGGTCTAGACGTTTCCTGAGATTCTTCTTCTGCTTCACGTCTTAATATTTCTTCTTTATACTCTTTAACATGTTGTTTCCTCAAATGGCGAAGCATAATCCCAGTAGATGAATCTGTTGATGAATATTGCCTACCACAAAGTTTACAGAGAACAATATTACTACTATGTGCCTTGATAAAGTAAGTCCAAACCACACTTCTAGAAGTGGTTTTGAGACACTTTTTGGTAGGGTCATCAGAGAGCATGTCTTCTTTGATTTCCTTGAGATGCTCTGGATGTTCTTTATTGAGATGACGATGCATGACAGTTGTTGATCCTCCTGCAGTATGATAACGTTTGTCACAGATATGACAACGAACTTCCTCTGTGTCCCCTCCCTTGACTTTATCGAAGAATTGCCATGTGAGACTTCGAGTGTCCTTATGCTTTGCATCGGAAAGCCTCATTCTTTTGAAATCCCCTTCTTCTCCCTCATCCTCTTCAAAAATTTGATGATCCTCTTCATCTGGGAAGGCCCGTTTGCGGTCCATAAAAAGAGACTCCTCCTGATAAATATAATTGGCAGTTTCTTCTTCCATGTCATCTTGGATTTCCACTTGTTGATGCACTTCCACAATGTGCTTGAGGATATCCGAAGAGGGAATCACGACGGAGCAAAGTCGACATTCCATCATGTCCTTGGATTCAGTTTCCTTGAAATAGGATTGGATCCCTTCCTCATCTACAATTTCTTCATCGCCCTCTTCTTTGTCTGGAGATTTAGCTACAATCAACACGGTCGTCTCCTCATCCAGACCCTCATCCCCATCTTCGTCCTCCTTTTCTCCTCGTCCCTCATGAATCGTAAGAATACTTCTGTTCTGAGCCTCAGGATGCTTTTCCACTAGATGTCGAAGCATATCCTCCTCTGTCAGCGTCAAAGAATCATCACAAGCGAGGCAGAACCCTTCCTCATCGTCGGAATCGCCTCTTCGACGAAAATTACCAACCTCATTTTCAGCAGACAAACTGAATGTTGTCCCTTGCTCGTCTCGATCCATCAATTATAGGTTCGCAATCGGACTGCTCCACTACTAAATCTGTCAACCAAAATGGCGGACTCTCTTCTCCTCTCTCTAAAATTAATTCAATCACTAGCTAAGTTACTATGTACTAGCTACAAATACAGCTAGTATTTACCCTCGAGGAATCTTATCCAACAATACAAGCACGCAATTTTATACTTAACATTCAACCTCTGTACAAGAAATTTAATTCTTTAATTTTTAAATAGATTTATAAGATTATGTTCTTATGAAGTTATACAGCTAAAGTTCATATTAACTAATTAATAAATGTAAACAAATCCTTTAGTTACCTTTTGAATTCAAGGAGGTTGTGTTAATTAGTAATTGTTTTTTTGTAAAGATGCTGTAATTTTATTAAGGGCTATTTTTTTATTTGTACAATATTTTGACTATTTATGTACAATTTCTCGTTTATTTTGCCATTGGTGATGTATATTTTTATTTTATATTTATTATTTACAAAAGCTGTCTTAATTTGGATCGTGTGTCGAATGAGAGTAAATTTCGTTTAGTTTACATGGATAGATAGCCTCATGAACTTTAGTTCTTCCTTTCCTTGTATGAATGGACTTGTTTCATGGAGTCCAAATGGCCTTTACCTTCTTTCAGCCACAGCAAATCGACTTATTCTTCGAGATTCATCCTCTCTCAAAGTAATTTCCAATTATGTGAGTTCGGAGTCCGTGGACCAACTATTTTGGTCCCCAAACTCACAGCTATTTGGCATGAACTATAATGCAGGAGGTGTCACTCGAGTTTTCCGCGTGAATGATCCGGATTGGAATGCTAAAATCAGTGAAGGATCCTTTCTCAAAGTTATACATTCGTTCTTTTCTCCCGACTCTTCCTCTGTGCTCACACTCTCGGAGTTTAACCTTAGACTCTCCATCTGGAACTTAACCGGCCTCAATAAATCCGTGCCGTTCATCAAATTCCCCAAGAACTTGGACCTCATTTCTTTTTCTAAACAGTTTCTAGCAGTGGTGGAATCCAAGGGACAGGAGATCCTTTCTATATACGACTCTCTGGAAGGGTGGCAAATCCTTCGTTCCATTGAATTACCCAGTGTTAACATTGTGGGTCTGGCTTGGTCTCCCCATGATGATGTCATTGCACTATGGGAATCATCCCTCCATTATCGCATCCTGGTCTATTCTATCGATGGACGCTGTCTCTTGGATTATTCGGCATACAACTTAGCTTTGGGAATCAAATCTGTATCGTGGGATCCTAGTGGGAAAATCCTAGCTATCGGATCCTTTGATGCAAAGATACGTTTAATCAACGCTCTTTCTTGGAGTGTTTTGACAGAGCTATTCGATCACTCTTCTTATTTAGACTCCAATGACATGGATATTTATGAAGAAAATGATGTACCACTCGGTGATATTGATGCTGAGGCAGCTATTGAGCTCTCTTCCAAAGTGTGTGGTATCGAAACACACATGGATGTTGTTTCTGTCCGTCCTGCTTTTCTAAGTACACGAAAAGTTAATCCCTCTTCCGTCCAAGCATCCAACAAATCTCTAGGGATCGGGGATATCAAATTTTCTTCCTCAGGCCGATACCTTGCAGCCAAAAATGATGCCTGCGCCTCTGCACTATGGGTATGGGATGTGCAAAAGCTCAAACTAAAAGGTTTAATCGTTCTTAAGCGACCAGGAATAACGTCCTTTGAATGGGAACCTCACAAACCACGACTTTCAATAGCAGGTCATAATCAAACTCATTATGTATGGACGCCTATGGGAATGGTAAATGCTCGTCTTCCGTATGAAGAGTCTGAGATCAATATTTTTACTGTCAAATGGAACCCTTTGGGTAAAGTCGTTGCTTGTGTCGGAACAGAAAGGTTCATTTGCTGTAAATGAATTCATCCTCAACAATCTTATTTAATTATTATCACTATTTATTTTGTTAACTCTAGTCTCCTCTCCCCAATGATTTTAATCACAATTATATTTATTCCTTCGATTTTGATTCCTACTTAATTGTTTCAGGTGAAAAATAGATTCTTAGATCGAGTTAAAATGTCCTAAGTACATTGTGACCTTTTCGAGAAATGTGTAACTTGTGACTTTTAACATAGGGTGGGAACTTAGAGAGACTTCTCTCTCTAGTAGGTCTTGCATAGTGTGACCGCTTTCCCTCTGATAAACCCCATTTTACACACGAGGATTTTTTTTATCAATTCCTGGGATAAACAGTTTAATATCGCCTTTAAAAAATAATACAATAAAAACAAGAATTAATCAAAATTTTATCTTACATTTTCGAAAACAGATGAGGCTTCTAACTTGTCTTTATTTTTTTGGGGAATCAAAATATGGGTCACCTTGCTTGATGAATTGATTGAATGCATGAACTAGGTTCCTTGGAAGATAACAATTTGTGCCATTATCAAGTTTTTGTTGCTTAGTTTGAATTAGTTATAATGTTTCAATAACTATATTCAATATTCTTAGAGTAACTAAATAGCATTATTTCACCCAACAATGCACTAGGAACCAGCTTATGGCTCTGACTCAAAGATATTAATTATTCTGGGACTTTTTGCATGTCCCAGAGTTATCTAATGTTCAATTATAAACTGGATTGGCTATTGGAATATTTCCTCTTTCTTTTTTGGTTGTCTAATTCGAGTTCTTTTCACTCATTCTGATCCGGTTAAGATCATTCAACTTTGGAATAAATATGTATATTTGTTGTTGGTCATTACTTCAGCTGTCTCGTGCGAGACCCGGTGTATGCGTTATTAACGAATTTAAAAAAAAGAATGAGTCGAAAATAATCTAACAAGTCAAATGAAGAGAGGCTCCAAAGAGGTACTCCAGCTCAAGATAGACTTCATCGTATAAGAACTAGTTTTGAACCTGGCATGGTACCAATTAAAACAGGAGTTGCATCCGTTGATTAAGAGGGATTTCAAAAGCGAGATACTTATTTATTTGTTTTTAGAATTGAATGGTATTTTAACTAAGAACTTAAGGCATCACTACATTTAAGCTAAATTTTATTACTTTAAGTGGAGTTTGATCAGCCGGACCTTTGAAGTTGAATTAATATTTACTAAAGAACTGTAATGAGAAGAAAATTAACAAATTGATCTTTTATTTTCTTGCAAAAATACCTAATTGACATAGTCTTGTAATTATAAATGTATAGTTCTTGTACAAATTGCGAATTTGTACAAGTTACAAACAGGATGAATAATTTAATAGTACTTGTGATGGAGATAATGCAATAATTGATTATTCCTTAGATGGTCAATATATTAGTGATGTTATTTTGATGCAAATTACAAAATGATAAGTAATCTATGGTACATTATAAAGTTCAAATTCCTACAATTCTATTACTCTGTTATACATAATAAATGCATTGATATTTAATAGAACAAAATCAAATGAATGCATACATTCATAGTTAATAATTAAAATGGCTGATTTTGTATTTAAATAAAGGCTAGAAATTGTAACTTGTACAATTTCGCTTATACAAGTTTACAACAACTATTACAAAAATCGCAAATTGTACACAGCACATATTAAGAGAGATGCTTGAATAAAAATTTGTATTCTCGCTTATTAAAGATTAGTAAGGCTCCATAGAATCAACCTTACTGCGTTTGCAGAAGACCTCCCGATAATATACTTTGTAATATATGTGGTAGGATCTTAGAAGTATGTCAACTTCATCCAAATGTACGATTTCTTCATGATCACAAAGTATGTCCAAATTGTCAAGTGGACAAGATATATCTCACGGAATTCGGACGACAAGTCTGATAATTATGTTTAATAGGTTTTAGAGATAATATTCAAATTATACACAGTCTTTTAATATAATATTATTATTTTATTTGAAGGTACAAAAGATAATGCTTCGCTAGTTTTGTTGTTTAGCTATGGAATTTAGAGCTAGTCTTACAAGATTAAATATATATTTATATTGTGTAATTAGTAAACTATTATTTTACACGGTTTAGAGTCTTTTACATTCATAATGTTGAATTCTTTATCGAAAACCTACTATCATTCAGGAGAGAATAAGGAATTGAATGCTCTGGGCGTTAATGTGTTTTTTTTATGTGCGGCACACCTTGTGTATGTTTAATGTTTATTCGTAGGATTCTTTCAAACTTGTTCTCTTAATGAATTTCATTTGAAAATATAAAAAAAAAAAAATACCATCTACATAAGTACATTTGAACGTTGATCACACCTATTATGAACTCATGAATAGAAGAAGAAGCATTAATGTACCTGAAACTTTCTTTTCCACTGAGAGAAAAACCTTCTCAAATACTGAAGTTCCATGCTATATGAACATTATTGTGTAGGGGAGACCGGACATAGTTTAATATGTCCTGTTTCTCGAATATTAAAAGACTATATATACAGACACAAAATTTACATAACAATTATTTTAATTACTGTTTGTTTGTTTTTTTGATCAAAAAACAAAAGAGCGTTTTCAAAGTGATGTCAGGATTATTAATGTCAGCTATTTTGGGGGCTAATTTACCAATGTTTATAACAATGAGAACGCTTTTTTCGTTAATAATAAGGAAAACAGTGAGCTATTAAAATGTCAAAATCGGACCAACAAATAAAAGGACTTTACTGTAAATTAAAACAAATTTATCCAAATTCACTCATTCAGGATAAATTTTAACGCTTAGTACAATTTGCGTTACCGAAATCTTATGAAAATCGAGAGTTAGGAGTAGAGTCACAATTTTAAAACTTCTAAAGAATATGATTTTATGTAGAAAATTTCCGAGTAACTTTTTTAACATTTTGTTTTGGTTTAAATCATGAAACAACAAAAGGAAATGTCATCCTGATTTTGCTTCCAAGATACTGGTACTCCTGCACCACTGTATATGCAGTTAAGGACAGATTTGAGGACTCTGGGTCAACTTTAAGGCTTAAAGTCCAATGTTTGACTTGAGTCCAATTTATGTGATTTTGGCCTACATCCATGTGGCCTCCATTATCACCGGATCTGAATCAATTGGATTAGAGCAAATGGAGCGTTGTGGAGAGGGAAGTCCATTGAACCTTCCAAAGTAATTTGGATGATTTGAAGGCTTCCATCATTGCAGCCTGGGTCAAAATGGATTAGGTCTATATCAGGAAGTCTTTAGGATCCCTTTGGAGGCTGCTGTGGCAGCTAATGGGAATCATAATAAATAAATTATAACTTCATTATATGATGATTTATTAAATAAAATTTCAAACTTCTATCTCTTATTGTTCTTGGGATATATGATCAAATATTACTGTACTAACATCTGTTCAGATTTCGGTTACACATACTGTACATAACGGACAGTTGCAACAAGTGTTGCAGTTATCCCGATATTGTTTAATATTCTTAATTATTTTTTATAATTAGTATTGTTAAGGCTCGGTCCAGCACCGGTTTGTTTTTTTGGTTCGGTCTCAAGTGATATTTTTAAATCGTTTTTGTTCCAAGCTGAACTCAGGGACCGTAGACCGATATGTTTCGGTCTCATTTATTATGAGATAACTATTTTTTTTTTTCTAGATCGACAGTCAATTGATGTTTCCACTATATTAAACAAAGATCTTACATAGATTATAAATATCGGGATAACCTTGAAAATCTTAAAAGGTACACAATATGTTCTAAAACAAATACTGTAGGTATATATATTACAACATTCAGAACCTATCCGTCCATATATTACAATATGAAATTATAAGCATAAAACTAAAATATATAACAATTTGAAATTAAGATATACTTTTAATTTGAGAATTGCTTAGGTATGATCATTCTTAATTTATAACAATCGGATCAAGTGGACTTATGTGTTCTCCAAGAGTTAGAATCAAAGGACGATAAAGGGAATCAAATAAATATACTGTTAACTCGATAATCCCCTTCAAGAGATGACCAAATTCGGAGTTCCATATTTCAGGGACGACGACAGGATGAAAATTTCTCTGAACTATCCCTCTTTAAACTTCGTATGATATCATTGTACCTTGTTCGTAGTTTGAAAGCAGATATGACGTCAAAAATAATGTATATGTAAAATTGGTCTAGACCGAATTTTAAATAAGGTTTTTTTTTTGTGACCGAACTAAACCAATTTTTTCCTTGGAGCGATCTTGACTGAACTTATTTAAAAGATGGAGTTATTCTGGTGTTACAAAAATCATAATGGTCTCAGATTGACCTAGGATTTCCAAACCAAAATCCAACACTAATAATAACACTTCACATAAAGCAAGTTTTTTTTTAGTTTGAGTAGGACCCTGAAGATATGTGAGAGTGAATTACACCGATAATACTGAATATAACCCCTTGAAAGGTCTAGTGATTTATTCCTCAAAAATAATTATTGAATTTAATATTCTAAAATACCTCCACAACGATGTTAAAAGCATTAGTTATGTTTTCTTTACCAGGTTTACGATAAACGTTAATTATAGTCACCGTAAAAGGCCATAATATTTTTGTAAGGTCAAGGACAAAGGTCAACGTAACACAAAATGTAAAAATGTATAATTGATCATAACTTTGGAAAAAAATGAGATACATAACTTAATTGGATTTTAGTCAAGGTTTTGCGCTCTACTGAGTGCCCATTCTAGTTTTTAACTCAAATATTATTTTTAAATTGTAGTAATCATCCCTGGCTTGGGGGAGGATTGCAACATTAAACAGGTTGCAATCAAATGTAGTTTTTGGGGGGAAAACGAACTAAATTAATTTTTAAATAGATTCAAACAATACAGACATATGTAGTAGTGTCAGTCCTCATCTATTTGGTCCAGTTCAGTCTTAGGGCCGGTCTTAAGCCTGTTGGTCCTCAGGTGAGTCCGCAGGGGGAGGGCTGGAGGAGCCCCCCCCCACATTAAGGATTTTTTTTATTCTTACTAGAAAATTTAAAAATTAAATTTTCCAAATTTTTTCCTAAAAAATTTAATTTCTGTGAACAGCTATGAATTTTTCAAATTTTTCTTCAAAAAATTTTATATTTGAAATTTAATTATAGAATTTTTTTGGAAAAAATTCTAAAATTAACTTTGAAATATTAAATTTTTCGGAGAAAAATTTGAAAAATCCATTGCTATTTTTAAAAAAAATTAAATAACCTATAGCTATTTCCAAAAAAATTTGAAAATTTAATTAATTTTTTTTTCAAATATTAAATTTTATATTAAGAATAAAAAATTCCTCAATTTGGGGGTGGGGCTACAGCCCCTCCAGCTCTCTCCTTGCAGACGCACCAGTAAGTATATTAAATACGTGTACAATGTACATATTGTTGTGTATGTCATAGAAAAACATAAATTTGATAATGAATTGATTTTATTGTATTAATCCCTCGTATGTAAGAAAATTTATCTTTGCTATGCGACTAGTTATCTTTCCTTGACACATATACTATTATGGAGATAAGGTCAAATATAAATTGCTATTTAGTCTCTGCTAAGGAATTTCAAGTGTTCTTCAATAACACTCTATTAAAAATAACTCCGACAACAACGCGAGGGAGCCTGTCCATTTTTATTCTTTAAAAATGCACAAATTCATTCATAAATGCATTATATAATCGATTTGGGATTAAGGCGACGATTATTAATGAGTAATTTGAGCACTGTTTTCTCAATACCTTGAACAAAAATTATATTCATGTTAGTTATTAGAAGATATTTTATGTAAATCCTACAGAATATGGGTGTGTTTCGGTTGTTTTTATAGGGGGAGAGAAGAACCTCCTCGACTTCATTTTTTAAAATAATAATCAATATTTGTGTATGAAGATAATTCAAAAATAATAATATATATACCTACGATCCGGCCTTCCTTCTAAAATTGAGTCTACATATGGTCTGAGATCACAATTCCTTATTTATATTATAATTATTGACTTACATTTTTTTTTTCTGGAAAAATATTTCCTACAATAGATAATTTTTTAAAGACATTTTCTACTTTTTCAGTTACGCAACCTTTTCATTTATCATAGCGAACGTTGAGCTAGAGAGAGCTAGATAATGAACACAGAACACTCCTTTTACATATTATTATGACCACATCTTCGATTCCACTGAAGAATTTCAAAATGGATGTTCAACTCTCATCTACGTTTTGTGTAAAAAGTAAATAATGATGATTTCTAATGAAAGTAGACTCTCTCTATTTTCTAGGCCGTCTCTCTAGGTGGAAAAATACATGACTCAGATGGTGTATTAAGCTAAAGGAGTAATCATTTAAATTGTATTCTCATCAAATTCGTAAGTTTTTTTTTTCAGATTTCTGTAAAACAGAATACGGCTCAATGTTGTAATAAACATTCCAAGCCTTGTAATAATGTAATCATCAAAATTGAGCATGGATTACATATTTTTTATTCTTACCCTAATAAGTTATTTCCATTTTATGAATAAATTAATATAATCCATCACTCAAAGGCACCGTAAATTGAAGTTAGGTCGCAATTAAAGACAAATTGTGGATAATTCCATTTGAAAGCGCATATTGGAACCAAATGAAAGATATTCATATCAAACTATTCTTTAAATTGAATATAAAGTCCATATTTGACCGAAATAATATGTCTATGAAATATTGGGCCGTTTATATCTACCTATTTATGAAGACAGCAAAATGTGGACTCTAAAGATGCATTTAGAAATACATCAATAATTTTATATTTTCTATAATAGGCAAAAAAATAATGTTAATAAAATATGTAGACAAAGTTTTTGCAATACTTTTTTCACTAAATATGGGTACCTTCATTATCAGCACAGCCTTTACACGTCGGATGAAGGACATGCAGCAGAAGTTGATGAAAAACTGACTATATCACTTTGGACCAGAATCGAGCCATGTTATTTGCGCAGAAATTTTGGCACTTAGTAGACGTGTGAGAGGGGACGCCGTCCTGAGTCCACACGTAGTTCCCCTCCATGTACTTGGTCTTCATCTATGGCACCTAAGCACTTTATAGTAGCTCCCTGGCCGATTTTCTATCCAGCCTTGAAAAAGAACGGAGGCATCTTCTTTCAATAAGAGACCATAACACCGAGGACCATTGTTTGGACGAGATATTTGGTGTGATAAGCCCCTTAGACCTCTTTTTTTCTTCAAGCCAGCGGTCGTTCTAGCGGTTATGGAATTGATCGACTGTGAAAATCTTCTTTTCGGAGAAAATTTTCACAATTCACCCCTTTGCCTTGATCCATGTGAGGATTTTCTTGCACCTCTCGAGTCTACTGGCTTTCGTGCCCTTTCTAGAAGGTGGCGTGGGGTCCTTGCGAAAGAAACTAATCCCAAGTTGTGCATTATAGCCTTCCTGATGGTCCTAGAAGCCACAGAGAAGTCGTTGGCGAGGCGATTCATCGACTTAGTGGGACCCTCCTTTATAAGAAGAACTTTTTATCCCCCTTTAAATTATGCCCTCCACTTCTTGATATCCTGGGAAGGTCTACTCCATTTTTTCCTTCTTGTCCAACTTAAAAACCAGGCTCCTAGAACACTTAACAATGTCTGTAATCATCATCATATCAACTCCAGTATCTAGAAGATCTGAGATGCTTGTTATTCCTTCATGATAACGAAATGACTAGAAACCTAATCAAGGTTGTTTTTTTTTGATAAAAATACATTTATTTTCTTTAGTTGTAAGGTACCAAGTAGTGTTGGCGTTCTGCACTGGTCTAAGACCGGTATAATTTTTAGTGCATCGAACTAATTTGGTACTTTAAATAAGTTTGGTCTAGATTGGGTTAGAAAAATCGATCTTAGTATAGTTTGTTTATGTAAAAAGACGGTGGAAATAGAATATCAAAAAATAATTACTAAACCTTTTCATAGTAATAAGAAAATACACTTTAATTAACAGTCCACGTTTTGCTGCCCAACCCTATAAAGTTGGGGATTTCTCATTTAGGATAGATTTGTATATTGTAAAAGGACCTACAAATCTTCTCAGCCTGAAGACCTATCTAACATTAGGCTATGGCGGGATTGGGTGGCTTGATAAATAGTATAAGTCAAGTGTTTTAAATTCAAATATTTACTCAATTTTATTTTTGTTTTCAGGTTGCTTTTATTCTAACACATCACGCTGAATTGTCCGGAACCAATTCAAAAGTTATCAAAATGACGTCATCATATATTGATGACAAACAAATAACATAATTTATTTAAATCTTAGTCTTCGAAAAAGTAAAAGGGGGGAGGGTCATTTGATTTCGGCACCCATGGGCTATACTATGGCCACATATATAATATGTCAATCATAGTTACTTGCGAGTTACCAATTAAGTGTTACATGAGTATCTTTTCCGACCTTCAACAAATTCTACAGTATATATTCCTCCACCACCTAGCTCCTTCTAGAAATATATTATCAACATCCTCCTACTCAGTCGGGCCTCTCCGCTTTAAGAATGAAAAAAAATAGTGTAATAACTAATAAGGTGGGTGGTAGTGTAGTGTATATAGTACACTCATAAAAAATCAAAATAATTAGTCCTCCTTCACAGTCAATAAGATTTGCCACCTCTTGCATCAAATGTACTTCTCCAAACCACGACATAATTAATACACGTACCTTAAAGATGATTAAGTAGTATTAACATATATATAGACTAATAGTAATGATAATAATACAAGAAGTAGCATCTAGCGATCAATCTATAAACTAATAATACATAAGCACTGAAACGCCATCTTTGATAGATGATGATAAATGATTCCCAAATTATTTTATTTATTTTTCTTATTAACACTTATCAAATTCTGTCCCTGGAAATGAATAAATCAAAAATTAGCTTCACATTAAATAAGTAAGAGACAGGAGTATTCAAAAAGTACAAATTGATAAAAATGTTGCTGTTTTTAAATTAATCAAATAATGCATACTTTATTAGCCACAAATTATATCTATTTATGTATGATTCCTCTAAAATGATGTCATTTATAAATTGAGAATGGAAATTACGTGTTAAGAAAGGTATTTTCTTTATTAACTCTGTCCGTTGATAAAGTATTATTCTTTAGTTATTAAGAGGAACAACCTTGACCTCTACCTAATACATATGTATATATTGAAATAATAATAGATCGATCCCTGATCCCATTAATTAAATTATAAAATTATGCATGTATAATGTACGAACTCATAGCAAGAAAAGAGTTGGATGATATTTACTTTTATGGTTTATTATCATATTATTTCATAAATGGTCATATTATAATAATAAGAATATCAAATTAAGATGTACATTCATTCTATATTTATAAACATGGAATCAAAATCTTTCTTATTAAAAAGAATGATCACTTTTTGCAAGAAAACAAATGGAAATAAATTAAAAACTGAGGACATCATACTGACATCATAATAATCATATATAAATATATTACTACTTAATGTACAAAATTCACATTAATTATAATTAATTAGACGGGATTGGTAGCATATTATTAAACAGTATAATAATATACATTACTTTGTAAAAACACACGAACTTGACTGAGATTCAATAGAGAGGAATCAATCAATTTATTTCTTCTTGGGTGCCTTAATGACAAGGATTCCATCTGATGAGAAACTTGAGGTCAATTGGTCCAAGTCGATTCCCTCTGGGACTAGATGCTTTTGGCTAAACTTTTCGTTGTTCTCTTCAGCGGAAATTGTGAGTTCTCTCTCGTCATTTAGCTTCACAATTATGTTCTCTGGAGAAAATTGTTGCATATTCAAAACGAGTTTGTATTCGTTTCCTTCCTTGAGTTTAAGGAGAATAGAGGCATCTGGAGCGAAAGCATCGGACGTTTTTCGGGTGGATGGTCCTGATACAGAGTGTTTAATTTCTTCGGATGTGGGAGGAGGGGATGTAACAGTGTAGCGGGGTGGAGCAGTCATTGAGGAGACATCCGTGCCAGCAGTGCTCAATTCTTCAATATTGAGTCCTCCAACAGAGGAAGGCATTTGCATTTTGAGAGAGGGATTCATTTCAGCTGAGGAAAGCATGGAAGAGGATGACTTCTGGAAAGTGGATGAAGAAGAGGATGAGAAGGAAGAGAAAGATGACTTTTGCATCGAAGATGTTCCACCCATTTGGGACATTAAACTTGAGCCTCCAAAAGGAGAAGAGGATTTTGCACCACCCATGTCCATTTGGCTCATCATTTTTTGCATCATAGAGTCCATGTCATTGGATCTACCTCCTCCTCCCATAGCAATGGAAGGGAAATCTCCACTCATTTTTCCTGGCATATTGGAAGAGCTCTTCATGGTGGATGAGCTGCTGGAGGAGCTAGATACAGACATGGAGGACTTGGTGGTTCCATCAGGACTTTCCGAGGTAGCAGTCATCATTTGAGAGCTAGCTTGATTGTCCTTCGCAACCTTTGTGCCATCCTCTGTTGTATAGGCTTGAGAACCAGCCGTCATAGCCTCAGCAATGGTAGCACCCTCGGGGGCTTCAATTTGTCGAGGAGCAGAGATAGTAAGAACGCCTTCAGGAGTATAAGCTGATGCGAGCTGATCCCGAAGAACACCTTGAGGCATTTTGAACTCTTTTTCATAGCGTCGAGACGTGGATACTTCCCCTTGAGAGGAGTGAATGGCTTCAAGTATGACAACATCATCACGGGTCTTTAGTGTAAAGTCCTCAGGAGAAAAACCAGGAAGTTCGAGTTGAATAAGGAATTGATCATTAGAGCAAGAGACTTGGAGATTGTGCGCTGTCTCGGGCTGTCCTCTGGAGAGAGCAAGGGCTCCGCCCTTGTCTTTGAAGACAGTTATACGCTTTTGAAAGGAGTCATCGCTCTCTGTCAAGAGATCTGAGAAGAAAGGATCTGAGAAAAAGTCCTCTTTTTTTGTAAGAGCCACGTTTCTTGCTGCTGTTGGGGCCATGATAATGATTATCTATATAAAAAATTCCAGAGAAAATAAAAAATTAAAAGTAATAATAAATGTAAATATTAATATAAGTTACTAATTATGAATAATTTTTTTATAATTTGTGTAACAAAAATAGTTGGGCTCAGTGGATACTTTGAAAAGGGGAACAAATTGAGCAGTCATGCAAAAAACACGAAAATAATAACGAAAACAACAAAAATAGACTTTCCCCTTCCTGATACAAGGGAGAGAATTTCTTTTAAACTAAGAAACTATGGGGGAATGTACTCTACAATATATACATATATATATATATGTCAGTTAAAGTTAAATATTTCAGGTGTATTAGATTCCGTGTTCTTTGACCCCATACGTTCTCCCTTCCTGATCAGTGCATTGTCCATCCATCTCATTAATAATATAATTTGGCACGCTTACAAAATTAAATTATAAGTAATTTTAATATTAATTTTGTCAAATGTTAACCCATTCTCGAAATAATAATATTATATATAAATATAAAGTAAACAAATCAGGATCGTCAAATTAGAGACAGACACATATTCAAGGCAGATGATACATAAATAAGTATAATTAATGAGGGTAACATCAATGCAGGATGCGGATCATACAAAGAGGGAGAGGAGCAAATCCCTGATATTTCATATAATAATACAATTCTATAAAACAACTTACAGCTTATGAAAATAATTAATTCAAGTCCTTGTAGTTGTTGTTATCTCAATAGCAACCCTTGTTATTGGTATGAAGAATTATAGATGTAACACAATAGGAAGAGAAGTGCACAAATCCTGGAGCACGAAGTATCTTATCAAAGTGAAGGATAGAGATCTACTAAGTCAAGTTACCGTCATGGATTCATTATTACGGAAGTTTAGTATACGTATATATATATATGTATAAATGTAGTACGTATAGGCTGAGAGAGAAAGAGGAACATTAAGGGTGGCAGGCCGGGAAGCGTGGGGAGCATTTTCATTCCATGTAAATCCATAGACTATAATATTTAAATATATAGATATAAGTACTATATATAATTCCTCTTAATGAGAAGATGAGTCACTCATGATTATATAGCTAGGGCTAAGAAGCATTTGAAAGAAGAGACTAGAAAATGTATCACGCAAACTCTTTAGTGGAGAAGGAGCCTAAGTGATTCAGGACTACGTACTTTTCTTGATAACTTTTGTTATTATCGGTATAATTGTTAATGTGTTTAACCGGTGTTTTTTCTTTAAAAAGAATAAAAAAATAACGGGTGTTTGATGGATTTGAAAGTCACCCACAGTATATATAATAATTAATATGTATATTTTCTTCTAGAAAGAAATACCAGAGTAAGTAAAAAGCCGGATGTTCCGTTGTTGTTTTTAATCATCATTAAAGTGCATCCCCCTCCTCCCCGGCCATTGTGTTTGTTTGTTTGTTTCCTTGGACTTTGTCCAATAGCAAAAGCATTGCACATTGATACACAATCTCTAACATAATAATATCTTTGTCTATCTGTTTTTATAATTATCATTAGAAAGTTCTGGGGCTACTGACATTTGTGGGGTAGGGATACATTGCAACGGGATGACTCTTTTATAATACTACACTAACATAATAAATGAAGGATAATTTTTTATTCTTTTATGAGGAAGCTGTATATTGATGGTAAGAAGTACGAGGAATAAATAGAGTTAGATAAACGCTCATCTCATCATCCAGGAGGCCGAGTGAGTGACTCACTCAAAATTGTCCCCCGTATCTAATTAGTATATGCTTATTCATACATTCTCATATTTGATCCTACCCATATTTTTTAAAATGATTCAATTTTTTTAAAAGGGAATTCCCATATGATTGGGCAAGAACACAATGATAAATAGGATTCCTCATGATGATACAGCTAGTGAGCGATCGAGTGAATAAGTATTGAGCGCTCGCTTATACCATCGATCTACAATTATTGGAGAATAACACACATAACTCCCTACATGAAAGTATATATGTATATGAGACCACATTTCATTTAACATGATAACAAATCTACAGAGTGGGGATCCAAAGCCTGCAGAAGCATCACTAAATTACGACAAATGTGATTCTTATGGAATTTAAATATTATATTTAGCTATATTTTATTCAAAACGTCTTTTTTTTACAGCCTTGATACGCTGGTGAACAGATCGTCAGCTCTTGACGATGAAGACCGAGGCCATGGAGTACTACGCTATCATGATGGTAGCTTGAAGTGAATCTAAATTTGTATAAGAAGTGCGACGGACATTCTTCTCCAAGACGCTCCAAACTCCATGGAGTTAAGGTCAGAGCTGAAGGCAGGCCAGAAGTCAAGCATATTGTTGCTCCAGAAGTTTTGGTTTTTCTTGGCTATATGGGAACTTTTAACACCATTCCATCCTTAATGGACTTGTTGATGTTGTAGGCTATTGTAAGGTGTCTAGATGGAGATGCTAACGGACTCTGTAGGCTTCTCAGTTCTGACACAGACGCGGAGGAGATCGTACAGGCGTTGCCTTTTTTGTTATGTTTTGACATTTTTACACTTAGAGACATGAGATAAAATACAAAACTTGTTGATTTTTTTTCCAGCTATCTTTTGATTGCGTAATAAAACCTCGTAATTAGAAATAACGTGGATAAAATCGTAATTAAATTCTACTGCAAGTTTTGGGTTTCCACTATGTAATTGGTTGTTATAAATTACCGTCAAATCAAAATTGGATCATACGGCATACCTGCTCTCTGGAATAAGAGTTACACAGAGTGTGTTAGGAGACAGAATTAAGTCAACTGTTGACTGTAGTTTTTTAACTATATTGGTCATTAATACAGTGATACATAAAATATATCTCCTGGTGTGTAAAAATAAAAGAAACCAAAAATGAACCTGGTAATCCTGACAATTTGAAGAATGGTTGGGAGAAGAACAGCTTAGCTGTGAGAGGAAGGAAATAGATACAAGTCGCACTTCTTACATAGCTCCGATGTAATTATAAATAATAATGATAACAGCTTTAGAAATTATAAACCCTATTCAGATTGCCAGCTCGAAAAAACTGCTCCTGCTTTTTAGAACATATTTTATACACCTCTGTTCATTATTATTTGAGACGTTATAGAAGTAAAACAATAAAAAACAAATCAATACCGAAAGATGATAAATGAATTAAATTAGAGGAATTCAGTCAACAGCTGTCTCCAGTAAATGACGCAACATATAGACTTATCCTCAAAATTATGAATACCCTAGTAAACTTTGGGGAATTTTTAATCTTTGTGATGAAACTAATGCAGACTAATCAGACCACAGGATGGTTGACCAAAAACTGATTTTTTTCTTCAGATAACCTCTAACAAAGGCCATGCGAGCGTCTCCATTTTATGGATAATGGATATGGATAATTTTGAACATAGCATCATTTTTTGGTTATCCTTCAATAAAACACCAATTGAATTAAGAGATTCTAGAATCAAGTAATGTTGGCATTCTTTGATTTTTGGGTCACATATAACTCATATAGAAACTTAATTAATTAATTTTAAGGACAAGTGTGTATCTTAAATCTCTTATACGCATTAGTTCAACTGGCAAAACCTAGTTTATTGTGGATTATCATCCCAGATAGTTTTTTTAGCTTCCATAGCTAAGGAGGTTGCATTCAGAAGAAGAAGGTCCAATGCTCAAAATTGGACGCATGCCACTGCCAGTATTGGTCCCTTTAAATGATGTTCTTCAGACTGAATGGAGATATGTTCGGCCCCTTGGACCAGATTGACATATGAGACAGGTGCAGTGAGAGGCACTGATTGCCAAAGACCCTGTAATACACTTTACTATTTCTTAGTACAGATGCAGTGTACTAGAATATATTTTGATAATGGAGACAATCTCCTCAACAAAAATGATTTTTTTTTTTTTTTTGCAATTACAGGGCAACAGGCATTGTGGCAGTACAAATGAGAGCCACATAAATCTGTGAACAAATAAATAAGGAGACAATTTCAAAACTAAACAGCTGGGATTCAAAAAGTGTCCCTTTTTTTCCTCTGAAGCATTGATGAGCCCATGACAAACTTGAGATGAAATTTTTCCATGATGTTGTTGTTGGTGTAACCAGATAATGATTTTTTCAAAATGGAAAAGATGGGAGATAAGTTTGGAGTCTGGGCACATTTCCTAAGTCTCACAGATGAAGAGATGACAAAACAATGTCTTACCCGTAGCACTACACTGTATGTTAAGGAACAATCTTACTTGGACAGCAGAGAGCTTGGTGGATAAGTTGAAAAAGTTGCATGACCCTCCATCAAAGATCTTCTGACTTTTTTCTAAGAAAGGGAGAAATATTTACAAATGTGGTATGGAAAACTCGCTCAGGAGAAATTATTCTCTTGAACTCAATGTGCGTAGATTCGACACTCGTTAGAGTTGGATCAGTCTTAGGTCTGATCACCATTTCAGACTTTTTTTTCCCCCCGCCCCTTTCAGTCTTTTTTTATTAGTCCAATCTTTTGTTTACAACTCAACGGTACTAAGGACTGATACATCGATCTTTCACTCCTACGGCCCTAGATATCTTCTTATCTTCTTCCCTCATAGCTAGGATTGAAGAATATAAGAACTAAGAAAATATGAATGATAACTAAAACGTATAATAATATATTCTAGGCACACATATCCTACAGATATCTTGTCTTTTTAAAGGAGGTTATGAATGGTATGATGTAACTTCAGCGACTCAAATGACGTATTTTGTAGTAAATACGTCATTTTAGCTGTTGTTGTTTCTACTAAAGACCGATCAAGAACAGTCCCAGGACTGAGAAATTTTATTAGGACCGGACTGATAGGACTGCTGCAGTCTTTTTAGTTCTTTTAGATCGATCCGACACTAATTCTCGTTCGTTCCTACAGAAGAAAATTTGCTTAATGTTTATTAACTTCAAAGACAATTCCTAGTTCAGATTCAGAAGTAATTCAAATACTATAATGTTTACTCATACTTAGTCAGTGCACCTCCATCTGACCAATTAAAGGAACATTAAAATGATAATAATAGTATTTTCGTATGTGTAGACTGGTCTTAGAATTGGTCTCACTCCAGGTTAATAGAAATACAAGGTTATCCCATAACGTTTTTCCGACTGGTGCTTGACTTCCACCAACGCTTTTTAATAGTGACGTATAAAAGAGTATATACTGTTATAATGAATCATATATAATTTCTAGTATTATATACAATATATTACAATACATCAAATTGAAAATTCTAGCAAGCCCGATTACATGATGGTCTAACCTTGCATTTCTATTAACCTTGGTCTACCTCTTCAAGTTACTAATACTGAAGCATGGATGAGCTTTTGAAAACTATGTAAAGTTCATCAAAACATACTGCAGTTCAACCGTGTCAAAAGAACGCCTCACTGGTCTGGCCATCATCTCAATCAAACTCACAGTTGCTGAGCAGATCTCATATGATAATTTAATCAATGACTTTGCATCAAGAAAGGCTTGGAGGTAGGGTCAGGCTATATATAGAATTTCTGATGTTTATATGTTTCTTGATAAAAACAGTGCCTAATAAGTAAAGTTATGTCACCAGGCTATCCGCTTTGACGATAGCTTACTTCCTCATTTGTTGGAGTCACGGCCCAAAACATTCAAAATTTAATATTATATTTTATGTGACGACCTCTACAAAGGCGATATATTCTTTAAAAATACCGCAAGTATGCCCTCTTGTAGTGCCTTGGATTGCAGGAACCGCTCTGGAGTTGAGGGGATTACACTTTTTTCATTTCCAAGGGACGAATTCCGTAGAAGGTAATGGATCCTAAAAATGAAAATAAATCTTTGAAAACCAATGGATAATTCTCGATTGTGCTCTAAACATTTTGAATAAAATCAATTCATAAAGAATTCCAAGGCAAGGAAAAGGCTTCACTCTCAAGCCATTCCAACATTGTTTAAGCATCTAAAATCTAGAGTCCCAAGGCTCACCAAAAACTCCAACAACCCCTTTTTCATTCTGGAGAACAATGGTGATGCTAAGCAAATTTAATACTTAAAAAAGATCTCAAGAATTTTTTTAATCTAAATTTCAGGGGAAAAAAGATCTCCTTTCAGGATCAAACATACTTTACTCCTTATTTGGAATCTCCTATTTCCGAAAATGAAGACATAAACTTAGTGGACATGAATCTAATTTCATCAACAATAGAAGATGAAACTTCTTATAGTGGTAATTTTGTTTTTGGATTAGTGACTTTATCTTTAAAAAAATATGGTTCGTATTACATATATTTCTCCTGAGGTAGAACATCTAAATGATATTAATACCAACCTACAAATGCAAAAAGGAGTCTATGAAGAAGAAAAAAGAAATTAAAAAAGAAATTGAAGGAGAAAGATATCCGAATTCGGGACAAAATCGATAAGTATGAATCAAGAGTCCAATATGTACAAGATTTCTGCAAAATCCTCCTATCTTTAACCATTGGTGATGGTCATAATCCTACTTGGACACCCGTTTAAAAGGAAATAGTTTTATTGACTACCTCATTTCTCGAATTGCCTGAATATTTAATTTCTCAAGCTGATTTTGCATTTGTGTTTGGGTCGAGATTCACCCAAGATTGCCTCGAAAATATTTTTTTTAACTTAGATATAAAAATCCAAATTTCTCTCCTATGGAGCTTAATAATGCGCTCAAAATCGTTACTCTTACACAATTTTTGTAGAAAAAGAAAGGATGACGACTCTACATTCCTCGTGTCTTTGGAAGAGTAAAAAAATCTTGAAGAGCATGAAGATGACCAGTTTCGAGAAGAAAATGAATGCATCCTTATTAATCCACTCGACATGGCTGAAATGAACTCTCTACATTATTTTGTTGGGTACTGTCTCCGAAAAACCTTTCAAAATCATTCTCACTCTGAAAAGTTCAAAAGTTTTTTCATTGACACAAATAAATCTACGAACGATTTCAATACCTTGCTTTCGTTGAGGAACAATATGTCGTCCAATAGACGATTAATCTATTGTGCCAAGAAATATTTGGATGAATTTGCAAAAATATAGGCTTTATTCAAATTGTGTGTCAATCAATTCAAAAAAATGAAAAAATTGTAAACTCAATAACAAAAGTAGCGATTCCATTAATTAAGTCGTCTATAAATGTCCCCAAATATCATGAAATTTTATATTTCACTGTATTTAAGTATGTTAGAATAAGAATGCAAATAAATTTAAGATTTCAAACTGCGATTATTAAAGAAAATAGAATAGCTTCTTCTACTTTTGTAAGCTGAAGAATGTGTAAAAAAAAAATAATTATTTAAGTAATTAATTTTTTTATCACAATTAAGCTCAATAAAATTATTTTTTAGTATTCAAGTTATTTTAGGGCAATTTGATATCTGTCACTAGAAGGCGCTGAAATCTCGTGGCGTAACTCTTCTTATAGGGCTCTGGATGAAAATGAGTAAGTTATTTGACGTAGGCTACGTGTTATTTCATACTAGTTGTTTTGATAATTGGGATTTATTTATATTATAGGATTAACTGTGTGGGTGACTTTAATAAATAAGTTATTTTGATATTTTATGTCATTTTATATTTTCTTTAAGGGATGGAGGTGATGTTCGCCCATGATAGCCAAAACAGCCATGGAGTACCACAGTTAACCAATGGAATTAGTTTAGTAAAATTTGAAATATCTTCCATACACCACTACAGGGGCGACACTGCAGGATTATATTCCAGGGGCTTGGTTTTTGGATTTTTTTTTGGTAAAAAGTGACAAAAATCCTCAGTTATTCTCAGAAAATTAAATTTTAAATATTATTTTTATCCCACAAAAAAATTTCAAAAATTCATACACTGTTGCATTATTTGCTCGAATAATACATTTTTTGAGTAAAAAGCAAAAATTCCTTAATTTAAGGATGGGCAACAGCCCCTCCAGTCCACGCCCCTGCATAAAGTATTCAATATTATAATAAATAATGGTCAATATCAAGGAAAGAAAAAAGAAAAAATATGACATTTTAAGATTCCGCTCTTTTTGTAATTGCTCCATATTTTATTTTTATTTTACCAAATCTGTCATACTTATTATTTTATTTTGAAGAGAAAAAAATTAATATAAAATAATCACTAGTGCATGAAAGATGAAGATTAACTCTGAGGGTTTGTTATGGGGTTATAAGTATAGAGTCCATGTTGAACTCGTAGTAGAATTGAAGATCGACATCAATGTAATAATTCCTATCTTTAAATCATTGTTACATACGCTGTGGTGTTTGCGTTAATTTTCTTCGTCTCACAGCTGCTTGTAGCTAATTTAATGAAACGGTATGCCACCCAATCAGCTTTTTTCTCAAAATTCTTCAAACTCTCGGGGTGAACATGTTAATTTTCGGTTTCTTTTTTTTAACACATCGGCGTTTCATAGTATTTTAATCTTTGTTGATGAAGATATCAATGGCCCCTTATATGTAATGACATCATTTAGCAAAGATTGTTCTTTAAACCAACTTTTACTCTGATTCAGACGTGTTCTTAAGGTTTAAGATGGGGGGTCAATATTTAGGAACCTCAACGCATTTAATATTTATCCATAACGCCTATTCTTAGGGCTGACGTTGTCTACACTAAAATATCATGACTCCATTTCCAGAATCTATACATCCTAGATATTTGAATATTTAGCCCTCATTATCGACCAAAATAATATGTATATAAGAAGTGTGGAGTATTTACTGGGGTATAATAGATTTTACCACTCGGTGCAGCAAGAGGCAAGAGACCTCCTAGTTGTTTGTGTTCTAATGTATCGGCTCGATAGACTGGTTGAAAAATCCCTGAGTTGTCATACTTTATTAGAAGATATATTTTATGAAGTAAAAAAATTAATTCAATATTTCTTATTTTACATCATATTTATTCTCACTATAGTGATGTCACGATACCAATATTTTTGTACCTTTACGAATAGAAGTTTCCGAAATTTTCTATACTTTTTCGATTTAAAATATATAATAAAAAATTCATAATTAAAATTTAGTTTTTGGAATTTTTTTCCAAAAAATTATATTTATTGTGAAAAGATGTGGATTTTTGAAATTTCGTCAAAGCAGAGCTTCCATTGAACTTTTCAACAAGACCCCAGACGTAGCTATTTAAAACCCAAGATTAAAAAAAAACAAAAACAAACAAGAATATTAATATAATTATTTATTTTCTTCATTATTATTCAGATCTATTTCTGACAGCTCAACTGACTGAAGTATTTGATCTTTAACAAAGAAACTCGACATTTTTTTGTACTCCAATGATATCATCAATCAGCCTAAAACTCTCTTAAGGAAATTCAATATTAAGCTTGTTTACCCTTTGCAACAGATACTGCTGAAATTGAAAAATAGGTTGGGTTCCACAATCGCTTAACGTTTTAAAAATTCCTCTAGCACCGTAATGTCTTAAAACCAAACCTTTTAAAATGGTTTCAAACGTGTATGTAACATAAAGTACAAGACTGTATCCACTAGTGTATAATACACTTGAATTGAATAAGTAAATAAAACATAGTAATTGTTCTTCATTAGCTCATTTTTTACGAAAAACCAACGAACCCAAAATGATATGTAAAACTCAAGATCTGGGGTGGGGGAAAATCCGATCACTGACATCCCTGTGTTAAGTGCAATAGACATACACTTCAAGGTAGGAGCTTCCGCAGAATTTTAGTTTGTGGTGGGAGCTAGCTTAGATATTTAATCACTTTTGTTTATTAAGAATATTTGAGTGCAAATTAAATATATATATGTATGTTGATAAGAGTAAAGATAATGAATCTAATTATAAATTAATTATACCTCCCTATTTTGAAAATTCTAACTTATCAGCGTGCAAGGAGCACTATATTTTAAAGTGATTTCCATCAGCAGATAATGTGTCGTCTGTCAAAGAACCATATTTTTTATGACATTCTTTAAAGCGCAGTTTCTACGCTCACTTTCAGAAGAGAATCTTCTATATTTAAAGCATCATTTGTTCTGGTAAAATATTATAATTATGTATAAATTCATATATATTTATTTTATTATACATTTTTAAATCAATTTATATCAAATTTTTCTTTTAGAGGGAGATGTTAGCACCCCAAAGAATGATTAAATAATGACCAATAAAGAAGAAAGAGCACACTCATCAATTATTTTTCCTTTTCTAATAGCTATACTTGGTAAGAATAGAAAAGTGTGCGAGGAGAAGAGAAGAAATACTTATGGCATCATTGATTAAATAATATACATTTTCTTCTATCAATCAAGAACGTTATCGTTACCGCCTTTATTATTCAATATTAATATAATTTTTGATGATGATAGTCGATAGAGAACTGAATAAAATGCCTAAAATTACGTCGTCTTCTGTCTGGATTTATGAAAATGGAGGCCCTGGAATTTGGAAAATACTTACCGGATGAGAAACAGATGGTTTGTCGTATTTGTCGATATAAATGTGCCTTTAGTTCCCTGTCTAGAATTACACGCCACTCATTATCCTCATCTCATATCAAGAGCATGGATATTCATCTAAAAAATCAAGTTAATGATGAATACATCCAGTCAGACTTTAACTTTGATCTCACAACGATGCTTATTGCATGTAATATAACCTTATCCATTGCTAATCATCCTACGTTCAAAAAATTTATGGAGAAATACACGGGTAAATTCTTCCATTCCCGAGGAACCATCATTAATTAATAAGGTTGTTGGTAGTGATGTCATTTATAGAAATACCCCCTTGTAAATTGTGAAGTTAAGATAATTTCTAGCATGTTTAGTGTCATCCAGACCAAATTACAAATGGAACTATGAATTTTGTACCATCTAACGGAAAGTATTAATTTTTTTTTATTTATCTAATCATAAAATATGATTCTATTTTAGCTAAGCATATCAAAAATTATGATATACAACTCATAAAAGGCAAAAACAACTGTTTAAATGGTCACAACAACGGGGGTAGTTACATTGGGTGTAGCATTATAATTAGCAATTGTGTATATCCTTCTTGATAATAGTATATATAAGTAGTAAAGTATATAAGCGTAAATAACGGGGAAAACATCTTTTTTGATACTCTTAATAAGGAGTAATATCGCCGGACATTACTACATAATTAGCATTTGCTCTAAATCTTTAAGATTGATTTATTTCTAACATTTTTTTTATTAGTATATTTATTGTCTAATTTTATGATTTTGACATTTACTTTATTATTAATAATTAGTTAGATCTCATCGGTAAAGATATATCTATCCTGTGCACAATTGCATATAGCAACTTCCACATGAAGAAGAGGGGTGATTTTTTTTTTTGATTAAACTCCACGTCTCGCTTGTGTCTTGCAACCTAAAGTTATGACATATTTAACTGGATTCCGATGTCAGAACAAGACAATATTGTTTGAATTAATCTATTATTTCAATATTCTGTATATATAATTTATTGTTATTAGTAATATGATTTCCATTGTTTAATTTTGTATATTTAACATAAATGTATGATGGTATATTTTTTAATATGTAGATTATATTTAATTAAAGCCTTCTTTTTTAAACTTTGAACTTTAAATATATTTCGAAATACTCTACTTTGTCGTTTCATTAGCTATTATTCTGAGAATAAGGTTCATAATGAATTACAATTTCATGGAGTGTGACGTTTTCAAATCTACTGTAACGGATAAAAAACGTCGAAGTCAATTATACGTCGTATATCTTCATTAAACATTTTGCTAATAAATACTTTCGTTATACCCTCAAAAATCATAATAAAGCAGGTAGATGATAATCACATCAGTATTTTAAACAATGATACCATATGTCTTCCCCCCTTCTCCTTGCACGCGTTTTTCTCTACAATATTATCAACTTTAGCTATACTCAAGGTTAATAGAAATACAAGGTTATACCATAACGCGTGCACCAAGATTAATAGAAATACAAGGTTCAACCATCATGTAATCGGGCTTGATAGAATTTTCAATCAGAATTATTGTACCAACTGCTGGACAAGACAGGCAGATTTTGACAAAACACACAACCACTAATAGTCTATGACGTCACTATTGCCAGAACTTTCAATTTAATGTAATGTGCCGACTGCTGGGCAGGAAAAACATATTTTGACCAAACACGCAACCACTCATCTTCTATGACCTCAATATTAAAAGCGAGGTGAAAGTCGAGCATCAGTCGTACACACATTATGGTATAACCTTGTATTTATATAAACCTTGGTGTGTACAACTGATTTTTGACATCCAACACACTTTTTAATAGTAATGGTGTATGAGTGGTTGCGTGTTTTATCAAAATCTGTCTTTATTGGCGAGCTTTTTCATTTTTTTTTTCCCAAACAAAATAAATAATAATTATCTGTAAACAGTTATGGATTTTTAAAATTTTTCTTTATAAAATTTAATATTTGATATTTTTGTTTAATTATTCAATTTTTTTTCTAAATTTTTAAATTCCTGTGAACATATTATGTGAAATTTTTTTCAAAAAATTTTATTTTTTGTTAATAACTGTGGATTTTTGAAATATTTTCCCATAAAGCTTAATATTTGTAATTTTTGGGGAATAGCTGTTGGTTTCTGAAAAAATTTCGGAAAAATTTATTTTTTCCAAAAAAATTAATTTAACGAGAACTGCTGCGGTTTTTTGAATTTATTTTCCAAAAGAATAAATTTTTTGAGGATAGCTTTGGATTTTTAAAATTAAAAGAAAAATTATATATTTTAAATTTTTTTTTTTCATAAAATTTAATTTTTTAAATTTGCCTTGGTTTTTGAGCCCCCTCCCCTTCTCCGTTCAAAAAGTTAAATATTTATATATATATATATAATTAATTTTAAATATACGTAGTTTTAAACTTATCAAATGTCATTTTTCTGTGGAACCAATCAGGACTAAATTAGTTTGATCTTACAAAAATTGTTACGGTCTCAGATTGAAATCCAATACCAGTTAAGTAAGTATATATGTACATAAATATATAGATCCTTACTACTAAGAGACTGAATCCCACACAGTCAACCTACAAAGAAATACAAATTATAGATATTTAAAATATATTAAATACATAAAGGTAGTATAATTTGAGGATGACTACATCAAAACTGGAATTATTTTTTTCATTCCTGATCAAGTCCCTTCAGTCAAAAAAGTTACTTTTATTTTTATATTACATAAATGAGCATTCAAAATCGTTTGGACTCGTTAAATTTCTAGATACTAACTTGCATAATAAGCGTGAATTGTTATGTAGCTTAGACTAGACAACTTATGAATGATATACAAGTCAATTACGTACATACATATTTTCGACACATAAATCAAGAATAGGTAGAAAAATGATAGATAATTTTGTATTTGTGCTTCATTAATTCTTTTCAATCACATTATTTTTTATTTTTTTTTCATGGTGGGCTGATTTACTAAATATGTATATATATATCCTCATAAATTATGTAAATATATATATTTTTGTCAAAAACAACAGCGATTAACTCAATGATACATATATTGTTATAATAGTCCAAACCTAACTTTTTGCTTATTGCTGGTTAAGTTACTTTATAAGTCTCCAAGGAGCTCTAGAGAAATAAATATATTCTATGAGCTCCCCCAAGTAACTAGGGCGGACAATGAGGAAATAAATTAATTTAATCCATAGGAGAGTAAGAGGATGATTGAGGGTGTTTGTTTAAATCTGAGGTTGTATATTTGATTGATAATGCCCAAATCTCATGGATGATTGCTAGATTTGTCAAATTTTAAGTTAAGGGCGAATCACGAGTGGTACATTAAAATCTGAACACTTTGAATTTCAAACTTCAACAGGATATAATTTATTAATTGATAGTATAATTTCAGCAAAATTAATACTATAAATAGATGTGTGTCTGAGCTCTCTTAATCCTTAATCTAACCGCCCTTAGCAGCAATGATGGCTTCGAGGGGGCAGTCGAAAGCCTGACACCCACTGCAGATGTAGACCTCTGTCATAGCGTCCCAGTGCTGGCTGACTGTGGCTTTGAGGACCTCAGAGTTTGGATGAAGGACACTGCAGGTATTTCTCTCGACATGCACCCAAAAAGTGTAGTCGAGGGGTTTGGCATCAGGACTCTAGGGTGGCCAAAATTGTCAAAAGAGAGTTCAAAATATTGCAACGGAGGAGATAGGATTCTTTTATTTCTGGTGTCAAAAGTGGCCTCTCCACCATCACAAAGCTCTTTCAAAAAACTTTTTTGATAGCTCTTTGTAAAGTTCTGCATGGACCCTCATGTATTTGAGGGGATTGGCCTGGGCTGTTTTCTTTATCTCCTCCGTATCCAGCTTGGTATTTTTGACAGAGTTATTCTTCCTCTCTTACTTATCGGACTTGCTGAGGCGTAGACGGTGGTCCTGGAGACGCTCAACTGCTTGGAGTACGCGAATGGAAATTCGTAGATCACGTTCAAGTGTCATTTTCTCAACTTGTACGTAAGCTAGAGACCTTAGTTTTTTTTTTTTTTTGTAACTAATTGGTTATGCTTTAATATATCAAAATATGAATTAATCTCAATGACTCAAACTTAATTAATTATTGAATTAGTATGTGTCCAGATCTCAATGGACCAACCGCTAATAGGGTGATCATATTTTGATTTCCAAAAAAGAGCATCCATGGTGTCGGTTTTGAGTTCATATTTTTAAATTTGTAAAAAATTTATTAATAAATTTATATTTCTTGATTTATGATCTTGGGATTTGTTGGCACTTTTTTATTTAAAGGATCCCATAGGACCTAATTGTTTATGAGAAAATGTTTGTCCTCTCTGACAAAAGGAAGTAACCGATATAAGGTAAATAAAATGGGGAAATAAACTAAAATGAAAAATCTTCTTCCTTGGGAACTACACATTTCCCAAAATTCGCATCTGTCCTTCCAAGTCCGTCTGAGTAATTAATATAATAGAACTAATGCTGTGAGGAGATGATGTTGATCATTCCATGGATTCCTCTAATACCTTATTCACGATTTATTTATATTGGCGAATTCCAACAAGAGGTGGGGATTCGAGACTTGTAGCTGGACTTGGACTAGACTCCATATTTTGGAGACTTAAATTGCGATTCAACTTGGTCATACAGTCAAAGACTCGAGACTTGACTTGAAACCCAAAGACTCACTACTTTAAAGTTTTTCACTTGGTAGGTATATTTGGTCTTCTTTAAAGTAACTTTTATTTTCAGCGAACTTGAATTAGACTCAATGAAAATATTCAAGAGTTGATCTTGTAAACAAAGACTTGGGACTGGGCTTGTACTTGCACTATAATGACTTTTCCTATCCTGATTCTAACCCAAGCCAAGGATCGTAAGGAGTGTTCCCCAGTCAAAGGCATTACAACTCATAATCGGGTTAACCAATAAAACCCAGACATTTCATGAATGTATAAAAAAGTCCCAGGACAGGAAGTAAAAGGAGGGTATATCCAGGGGAAATAGAAAGGTTGATCCCCATAGTAAATAATTATTAAGGCCACTAACACCTCGTCTCATCCAATTTGGCATCTCTCGTTATCCAATAATAAATATCGTTAATTGAAGGAGAGGGGGATATACATTTGACTCCAGAAAAAGAATGGGGATACAATCCATCAATGTATAATGGGTTGAGGTATAATTTATATACATACAAATAAAACCATGAAGGAAGATGTGGATGTGATAGGACTGGTTTGATTATTTCTTTCTTAGAATGTACATGTGGGAGGACCTTGATTAGAAGGAAGTTGTTTCCATATTATGCTGAATATATATTCTATTTAGCTATTACACGGATTAAGACACAGATTATAACAATGATATAAATTAATGTCGTATATGTTCTAGATATGCAAGCTCAACTAGTTCCTCCATTTTGAAAGAGTTGCGTGATTTTGTTAATTAAATTAATATAACATTGGAATTAATTCAGCTATTATTTAATAAGCGTCATATTCTTTGTTCTCTTCCTACTCAATAACGGGGATATTATATTAAAATAGTATGAGAAAGAGACGAATTCTTTTTATTATCAATACATTATTTTATGTCATCATAGATGTATGTACATAATCTCAGCTCTTTTGAGGGCTTAAAAAATAATAATTTACATCACTTTTTTTTTTTCAGTCGGAATTTGAAAGCGAATAAAATACATTCAATTTATTTCTAGTTATTGATTTTCGTTTGTAAAAATATATTATGTATATATTTTTATTGTATATGAGTGCCCCTATAAGTAAAATAATTGTACATAGATATATGAAGATACTAAATTGTAGATATTAGTAGAAAGGGATGTACATATACTACTATGTAGTGTACCAATACTCAAAATAAAATATAAAATAAATTCTCAAAAGTAGTATATTGTATTTTTTCAGTCATAATAATCATTATTAATCGATGGAGTATTTATTCAGTATATACATGAATCATGATGATGAGACACCCCCCTAGTATGGACAGACCACACTTCTACCTCCATCAACAGAAATCGTTTGGCCGACAATGAGAGAGGCATCATCTGATGCCAAAAATGCAATGACCTTTGCTACTTCATCTGCCCGTCCGGGTCGGCCTATAGGATGTGTCTTTTTGGCCCTATCCAGATAACTCTTGCTACTCTTATCCGACATCCCTGCATTCTTAAATAAGTCTGTTTCAATGACACCAGGATTTACAGAGTTGACTCGGATCCCTTTCGAAATCAATTCCAAGGCAGTACACCTCGTCATTTGATCAAGTCCCGCTTTAGATATTTTGTACGCAAGAGCTCCGGGAAAGGCTCTAAGACCTGCAATGCTTGATACGTTGACAATGGCAGGCTGTTTTTTTGATTTTTCTAGGTATTTGGTTGCGGATTGAGTGATTCGAAGAGCTGAATGAATGTTGAGATTCATGGAATGATCAAATATTTCAGGAGTTACTTCCTGTAGCTTCTGACCGTACATCACTCCAGCATTATTAACCACGACATCCAATCCTTGAAAGAATAAGATGCATAGTAATTAACTAATACATACATATTATATAAGTAATTATATATTTAAGAAATAATTAGGTAAAATGTTGGTTCAGGGGCTCCCAAATGCGTAAAAACAACCATTTTGTGGAAGTCGAAGGTCCTCAGCGCATGTATGGAGGGAAATATTTTTGGCGTAATATGTTGATTTATTTCCCTGGATCCCCTAAAAGGAGGTTCAGGGTCTAGATATGAACTATGTAGGCCACCTATTGATTGGGAACCCTGTATTAGGTCATAAAAATGCAGGAAGTTTATATTTGATACATCGCCTGGCGAATTATTAAATAGATTTAATAATAAATTATTATAAATTAAGCCAGCTACCATAGTTTCTTTTAACAAGAGATTGTGAGTACACAAAGAAAATACTGTCATACCTCCATAGTAATTAAAGGTTTCGTCAACACAAGCAGAGCAAGCTTCACCAGAGGATAAATCTTGCACTGTATAGATAACATCTTGAGCCCCCTTTGCTTTGCATGCCTCAGAAACTCTTTCAAGCTCTTCCTTGCGTCTCGCAACCAGAGATAATTTACTTCCAAGTGATGCAAAATGCAGAGCAGTTCCCTCTCCAATTCCGCCACTTGCTCCAGTAATGAGAACAATTTTTTTCCCCAAACCAGACATCTAAGAAACATATAATATATTGTACATACAAATATATTTATAATTTTGTGTACAGGACTTATACATAGTATTCATTATAACAATTTATTACCATTTATAAAAATGTACAAGTAAAATCAATAACAACTCAAATACATATATGTGCACATAGGTAATACTTGACTTGATTCTGAGTAGGTATGTATGTATATAAAAATCTAAAGAAAGGAAAATATAAATGTGCAATAATTATTAATAGCTAAACAAATTCAAAACTTTATGATTTTGACGTAAAACAAAATTTTAGTCTTCTATTCTCGTTACTCCACGTTTCGCAATGATCTGCCCACGACATAGCAGCTTTATAATCTCTACGATTGGACCCTGGTTTACTACGAACGCAGGTAAAAGGTAGAATATCACATTCCGGAACCCATCCTCGGAGCATTCTTTTGTCAGAAAAGTAACCGACGTGATATTTACGTTTGACAGGATCATAATGCGACTCGAGATCATCTAGATGACCTGGTGGCTGCAAAAGAATTGCAGGCCACCATGGAAAGAATTTGAGCTTTACAATAACTTGTTCCCCACACTCATAGTGCGGAGAGGGGTTTGAAATTCGTTTCACGACAGGAACCAGACAAAGGACTTCACTTCCAAATCCTCCTTCTTTTGAAGTGTGGCTTCGATGAGGACTAAGAACAAATGATTCGTCTTGATTAGAAAACCCACAGGTCTTGCAGCGGTATTTCCGCAATGTCCGCAACTTTGAGTCATCTCCATACAGCAAGAGGTCGAATATCCCAGGTTCAGTTACGTTGTGGCATTCACGAATATGATGCTGGAGGTTTTTAGATGGCATTCCACATCCACAAAGTAAGCACGGAAGCCGTGAAGTACTGTGATCATCATTAGTCGAGTCTACACTACTATTCAAACTCATATTTCCCTAACCGTATCAGGGATTTGACGAATCTCTCCCTCGAATAAAAACAGTGAAACCAGCGCCATCTATCAAGCCAAACTTCATAAATATATAACAACAGCGGGAAAAGTGAATTTGTTCAGCTGATCTCCGCCATAACAATTTGTATCATTGATTAATCCACTTACAATATGAATATTATTAAAGTACTTATATAAATTGTACATATATTTGGAAGAAGCTTGAATATTTTCAATATTAAAAATATCTTAGAACATCCTTTGTCAGATTTTGTAAACCACGCAGAATACGTTTGGTAGTTTTATAAAGTTAAAAAAGAATTTTCATATCAAGTAATTTCATATTAAAAGTCTTATAAAATATAGTTTAATCCTTCCATATTACGTACAAAGGAGATTCAGTCAAGAGATGAAAAAACAAAACAAATATATACAATTGATATTAAGTTAAAATAAGGAATTAACTAAATATATTTTTCTATTTGAAGATAGTTGAACAGTATTATTTAATCAAATCATTGACATTTAAAGAGTTGACCTATTCAACACTTGTTTATCATCTCTAACAGGATAATCACAGTAATTGATCTAAATAATAGCTACAGGGAATTAACCAATTCAATGTTAGAATGACTGACTATGGTCTAAGGCACATATAAATCACTACATGAAATGGAAGACACTTTTAGAAGAAAAGATTTGACTATTTCTTTTTCCTTTTGGATGTCTTTATGGACTTTTGATATTCCTCTGGTGTAATGTCACTTCGAAAGAGTATATTATCCTCCAATTCGAATTCTGGACGAATATTGGCCTTGTAAACTTGAGACTCCGTTGTTTCCTCTAACTGAAGAACACCCTTCCTCAGAACGATCTCAGCCTCAACACCTCCTTGATAGGCTTTTTTCATCATTTCTGGATCCTTTATTTCTTCTCGAAACTTGGAACGGATCTCTCCAAGTGCTGCTTGTGTTGTGACAAAATCTCCCATAAAAACTGTCCTAGCAGTTCGATGAAGAGACTTGTAGAGACCCAGGATTTCTAATCTACTCATTTTATTCCCTGCCTTTAGATATTATTGTAGTTGAAATTACCTGGAATTGTGAAACTCCGCGCTTCAACACTTGAGATAAAAGCAACATTAAAAGGCAAGCTGCTAACTGTAGAGGTAGCTGATAAATAAACAAGTGTAAAAAAATTAACGGAAGAATTCGAAAAACAAATTCTCACAACTTCCACCAATACTTCGTGACTGAACAATGTTGAACAACTACTTTTTTTAAATAAAAAAATATGTTTTTCAAACGTGATTTCATTCAACATAAAATTATAAGTAATATCATGTCTCTAATATGATTAGGAAGTTCATGATTGGACATATTTTTTTATGAGCGTTTCTTATAAACCTGATCTTGGGACGGTTACTATATAAAAACATCGTATGCAATTACTATGCATGTTCTAATTTATATATTATTAATTATTTTCATGAGTAGTTACTATTACGGAAAAATGGTCATTTCGTTAGTTACTCCCTCAATCACAAGTGTGTTTCTTTGAAGCTAGGGGAATGGAATCAATGTGTAGTGATTTCATTGACGTCATAAATTCTATCATTATTAAAGGAAATGCCATCTTGAGGGCTCAAAGTTGATATTTTACTATATAAAATGGACCTATTTCAAATCAATCTTGATTAAACTCCATTAAAAGGCTTTAGGAGTAAAAAAAGACTTTAAAGCTGTATGGAATACGACTTGATGCAAATTATAAACAGTGATATTTGAATATGATTTATCAAAATTTAGAACTGAAAATTTGTATGAAATGTCTAAATTTAGAACTGAAAATTTGTATGAAATGTCTAAATTTGTACTATTTTTTTGTTGTTGATCGATTAGGGACAAGAAAAGTAGAATAACCAGAGAAAAATATCTTATTCGTTCCATTTTTTTTAAGATCAACAATATGAAAATAAGAATATAAACCGATGTAATAACATATTTTTAACCCTTTACCGCCTCAATGTACTTCAAAGTCTCTTTTTAAATAAACACGTGTATAGCATTAATTTTCAAGTATATATCTTCAAACGACCAAGTGATCTTTAGAGTACAGTTCTAGTTTATAATCAATATAAGGAATATGTTTATATGTTCCTATAAGGAATATATTTTTGAAGGATATTATATATATTTTTCTATGTTTAGAATATTTTTACTATTTATCAATAATTTCTAGTGTTATTATTTTTAGTCCTTCACCCTAATGTACTTTCAAAGCCATGGTACATAAATAGGCTATGTGACCAAATGGATTGCATAGTCTTGTTAATATAGTTTTGATATTTTTTCATATACATTATATCCTGATACCTATAAAAGTTTATACAAATGATAATTTTTCTTTTTAATTCATTACATAAAATTCGGAAGGTAAAGGGTTAATACATTTTAGGGTCAGTTATTTAATAATACCAGGGAATAGAGGGATAGATTTTTGACAAACAGTAAGGTTAAGGTCCTTTTATTTGTTGGTCCCATATTGACATCCAATAGTTCACTACTTTACTTAATAATAAATAAAAAAATGGATTTAATTGTTATAAGAATGGGTTCTTTAGGCTTCCAAAATGGGCGACATCAACTCAACAGTGCTGACGTCGCGTGAAAACGTTCTATTGCAGAAGCCAGTTATTTTTGTCTAAAATGATGCGTAGTTTTAAAACTTTGAATATTATATATATGCCAATTGTATTAACACTCAGTATGATGAGACAAACTACTTCATCAATAAGAACATATAAAATAATTAATCAATACTACACATACGTATTGAATTTTCATTCCTATTTTAAAATGCTAGCAATTAGTTTTTGAGCACCTGAACAATATTTTGGATTTATCTTATTATAATTGATTCAATAAAATTAAATAGTACGAGAAATTTTAGCCTGCAATGATAACTGAATATATTTAATAACGAAAATTCCAGACTCTTCTTTGTTCCTTCTAGAAGAGAAATAATTCGTTACGACAAAGAAGAAATTTCCTCATAATTTATATTTTTTATATATTGACAGAGTATGTTAATGACCGATACTACGCCGTTGTAGCAAAATAACTAAGGAGTAAAGGTCTCAAGATCCAATTATTAATTTAGTTAAGGGATTCGGACAAAATTGTCCAGGATAATATGAATAATACAATTTTAACGATCAATATTGCCGGTGTTTTTTTCTAGAAATAATATTGATAAGGACGATAATAAGAAGACCGGAAAATGCTTTCTTTGTCAATATATCAAGAGACAGGTAGCGCCTCTCTGCGGAATGCTACCTTTTATGAAACGAAGTATTGAAAATTATGTATTTTTCTAGAGGACGCCTCCATCTTTTTTCCTACTTATTGAGCAATTCTAGAATTTTCTCCGTGTTTCTCGAATGTTACAGAAGGCAAAAGAAGAAAATGTATTATAAAAGAAGCTGCAACTTGAAGGAGGCTTTTAGTCTTGTAGCGCACATTGCCCCGATCGCATTCGGTTGAATAGAACCTCACTCAAGTTATTAACAACGTTTATTTCTCAAAAACATCGTCCATAATGACTGCAGATGACAAAGTGGAGACCTTCGCCTTCCAGGCCGAGATTGCTCAGTTGATGAGCTTGATCATCAACACTTTTTACTCAAACAAAGAAATCTTCCTCCGTGAATTGATCTCCAACTCCTCCGATGCCCTCGATAAGATTCGATATGAGTCCCTCACCAACCCTAGCAAGTTGGAAGCTGAGAAGGAACTCTACATTAAGATAATTCCAGACACCGTAAACAACACTCTTACCATCATCGATACTGGTTTGGGAATGACCAAAGCCGATCTCGTCAACAACTTGGGTATGTTACTGGCAATTTATATGTATGCGAATTCTCAATTACATTTCTCTGTTTGACGTTAATTAGGTACGATTGCCAAGTCTGGAACCAAGGCTTTCATGGAGGCCCTTCAAGCAGGTGCTGATATCTCTATGATTGGTCAATTTGGTGTGGGTTTCTACTCATCCTACCTTGTCGCTGACCGCGTTGTCGTCACATCCAAACACAGTGACGACGAGCAATACATTTGGGAATCCTCTGCTGGTGGGTCCTTCACCATCAGAGAAGACGCTGAAGGTGAACGTATCTCTCGCGGAACCAAGATCGTCCTTTTCATGAAGGAGGATCAAATAGACTTCTTAAAAGAAGCTTCCATCAAGGAAATTGTCAAGAAGCACTCCCAATTCATTGGTTATCCCATCAAATTGCTCGTGGAAAAGGAGCGTGAAAAGGAAATCTCCGACGATGAAGCAGAAGAGGACAAAAAGGAGGATGAAGAAGAGTCCACTGAGCCCAAGGTTGAGGACGTTGGTGAAGATGAAGATGCCGACAAAAAGGACATAAAAAAAAAGAAAACTGTCAAGGTATTTAATACTCTATTATGTAATTCTTACCTTAGTTTTTTGAAGTCTATTCTCATAACCTACCCTTGCCGTTTTTTGATCTAGTTTTATCCAATAACTAAATCTTTATTTTTAATAATCTATTCTAAATTTTTTAATAGGAAAAGTACACTGAAGATGAAGAGCTTAACAAGGCAAAGCCCATCTGGACCCGTAATCCCGATGATATTACTCAAGAAGAATATGCTGAGTTCTACAAGTCCATGACAAATGATTGGGAGAACCACCTTGCTGTTACCCATTTCTCCGTCGAGGGTCAACTTGAATTCCGTGCCCTTCTCTTCATCCCCAAAAGAGCTCCCTTCGATCTCTTTGAGAACTCTAAAAATAAGAATAACATCAAGCTCTATGTCAGAAGAGTCTTCATCATGGACAAATGCGAGGATCTCATCCCTGACTACCTTGGATTCATCAAGGGTATTGTTGATTCGGAGGATCTTCCATTGAACATCTCTCGTGAAACTCTTCAACAAAATAAGATTTTGAAGGTTATCCGCAAGAATTTGGTTAAGAAATGTATGGAATTGATGACAAATCTTATGGATGACAAGGACAACTTCAATACCTTTTACTCTCAATTCGGTAAGAACTTGAAATTGGGTGTCCACGAAGACAACATCAACAGGACAAAGTTGAGCGAGATGTTGAGATATTACACTTCTGCCTCTGGTGACGTTATGTGCTCTTTCAAGGAGTATGTTGGACGTATGAAGGAGAACCAGAAAAGTATTTACTACATCACTGGTGAGAGCAAGGATGTTGTTTCCCAATCTGCTTTCGTTGAGAGACTAAAGAAGAGAGGACTCGAGGTTATCTACATGATCGAGCCCATCGATGAATATGTTGTCCAACAATTGAAGGCCTATGATGGAAAAGACCTTGTATCAGTCTGCAAGGAAGGTCTTCAATTACCTGAGGATGAGGAAGAAAAGAAGAAGTTCGAGGAAGACAAGGTTAAGTTTGAAGCCCTCTGCAAGATTATTAAGGATATATTGGACAAGAAGGTCGAAAAGGTAGTTGTTTCCAACCGATTGGTCAATTCCCCATGCTGTATCGTTACATCTCAATTCGGTTGGACCGCTAATATGGAGAGAATCATGAAGGCCCAGGCCCTCCGGGATAACTCAACTGTCGGTTATATGGCTGCTAAGAAGCATCTTGAAATTAATCCTGATAACTCTATCGTTGATTCACTCCGCAAGAAGGCAAATGCTGACAAGAATGATAAATCAGTCAAGGATCTTGTTCTCTTGCTTTTTGAAACAGCTCTCCTCAGCTCAGGTTTCACACTCGAAGATCCCGCTGTCTTCTCTCAACGTATCCACAGAATGGTCAAGCTTGGTTTGGGCATTGATGAGGATGATGATGCTGACCTTGGTGATGTGGTTGCTGACGAGGAGATGCCTCCTCTAGAAGGTGACGCCGAAGACGCTAGCAGAATGGAGGAAGTTGATTAAATTCTCATGCCGACTTATAGCTCTTCTAATTAATCAAGATCTCTGTTCTATATATGGAATATAACTTTTTTTTTGTTCATGTACATACCCCAAAATTTATACTTTATGTTTCTTGGAATTAAAAGTAAATTATTTTCATTCAGTTGGGGTGGACTCGTAAGTGAAACTCGCTTGGGGTCGTTGTATTTATCCAAAGATTCTAAATTCTTGTATTTTGTGTAAGCTTATTCTTATGAATGGCATTTTCAAATAAAAGGTAATAAGACTAAAACATTTCTAAGGCTAATTATTATTTTGGCGTATTGGGCTGTTAATTAGCGTTAAGCTATATTATCGGAAGTGGGACGAACTTATTGGAAATTTCAGGGTTATCTATGGTGAGCACTGCTAAGTACGACTTCAAACACTGTTTTTAGCCTTAAGTAATTCAATTTTTGGGTGGCATAGGGGCTATGTTCTCGCAACAATATGACGCTGACGTCATACCTAATGGAAATAGATATAAAAAAAAACATGGGCTGTTTGTAATTTTTATTAGTTGTCAGTTGAGAATATTAATGATCATAACATCAATATGGAATGTGAATGCCACTGGTTGTCTAGATTATTCGGTGTTACTCTCGTGATTATTACCTCTTGGCTTTACATAAGGAGAAAGAAGTTGACTTCATCCATACCTTATTCACATGTATTGATTACAGGTGGGTCCTCTGGGATCGGTAAAGCAACTGCAAAAGAAGTCTTGAAAAGAGGAACAAGTTTGGTAACTTTATGGGCACGTAATAAAGGAAAACTCGAGGATGCAAGGGAAGAAATTATCAAAGAAACGGGAGGAAGAGTCAACATATTTTCTGTGGATGTTACGGGAGGATTATCGGGGATTCACAACGTTTTTGAGGAAACAATTCGAGATGGAGGAGATCTTCGGTGAGATTTTGATGTACAATTTTAATTGAATACTTATATCATTATGTGTATATATTTTAGAATGGTGATTCATTGCGCTGGATCCTCTATGGCAGGCACTATAGAAGACACCTCTATCGAAGACTATAATTGTATGATGAACATTAATTACTTTGGAACTGTAAACGTAACTAAAGTGGTTTTGCCTCATCTGAAAAAAGAAAATAAGGAAATTCCATCCCGTATAACTCTTATTTCGTCCATAGCAGGAGTCATGGGTCTCTATGGCTTCACAGCTTACTCTGCCTCAAAATTCGCACTTAGAGGATTTGCGGAGTCTTTAGAAATGGAGGTTCGTCCCCATGGTATTAGCGTTACTTTAAATCTACCTCCTGATACGGATACACCTTCTTTCGCTGAGGAAAATAAATCAAAGCCTCTAGAGACTAAACTTTTGTCAGAAACGGCAGGACTATTTCAACCCGAAACCGTAGCTAAAGGAATCGTAGATGATACTTTAAATGGTGTATTTCTTTCATCCGTCGGCTTAGATGGATGGTTAATTCGTTGTATTACTTGTGGAATGAGTCCAGTTTCCTTTGGAACCATGTTTTTACAAACATTTTGTGTTGGACCTCTGAGATTTGTATCCTGGTGCTATACTATTTATTTTGCCAGAACTGTTGCCAAATGTTTTGCAAAAAGATTAAAAAGGAGTTGTAGTTCTGTCTTTTAAATGGAAACTATTAAATTAAGTAATAAATGTTACCCATTGAAATTTGACTTATAAATGTTTAATTATTATTGTTTCGTCAAGGCGACGATCAAACACTGCGATTTTTTTGGGCTTTTTTTCCTATAATGGCTTTTGCATTAACCTCTCATCAGCTTAGCTGGCTAGTCCACATGAAACAAGCTGTAATGTTGATACTGAGATGGGAAAATACAGAAGGAAAAAGGAAGAACCAATGAAAAGAAGTGAAATCATCGTATGCCCGTAATGAATCTAGTGCCTTCACTCTTTTTGTACAAATTAGATGTACACAGCAAAATAGTTACTTCTTCTAGCGGGGTGATCCAGTTATCTTTCTGTGATTGTAGGAAATCCAAGAAATGAAGACTCGAATTATTTTTCTGCTCATTTGTATCCTTTCCCTGAATCATTTTATAGAGGCTAAAAAGAAAAAGAAAGGAAGTAAAAAAACAATTTCAAGTGGAGAGCTCAAGTGTTTAGTTTGTAGGGCACTCAGTGAGGAAATTGACGGATATATTGCTGGGATTGATCCCAATAAAAAAACAGTAACTGGAACTTTTCGGATAGACTCTAATGGAAAACAAGAAAAGACGATTGTGAGTCCTGACCAGAGGTTTTTTTATATTTATTAAATTATCTCGTATTTCACTTATGTCTTTGAACCTTATCGCTAGATCCCATATGCCCGATCTCAGGAGAGTTTGTATGAAATGATTGATAAAATATGTGAACGCTTCAGTGACTACGCTCAAGCAACCAATAAGTCGACTGGCAAGCTGGCAGTTATTCCTTTGACCACTCCAAAGGGAAATATGAATCCAAATTTTAGCGATTATAATATTCTTCCTGATGATGAACTCAACAAAAAGCTCACGTTCCATGTATGAAATACTCAACTTACTTCTATTACGAATTAATTATCCTTTTTTCCTCTTACTTAGTGCCAGAGCATCGTTGAAGACTTAGACGATGAAATCATATCCTTGTACGCAGTTGAGAATGCCGAAAAACTAGAGTCTCAACTCTGCTCCAACATTTGTCCCGAAGGAAAAAAGGAAGAGCTCTAATGAGTATGATAAGAGTAAAATCATAGATCCTGGTATTTTATATAATCAAAGGATACTCAGTATTACGTAATATTGTTATATCATAGGTTTTTACATTTTTTCTTTAAAAAAAACGAATTAAAAAACAATTCATTCTAAAGTAAAAGCGCATCGATCCAGAGGTTTATTTTTAGAGCTTTGAACTTGAGGGATTCAAACTTATTAGAGAGCATGACCAAGGATTCACTAAATGCCTCTTTATAAATATTTGGACGTGTGAGATTAAGAGTTAGAAGTTGCTCGATAAGGATGAGTGTTCGATGTAATTGTTGCTCGTTTGACGTCTCTGACAATAGTTTTGATTTTAAAACTGAGAGGGATGTAAGGATGTTAAGTTTCCTGATTCTAAAAAAAATAAAATATGTAAATATATAAAAAAAAAACTCTTTATCACGTACTTTTGAACGACTTCATCTGCCTCTATATAGGATTTAAGAGGTTTCTTAATATCACAGAATGAATTTATTTCCATACTTTCCAAGGAATTTATAGATATGTCATTGTTTTCATTGACTTTCATGTCCTCTCTAAAGATTAATTTTTCTTAATTACTACTACCATGTACATTGCCTGGGATTATGATTGGTTTTAGATCTTACCTCATTTCAACAACCAACTCAGATGTTGACATATTTAAGGCGACCTTGTACGTCTCTTCTATTCTATTTTCAATTTTTTCTTCCTCCTCATCTGATTCCCAACCTCCTCCAGCTCTACCTTTTATATGAGCTTTATGAGTTGGTGAGGATTTTTTTAATTTACTGTTATCAGGACTGGAAGAAGAAATTAATGTAGATGACGTTTGAGGAATGTTGACGGCAACATAATCCCCAGGAGACTCTGAGGAAAGGCACTCTTCAATAATTCTTGACTTTTCATTTGTAAATACGAGGGATTCTTCTACTAAATCACGGAGTTTGTCTGTCCAACTCTCTAATATATAAAAATAGTCAAAATGATGTATGGTCATTGGATTCCGGGTTATTTATCTACCTTTATTTGTGATTGAATCCTTGCCAAAACCATCATACTTTTTGTCTTTCACATTGCTTGAGCCATGACCAGAATAACTGTGACTCAGTCTAGGAGTTACTTCCTCCAATGACTCGTCGGAATCTTTGTTCACAACTTCATCAGAAAATATATATTCCCGAGTCTCCTACGTAGAGAAAGGAGCGAGAAGTGAATTAATTAATAAGCAAGTAATTGAGTCGATTATATAATATAATTATACTTTGGAGAGCCTTTGCGATATTCCGCCAGAGTTGGAGTACTCCCGAAGAATTTCATCGTATCGTGACTCTCTCCAAAGATTTCTAAATGTTCTTGAGCCATGGAATGCAAGCTTATGAATGATTTTTAGGATACGAACTTTACTGTCAGTCAGGTTCAAGGCCTTACTGTAGAAATAACTCATGAATCGATTCGCTTCGGGACCGCCTGAGTAACTTAAGTCAATCAATTCTTCATAAACGTATCCCCATTCTCCAGATAAGGATTTTTGTAGTAAAGGAACCTATAAGTAAAAAGGTAAATGATGTTTAAACATGTTGAAAAGGACCGTAATGATACAATGAAAGATTTACATGCTTCAAAAGAACTGCATCCTCCACTAATTTCCTATCTAACAATTTATCCATTGTTATTCACTCCACTGATCCGATAATGACTGAGTGGCTCGCAAGAAGAAGAAGCTTGAATAAATAAAGCATTATTTAATAATATGTAACATAATAATTTTGAGAGTGAGTGTCAAATAATTTCTTCGAACCAAATTTCTTCCTTTTTTTCCTTCCTCTACACAGGCTCGAAAATAGAAAAATGGCATCAACACCAAATGCTATATTTTCTATTTTTTGTACATAATCTTATCATGTGACGCCAGTTATAAAAGTTGCTATTTTAGCAGTAATTTCAGTGGATCATTTATGTTTTATGAGGTCATAGAGAGGAAGTAGCTAGGGAAAGAGAATAAGTAGCTAAGAGAAGTTTTGTACAAAGACTTGGGATCCCTGCCAGAGGCTATTAATAATACATAGAGAAATAATATAGATTGATTTAGCTATCTCTTACTTGAAAGAACGAGAAAGGGTTGACGCCGGATTACATCTTTTGAATTGAGAATTCTTCTCCACAAAGGACTGATCCTTGATTAGCTGGACTTTGATTGTAAAAGGTAAGGAGTCTCTCGTGTGAATGTGAGTGTGCAGTATTGCGTAATGCAGGCTGTGATTCATGACTTTGCTTTAGTACTAGGATGAGTGTCGTGACAGGAGCGGCGAATCCTTTGGATTATCTCTTCAAATTGAGTACTCAGCGGAAGCTCCCTGCGCCGGTATTTAACCAAGTCGTGGAGGATGGCCCTCCCCACATGAAGACATTTGTTTGGCGCTGTACATTTATGCAAATCACGGCGGAAGGGAAAGGTAAGGAGGACTTTGACTCATTTTCTGGGTTTTTCTCATTCTGTTCCTTTTCAGGGCGCTCGAAAAAGGAAGCTAAAACCGCTGCTGCACGTGCAATTAAAGATAGTCTGAATCCAGATAATTTACCACCGGAAGCCCCGTCCGGTAACAATCGCAAAAGAAAAACAGACAAAAACAACTCTTCGAATGCCAACAACAATTCGGATTCCTCAGCCCTAATCCAGGATCATAACAACACATCGACTACTCAAAGTCTGAACAAGAAGAGGAAAAAAGGAACTTCTTTTTCCAAGAAACATGGAGCACATGGAATGTTTAGTCCAGTGATGCCTCCTTTTGCCCCAGTGCAGCCCTACGTACAATCCTTTGGATTCCGTGGTAAAATGAGCGTGGATGATCACTATGTAATAACAAAGCATAAGAATATTTATCCCAAAGATGATGAGTTGGAATATATACTCAAGCTTGTGACACAAGTCGAAGAATCCTTGAGATCTTGTAGTGATGCGTTAGCTGAGATTAATGCCAAAGAAGCCAAGGGGTGCAAAGAAGTGTCTGAGGAGGATAAAGAGGAATATAGAGACATATTGGGGGTAGCTAGAATAGGAGATTTAGCGAAAGGACTTCTTTTATCCTCTGATCGATCCGTGGATTTAGTTATTATGTGCAAGGAAATGCCCACGATAGATGATCTTTTAAAACTCTCGAATGCTATGACTTTAAAATTAAAAGAACTTGATTCTCCCAATGCGTATAAAATAGTAGTTTCTGAAGAAGAAGCTGGATTCAAGGTATCATATTCACCAAGTAAGGAAGGTGAAGATGAGGTGGAGGTGGACGACGAAGGAGGAGAGGAAAGAACGTCGTATATCACAAAAGTGACACTCACCTCATCTAAAGTCAAGTCTCCTGAAAAAGAAACAACTGCTGAGGAAGATGTGATGAACGGTGTTCAAACTGAAGAAAAGGAGTATCTCAACAATTTGAAAGTGGAAACAGCTCTTATTGAACTTCGAAGGAGTAACTGGTTTGCCTCCATGGCATCTGGCCTTCCATCTTGTGTAGAATGTATACGGATTATTAAGGAAATGTCACGTCGGGACCCTTCATGGTCTTGTCTTTCTAATTGGTTAATAGAGCTATTGGTTGAAAGGTCATTATTTTCTGCACACCAGCCCCTGAGCCCTGCTAGTTCTCTTCTAAGAGTCTTGGAAGTATGATGTTGCTTTATTTAATTGCTTCTTCAGTCTTATAACTATTACTACTAATCAACATCCTTTTCTTTAAATTAAAATAGGTGATCAGCTCGGGCATTTTTCTTAATGGAGGATCAGGCTTGAAGGATCCTTGTGAGAAAGAAGACACCGATGTATCTGAATATTTGACTCCTCAACAGAGAGAGGATTTAACTCATAGTGCTCAGTATTTCATTCGCCTAATTACTTATCGTCAAATCAACAAGGTATTGGGAATGGAAAAACTACCTCCCAAAGGTAAACATAAGGCCCAAAATAAGAATGGGAGTAGTGGTGGTGGTGGTGGTGGTGCTGCTGCTGCTGCTGTTGAGGCTCCAGCAACCCCAACTGCTTCTGAAACAAGTACGGCTTAAGTCATGTTGTAGTGATTTAACTACTATGTACTTTATGTCACCATCATCATGTTCACTACACCAAGATGTCGTCAATTTTTTCCTCTCCTTATACGTTTTCTCCTCTATCAATAATTATTATGATTTTTAACCAAAAGTGTAATAGTAATTAAGTAAAATGTTTGAATCCTATAATACTTATTATTTTTTTAATCTATAGTAGTTGTGCTCCTCACGACTGCCAAGACCCATTAGAAATGACAATTATGTATGTATAATCCATATATATATAATCTTAATATATCTATCTATGTGTATATACAATTAGATTCTTATTAAGATATTAAAAGTCACAATCCAATAGTTATCTATTTAAAAAAAGAAATGGAAAAAGAACGAAATCTTTGTACAAAATTTAAATTTGGATATTTTTGCGTTTCATTTTATGCACTACAAGTGTGTGTATCTAAAGTATCATTGTATTTAAAGTCATGCCTCTCTCTCTCTATCCATTTTTGTCTTGAAATAAAAATTTGAACATGAATACTCATCATTTGAGACTTTTATTTCCCATTTCCCCCCTAATTAATAATAATGACTAGCTAGTGGTTGTTGTTCTTCGGGCTGTATTCTGGGTGAATGCTTAATACTCTTTTATTCGGTCTATCTGAAGAAAACAGCTTGTGGAATGCCGGATTGGCTTTTTCTTGTATAGGTACCGTGTATGTATGACCTATGTACTCATTTATGAGTCTTGCAAATTATCCAGAGTTTATTTTTTCTACAAAGTTTCAAAGAGAATATGATAATAATTAATATTAACATTATTGATCCTTGATCTAATCTAACTGATCTTGAACTGATGGGCAGCTCAATTTATATTGTATAATATTTTGGTATTGACTTCTTTTAGTTCATTTTAAACTGACCGACGTAGAGCAATTTTTTAATGCTAAATACCCGATCTCAACTGAGTATGTATATTATTAATGTAGTTACGTTTTTGTTTATTTCCTTATTACTTATTGTCAGTGCATTTACTTGATTGTTTTTTCCGCTAAAAAACAATGACTCATAAAATTATAATTTGAAAGAATGAAATACATTACTCTAATGATACGGTTGTACATAATATTATGTTAAGGTATTATAATGAGAATGTAAAATGTATTTATATTATTGCCATCTGATATAAGTGACACGAATCATGATGGATACTGCAAAACCTTTCTCAGGGCACGCGGTAAGAGGCGTTGGATGATGATCCCTTTTCCCACACTAAACCATCGGGATAGAACTCTTCAACAAATTTCTCAAGGTGAAGAAGAACGCGATGCCAGGAATTGATCCATTCTTTTTTGAGGAATCCCTGACAACTCACCCTCCTTAAGTACAATCTCAAAACACCTTTGTTCTTGTAGGAATTCAACGGGTTTTGTGTCTTTGATAATCCATCCTGCAGCAGAAATAGTAGTTTGTATCAATTCATAAAGAGCTTTGTATTGTTTTTTAGAGGAGGACTTTTTTGGTATTCGTATTTGATTGATGAGATCCGCTTGTCGAGGTCCACTTCCTGAGGCATTAGGTACGCTGTAGGAGTCTGAAGCATTCCTCAGAAACTCTTTTTGTAAACTAAATAGCTTTTGAACGAGGGAGGCTTGATGAGTGAGGTCATCATCTGTCAGAAAGGATGTGTGAGTCACATAGGATCGCACGGCACTTAGAACTCTCTCATCGAAGATATCAGCTATTGAGTGTTCCTAAAAGGTGTAATGTGTAGTAGGTAGAGAGCTCAAAATAGCACAATAATAGAGAGTTCGGATTCTTTCCTACCTTGTCGGTACACTGACTTTGAATATCAATTATGAGTTGATGAGAACTATCATACTGCTTTTGAGGAATAACAGGGAATAACATTTCCTCGGGAACGCCAAAGGGATGAGGGGGGCCAGTCATGAGTTTTTGATTATCTTATTTGTTCCACCTTCCAAATACATACCTTGAATAAAGGCCACGATTTTAGCTTAATTTAATAAGAAGATAACTCTGATATCAATATTGTACGTATATGAATATACTAATAAAATATTTAAGAAACAATATATCAATACTCAGTCATGAGAAATTGCCTTCTTTATACTTTGTACATTGATATAACATAACTATGATAGTATGTTATGTAGTCGTAATACATTCATTGATCATACCAATGGTTAACTAATTAGTTATTAATTAAATAGATTCCTTAGATATATATTATGTCAAAATATTTTTATATAAAGACAGTCTCTTGGAAACAAGGAGGAAGTTAGATGGGTCAATTACTTGTTATGGCCTTATTACTTATAAAGTTATGATTACTTCGCATTTATGAATAAAAGTATGCTTGCATTTTGTATAAGAGGATTACACTATCTACATTGTATTTAATGCATAAAAGTATAAAGTAAGATTGGATGAGAAATCTGATACTATTCATTAAATTAATTACAACATTTATAGAAATGCTGAGAAGGGAAAGAAGAAGAAGCTCTTTCACAGCTTCTCCTTTGCCGTGAATACTATACTTCAGCTTGTTACTCTTCTAAAAATGTAATTGCTTTCTAAAAATAAGGCAAATGAATGTATGTATTAAGTACGTCTATGTAAAGGAGTAGAACACACACACGATTAAGGACATTGATGAACAACACATAAACATGAATATTATTTGATAGTCGACCTCCAAAAGAATGTCATTAACAAAGCGAATATCTTTTCGAGACGATTCCTCCTCTACAGCTCCACAAACCCTTGACTCTGGATGTTTAGCTGTTGAAGATGAATGCGGTGGATGTGGAGAGTCATCTGATGGAGAAAAACCAGGGCTCAAAAGGAGAGTGGACTTATTTTCTGGGATTGCTCTTATCGTAGGAACAATGATTGGATCGGGTATCTTTGTTTCTCCTACAGGACTACTCGAACGGACTGGAAGTGTTCCATATTCTCTCTGTGTATGGGGGTTATGTGGAGTCGTAAGTATGCTTGGAGCTCTGGCATATGCTGAATTGGGTACAATGATTACATCCTCAGGCGCAGAGTACGCGTACTTTATGTTGGCTTTTGGCCCTTTTCCAGCCTACATGTTTAGTTGGGTATCTACTATGATTATAAAACCGAGTCAATTAGCAATCATATGCTTAAGTTTTGGAGAATATGTCGTGGAAGCATTCACTGATGAGTGCCCTCCATCGAATACTACGTTAAAGCTTGTTGGTGTTGTTACGGTTGCAGTCGTAACCCTTGTTAACTGTCTCAGCGTACGTCTAGCCACAGCAGTTCAAAACTTTTTCTGTTTTTGCAAATTGGCTGCTATTGTAATCATTGTCGGTGGAGGGATGTGGAAGATCATTTCAACAAATGGTGCTGCAGCATCTGGATTTCTATCCACTCCAGAAGAATATGCAAAAGTTCCTAGTATTGGAGCTCTTGCAACAGCGTTTTATTCTGGGTTATGGGCCTATGATGGTTGGAATAACTTGAATTATGTGACAGAGGAAATCATTAATCCCAAAAGAAATTTACCCTTATCCATCATAATTGCAATTCCTATGGTTACTGTCTGCTATCTCCTCGTGAATATTTCATATTTGAGTGTAATGTCTCCCTCTGAAATGCTCATATCAGATGCTGTGGCCATTACTTTTGGAAATCGTATTCTTGGTGCATTTGCATTTCTCATGCCTCTCTCAGTCGCAGTCTCAACATTTGGATCTGCCAACGGTACTATTTTTGCAGCTGGAAGACTTTGCTATGTTGCAAGTAGAGAAGGTCACTTGGTAGATGTTTTATCTTTCGTACATAAGGACGTTCTTACTCCAGCACCTGCCCTACTCTTTCATGCACTAGTAGCCATTGTTATGATAGTGAGTGGAGACATTGAGTCACTCATAGATTTTTTCTCCTTTACCGTCTGGATCTTTTATGGAATGTCAATGCTGGCTTTATTGATACTTCGGAGAAATCGACCAAATCTACCTCGTCCATACAAAGTCCCTCTAGCCATACCCATAATCGTTCTTATTATGTCTATTTATCTCGTGCTTGCTCCCATTGTGAACGATCCAAGAGTCGAATACATTTACTCCGCTCTCTTCATGGCTTTTGGTGGATTCATTTACCTTCCATTTGTCAGATATAAGTTAAAACTTCCATTTATTGATAAATTAACACAGTGGAGTCAATTACTCTTCAAAATCATACCTCCTGGAACCATGCCGGACTGCTGAGGGCAACTATGTATATACAAAATGAGTATATCTTGATGCGAGATTTGGACTTACAATCCGCTTATATTTTTATAGAGTATAATTCATTTATTATGTATCTAGTAATTCAAATTAAATATCAAATAAAAATTTATGAACTTTAAATGCATTAATTAGGGTAGGGCGTGTATTTTTGCGTTTAGAGGTTTGTCCCAAAATATTAGGCGAATTTTTCAAATGCTTAATGTATGTTTGCCTGCTAGCATTAAAATGTTTAATTCTTCTATTCCACGTGGGCAACATTAATTTAGAAAGAAATAAAATCCTACAATTTTAACAAGTGGTGCACACATTTCACTCCCATGATAAAAAAGTGATTTTTTGGGTAACCTAATTAGTAATTTAAATAGGAAAAAATCCTCGTAGCTCCTGAAACTATATTGTTTACTGCATTGAATAAAAAGGGACCTACCTATTTTTTTCATCGAGTTTTCGGAATTATACATTTATGATTTAAGTGAAAATTTTATACGAGATTTTGAGCAGTCATGAACCAAAAATTGAAATGCACGCATTTGATCCCACCCTGTCCCATTTATTAATTTCACTATTGTAAAAAAAATATTAGAAAAATCGATCAATCATCATTGACCTTTTGATTAATAAGGTAATCAGTTAATTAAATGGTCAATTGAACTTGCTCGTTTGAATTTGCGTACCATGTCGATGTGTGACTCAAATGACAATTCTGATTCAACTTATTACCTGGTCAGACAAATACACCTTTGTCTCGAATGAATACACTAACAACAAAGAACTGATAAGAAAAGGGATTGAGAAGCGAATTAAAGAAGAGTTTATAAGTGTGCTTTATAGGAAGACCGGCTAGAGGATGACGGTAAGAATTTTCATGAATTACATGATAGTCGATTGATAACTCTCAAAGAACTCAAGCTATGTTTAATACTTACTCTGAATAAGCAGAGGACAGAGCTTAATAATGTATAAATAATAATTAATTAATAGCATACACTTTAGCTACAATTTAAAATGGCCTTATTCTGTGTTAAAAACGTGACAAACTGTGATCGTGTCTACGACTGTCTCGATCGGAGTGATGAAAACAATTGCATCTATTATGGATCCTCGAATTCATCGACGGAGTCCACGGACTTTACTCTTTTTGGCTTAAATGCAATTCAATGGACCTTTTCAATACTTGCCATTGGGATTCCAGTCGTTATACTGATCTATATGGGTATACAAAAAATAATCCTGACTTGTGGTCTCGTGGATGAGACTTATGAAGGAGACTCCATTTCAATTGATGACGCTGTTCCTGTCACAGATAATTCAAAGAGAGATGAACTAAATAGAGTTCTGGATTTCATTGTATATATAGATAATGCTCTTGATGAACCCGAGTCTCTTGATAAAGAAAGACTCTATGAAATTTTTGCAGATATTCATGACTCTCCATTATGGCTCCAAAATATCCGTGCCTTCTTTGAGATACTTAATTTGCTCTGTGAAAGTGATGAAAGGAAGATTGTATCCTTTTGTTCTTTATTTCGAGAAATGGAAATGCTCTACCATGAGGATAATGTGCTTCATATGGATTTGTGTCTTAAGAACAATTTAGGCTACCATTTCTCGGCTCTTTTTTATTGGAATGCAGAGCCACCTGCTATTAGAAATTTTTACTTGAAATGTATTCCATGGAAATGCTACTCCATCATCAATAGGTTTGTTCATACTTAAATATCTCCTTTACCGTTTGATTGTACTATATACAGTCATAATTTTTCAGCCAATGGTGGAAGGTGACTAAGATGTTCCTTGGACTTATCATCGAGACTCTTGGTCATTTCATTGATTTAATTGGTGACTGGATTTTGTTTTTTCTTTTGTGGAACATACTGAGCGACTATCATAATGGAGTTGTTCCTTGGAGAGAAATGGACGGTCAAATCCTGCTTTTTTATGGTTTTATACTATTTTTCCCAGATTTTGTTCTCTCTGGTATATACTTTGGGAGAAATTATCGTTCCCTCTATGGTATCCATGACGATAAAAAATTTAAAACTTGGGTCAATGTTCTTCTTTACTCATCCTGCATTTTTTCAGCTCCCTTTCTTCCGGGATACCTCTTTGTCTCCAGATTTCAACTGGCATACAAAAATGCTCAAATTCAAAGAGATATATGGAAGTATCTGAGTCGGTATTTTGAAGACAAATCAAATGGTGATTCATTAGAGCTTTTACATCTATTGGATTTTTTCGAGAGGAATCGTTCCTCAAGAATTGGAATACGAAAAGTCTTGAAAGAGTCCAAGCATTTAGAGGCTTCGACAGAGACATTTTTTCATTTTGCTCTTCAAGTTGTGCTATTAATTTCTATCAATTTTGAACAAAATTTTGGATCTCCAGTCATTGAGATCTTCGGAGCGCATAAAAACTCTGTCAGCTATGTTTTATACTTGAACTTCGTCATACATTTTGTTCGTCTTGTATTTACTAGAGTACAAATGGAGTCCGCTTCAAAAATGGGGTTCTTTCCTGATTTGGCGAAACTTGTATTTTTTCTATTCTCTGCATTTGCCCTTAGTGCCAAAATATTTGCTATCATTTTATATTTTGCTCCATCCTTGGGATTTTTTGGCTTATCTGTTCACTTTGACAGAGGAAGCAACATTCCTTTTAATGATGAACTAGGGGTGGAAGATAACATATCCGCCGAGAAAAGGACAGACTACACACTCCTCAACCTATCCAGCTATTATGTCATATTCCTTTTATCCATTGTCGTGCAGTTGACATCTCTCTGGAGTATTAAATTCTTTAGTTCTCCTCGATTCAAAAAATTTCCCAATGGAAGCATACTTCACTTATTCAATTGCCTCTCATTTCCTGGCATATTTAAAGACTGGGATGTGATTGAGAGATTGAATTATGAAGAAGAGGATGAGGAGATAGACGAGAGCGGAGACACTTATCTCCAAGTCCTCAAATACTCAAAACAGTACAAGGAAGTCAAGACTGAAACACGCATCACCATTTTGTGGCATTCATTTGTCAATTTTCTTCTTTGTGTTCCAACCTTCATTAATTCAGTTAAAGTAATTATGAAACATAAGTTGTTGGAAACAACCCCGCTTAACGAAGAAGTGAATGCATACATTTCGGCTTGGTGTCTATTATTTATTCCCCCAGTTGTATTTCTTATTGTTCAACCCTTAGTTATTTATGGGTTAATTATGTTCTATTATGCTAGAGCTCATCCCTGGTCTAGAATTCTAGCTCATTCTAAGTCATCATAGTTTTATTTATGAATTTTATTCTGAGAATTACTGCTTTTTATATATTTTGTTATATATATTTTAGATATTCACAAATATTTATAGTTTGGTGTATATATTTATTTATCTTGTACGAATTTGTTTGTACATCATTTGATCAATTTTAATGCTTATTATAATTTACAGCTCATACAAAGCCTTATCTCTTATGCGATTTTATGTTAGTAAGATAAGATAGAAGTATGGCGAATATCACAAGGAATAAAATAAAAGGGTTTCATTTCACTGCCTTTTAATCTTTGTATGAATGTGTTATAGATTGTAACGTGTTTCATTTTCGAGAATAAACTCTGGAATCTTAATATATTAGTAGTATTGGTCATTTGTGTCTGATTTCACGGGTATGACTGTAAAGCCTAAGAAAATAATTTCCAAAGTGAAGGATGCTGCTTCCAGTTGGTCATATGCCTCATTTTTCGAGTCGGAGTGGACAGGCCCACATTCTCCCTTCCTTACTAGTACTGGAATATATTTGTTGTATAGGTTCATCATCTGGGCTTTTGTATTTACTAATTTTTCAATACATATAATATTTGCTGGAGCCCTGGGGAATGCTAGGGTTGGCTTAATAGTATTTTCTTATTTAACAATACAAGTGAGTCCTAATAATTATTAAGTATGAGGAATGTAGATAAAAATTGTTTGGTTTCTTCCAGAGTATGACTTTAGTGAATATTTATTTTACTCTGGAATTTTTTGTAGCTATTATCTATTTCTTGAAGGAGAAAAAAAATCGAGAAAATATCCCTATCAGGTTTGTATATTACATAATATATCATAATTATATAATGTATATTCGTAACTTATTCATTATAATCCATGAATTTCTTACGACGCAAGTATTCAGCTACCCAAGGACAATGGGAAAGTACCTTTATGGGTAAGTGCAAAAGGAACACTTGGAAACATAACCATCGTATCGGCATTTACGGTTACTGTCCTTTACTGGTCTCTCTTATATGCATACGATGATGACAAAGCCACTTATTCGAATATTTTTATTCATGGATTGAACTCAGTTGTTTGTGTCATTGATATATTTATTATTGAGCGCAATGTCTCTCTCTATCACTTTTATCAACCCATTCTCTTTGGAGTCTGGTATGGAGCTGATTATTCCAATAATTAAACATTTTTTTTAAATATCTGAGACTTCTTTTTAGGTACATCTCCTATTCAATCATATACTTTTTTGCTGGAGGAACGAATTTAGATGGAGATCCATACATTTATCCCATATTAGATTGGAGAAACCCTGGAGTTGCAATCCTCACAGTACTTGGTTCACTGATCGTGCTGATCTGTAATCATGCTCTGTACTATGCTTTTTATAAAATACGTCTCTTTCTTCGAAAAACATTATTAGGAACATCCAAACACAAAGAAAAGTCTGAAATCCAGGATAAGAATATCTACACGATCCAATACTCAAATGATCAATTTCATTTCTCCTGATTAAAACATTTGAAATAAATAAGTTCAACTATTCAAAACATAATATCCAAATGAAAAGTTACTAGGTATTAAAAAAAAACCCCTTTATTGATCAAATAAACTGTTACTTGTATATTATGTTGGCTTGTAAAATACTTATTATAAGGTAGATAAAATGTCATCTCAGGGGATATCAACATCCAAATTAGGACTGAGAAGGTGTATTTCTCCGGCCTCAACTACACTAGCAATTAAACAAAAATATACGTCGGAAGTAAGAGAAAATTATCTTCCTTTCGAGGCTGGGATCCGTTCTAAAATATTCATGGAGAGTCTCGAATATAGGCATTGTTAATCTTTATTTTTAAAACTGTATTGCACATATATAGTAAATTAACTCTACATAGAGATTTGTTTGAAGGAGAGTTTGATAGTTCTACTATTTAATCGTTACGTAATTATTAATTATAATGATTAACAATGAATATATATGTACGTGAAGAGAGCAGCGTAGAAATGCAGGTTTCAAGCATTCGAAGATAGAATGGTTGGACGAAGACGAGAATAGGAGGTACAGAGACATTATTGTCTGAGAGTATATTATATACTTCTATGTTACTATCCGACTATTATCTTGTTTGATCCTTTCTTTCAGATCCCATAAAAAGAATAGTACGACTTCCTGTTCAAAAAACAAAGAGGCTCCAAAACTAGAAGTCTTTTATCTCCCCGAAACTAAATTTCAGAAGAAACGTGAATCCTTGAGAAAAATATACTCTACCAGATCTCGTAAACTTGAGATGCTAGCTATTAAACGAAAAGCTGAAGAAGAGGTTTTTGGGGAAAAAGTTGATGGTTTAACTTCATACGAGAGGAATAAGTTTCTCAATTCACGCTCTAATCTATGTCTCAGTGCACCTTCAGCTAGATCAATGAGTAGTAGTACTGTAGCTATTAATTATCATGATGAAGAAAGCTCAGGGAGTCCGTTAACAAGCTGCTTCAAGACTTCCTCTAAATAGGTTATAAGGATTTATTTCAATATCTTATATTCCCTCTCCTTGTATAAATTAGCTGTTCTCAATCTTTATTTCTATATATTATAGTATGTATTGTAATTAATTCACTTACTAAATAATAATTTGTCTAAGGAAAAATGATTTATTCCTTAATATACTTCACACCACTAGAGATAATTAATTTTTATTTAAAAACTCATTTTTTTCGTGTCAAAGAATGGGATTTGATGAACTCCATTTTTTAAAACTTTTGTAATATCCATAGTCAATTTTTTCCACCCAAAAAACCAAATAAATTCAATAAGTTACGTGTTATATCAAACAAGTCTACAGTTGTCAATTCAATCTTGTTTCTGCAAGTTTTTAAAATTGCGTTTATTTCTTTAATATCTACTTCTGAATGTCAGGAAACATTTGAAAAAGAAGTCAAAACAGTCAATATTGAACACTTTTACTGGTTAAAAATATGTAATTTTCTTGTAATTCTTTAAATTAGGGATTATAAAAACTAAAAAAAATGGTCTTAGACCTAATGCAAGGCTAAAAAACCTTGCTATAGTTATTTTTTTTTCTCAATAAAGTATTTTTTTTTGTAAAAAAAAAGAGGTTTCGCGATCACAAAAAAATGACAAGATCCGACAATTATATTGTCCTACTTATTTATAGATTACTTAATAAGTAATCCATAGGAGGTCAAACAATTACTTTAAACCTGGAATTATATTGCTCTAGTACTCCCTGTACTGGGATATAATAAAGGAGGATTAACAAAAAAACAAACAAAAAAAACATAATTTTGCCAAGTCCATTTTACAAGCCGAATTTATAAAAGTCGATTTTAAATGTTTAATTTTAAAACAAGAAAACCCTCTAAAATGACATTTGTATTCTGGCGCTTTCTATGTTTGTAATCTGCCTGAATAATATCAACTCTGTGCTCCTGTCCTAATATATAATCGCTTTGGGGATTTATGCAATCTTTAACCCTTGGCACCACATGATTTTTCTTTGGGAGGATGTTAAAATTATAATTTTTTTTTTTTCAAATTTTCCCACTGACATTTCATTTTTCCTGCTCAAATTATACATAGAGTAACAGCCTCCTCTGGACACGACCCTGAATGATACATTTTTGTCAAGGTTAATAGAAATACAAGGTTAGACCATCACGTAATCGGGCATGCTAGAATTTTCAATCTGATATATTGTACCGACTGCTGGGCAAGAAAAACAGATTATGACAAAACACGCAACCACTCACTTACTATGACGTCTATATTAAAACCGTGGTGGAAGTCAAACATCACTTGTACATGTGTTAGGGTATAACTTGGTTTTTATAGTAAAGGCTATATTAAAATTTAAGGATATTTTCTTGATTTTGTGATCACAAAACCTCTTTTAAATATATTAATATAACTCTATCGTGGCAGTAAACCAATCGTTATGGGTTTTAATTGACATTTTTGTATTTTTCTAGCCAAAAGTAAATAAATAGAATTCATTAAATACTATTGTAAAAGGACCTTTCACAGACTATTCGGTATTAGAGAAAAGTCCGTGAACTATGATCCCCAGGATTTGAAGCGGATGATATTTTAAAAAACAAGATATTTTACTTAGGCTTAGGGAGCTTTTTCCATAGACTGTCAATGTCTCTTTTTTTTTTTTTTTTTTGAAATTTTAAGGACTCATTCTATGCATTCAGTAATTTTTTCATTAGACCATTTCATAGATTACTTAATATATGGATAAACTGTTTGCTTTTAAAATCACACAGCCTCTCTATTAAAATTATTTCGGTATTTATTCAATGAGTTAAATAAATATATATTATTTTATCGTCAATTAGTTATAAATATTATATTATATAGAAATGGATTATTCTTCCTAGACGTAAAATATACCTTCAAATTTTAAGGTATCTTGTTTCCACACTGGTAAAAAAAACTGATCGAAAGCTCAATGATAATAAAATAAAAACTTCTTTGTATAACGGTTCCAACATCAAACATGGAAATTCTTAATAAATGGAAATCAGTTATGCCAATAAATTAGATACCTGGTAAAAAAATGCTATATGTTTATTTTATTTATATATGATGTGTGTTAATATACAATTATTGTGGTTTATATAGATGTTAAATCTGTTGATAGCTCTAAAAAAGTTGTTTTTCTCTTCAATTAAACATGAAGATTTTGAAACAGAAACCTAATGAAAAATTGGAGATCTAAAAAGACACATCTTAAAAAAAATACAATATCATCTTTAGGATTAAAAAACAAGAGTGACAATTAAACAAAGGACCACCAGTATAATGTCAATGGCTGAGGTGAGATGTAAACGGAGAAAGTATGAATTATAATTAAGGGTGCAAAAAGTTTAAGCTATTTTGTTGGAGTTCAAACACCAATTAGATATCAATTGTGTGCCTACAAAAATGATAGTGGATTGAATGGAAGACGAAGTTCCTTTTCTATACATAACAAAATTAGATTAAGGTATTTTGCACAACACACAAAATTAGTGAACTGATAACTCTCTTTTTTAGAAGATAATAAATTATTTTTTTGTTTTTTTATTTTTATTTAATTAATGATTGACAACTAGTTTTAATTCATTTTAGGATGTCCTGTATTGGATTTAGTGTAATAATTCAAAGAGACTTGAAATTTCAAATGTGGAATACTGCAAATAATATTCTAATCAATGAAATAAGTCATTGGTGGTTGCAAAGCGAATAAGTACATATAGCAAAGTTTTAGATTAACTTGCTTTTTTAAAGACTAAGTATGAGGACGTTACAGAGCAAGAAGCAATTATTAGAATAAACAGCTTCAATCAAACAATTTCCGACCTTGCTCAATTAATTTCCTTTGAAATAATATAATTTTTTTCCGAGCGATACATTATAGGATTTTCAAATCTTTCACCAGAAGATCCACAATTCCAAGATTGATTACTTAAATCACAAATTTCAATTAACTATCGGATAAGTTCAATCTCTGCGTTCAGTGATTCATCACTTTTTAACAAGAATTAGTTCTTCTCTTCTACAATTGTGATTTAATCGAATTTTATTATTTATTTTAAAAGTTCTAATAATGAGGTTGTGTGGCTTGTGTCTATCCAGATGTTAAGTAATCCATGGACTGATGTACTCTGAGATGTAAAAAATATGCAATAGAAAGCGGGAGTTGCTTTTTCTAGTTAGTAATCTAAGTATGTTTTTGTTTTTTAATTTTTCAAAGCTTTTATCATTATTATTTCATTCTTAAAGACATAATATTTTAGTTTACAGTAATAATAAGTTCAACTGCTCATGAAAGACGGAGAGTAACAATCAGGGGTTGCTCTGGAGAAGTGTAAGTCCTTGTTTAACTCGGAGTAGAATTGAAGATCGATATCGGAGTAATTTTTCCCCAATGTCCTTCCTTATTTCCTTCTCTCCCTCCAAACCCCCCTCATCATAGCTGCTTGTAGCTATCTAATGAAATGTCAATACAGCTAAGCTTCTTTTCTTGAAAAGATTCTTCAAATTATCAGGATTACCATCATGTTGATTTTTTTTAACATGCCCAAAATACACACAATTTTCATCACTAGTGAGATTATTTACTAATTGTCATTCATTTATACATTAACAGGATTCAAAAATTTGTGTGTGCTCATAGAAGACGAAGAGTAGCCCCAACTCTAAGGATTTGATAGATAGTTATAATTGTACATAGAGTAGATAAGTCCTTGTTGGACTCAGAGTAGAATTGAGGATCTATATCCTTGTCATGCTTGCCACTGTTCATTTTAATTTCCTTCTCTCCCCCCTCTACACAGATAATTGTAGCAGTTCTAATGACACGTCATGCCACCAAAGCTCCTCTCCTTCAAATAATTTTTTGGGTTTAAATTGTATGGGTAAACATCTTGATGATTTTTCGGTGTCTTTTCTAGCAATTAGCATGACCTACTGCCTATTTATTACAAATAAGGCTTTGTCAAATTCTTCTAGATACATTAATAATTTCATTTCATACTATTTTTCGTAATTAATGTTCACGATTTTGGTATTCATTTTCTCTTTTTACATATTTTTGAATGCTAATGTCAATTGACCAATATGAAAAACGTTAAAAATGTTGGATTTGCATTCCTGTATGTACAAAATGAATTATTTCCAACCGTTCACATAAGGAATCAATCATAGATAATGATTAAGGTAAAATAATAAAAATAAAATTGAATTGCATGATGCTACAAGGAGAGCACGGGTACAACAAGACGAAGAACAATAACAGATGATGTTCGCTCTCTCTTTACTCTTTAGATCGTAAGGACGAAGCTGTTTTGAATAAACCGTATCCTTCACATAAAAATATTTGCAAAAATTATAGACCTTGTTTCGCCTTCTATTTTTAATCTATTTGCCTCATGTGTCAAAAGTTCATAGATGAGGGCAATGAAGGCTGCTTTTGGATTTTTATCAATCACTTAATAAAAATTTAATGATTGTTTGGAGAGGTTTCCATATATTTGACCTACATTTGTTTGGAAATATTAATTTTTGTGCTTCTTTTCCCTTTGTCATTGTTTTAAACGTTCATTTGTGAAAAAAAATCAACATATTGTTATTATAGAGGAAAATAATATGATGAGTTTATAATTAACTACGTAATAAAAAAGTGTGCGATGAAGGAAAGCAGTATAACTGTATTGACAGTTTATTAGATCTGTACAATCAGCTGTGACAAGGGGGAGGGAGAGAAGGAAATAAAGAACATTTGCAAGAATTACTCCGATATTGATCCTCAATTATACTCTGAGTCCCACAAGGACTTACAATTATAACTCTGCAACAAATCCCCTAGGTTGCTCTCTGTATTTTATGAGTACACATGAACGTTCAATCAGGTTTTGAATATTATTGAATGTAGTAGAAAAACTCATAAGATTAAATAAGACGGGCAAGCAAAAAATTACTCCCAATTTTCATGTGTAAAGATCAACCAATCCCTAGACCAAGACTTTCGTTTAGAGATCTAAACTAAAACAATATCGAAACTTTTAATTAGTGGTAATTTAGATGGTTCAAAAATATCCATTCAAAATCGATTTATAGGTATATACCTATAAATCGAACAAGTCGAGGTTAATAGAAATATAAGATTATACCGAAACGCGTGTACGACTGATGTTGGGTTTCCAACCCGCTTTTTAATAGTGCTGTCATAGAATATGATTGGTTGTGTGTGCCTGTCTAGCCCAGCGGTCAGTACGATAAATCAAATTGAAAATTCTACCAATAGTGACGTCATAGATTATGATTGCTTGCGTGTTTTGTCAAAATCTATTTGCCATGCCCAGAAGTCTGTACGATACATCAAATTAAAAATTATAGCAAGTCTGATTACATGATGGTCTAATCTTGGAACAACTGCATTTTACAAAAAAAAGATTATTCCATTTCTGAGCTAAATAAAATGAATATATGAGGAGAGAGAGAAGACAGTTCTATTAAGATTCTGAAATTGGGGTTTTGAGGTAAAGCGGCTTAAGTACCTCTTATTTAAAGGATCGAAATTAAGAGAAAAAATGAGTTATAAATTAATATTTATCTAACATCTCAAATAAAGGAAAGGATTTTTATTATCAGGATTTCTGCTTTTTCTAGAACTTTTTTTCGTAAGGATGCAATTTTTTTATGCTATAACAGTGGTAAAAATATTTTTTTAAGGATTTCCTTTCTAGAAAAAAAAGATTAGGCGAGTCAAATCATGCAGCAGAGGAAAAATTGGAATTTTTGAAATTTTTTCGGAAAAAATAACCCCCAAAAAAAAAAATATATATATAAATAATTTTAACCCAAACAGAGAAAATAAATGACGATACCTTCTCATGCCAAGCTTTTTATTCACAATCTTGACCGACAAAAATGAAAAACAGCGTATGACAGCGAGTCTTCTGTATTTTGTTATTGCTTACTCTTAATTATTATGGGTGACTTATGATATTTAAATTATAATTGTGAAATAAATATTACTTTACTTATAGATATTATATACATTGAATTGAAGTCCAAAATTGATATACATTAATATGAAAATTAAAATCATATGTAATACCTCTTTGAATAAATAATACATAGAGTCAGCTGCTTTAAATACTACATAAGACGACTCATGAAAACAGTTGAAAAGAAAACACTTTATCTTTGTTTATTTATAAGACTAATATAATATTCTATTACCCACATAATAGAATAGCCCCAGATCGGTTTCTTGAAAATTAAACAATATTCTAAAGATGTCACTGAGCTAAGAAGTTGGGAACATATTTTAAATGAAATCTTGCTGAATATTGACAAGGAATGTATAAAAAAATGTTATTTTTTGAGAAAAAAAACGTACATTTAAACCATTTTTATCCTAATGTTTGAATTGAGTAGCTTGTAATAAAAAAAGTGTGCGTGGGGAAGGCGAGAATAAGACATACGGTACACCTGAATTATGACCCTTGTTAATATCAACTTGTGTTATAGGATATATATATATTTTTTTTGTGAGTAAATAAATTACTACTATAAGGAGGAAAACCTTTTACAATTATAACTATATATAAATTCATATATATTTATTATGATTTGCATTTCTAAATAATTTAACACCAAAGATAGCCGATAATTCTTCTTTTAGAGGGAGAAGTTAAGAGCCCCAAGGCTTATAATAAAAAATAAATAAAAAAGAGAAGAAAAGGCACACGCAACAACGATTTTTCCTTTTCTAATTTTTAAACATAGTTTTTTCGTTACACACATATCAACTCTAAATATAAGTCAACCATATGGTACTAGAAACCTGTAAGCGAAGGCTCAAGCGTTCCCACTACATATGGAGTATAAGAACTGAGAAATTAGTACAATGACACAACATAATTTCAAAAGGTTATATGTCAACAACCATTTATCTTATTTTTATGGCGAAAAAAGTAAATGGTAAGCTGATATACTTTACTATAATTTTAGTGAAAATGATGGCCTGTTGAGGATGTCGTCGTCTTGTTGACAAACAAACTTCCTTCCAATTAATCTCTGTCCAGAAAGAATGGCTTTTGTCTTCAGGATAGAATGATAAACATTGTGATTAGGAATTAACTACCAATCTCTCATACTTGCCAGAGAGAAACATTACATATGAAATTAAGCCTGACCAAAACAGCTGGATTTTTACAGACAATTAATTACAAAATATTTTATGGATCTGCATTTTTTCACTATAATTTTCATCTGGTTTGATTTAAAAAAATGGATAAAGTCATAAACATTGATAAAATGACGAAAAAGTATTTTTTTCCAAACTTTTTCTTGCCAATGTACATCTAAATTCTTTTTTCGAAATATCACGCGAAAAATAAATTAAGTGTAAAATTTCGCACATAGATGAGCCATAAATTATAAAAATGTACGAACCTATTAAAAAAATATCCTTGAAATCCGGATTCTTAATGCAAATACAACAGCACACTCTAATTATATTGGGGTTATTTGGGATTCAATTTACGATGATTCTCTTTTTCACCAGTCTCTCTCTCTCCCCCTCCTACTTAATTTATTATACTTTTCTTTTTTTGGCAAGGAAGTACGAAATAATTATCTGCATTCGCAACTGCATCTGATTATTAATATTGGCTAAATAATTTTATGTTCCTGCATCTGTACGGAATTAATATAAATCCACAAGTCATTGGAAAAACTAATTTATTTCAAGTTAATTATAATTATTTAATTACAATATATATATATATATTTCTAAATAATATACTTTGATATAAATCTAAATATTTTTTTTGAAAAAAATAGAAAGGGAGCTCCCAGAAAACTATAATTATTTTTATATAAAATATAAGAATTTATGCCCATAAAATAATTTTTTTGTGTTCTTTTTTGTTTTTTACAAATTTTTGATTCCACTTTTTCTCTTATATTGAAAAAACATTTTTTTGCAGACTCTAATAGTTTAATTTCATCAATGAAATTTCTTTTTAAGTCAGTCCACAAAGTACAATGTATTTAGTTGTCTCTATTTCTAAAATCAAATTCATTTTCCAGATAAGAAAATGATTGTTTTAAACTTTTGTGCATCATTTGTTTCATAGAAGCTCCGAGCCGTGGGGGAGCTTCCAGGAGGAGCTGCAAAATACAAGTCCCGTGCAGAGCCACCGAATTTATTTAAAGATGAATTAGATGAGATTTGATTGAGTTTGGCAGTGGAGACTGAGCGACGATTGGGGCTCAATTTCCCAAGGATCCCACTAAGAACCCCTCCACTGCCGCCCGTCATGCTACTACTGTTCGGGTGAAGGATGCGTTCATTGTAGGAATTGTCTAAGCGTTGTACTTCAGCCTCTACTAGAGGATGTTCGTGGTAAATTTTACGAGAGGCATCATTTCCAGAGGATCCTCCAGAGTGAGTTTTTACTAAGAAACTATGGGTCCGGTCTTCCCTAGAGTTTTTCCCTCGTGGTTTTTTACTTTTGCTCCGGGCTGGGACGGGTGGATCCATGGGTTCTGGGTATTTGGGGCGGTTACTCACGGATCTAGATGTTCTTTGTGACGTGTTATGTTGGGATTGCTGGTAATGATGGCGATGTGTTTGCTCGCTCTCTGAGCGTTCCATGTGCTTCCGAGGACTCATATATTCTGCTCCTGGGTGATGGTTTCGTAGGGGTGTTTTGCTTTCAAGGAGAAATTGCTCTCTGAATTGCTTTCGCCGATTGGGAGTAAGGGCCGGAGGAGGCGTTGGAGGGGGATTGTAGTGATCAAGACCCGAGGGCTTTGACATTGCTTTTTTTATTGGAGTGGAGTGGATAAAGTCATTTTTACGGTCGTAGTAGTAATGGTTCCTTTCTTCAGAAACAAATTTGCGAAGAGGAATGTTATGTATTGCAGATGGGGACTCGACTCCGTCCGTGCGTTCTAAGGATCGGTAGGACTTGGGTTCAATTTGAATATATTTTGTAGTACTGTTTTGGCTAACGATTTGAGGTGGAGTTTGGAACTGTGGAGAGGTAAGAGGACTCTTTGCTTTGAGTGGTGTTGGATGTATTTTAATTTCAAGCTCCTTTGGACGTCTTTCAATGAAATGAACCCTGTTTTCCAAGGGATAGTATTGCTCTCTACGAAGTTCTGTACGATACAATGGCTGAGAAGACTTACTCCTGTACTTGAGGGTTGTTGTATTATTAGCTTTATTTTTAATTGGAATACTAAACTTGCTTCTTTCATGGATTTGATTGATCTGAGATGTGGAGGAACTGATTGTCTTTGAATCTTCAATGTGTCGTCCCCTTTGATGTTCTTCTTCGTCTGAGCGATTTAGTTGTGATCGTTGCTTAGAATGATTGATGGAAGAGGACGTGACCTTTTTATTCCTTGAGCGAGATGAATGTTCTGTTCGAAGTCGCTGTATGCGATCATGAATAAGGGGCGGTGAGTTACCGGATTTGACTTCAATATTCACGTGTTGGACATGTTGAGCGTTTTTTTCAGAGGTTCCAGAAGAAGAAGCCGTACTGACTGCTCGGTTTGGGACTGCTCTAAAATTGGTAACATATGTAGAGCCCAAACTATTTTCTGTATCCTTGTTGATATAATGAAATTGCTGTCGTCGGATTGGAGGACTTTGATACACCTCGACCTCTTCTTGTCTTTGAGTGGTTCCACCTACACCACTTCCGCTTCTTCCTGAAGAACTTCCTACATCAATTCTTGTAATAGGAAGAGATAGAGTGCTTGCATTAACAGCTGGATCAATCCTAGACATGGTTGCATACGTCACTTTCTCTTCTCCAGATACTGGATCATAAGTCTTTGTCGTTTGTTTCACTAATCGACTCATGTTGGGATTATGAACGGAGCTAAACGACATGGTTCGACGAATCGTTTTACCTTCTTCCTCATTCGACTTTTTCTTGTTTTTTTGTGAGGTATTGGAGGAGTTGGTCAGAGACCAATCTGATCCAAAATGCTCATCTAACCACTTATCTGTTTCGGTGCGCCGATTCTTCTCCTCGTGAGCATAGTTTAAGGGCTTTTTAGTCACAACATCCGTTCGACTACTTCCATCTATATTCATGATTCTTCGATTACGTCGTATTTTTTCTTCCATTTTCGTCCAGTCATGTGTGATTCCACGATGAATATTTTTATCCTCTGAAGTCACATTATGACCGTTTCCAACCTTTACCAAAGGATCATCCTTCTTCTCACCAGATCTATAGAACTCGGTAAAGTTCTCTCGCTTCGTTGCAGTGTATTTCTGAACATCATTTGCTCTCAATGATGGTTTAGATCCTGAAAGGGAGGATCCATCCGAGGGTATCCGCCTGTCATCAAATATCTCGTGTGTTTCAGTCTTGTATGTTTCAGACTTTAGTTTTCCATTCTCAAGATGACATACATCATGGATGTCTGTTGTGTCCACAATTTTTTTACGAGATTCTGCCTTGTAGGTAGTGGTTTTCGTTTCATCAGGGGAGTGAATCAACTGCCTAGTGCTCCGTTCACGAGTTCTTACTTCACTACGTCGAATAACATCCTCAGGAGTCACTTCCTTATTCTTGAGAACATTGCGTAAAGCCTTCTTGGATATGTGACCCAAGTCTTTGGAGACACGGGTTGAGTGAACATTCTCTGTCACATCACGTGTATTTACCGTACGACGAAAAGAATCCTTGACAACTTTTTTACCAGAGACAGTTCCACTTTGGATACGTCGAATCACACTCTCGGGAAGATCATCATGGCTCTGCTCTGTTTCATTAGTCTCTAAGTCTTCCACTTTATCCACAATGATCTCAGGATCATTTTTAGCGAGAACACGCCCATCCTCTAGGACCACTTGTCTCTGTATCCGCCTCTCTGTGTTGGTCGTTGTCTTGACTTCCACTTTCTTCTTTGTTGTGTATTCTTCATGAGGAGCAAGTGGACGGCGAATACGACGAGGATTCTTATCTTTCACAGGGACTACGGCGTTGTTTGTGGGGTCATAACGAAGTAATTCCGATGTACTTGGCATATTGTGTGCGTGTGCCTGAAAAAGGAAATGAGGAGTTATTAGTAGTGCATAAATATCGAAAAAGTCCTTCAATGGAAGGAAAAATGTGCTTAAGTCAACCTTCTATTTGTGTATAATAAACATAAATATATGTGTATATACTTTAATTACCAATATTTTAAAAATATGATCTAGGAATTACACTCAGGCGGAGGAATAGAAGTGCATGGAAATAACTCATTGTCTTCCGGCGGAAATCTTAAGCGTCTCCTATTTCATGCCCATTGTGTGAGTGTCTTAATTGTAATGATTATTATGAAGTTGCCTTCGATAACAAGGCAACAAAAAAAGGTAATCCTAGATAATAATATTATGCAAATTATATTTTAATAGATCTAAGTTCAGTTATTGTTCTTTAAAAAAAAATAAAAATTTAATGAAGGCACAACTTTTGAAATCTTCTTTACAAATCTCTCCCCTTGCTCGAAATAAAGGTATCTAACTTATATCCATCTACAGTCTACACAGCAAAATCCATGATACAACTTCTTCGTCTTTAACACTTCTCTTTTAATAAATAAATAATATATAAAAGGGTCTAAGGTGCGTCTTTCTATTCAAATACGTTTATCAATAAAAACTTTCAAACTTATTTTAAGATGATGATGTATACATAAATCAAAAAATCATAGTCATTTATTTGACTTAATGATTATGATTTTTAACAAAATTTTATTTGTTATTCTATCTAGTGTTAAGAGTTGATGCAAGACCGAATTTCAACTCGCGGGTCAGTTTGAATTGATTGTTATTCAGGGGCGTCTGCAGGATTATATACTTAAATATATATATATTCTTTTCTAGGGGGTAGGGTTCGATTATTATATATATATATTTTAAATCCAAAAATTAAATTTTTTTTAAAGATTTAATTTCAAATATTAATTTTTTGGAAAAAATTTAAAAATGTTTTTTTTTTTTAAATCCACTGCTTTTCACAAAAAAATTAAAATACAAAATTTTTTGGGGAAAAAATTTAAAAATAAAAGAAGTTTTTTCTGAAAAATAAATCATATATTAAAATTTCAAGTAAAAATTAAAATTTTCTTAATTGGAGGGGGAGGCTAGAGCCTACCACCTGCGGACAACGCTGTTATTTGTGCAATTTTCTTAACTAAAAAATGTCATTTTTTTTATTTGATTGATCGAAATCGATTTTTACTACAAGACCGGTACAGACTGAATGGTCTTTCAAAAATTATAACGCGCTCCGAGAGTCTAAGATTTTCAGACAGAACCCCAACACTAATAATATCTACTTCATAATATGTCGCCCGTCAACACAAAAGCAAGCTGGGATGATTTTTCTCGAAAGTGAATCCCTAGATTACATTTTTATTTTTATATAATTAATTCTCTTTTACTTATATTAATACAATTACTTTGAAAATCATTCGCAAGCGTCACTAATTTCACTTTAAGATCGTAAACATTATCGATTAGTTATATAAAAAAATAAGGATTGTATTTCAAAGGAACATTCGGAAGTAAACAAAGTCTTGTATATCAAATGAAGTCTTCAGACTAGAGTTAATATTCTGGTATATCAATCCATCAAAGCCATATTTTGAAATGAAATAACTATATATATAAAAATTTACGGTAATGACAATTGAAAACAAAAATAAAAACCTTCCAGTATTTTAAAGATAAACTATTTATTAAATTATCTTGTTCTTACGGAATGTGTCGAATCATACAATAATTCAGTAAAATGAAAGATAGTATATGGAAGCTTTTAAGACCTTCTGCAATTGAAAATTTTAAATATCATTTTCTATAGCCTGAATAATAATAATAAATGTGGGGTTTACCTTGGGGGGGAGGGGCGTTCCGAGACCCGATTTTTCTTTTTTTTTGCATAGTGTAATTTATTAGAATATGAATTCTATTATTTACGAAAGTAAGTCAATGAAATTATGGGGGTACATATTTATGAAGTAACATAATTCGTATTAATTACTAGAGTTACCAGTGCTTAAAACACGTCCTCTATTTTTACTAAAGATATAGTTAAGTTTACCAATTGAATTCGTTCAATCAAAATTTAAGAATTTGCATGTATGGTAATAGTTTGCAATTATTTTAAACTACACCTAATTAAGGTATATGTGTATTAATCTTATGAAAATGAGTGAAGCATTTATGATTGATGATAATCTTCCTAGCTAATATCAATGATGTCGTCATTTGGCAAAGATTTTTATATAGGGTGACTTTTACGTGAGATTCGGACACGTCCTCAAGATTTAGAACGAGACGTCAAACTTTTATGAGACTGCTACAGTCCTATCAGGGGCTAGGCAACAGAGGGGACCAGGGAAGATGTGGGCACCCCACTTTTTGAGAATGTATAATTATCTTCTAACTAGGCTGTACATATTTTATTTACAAAATAATGACATATGACTCAATTAGTGATGGGTTTAAGGAGGTTGTTGAAAATTTTGAAATTAGTAAAATGTAAGGTTAGACTTTGATTTTTCTTTGTTATTTTAGATTTTTTTAATAATAAAAAATAAATTTTGATCGTTCGTTATTTTTTTAAATTGACTTTAATTTTATATTCACAGAAAATCCCTATAGTATACTAAATTAAGGAGATCATCCGTCCTCTTTTTATATCCAGAAAATCGACTTAAGCCATAAAAACCGGGCATTTCATAAATTTATAATAAAGTCCCATAGACACTTTGGAGAGGATTTAAAAAGACATCATGATTGGGGACTAGAGAACGATTAGTCCTTAAGCCAACATATAACAAGCTTTATATAAAATAACAGTTATTTACACCTTCACTTTCAAAAATGGTGCACGGAGCCTGCTTAGGTTTTACTTTTTTTCTCGACTTTTATTTAAACATTTAAAGAATTTTCAATTTCTGCTTTTTTTTTTTTTTTTTTTTTTTTTTCAACAGATGCGATATCTGGTCTTATAAGGAAAGATTAGGTAATATAAAAGAGGGGCAACTTCAGCGAGCTTAGATTAGAGCACTTGAAATATAATCAGTTGCTTTGGTTTGAATTGAAAATATCTAGTCTAGACAAAATAGATGGGAATAGAAACAAAGAATGAAGCTAGCAGAAAATAGACAGAGGTGGTGGATGTAGAAAGAGACAGAGGGGAAGAGCAGAGAGATATATAAAGAGAGAATGGAAATTAGGTTTTATTTCGGTCAGCTTCTTAATTACTTTAAAGGTCCAAAAAATATCATAGGTACATATTTTATATGTCTATTTGCTAACTTTTAGACTGACCTACTGGACCGTTTGGGATTCCATGTGTGTGAGTACTAAAAACAGACATATAAAATTAAATACGATATTACAATGTTGTGTAAAACAACGAAATGTCGGATATAAAAGGGGTGTTCTATAGGAAATGGAAGAGGAAGGACAATACGATAATAATAAAAAAAAGACCACATGCAATTTAAATGTCAAGTTTTGCATAAATACATTTTGTTTTCATGAGAAGACTGATCACACAATATTATACGTACATAATTGGGAATCCACTTAACTTTGACTCAGCATCACGAAAAGACAATTCTACATACATAATAATCCAGGGATCATTAAAGTAGTTTTATATGAGATGTTTTATGATGACATCTTACTTGAAGAAGACAAATAACAAATAATGGATTATCTCATTATAGCATCACCATACCCATTAGATGGAATGCGTTAAATGACTAATGGGTAATGAATCAATAACAAGACTTTAGAAGAAAAATACAAGTCCAATTTGTATGAACTTTCATTATGGTTGGCTAATTTAAATAAACTGATTAATGATTTCTGATTTCCCGGGAATGTAGAGAGATTCTGGGAAATTACGAGATGAGATTAAAATTCAAGTAATATATGAAGTACTAACGATACTACCCGGCATTAATCAGAGGTATTAAGGATCGACAAACAGACATTCACACTTTTCTAGAATAATATAAATATATTTAGGACCTTTTCAGATCAAATCTGCAATTACGTGCACCGGTTATTTCTTTATGATATTTGTTTTTTTTTTTTTTTTTTTTTTTGCAAACAGAAACTACTGCAGATATAAAAAATATTGACTTTACGGAGGAATGGTGTTGTGCCGTTGCGATGATTTTTCTCAGACTAAAAAAAAAGTCCGCATCTTGTCAAGTCTCAGACTGGTTACTGAAGTGTCTGAGTAAGGACTCCTATGACTTCATTGGAAAGGAAATATGGCCCACCAGCAGGCTGGATCTTAATCCGATTGATTACTTTGTCTGAAGCTAATTTGAATCGCAAACAAATCGAACACATCATGCCAGCAAGGAGACAATGACCAACATGCCTAGAAACTAATTCGTCAACGCCTGCTCCTCCTTCCGGGACTGGATCCGGGACGTGATAGATGCTGAAGTGGATAAATCAATTAAGCTCTTTTATCAACATTCATATAGTACAGTTCAAACCAACTTTCAATTCATTCCGCCGAAAAATGTGACCTCAGTAACAATTTAAAGATTTTTGAAAAAATACGCAATTTGATCTTATCACTTATGTACTCCACTTTTCTTTTTAAAATGAGGCATTGAGCTTTAGCTACACACGCTCGTTGATGCTAGATTGTTATACCTTGTATCAAATAGTCACGCAGTTAAAACATTTTAAGTGCATATATAAAAATGAGTTCTGGAAGGACAAACAAATACACTTTGCCTTATTAATATAGAAGATTTACTGAAGAAAACATACATTTAAAGCTAAGCCTACTCTTGTATATGTCGCCAAAGATTGATGATTAATTCATACTTCCTACGTTAGAAAGTGAAGATTTAAGTGATGTTTCATTTGTTAATTAAGGGATTGTCACTCAATCATGGGTGCTTTGTTCAGCATCATTGCTTGTCGATGCGTAATGGAGAATAAATCGGTTTTTTTAAATATCAAGTTAATTTTTCAATATGTGTTCGTCTTTTCATTGGAATAAATTACCGTATAAAGGAAGCTAATATTATGTAATTTATAATTGAAAACGAAATTTCTTGGGAATTTAGCATAGTTATATAACCCAGCTAATACTTTTTAACAAATTTTTAATATTTTCCGAACACAGAACACATCTGAGTAAGTGAGCGACCCGGGGGTTCACTTGTAAATCCGTCTTTTTATTCATTGCAACGTATTTATGAAGGAGTAATCAAACCTGTTAACCGAAATTAAGATTGTATTTACTATCAAATACCTATTACGAATATTTTTTAGGGCAAACCCTCACCAGCTCGCAAGGAGTTTGTCATTTTTGAGTATTTTATCGACGGAATCCCTGGAAAGATACCCCTAGTTGATATAAATATTAGGGGGCGGAATTTGTTTTTTCACATATCATTTTTAATTTTATAAAGGCCATGCGGAAAATTTATAAAAGCATTATTACGAACAACATAAAATTTCTACAATGAGCAATCTTAATATTAAAAATTATTTGGTTGCATTTCCGTGCGTACGAGTATTAACATGATTATTTTAATAAATAATTTGCTATTTGTTTCAGGCAGTCATAAATAAAAGAAAACATACAGACGAAACTAGTCAATTCTATTTACATCAATTCTTAACTATTGATAAGACAATTAGCTATAGTAGCTTGTCTTCAATAAAGAGGAAACCCATCTACATTTAAAATGCATTAGTGCAGGGAAAATATTTCCATAATATTTAAATGCATACGTATTTATTTGCTTATGCTTTTAAATCAATTTACTCCAAAGATAGGCGAGAATTCTTCATTTAGAGGGAGATCTTAATACGCCTACGACTGATTAAATAATGAAAAAAAAAAAAAAAAAAAAAGAGCACACTCAACAAACTTTAAAAAAAAAAGTTCATTATTATCAAGGTTAATTGAAATACAAGGTTATACCATAGCACGTGTACGACGGACTTCCCCCACGCTTTTAATATTGACGCCATAGTAGATGAGTGGTTGCGTGTTTGTCAAAATCTGTTTTTCTTGCCCAGCTGTCGTTACGATATATTAAATTGAAAATTCTAGTAATAGTGACGTCATAGACTATAAGTGGTTGCGTGTTTTGTCAAAATCTGCCTCTCTTGCCCAGCAGTCGGTACGATACATCAAATTGAAAATTCTAGCAAGCCCGATTACATAATAGTCTAACCTTGTATTTCTATTCACCTTTATTGCTATTTTTTTCTTAAATTGTTGTTGCCATTATTATTTAATTCATACTAAATGCAACTTATCATTGATATGTAATAAACTGGGTGGAACATTCCCCTGTGCTCATAAAAGACAGAGCGTCACTTTTAGGATTTGTTGCAGAGTTATAATTGTAAGTCCTTGTTGGACTTAGAGTAGAATTGGGGATCCACGTCGAAGTAATTCTTGTTTATTTCCTTCCCCCCCCCTTCCTCCTCTCTATTATTCAGCTGATCTAATGAGACATAATGACGTTAAGCTGATCTAATTCAATACATTATTCAATTTGTCAGAGTTACTACGACAGTTTTCCGATTCTTTTTTTTTTGTATATCCCCAAAAGGCACCAAATTAGCATCACTGTACATAACGGTATAGTATCGTCTTCGATGCGTCGGTATCCCGGTACGACTTTGGTACCAGTATATTAAACAGTATATACTACAGGGGTGCCCACAGGTTTATATTTTGAGGGAGGCTTTGTTTTTGGAATTAAAAAAAAAAAAAAAAAAAAAAAAAAATTGTAAAATTTTTTCCAAAAATCCATAGGTATTCACAGAAAATTAAATTTTTGGAAAAATAAAAAATTACATTTTTCGTAAAAAAGTTTCAAAAAAAATTTTTCAATTTTTTTTATCAAAAATCTAGAGATATTTACAAAAATTACAAATATTAAGTTTTTTGAAAAAAAAAAAAATCAGATATTAAATTGTTTGCTCTGCTGCATAAATTGCCAGAATGGGGGAAAAAAATTATAGCATAAATTCATTTATTTGGTTGGGACTACAGCCCCTCCAGCACACCCCCTACGAACGCCCCTGTATATAGGTAATATACTTTCACCCCAAATAGGCTAATACGAATCAAAATTAAGGTTATTTGTGTACAATTTGTTTTCAACAACAAGTTTTTGCAGATCATTAATTGAAATGAATGATTTAGGGAGTTTCTATGTATGATTCAGGAAAACAGCAATCGACAGAATGTTAATATAAGGTTAAAGTTTATGTACAGTACTACATTATGGGATCATAATATGTGTATTGTAGATAAATTGACATATAGACAGTAGACACTGTTTAGATAGATATGTAAGACACTAAAGGATGACGCTTTTTAAAAAAAGTTTGAGAAAAGATAATTCAGAAATTCCTTCCATTTATTTTTGAAGGACTTTTGAATAATTAAGTATGTATTTGAACATTCATACAAAAGCATATTTTAAGCTTAGACATTATTGATCAGGGAGGTCCAAAGTGGGTGGGCTGGAAGGGTTGTAGCGCTCCAATAAATTCAGGAATTCTGGCTTTTAAATACTATTGTTTTCGTCATTCGGGCAAATTATGCATCAGATCAAATCTAGTTTAATATTTGATTTTTTGTGTGAGTAGATATGGATTTACATCTACAGATTCCAAAAACCTAGCTACCTCCCCAATATAATCCTGTAGACACCCCTGTCAATTGTATACAATAGACAGGGCCTCTCCCCTCCCCCTGTCTGTTCTTGAGTGAATTCTTCTTGACCAATATTTCGGCCAAGAAAAGATCTAGGATCGTGTACCTCAATGTTCTCTTTTCGTTTTTCAATCAGTATCAGACTTTGGACAGATAAATAAATAGGACTCTTATCGAAATGAGTCACATTAAAAACTTCGTTTGATGCCACAAAAGTATTTTTTGCCCATTGTTAAATTCAAACTGAGGTCATCAAACGGTTCCTTAAAATATTGCTTAGCCAATATACATATAGACTTATGACATCACTTATTTGATAATTTATTATTCTAATACTAAAAAAATGAATAAAATACTAGATAAGAATACACCAGTCATCAATAAAATAAATAAAACTAAAGTGTTAATCCATATTTCAATTTAATGTTCATTTTAGATTGTCTAAAATTTTTGGCAGATTATTATAGAGTGGCTCTAATGGACATACTCGTACTATTTATGTAATTACTATTATTAATTTTTTACAGATTAATCTCTTAAAAAATTGGCATCAGTACCAATCATTTGGTACCCTCGTATCATTTGGGTCTTAGGCTAGACCCTTTAGCTTTAGCACTGTATAAAATGAATGAAATCTTGCTGGCGTTTAGTTCAACTTGTATAAAAAAGAAAGAAAAAAGGGAAGTACTTAATATAGGATAGAAAAAAAATATTACTTCATATGAGGTTTATCAACGAGCTCATTAAATCATATTATTTTTTTTCCTCAAGCTAAGAATAATATTTTATTATTCTTGATTAGAGAACGTCTATGTATTGAGTGAGTAACTACGTCTTAGTGAGCTCATGAAAACAGAATTTAATTCCAAGCTTTTTTTCAATATTATTAGTGCAAAATTTTTATGTTCGTCGACCCCTAATAACTTTGAGAAATGCCGGATTCTACTGATAGTTAACATATAATCCAAGAAGGGATCTGCGTAATAAAAAACTACCTTTACAAAAGGTTGTTGCGTAAGCTCTTTCTTCACAGCTGATATTAATAAGTAATTTCAGACAAACATTCCGGATGTACTTTTCTATAAACCAACAAGGAAGAATATGCATATATATAAGACTCCATAACATATACCATGTCGTAAGAATATGCATATATATAAGACTCCATAACATATACCATGTCGTAATGTTCGTACACGGTATAGACACTAAAGTGCATCAAGATGGAAGGATAATTCGTTAATGAAGTGTCTCATTGAATAAATGAATTGTTAACAAATAAAAACACATATTGAAAGAAGAAAAGTTCGAATGGAGGGAACTTGGATGAGTTCCATGCTATGATTATAAGAAAATCTAATTATACAATCCTCATAAATCACTTTTATATTTATAAAACAACATTCGAGAACAGAAGCCATATTTTATATTATTTTCATACAAAAGTAGAGATAGGTAGATAAATTAATAAGTATAATTATTGCTTACCATCCGTGATTTAGAAGCCATTTCATCCTTGAGAAAAAAACAAGAACAATAGGATAAGGAGGGAATTATCATTTTATTTTTTGTACATATATTTTATTTGTTTGAACTCAAAAGTGGGTTTTTTTTCGGTTTTTATACAAAATATGTTGTAGTTTTCGATTTAAATAAATGAAAAATGAGTTCTGCCTGCCTCATACGTTAATGAGTAGAGAATGACTCGCTAGAGATGAGATGAAAGGAGGCTGCCTCAAGGGGTATTTAAAGAGTGTGAGAGAGAAGACTGAAAATGAAATCAAGCAGCTATTCATCATAACCAGGGAGGATGAGTCTGCAAAAATATTGTGGATAGGTACTATGTAACTACTTATATAATATGTATACAGAGATGTCCCATTGAGAGTTAATACGCAGAGGCGTAACTAGATCTTACTAGACAGTGTACACAAGAGTCAAAGAGTTTTCCAAATTTTTGATATAAACTCTTTTTTTAGTGGGGATATTATTTAGGAGTTTGTTATAAATATATTTTTTAACTATATGCAGTGATTCTAATCGTGCTTATTTTGGGAATAATAAAAAAGAAACCGAAAAACAACATGGTAGCCCTGAATTCATTCTCTGTTTGCCAACTAAAAACAACAAACGGGTGAGCTAAAAAACGCACTCTATTTTTATCACTAATTATTATAAATCAAAATCGTGTATATTTTGGGCATATTAAATATAGAAAACATTATGCCATCAAGGTTAATAGAAATACAAAGTTACACCATTATGTTAGCCGGCTACTAAAATTTTCAATTTGATGTATCGTACGGGCAGATATTGACAAAAACGCGACCAATCACTGTCTATGACGTCTTTATTGCTGCTATAATTTTTAATTTGATGAACCGTACCGACTGCTGGGCAAGAAAATCCGATTTTGACAGAACATGCAACCACTCATATACAATGACGTCAATATTAAAAAGCGTGGTGGAGGTCAAATATCAGTCGTACACGCTTTATATTATAACTTTGTATTTCTATTATCCTTGCATATCATGAAGGTTGATTAGATATGCTATAATTAGCTGCGACGGAGGATGAGTGGTATAAGGAATTAAACAATGACATTGGCAAAAATTACTCCATTGCCGATCCCCAATTCTACTGAGTCCAACAAGGACTTACAACTATAAATCCTCAAGGTTATTCACAGTCTTTTATAGGGACTCACGAATGTTTAATCAGTTTTTGAGTATAGTTGAATGTTGTAGAAAAGGAAGTTTACCTCTCAAGAATTTAATGGTAATGAAAACAGCTGAGTAAAAAAAATCCATTCTTTAGATTACCAATTCCAAAAAAGCGGACCAGCTAATAAAAATACAAAGGGTTTACATAATTAACTATAACTATACTCAAAAAAATTAAAAGAAGTAAGGTTTCGACCCCACTTCACACACTATTTAAACGGGGTTGAAGCTACTTGAGCCGGTTACGTGAGAATAGGACATTGTTGTTCGGTTTACAGTGCTAGCAGGCTACTGACATATAATTGATATTACTATAATTAATTAGTATTTAAATCGGAGCTTGCACCACCAAAACTTCTAATTTTATTATTTCAAATGTTCAACTAGTAAATGAAAGTGACAATCATAGTCTAGACTGGCCTAGGTTTAAGATAAGGGGGTCCTGCCTGTAGGGGCCCCGTATAAAATTATCTTTCTTTAATTTTATCATATGTATAATAAGAATAACAAAATTCAGTCCCATCAATTGAAAATGAAAGTCTATTCAGTAATGCAGGTAATGAGCTAACTAGGAATAAATGGACTCCTAAGCACAAAGAAGAACTAACTTTATAAATAATTTTAATTTCAAATTATTTACGACTAACTATAATCATAGTTATGATTGATATATTGATGTCTTTTCTCGTCAAGCCCAATGAATAAAAAGTTAAACATTAAAAAAAGTAAATCATTTAGTTATTTGTTCATGTATTTCCTTTACTTATAATATTAATCAGGATTTTTTTTTATCGGAATCGGCTGGAATTTCTAATTATTACATAGAATTGTTGGAGCGTTTAAAGGATGAAATCACAAAAAAAAAAAAAAGAAGATCCCATTTCAAGAACAAAAATGTGCTTTTTTCATTAAGACAATTTATTGTGTCACAAGCAACGGAAAACGATGGCAAATTTCCATAGATTAGGCTATATTTGCTTCCCCCATCACCGTATTCTCCATATCTGACCCATATTGACTTGATCCTGTTTGTAGATTTCAAAAGAATACTCTCTTTAAAAAAAAGTTAGAGGTAATTGCCGAAATTGATACCAGTTTTGAGACTAAAGAGAAATTGTTCAATAAAAATGTCATGGAAGAATTGTATATTTGCTATAATCGCTGTATCACACTCGGAGGTAATCATACATTGAATAAATAAATCAAATTTTGCCATATCAATGTTTTTTACTATGATAGCAAACTAACTTTTCAGCGGACTTTCTATTAACGTATAAATGAATCGTTAAAAGGTTGATCAAGTTATATTCTTTAACGTTAGGGTAAAAATATCATATTTATTTATACGGATTTTTTGTGACTAAAATAATAGTAGATCCTTTTTTGCCGCGTCACTACGCAATACTCAAGATATTTCTCTCTTTATAATTATTGTTTTCACAAAGAACAAATATTAAAAAAATCCCCAACATAACTTTTTTTAAAGAAAGAGTGATCCATCATAATTCTGGGGTGCCCCTTTGGGCAAACAAGGGCCTAATTTGTATTTATTAGTACTTTTATTTTTTGGCTATAAAATTCTTTATTTTTTCTCCAAGTGTTGGAAATGTCAATTATTAGGGTATATATATTTTTGTAAGGAGAGATATTCAATTCCAAGTTGTTTTGAAAGCATCAAGGCCTTTTCTTGGAAGGAATTATATCTGATGATACTCGATTTTTTGCTCTTTCTCTTAATTCATGCAATAAACAAGGATTAATATGGAAAAATTAATATTAATTTAATTCTCTCTTTATTATTTAAAAGTGATAAGTCATTTGCAAAGATTAGTATTTGAAAATGTAAATGTAATATAAAAAACGGCCTTACTCCTCAAGTAGGGGAAATCAATGCTAGTTGACTCTGGAGTAATTGACTTTAGGGTTTTTCTTTACTGAATATCGGGATTCCGTTAGTAAATAATAAATATTGTGAAAATTAATTATTAATAAGGAATTAACTTTAAACTAGTGTTACTTAATGTTAATAGAAATTGAAAGGTTATACCATAACGCTTTTTGCACTCATGTTTGACTTCCACCATGCGTTTTAATAGTGACATCAAAGAGTACTAATATACCGTTGTTATACTCTATGACGTCCAAATCTATCTGTCTTGCCCACAGTTGGTACGGTATTCCAAATTGAAAATTCTAGCAAGTCCGATTTCATGAGGGTCTAGCCTATTATTTCGCTTAACATTAGTCCTACTCATGAATTCACAATTCTCAAGTTCTTCATTTGTATCATTATCACAAATAGTGTATGCTTTTGTTTTTTTATAACCCGATGTTCCTGCTTTTATCAATTATTTAACCCGATCCAACACAAATTAAAAAAGTGATGAACAAGCTAATGTTTTGTAAATTATATGATATATGCAACAAAAACAATTCCATTATTTTCCCAATAAATGGCTTTATAAATGTGTATCTCGTGTTGTATAATTACGATCAATTTACACTAGAGAGTATTAGAAAGATAAGATTTCGTACTAAAAAAAAACATTTCAGACGGGTTTGTGATTGTTCATAATTGTTTGATTGTGCGCTAAAGACCGTCATATAAACACTGTTGTAAACAGTTGTAGTAATGTTTGCTCCATAAAAATATGACAAATATATCCGACCAACAAACTTTTGAATTTATCTTATGTCATTGTAGTAATTTCATTTTTAGAAGGCGTATTTGAGCCTTCGCTTACAACTTTTTGTATAAACTGTGTTATCTAAGAAATAACAATACAATCAAGCGTGTGCGTGATTTCTTTTAAAAACAACAACAACATTTGAATAGAATTGTTTAAAAATTGTATGTAACAATGTATGAAATCTCATAAGTGTTAAGGTCAGCTCATATTAGGAGAGAGAAGAAAAAATAAGAAGTACTTCCTAAATTAAAAAAATGAATGTGACTATAGATGAGGCTTAGCAACGGGCTAATCAGCTGGCTCATCACGGCATATTATTTTTTTATTATTATTTTTTTATTCTCATGTTCTTGCAATTATCCTTTTATTCTTGACTAACTACGTGTGAGTGTGCTTATGAAAAATGGAGGATTTATCTCCTATATTATTAAAGAAAGTTTTCTGTTTGTAGACGCCTAATAACTTCGGGCAATACCGGGGTACTACCGCTAGTTATTAAATAAGGAATACTCTTATGTAATTGGCTCACTACTTAGTAATTTGTATCCTCTTTTTTTTCTTTTTCTTTTTTTTTATGGAAAAAAAGGTTGGGAGATAGTATAATCAAAATGATATTGTGGGAAATAATGTATTTTGATCCATTAATTTACATATAAAAGTAATATTTATAGAATGATGTTCCTTAACAATATGTATTATAATTGAATAACTTGTTTTATAACTCTACATAACATTATAACTTTATCGATCCTGTTACTTGCTGATGGTGTGGGACATTTTCGTAGATTGTGTATAGGTCCAATAATAACAATACCTAGATAGAGAGGATTCCTTGTATTATTTTCCACCCACACGTCATACAAGCACCTACTACTCCAAATAACCATTAAGATTTCGTGGGTTGCAAATTGCAAGTCCTTACACAGTTTAACTGTTTCTATCTATAACTATTTATACAACAGTCATATTGACACAATGTGACTTGTTTTTATAGATGCCGTACATACACGGAAGATGATGGAACTTATGGTAGTTTTGAAGTACCCGAAGCCGGTTCGGATCTCATATCGTTTCGGATAATACAAGTTTACTTATATCGCACTCTGGTACTTCGGATCCCTCCACGACACGCCCTATCTCTAATTGTAAGTCAATGAAATATTGGATAGGCTATTTTTTCGTACCAATTGACAACTTTTCGACAATAGACAAACAGTTGAATAACAAACCGTTCTAATGGATATAAAGATAAATAGGAGGGACTTATATGCTCAGAAGTAAAAAGGATTTTATTGCCTTTTCCTTTTCCATCCCTTTTCCTACAACATAAAATGAGTTTGGGGCATACAATGTGGATGTTCATGGGCAATATACACAGAAGGAATTTACTTCCGTCTAACGACCATTATCCTACATATATTTATAATATAAATAAATATATGTGTACTTATAATATTAAAAGTACACTTTTTTATAACAGACCCTGCCATGGAACTGGTTTTAATATTCATACGCTTCCCTCTAATACAAGTAGCAGTCGTCTCTACTATTCCCATACCCATCGACATAATATAGAATTTTAAAATTATTGCTACATACCATTAAATTATCCAGATATCTGCTCATAAAGGTATATATATATATATCTTGTGTACAAGTTGCAAGTTTATACAAGTTGTAGCTTGTATAAGAAAACTGTATTAAATCTTTTTTTAAATACTATACTTTAAGGCCATATTTATAGACACTATTGAGTCATTTGAGTGTAGAGACTACAAATATATATTTAATTTATAGCTATGTGTTCCATGCAATGATTTTATTCCACATGTTGAGGTTAAATTTTTTAAAGTAGGAAAAGGCCTGATCAATCCTTTTTACAATCTCATTTTTGTTCTACATCTTTTTGTGGCCATTTTTCTTCAAAAAACCTAAAATTGATGATTGATGAAAAAATAGAGAGAACTTTTTTTTAAAGAATGGTAAATTATTCAGAAAATGAGATATATTTATGGGGCACATGGAATAACCCCAACATTCTGATAGTTAAAGGTCCCAAAGTTTTTATAATTGATCCCTCTATTTGTTCCAATATGGCTACCTTCAGCGATGAGGATTATAAGAATCGGCTTTGATTTGATTATCTTAGAAATTCAAATGGGGATAAATGTTTTCCCAGTGTCTTTTCTTTGTTAATATTACTTAAAGTAAGGTTTAGCAACGAGCTATAATACACTTCTTTGCTCATCAAGTCATATTAAAATCAATATCAAGCTGTTTCAAAAATTTAAATTAAACGGTGATTATTCTCAATGTACAAAACTCCGAAATATCCCCTTCATTCTAAAAAATCTTTAAATTGGATTTTTCTCTTTTTCTTGATATTTTATCAAGAATATTTTCATGTTGACACCCCACATATATTAGACACATAGAAAACTAATTTTTGTAGAGACTTGATAGAATTTAAACGAATTTAACTATGTCACCTGCTGGGTGAAAGATTAACACGGCGCAGTGGGTCTTAAGGGTAGGTTGTTCATTATGACTCTCCTAAGGTAAGCAAATCGGCCGCTTAATACGCAAAAGAAAACGTTTTCCAGTTTTTATTCTTACTCATAGGGGTGTGAGGTTCACCCCCTCGTGACCGCTGTCACCCATTTCGACCACATTCGGTCACTTATTGGTTTTTCCAAACCCTTGAAAAATGTACACCAAGTCAGTTAATTTAATTTCTAAAATTTTTATTCAAAAAAATTTAATATTCTGTTAATAGCTATGAAATTTTAAATTTCTCTCGAAGAAATTGAATCGTAGAATTTTTTTTCTGAAATTTTGATAATTTAAATTTAGTTTTTAAATTTTCTTCAAAAAAAAATTTTTTTTTTGTAAAAATTGTGGATTTTTGAACTTTTTTTATCACGATTTTTATTTAAGACGAAGAAATTTAAATGTATATTTTGCTTATAAAAGTTACATAACAACTTTTACACAATATGAATAAATGTTTATTTTGACTAGTGTTCGGTCTGGAAATCCTAGACCGGTCTGAGATCGTTATATTTTACAAAAAAACTCTGTCTAGACCGGTCTCATATAAAAATTCGGTCTGGATGGATCTAAAGGAAAAGTTCGGTCTAGATCGGTCCAAAGGATAAATGCGGTCTAGTTCGAGCACATAAAAAATCGGTCTAGACTGATTTTAAAGATAAATTGTTTATAGCAAGACATGTTTTTTTCAAGTACAATGACGTAATACGAAGTTTAAACATAGATTTTGATCCGGCCGTCTCTTATATGTATACAGTATTTGTCGTAGAACTTATTGCGTACTTTTGAGCTTTTTTTGGAAAAAATGAACGACTGATGATCTAAAAAAAATAAATTGGTCTCTCATAATATAAGAAAAAAATCGGTCCAATGTGAGAGACCGAAAAAAGATTGGTTCATGGTCTGTGCCAAAAATAGGTCCAACTCGATCTAGAATAATTCTTTATGACCAAACCGAAAAAAAAATTCGGTGCTGGACCGAGTTTCAACACTAATGTTTACATAACATTTAAACTATGCAAAATTCCCTAAAATTGGTGTTTTGAAAGGGCAAAGGAGGAAAAGGAACAAGACAGGATTATATATCGTGTACAAGAGTTTCTCTCTTAAGATCCAGGGATTTCTCACGGTTTTACAACTAAGGGAGTTATTATTTTCACGGAGAAATAATCCCTCATATAGTTATTATAGTGATGTGTGAATTGACTTTTAGCCTGGGGTGCGGGTTGTGTATTATACAAGTTTCACAGCCCCCAACTTAACCAATAACATAGAGGAACAATTAGGGGGGATTAATTAATTATTTTTCATTTTTAGGCTGAAAAATTACCCTCTTCATAAATTCGAATCCAGTAAGATCTTGTGAGGTTTTGATTGTATTCTTGTACATCAGACAGTCCCGATACGAGGTTTGATAAAAAAAAATTGATATTTTTATTTCCGAATTAAATTCTCAATTTTTTTTTCATTTATTTTATGTCGGTAGACATGTCCACAACATTTGAATTATTAGTTTGTTTTTGAGCGTTAAAAAAGGTTCGACGTCCTTTGGTGGAACTTTGCTTTATTAATGTAGATGGGCTCATTTATATATTTACCAGTCGGAAAATTTGAAAAAAATATGTATCACCCTCTCCCTCCAAGAAAAATTATTTTCTTTTGGGTTGCAAATTGTACACGACTAGGGGCGTCCACGGGAAGACAGCTGGAGAGGCTGTAACTCCCCACCACCAAAAAAATGAATTTTTGATTTGTACTAGAAAATTTAATATTTGAAACTTTTTTTTTCCAAAAAAATTAATTTTATGTGTATAACTATGGAGTTTTGCAATTTTTTTCATAAAAATGTAATTTTTCAATTTTTTTTCCATAAAATTTAGTTTTGCAATTTTTTTTCGAAAAAATTGTATTTTTTTTTTAATTTCCAGAAACCAAGGCCTCCACCCATAACAAAAAAATATATAATTATATAATCCTGCAGACGTCCCGGACAACATACATACTTAATTACCAACCAATAATTTGATGTATTAAATGCGAGTTGTATATTTAATTACATACATAAACATCTTCCACGATGATCATAAACTCAACATACACATATTATCTTTGAACCATTACGGAGATTTTGTCTGCAAATGATCATTATAAGTATATAAATAGGTAAGTAGATTAAATTAGAAAATGAGTTATGTTTGCACGTATGGGTATAATGATTATACATAGACCACTAAACCACATAAATTAAACTTTCTGCATGCATGAACCCATTATTTTTTTTTTACAAACTATGAGCAAAACATATTATGTACATATGTTTTGGAAGGCAGATAAATATGCATCCCATATCTATTTCCACGTGGTAAAGAATCAACAACAAAGATTAATCCTTTTATACCTATGAATACAAAGAGTGGGAATCCAAAACTTGCTGTAGCATGAATAAATTACAATAAACCTGATTTGTGTAAAATCAAGAAAAGACAGTTTTCAAAAATAATTTGTGATATGTTTAAATACTATATTTAGCCATGTCTTTTATTCAATATGTCCTCCTTCACAAGCACTAACATATTCCGGAAAATAGATCTGACAATGAAGGCCGTGTCTATGGCGTACCACGCTATCATGATGGCAGCTCTGAGCCAAACTGGAAGCTCTGGGGGGTTGAGGTCAGGACTGGAGGAGGGCCACATGGAGACAAGCCCAAATCCAGCTATATTGTTGCTGTAAAAGTTTTTTTTCTCCTTGCCTGTGAACACCTTTCAATAGAAATCCCATCCTGAATGTACTTATTGTTGTTATAGGTAGTCTGGATGGAGATATTAACGGCCTATATAGCCTTTTTAGCACTAACACCGGTGCAGAGGGTATTGGAAACGTGTTGCCTTGTGCTGCTGTTCCGACATTTCTACACTTAAGAGACATGAAATGAAAACAAAATTTGTTTATTTTGTTTCAGCTGATGTTTTGTTGCATAATGAAATAACGTGATTAAAAACAACGGGGACAAAGTGGTAATAAATTGTGGCTGCAAGTTTTGGATCCCTACTCTGTATGTATGAATCATCAACAAAAAGGTAATCTAGGACAAAAATGAAGAAAATAGTATGAAAACAATGGATTTTATTTAGGTTCGGGGGGAAGTAATTTCGTATTTCTCACCCCATTATTTAAAACTAAGTATATCTTGTTCATTATTCGTCAAATTGGATCATACGCTAAGGCGTTGTAAAGGTGTAAGTGTATACTACAAATGCTTTTGAAGAGCATTATGCTTGGTCGGTTCAATCGGGAATTATATAGCGACAATGTTAGAAATTCGCCATACTTTACATTTTTACTACTGGAATGTGAAAAAGACGTCGAAAGCGACCAAGTAAATTTACAATGTATACGGGACCGATACTTTTTCGATTCTTTATTACGATTTTCACCCCACTCAATTCTGCTCTCTATTGGGATCAAATCGGCCCTATGAAGCTGGCGATCGAACAGAAGCGGCCAACATTGGTGAATAGGAGGCAACATGACACAATCAATACAATACCAGGCCGCACACATATTAGATGACGCGTCAGAAGCTCGTATGGGAAGTTATTATACATCCCCCCAATAGTTCGGACCTGGTACGAAGTCATTACCACCTGCTTCTGTCTATGGCCAACGTGCTTGGAGGTACAAATTTGGGATCGATAGAGGCCTGTGAGAATTTGTTCTCTGATTTTTTTGCCTCTTGGGATAAGAGCTTCAACGAAAAGGTCATCATGAAGTTGGATTCTCATCGGCAACAAGTTATCAAACAGAACAGGTCATACTTGCCTTAAATCGTATGATTGTAACACTTTCAGTATTGAAATAAAGCAAAAAATACGAAATTACTTCTTCCTACCAATTATTATGCCCTTTTTTTGGGCGTTTTATTCAATTTTTATGGGATCTGTTGAGTTAACCAGAAATGTGTGCTAGGCATTGTGTACAATTTAGATCAGGGTTCTTAATCTGGTGTAAATTTATCCCCAGGGATAAATATGGGTAAAAAATATTCTAACAAATAATATTCAATCAAATCTGAATATATTGGTCAGACAAGCGGAACTAATCATATGGTTAGATAGACGCAAAATCAATTAAAGACCGATACAGATACGTTCTAGAACTGGTAAAATTAATCAAGATTTGGATGAGTGGCACATTGATCTTTTCATCCACTTGGAACCTCGACTGGCAAAATGGAAAATATCATAATTTGAAAAACATATGGTAGCAAGCCTTCCTTATTTTTATTTTTTTTGTTGCCAACCGTTAACTTTAATTTATTTTTTATTTTTCAATATTATAAAAGACTGGGTATGGAATGCCACAAATTCTAAAAGAAGGCTCTTCATTTTATAGATATTTAAACCCTATGTAATACCCGTTTTGAGTTCATAATACATAACTTTAGTTGCTTTAAATCAAGCAAGAACCAACTCATTAATGAAATTTTTAATGAAAACAGCTGAGATAAAAATACATTGTATCCTTGTGAATTTACGTTTAAAATCTCCATAATAAAATGAATTAAAGGCTACTTAATTTTCTTTTTTTTTAAGTTACAAAATACAATCTAATCAAGGTCTAATTAAAGCCCATAAGTCGTGCTAATTGAATGTTTTAACCCCTCATGACTAAACGTCATTTCGCCAATTAAGTCTTTAAGCCTATCTCTATGTATTTCATATACGTACATCTATATATACCATATGTTAACCATCTTGCTGGAACTATAATGACGTCAAATTATCCTATTAGAATGATTTTTTAAAGCTTTAAGTGGTTCATTGTTCCATTTTTCATTTTTTTATTCGATGGAATTTCAAAAAAAAAAAAAAAAATACAACATTTCAAAATATGGGAGGAAATATCTTTATGTTTGTACAACATATTTTTGAATAAATAAGTACTTACAGTTATAACTGAAAGGTAGATTCTTCTTTGATTATTATTATTGTTAAAATAGTGTGGTGTATATATGTGCACCCCCTCTCCTCCCGCATTTCTGGTAGGTATTTTAATGATGATGATGGGCCCCACGCCCAGGTTATGAAGGAACAAAAAAACGCACAAAAATGAAGACTCTTTGAATAGAGGGTTCCTTCCTTTTAATGAAATAATATGCATTGAATTTTATTAATAAGAGTTACTATTCAGTATTATGACGTCACATGGTCAGATAAAGCTCTTGAAACCCGGATTTCCTATACCTCTTACAATTAAGTTCATCATCATAAATTGCATCGATAAATATGGACAAAAAGTTCATAATAAGAATTAGTTGCATTTTGAGTATGTAGCTCAGTGGACAATGCGTCATTTTAGGTGTTGCAGTTAATAGTTATCATAAAATACCAATAAGGGCCCACCAAGAACTGACAAAATTAATCAGGACCGGATTGATCGGAGTGCACTCATTTCAGTTTTTTTAAACACCAAATCAACACTAGCTGACAGAGATCCCTATAACATATATAATGGTCCTTGCACACTAATACGTTTGCATTTTCAAAATAGGGAGAAATAATTTATAAGAGAATTAATATCTTGCAGGGTCCAATTTAATAAATTAGTAATAATAAAAGCGACGTCCGCAGGATTGTTTATATATTTTTTGGGGGGTAAAGGGGTGGGGGGGCTAGTTTTTTGGGTAAATTTTTTTAGTTAAAAAAAAAAATATATCCACAGCAGTTTTGAAAATATTAAAATTTCTGGGAAAAATTCAAAATTTAAATTTTTAGTGAAACATTTTAAAAATCCATAGCTATTAAAAAAAATTTAAAAATAAACTTTCCAATATAAATTTTTTAGTAAAAAAATTATGAAATTTAATTTTTTTTTAAATCAACTGCTGTTTACAAAATATTAAAAAATCTGGAAGAAATAAAAAAAATAAATTTTTGGTCAAACATTTTAAAAATTCATAGCTATTTAAAAAGAAAAAAAATTCAAAATATTTTTTTATTTTGAAAAAAATTTATACCTGTTTATAAAAAATTATTTTTTTTTGGGAAAAAATTTCAAATATTTCAAGTAAAAAGCATAAAAAAAAAGATTGGGGGACTAAGACGCCCCTCCAGCCCACTCCTTGCGGACGCCCCTGCGTAATTATGTATGTCATGGTAGACAACTGTAGGACAACTACCTTTTATTTAGTATTTTATACCACGTCGATAACTATATTATACCCCTTAACCCTTCCTCCTTAAATAAGAAACAGAAGAAAAAAACCCAAAATCAGTAGGTAGTAGTAAAAAAATTCTTCCTGACAATCTAATTAATTATTACTCCATAATTGTTTGAATATGTTGACAGCTTATCAAGAGCTAATTCGAATTCAAGCAATCGACATTGTTCAGAACACTGGTAAGGGGAAAATTAGGAGTAAAAAGACAACAGGTAACAAAATACTATATATTTTTGTGAAATACTTTATAGTCTGTCATTGATATCTCAGCTCTTGCCTCTTAGTAGTGTTGTAAAAGTTGATATTTATATTGAAATGAATAATAAGTTATCTCAATCTTTGGGGTTCAAAGAAAAGTGGTGAGGGCAAAAAGTCAGAAAATAGATTATAGCTGGTTAAATCACCACCCACTAAAACTTTTGATTAATTCGATATTCCAATTTAACAGGAGGTAATACCAAATAATTTATAGTAGTGAACAATGAGTAAATTAAACAAACAAAGAAACCCCAGCTGATGTACAAATGTTAGCATACATATATTATCAAATAATAGACAAACACTGTTTATAAGCACACTGTACTTCAAGGCGATCATGAATAGCGAATAAGTGCAAATTATATTAGCAAACATATATTTTATAATAATGTTAAGAAAAATTCCCGGCCTTAGGAAAATATCCCCAATTTCCATTTAACATAACTCATTTAAGTGTAAAAGAAAAGGATTTATGGGTTGCTGTAACTATGAAAAAAGTGTTTAAAACCTCAATATCCACAATGAATGTTACATGGTACTGTATGAATAATTTATAGACACTGATTAGAAAGATTATGAAAAATAACAATACTATAATGAAAGGTTTTGTTAATATCTATTTTTTTAAAGTAAATGAATAAATACATAATTTTGTAACAGTTAGTTAACAAAGGTTTCTTTTCTTTTGATTATAAATTGACTCACTTCTTTACTGAATGGAGATGAACTTTGAGTAATTAGGGCATGCTATTTTAGGCATTTAGGGAAAAATAAATGCAAATGGTAAATCGTGATACAATTTCACAATATCACACACGCTATAAGCATACATATATATTTGAAAATCAATATTGCATGAATATTATGTGTGTAGTATCAAGCCTTCTTCTGTCACTCCAGAGGAAAAGTTACTGTCATGAACATAATTTATATAAATTACTATTAATTAATCATATTACGTAAGTTCTAATTACGTCATAAATAACATTTTTTCTTTTATTAATACTGATCGTTTCACGGAAGGAAACAAATCATTTTCTTCAGTCAGTCCACACGTTGTTTTACATATACGAGAGTAGTGTTCAGTTGGCTAACAATAATCAGTTTGACTGAATTTGAGTCCAGAGTTTTCCGACTCAACTCAAATTGTGAGTCAATTTTCAAATTGAAAAAGCTCAGAGTAAAGTGGGTTTGATTTTATCACTAACCCTCATCAAATTGATTAATTTTCCTGGGCTGCTGTCTTCAAGTGATTTTCTAATCAATCACGATTAATAATGAGGTTCTCCCCACCTCTGAGGAGACAAACTAGGCACAGGTTTACCACGGTGTTATAACGATTTGCACGATCTCACAGTTAGTCCAACTAGTTCGTTGTCGTTCACAAGAACTCGTAAAGAAATCGTCAAAATAGTAAATGAAAATGACAATTAGGTTTAGGAATATCTCATAGTATTAATAGATTTGAGTAGTTTGTAAGGATAAATAGCGCGACGAGAAGGCAGGAGCAAGACGTATGGTACTAATGAATGAAGAGCTTAGTTAACATTAGTTGTCTGTTTTTATTTGATTTTGGGGAGAACCTTCTACATTTAAAGTTGCATTTATGGAGCTGTATGGACAACAATCTTTGGATAAATTATTCTGTTGAACTCAATTGTGCATAGGTTCGATACTGAGTCCCTCCTCGAGAAGGAAATATAGTTAATGCATATGGACATCAAAAACAATTCCTACATCGAAAGAAGTATTTGTAATACTATAATGTTTACTTATACTTGATCAGTACAGCTCCACCTGACCACTTTAAGGAAGATTAAAAAAATAGCATTAGTGCAAGGAAAATATTGTAATTATATTTAAATTCATATATATTAATTTTATTATATATTTCTAAAACAATTTATACCAAAGATAGGTGAGAATTCTTCCTTGAGAGGAAGGATTTAACACAACGACGACCGATTAACAAAAAGAAGTGTGAGCACACGGAAGAACCGGTTTTCCTTTTCTTAGACCAGTGGTTCTCAAAAGGCAAACACAGCCCCTTTTGGGGCTTCTTTGAGACACTACAAGGCTACTTGAAATTTTGAAATATATTTTAAAAAAAACACATCAATTCAAGAGTCTTCTGGCCACAGAAATAGGATCTGACTATCATACCATCTATTGAGAAAAAAAAAGAGTCATCAGAAAGATGAAGAATGAGCATGATTCATGCTATATACGTGTTCAAAGTTTAATAAAACAGAAAGTGTTGAAAGAGTGTTTTGTGTCTTTTTTTCACTAAAAATGCTCTGCACTTGTTAGGGGGGAAAATATTTTAAAGTAGTTGTACATCACTGAAAAAAGGTTGAGAATTTTTTTTCTAAACCAACATGGATCGATAATTTTGTCCATGCCGCAGTTTGAAATTTCTACTATTGACCGAAATTCAAACCGTAGATCGAAAAATCTCCCCCCCCTTCCCCTCAAATTTATTTGATTAAAAACCTAATTTACAACCCAAAGTTGGGCCGAATGAGCTATAATTATAACAACATCAGGCCGGTCTACAATTTCCAGAGTGAAACCCAATACTAGTATACATATAAACAAACACGTTACTAGGATTTTTCTTTGGGCGGGATGTGTTGGCAAAGGGTTTTTTGACAATGAAATTTTCCTTGGCAAGGGGGGTACCCCTTCAGTCACGGGGCTGCACATAAAGATAAATCTAACATACTATTAAAGGGAATTAAATTAGCTTCCGACTATTGATATACGGTTAAGAAGCCATTTTTTTCCTTTTCTTATCTATCGACTCGGTTTATTTCGACTCAAGCCACACACCACTACTTTATTCTACTCTTTCCATTATTATATGAATAAAAAAGAGTAAAATGAAGACAGACCGAATCTACAATTAAATAATATATACCTATATGAATTCATCTTAAATTACAAATAAAAATGTGGTTAAATAAATTAAAATATAATTTGTTAAAGTATTTATAATACATTTGATTTAAAAAATCAGAAATACGTCAAATATTCTGAGAAGATCCTTCCGGGCTCACATATTACAAATACACATGGAAAATATATATATAACCATTCTATTTTTGTTAAAAGAGACTTGATTACAAATTTGTTCTCTAAGGTGTTTAACTCTTATCCTTCCTTTGATGTATGATATTTCATTTGGCCTCAATAATAAGGTCTTACAAATAACATCTATGAGTTTCTAATGATTTTATTGTGACGATGATTTTTTGTTAGTTTAAGTACAACTTGCATCCCTTTCAAAAGTTTAGTTATTATAATACAACAATTTAGTACTGATATCCCGTTTTTTCGACTAAATACTCCGTAGTCATGAGAATTGGTTTGTGGATACTGTTCAAAGCTATTAATGCAACAAATTGCGAGTTTGTAAATGGTAAATGCTTTATTGTTAAAATGATATTGAGATGAAAACTTGTATTGTAATGTAACCAGAACTGGTTGAATCCAGATTAAATTGAGTTCAATAATACATATTATTACTTTCTACAGCTGAATTTATGTTGCAGCCATTGGATTTCAGAAAATATTGCTGCCTAATCATGTCGAACTACCAATTAAAACCCCTTTGAGTCCTATATTTTCTTTTTCTATCATTATAAGGCCCTATAAAGATATTATCTAAAGGTCAATTCAGAGGTTTTTTATTCTGGTATTTCAAGTTACGGAAGTGGTCGTGCATGGCTAGGGATATTATTATTACGATTATCGATAAATATATTTTTGGAATCCAAGTATGAATTTGCACTTTTGAAAATATATATTGTTATTATATTATATTGTTATAGGTGCAAAAAACAACCGCTTAATAAAAAGAAGATAAAATAATCACTCCTGCGCTTTGACAGTTTATTAAGCAAACGATTAAGTCAATTTTGCTTCATTTGACAAATTAAATTGTATATGATAATTTTGAAAGTCACAAATGGCAGCAACTCTTTTTACATTTTTATCTTTTTTTATATGTTCCAGTAAATTATCCATTGTTTTTATTGAAACATTAACAAATTATGAACAAATTTTTTGAGTATTTATAACCTTCTGAAACTCAAAAAATAAATTTTTGAACTATGACCTACAGCTTGAATCTCTCCCTCAATAAATATTAGTTTGATGTTACATATTAGAGTATATTTACCTATGTATACAGAGGGGAGTGGATTAAAATACATACCTATTTTTAAACAGTAATAAAAAGGCCTATATTATAAAAGATACCTATAGGAGCCACGCCCAATGTAGAAGGAGATAATAATTATAAGAAGAATGACCAGGGATTATCATATGTACACACATGCATTTTGCAGTCAGACTTATTAGGTAATAAAACCATTTCAAACTCTAACCAACAAGATGTTGTCATCTTACGTAAGACATAAACAACAGGAGAAATACTGTATGATGCAACAAAAACAAAACAAAAATACAATTAACTATGCTTTTCAACTTGTTGATTAACAGGCTACAAAAAGATGCAAAATAGTTGTCAGCAAGTTCAAAGAATTTACAAAGAGCATTGAACTAACCTAATGTTTCAAAATCCATACAAATACACGCCTGGCCCCGAAATATATATTTCAGACTCAAATACAAAACGAAATTAAGACTTTGTAAAAAGACAATCGATAAATGTACATTTAATGAGAGACGCTCCAGGTGGTTACGTAACTCAATGCGTGCATAAAAAAAGTAGATGCTCTGATTATGTTTCCCTTTGACTGAGTTCTAACATGACATTTAATGTAAATCCAATGACGACAACGTCATGTAAAAAGAAAGAAGTTGTGACTCCTTCCGTCTCACACTTAGAAGTAGTAGCAATAAAGTGACAAATCCAGTGATTTAAAGGAATAAATTATAATCAGAGAGCATGAATCAGTTTTTATTGTTGAAAGAAGAAAGTTTGACTCAGACTTCCTAAGTAGGTAAATAGGCCATGAACAACACAACAAAGTAAACATGACAAATGTTGCACATTGTGTATACTATACTATAAACAAGGTAAAATAGGTCATAGGTAGAGTCTGAACTAAGTTGCTCTATTTAGTCACTCAATATCTAATTAAGAATTTAGTTAAAGCACATCATTCCTTATGTAATCAAGAAACCGTATCCTAAATCCCTATTAAGTTCGTATCGGAACGTAAGAAATGATTTCAGTAAACCAATTGAGTAAATGAAATGTAAAGTTGTCTAATAATAAGAGTTGCGATATATAGCAGTAAATTAAGCGGTCAGGTAAAGGAAACTTATAGGGTCACCGCTTGAAGCAGGTGACCTCTTACACACAGGATATGACACGCTTAAAACCGGTGGCTGTAATATGTATAAAAATTCTAATATTTTTCTGGGGAAAAGGTGATTAAAGTGTAATGGAAAAGGAATCCGCCATTTCTCTCCCCCCCCCTTCCCTCATATAACCAATCAAAAAGCTAGAAGCAACAATTATTATATTTATAACATATAAGAATGGAAGAATGACTTCCTATTATGTAATAGATCATCTCCCGATGAAAAGAATTCCTTGGAAAATGGCTCAGATTTCATATCTATAATTCTATCAATCTACATGAGTACTTATGTACATCGTTCTTAGGATAGACGTATTAAATACTTATAACTTGTAGCCTCCATCTTGATTAAAAGTAGCATGGAGGTTACTTATAATATATCAATGTAAAATATATTATATTTAAACCTATAAAACACAAACAAAGCATCTCAGAGTATTCCATTACTTGTGTAAGGGTATTTAATAAAAGCGTTTCTACTTCACAAATTTTATAATTCATTTCTACATTTTTACTTCTAAAAAAACAATATAATAAATTTTACTTACAAAAACGTTTCTTCCAATTACAAAAACTATGTATAACTTTACGTAGTAGATTCACTGTTTATTAGTACATCATATTTCTGTCAAGAATCACGGAATATCATAGTCTTAATTTGATCATCTATGAATAATATACTAGTTATCAACACTTTTGTTATATATATATATATATACTATTTTCCCGAAAGAAGACGGAGATCCCGTCCTACCGAGACACAATTTAACCAACAACTAACAATACTTAGTTAAAAGCTACAAGAATCAAGAGAGATGATTAGGTTTTGGAGGTCAATCCCGTGTGCCTAACTAGAAGTAGGAGCGCGGCAACAGTGTGGGCGCGCGTTTTATCTTCTCTTTATTGAGCAGGCAAGAGAAGCAGCATCAACAAAGTGGTTGAGTGTTGGCGCTCCTTCATCTTGTTGTAAACGCACTCCCCCGTGTATTACTGTGTAAGTTCCTTCCTTCGTGATGGTTTTGATACTTAACAATAATATTAGTAGTGCATTGCGAGATTATATCATTAAAATATATATATTTATTAATTTCTTTTCTCAAAATATTTTATGATATATGTATTATATTTCTTTTACAAATTCTTATATTGTATATTTATATTTTAAAGATGAATAAATAATCTTTTTTCCCTACAAGAATCCAAGTAAATTAAAATAAAAAAGATTTTTCGCAGTGAGAGTCCCCATTATTATGTATTCCGAACCGGTTTTGTAGGTACTTCATACATAGGTACATATCCGTAGGAAAGAGAGTAGATTTTGGGCCTTATTATGTCTTCCTCATTCTCTAGTTCTGTGTGTACAACCCAGGTGGAGGGGGTTGTTCCTCATTTATTTTGTTTAATACTAAGATATGGACATTTTGATACTCCTCAATAACTAACAAACTATTTAGTTATACGGTGATTAAAAGAGCAAATATAGACGACGTCTCGTTCACGTTCTTTATAAGACAAATATACATTCCTATGCGCATAATTTTATCTATATCAAGGATACTTTGGTTTGCTCTTGAAATTGTGTACATAAGTGCATAGATATTGACAGTACCTCTGGTTCCTCTTCTTCCTAGAGAATGCATTTATTTCATTCGTAAATTATGAGCTTAGTTGAAAATCAAATTGTTAATCCTGGCAAATTGAATAATTTTTGGAAGGAGCCCACCACGGGTATCCGCAGGATTATATTTCGGGTAGGGCTTGGTTTTTGAAAAAAATATCCAATTGTTATAATTAAAAAAAAAAATTAAAATATCCCTAAAAAAATAAATATTTAAAATTTAATTTTTTGGGGAAAAATGAACAAATATTGAACAAAAAAAAAAATTTTTTTTAAACAAATTTCAAAAATCCACAGCTCTTTACAAGAGATTAAATTTCTTGGAATTTTTAATAAAAATCTGCAGATATTCACAAAAAATTATTTTTTTTTTCAAAAATGTACAATATTTACATTTTTCCGAAAAAAATGTCAATATTCAATTTGTTGCTCTATTGCATAATTTTCCCGAACGGCAAAAAAATTATAGTAAAAAGCAAAAATTTCCCCTGCGCACACCCCTACCCAGACTGTATCAAGCAATGCTATATACAGCAATTACTCCGATGTCAATATTCCATTCTACTCCGAGTCCAGCATCGACTTGCACTTATAACTCCCAAGCAAACCCTCATTGTTACTCTTCGTCTTACATAAACACACGCACAAGTTATTGCTTTATACTTAGTTGTTCTGCCTTTAAGAATTAAACAATAATAAGAACATTTTGGAAGAATAAAGAATCCTGTTTAGAATACCAACAAGAACAAACCCCTCTCCCTTCCTAGGACAGATTTTATATACCTTATCTGTCATGACATTTTTTCGATTAGCTGCGAGGAGAACGAAATAAACGTAAATACCACTCCGTATTTAGCAATGATAAAGTAAGGAATTACTTCCATGTGGATACTCAACTCTATTTCTCACAAGATTTTTCTTATTACTACTCAACAACTTCTCAGTGTTACTCTTCGTCTTTCAAGCACTAGTGATTACTATTACTATTAAATAGCCATGATAGAAGCTTTGGGAAAAACACAAGTTACTACTATCATCAAGTATCTCATTATCATATTGTTTTCATCTATGATTTTGAGATGCATAGTTCTATGGGCAGACCAGATTTTTTTTTGATGATGTTGTCTTTTAGAAAGGTCAAATATTTTGATCGAATTTAATATATTAGTTTCCACAATATTGATATTATTCCTCATTTGAGAGGGGAACTTTTTGGGTTGGGTCAGTCTCAAAAACCTATAAGGAATGCAGTCCTCTCATTCCGGTCCTGGTTAATTCTCTTAATCCTAGGACCGATCTTTAACAGTCTTTTTAGAAAATGAATGAAACATATTATTTTTCAAATCCATCAAATGACAGTATATATACAATTAATTAAATAATTTAGATGTCTACAAACAGATCCGGATTCAATAAATGAACTCAGCTAGACAACCGGTATTTTTTTGGCTCCTCCATTGGTGAAATTAATTAATATTAATCTCAAACCTAATATTTAAAACATGAGAAACAAACTATATTAAAATATTTCTGATTATGTCCATGACGGATTTCTCATCTTTTACTATTGAGACGAACTCTGCTGTAAAGTCCCCCTCAAACCCCAATTGTTATATTTTCTTATATCTATTGCTGTGAATGTTGCAGCCTCTGCTTCATAGACCTCAAAATTATTCCTAGCATGTCCTATGAACTCATTGAGTGAGCTACAGAGGATAGGAATAGTGCATACTTCGATTGGTACCTGTTGGAATGTTTTACTAGTTAAGTTGATTTTTCTGAGCAGGTCATCATCCCAGACTATTATCATAGCTGCATTTTCAAGGATGCCCATCACTATTATTAAAAGATACGCATTAATTTAGCAGCTTCGTTCAAAGCATCTTGAAGAGTTTAATAACCAATTTTCATAGCTTTTGTTGAATCAGTTCTCGCAGATCACCTAATGACGGAGAGGCTCTTCAGCATAGATGAAAATAATATTACATATAATAAAAGAGGGCTGGACTTTTTGTAGTTGTTAGTTTAATATACAGAGTGCAATAGGGCATTAACCGCGATCAAGAAGCATAACCAAAATCTTAATTACTTTTTATTGGAGAAGTATAATGCAAAATGTTATTAAAAAAACTTTTAGCAATCAATCTTGGCAAGAATTGTTCAATTAGTCACTGCCAGCCTCTATCACAGCCTCCACATGAGGTCGGAATTTGGTGCATATTGCTGCAATATAATCGGCGGACATGTTGGCACATTATTTCTTGATGTTGACCTTGAGCTCTTGCACATTTCTGTGTGACGTCTTCCCAAACTTGCTCTATAAGACACTCCACACACTGAAGTTGAGGGAATTGCGATCAGGACTTCAAGAGGGTCAGAAGGTTAAATAGGCTCTGTTTATATACTATAGGCCCAATGTGACGGTCATCCTCAAAAATTAAGGTACCTTTTTGCTATAAGCCAATATCTTTTATATGTATATTTTATCTCATTTATTCTGCATAGATATCTACCTTGAAGCCAGGTCTCATATCAAATGGTATGTAGAATCTTCAATTATCTGTTGTATATATTTAAAACAGGTTCCAATAGAGTTTGAAAGTATGTTGATAATATGTATAATTTAACAGAAGTATCTACAGGATTATATATATATATTTTTTTTTGGGGTGGGGGGAAGTTGGAATTTAAAAAAAGAATACAAAAATAAAAAAATTTCGAAAAAAATTAAATTTTGGGAATAAAATATTAAATTTTTTTAACAATCCATAACTATTCACAAAAAATAAATTTCCTGGAAAAAAGTTAAAATCCACTGCTTTTCACAGAAAATTCATAGCTATTCATCGATTTGAAATTTTTTGAGAAAATAATTTGAAAAATTAAATTCATTTTGAAATAATATATTTTTTGTTGAAGAAAAAAGATTAAATATTAAATTTTCAAGTAAAAAGCAAAAATTCCTTAATTTTTTTGGGGTCCCTCTAGCCCACCCCCTGAAGACAACCCTGTGTAAGAAAACTTGTTCATGCTACTGCCGGTCCTTTACTGCATCTGATAATTAATCCTTGGAGTGTTGGTGATGTATCTTACAAACACCCTTCGTATATTTACTTACTCTTTACATTGATATATCTAAGCCCTACGTATCCAATCAGTTTTACAAATTATCCTAAGTGTCTGTCAAAGAGCAGTGATATTTTATTTTATATATCGTTAAATGATTAAATTCATTAAATGGTTGAGTTTACCAATCATCAGTGATTCAATCTATGGCTTAAAGCCTTTTTATTATTATTGATAATGTTAATATTAAAGTACTTGATCATGATTAAGCATGTAAAGTAATGATTGATTCTCTACACAATTTAAAGTCCTATCTAGTATGTTCAATGATCATACTCATATATATTATATATACTGCAAATATAAGCCACTAGAGGGCGCAATAATTTTCTTTAGTTAACTACTTCCCAAGGCTTTACTCTGTATTTTGTTGTCTGCTCACAATTTTTCACATTATTTTCCCTTAATCAGTGTTCTGAACGTTGATTGGTTGAATTAAAATTATGTCCTGTTAAACTGTGAACAATTTCCACCCAAAATTATTAAATTATAAGAGTTGGTCAAACACTAACTGATTTTGGGTATTTTTCTCTCTGTTACTTTACAGAAGAAAGCTTGCAAGATACAATAAAAGTAAATACGTGTTCTATATATTCAATAAATACATAAAGTATTAGCTCTGTAACTTGACTTGTGATTTTTTGGAAACAAATTCCCTGTTTTCAATTTTAATAACGAATAAATTAGTAGATTGTGAAGCAATTTTCTTTCTGGTATAGGAGAAGTGTGGTGAATAGGGTCGTATGCAGACTTTAGAAGATTTATATGTCTCCTTTTTTTTCTACAAATAAATAAATTTGTTTTAGGAAACGTCGTTTATCTTTTAAGGGCTGCAGGATGCACAGTGCACAACTTTGCTTTATTCGATCCAGAGTGGCCAACTTATGCATGAGCCATTCAGTGTATTTTGACTATACAGTTTGAATATAGCCATCGAATATAAATAGCCAATTTAGTTCTAAGAGTCAAAATTCCAGAATACCTAGTATTTGAAATTGTTGATAACATAAAAATATACCGCGGCCCCTGGCCTACGTAGTTATAAAGAGTAAGATTGTGGCATCCTTTGAACTAAATATCACTTTTTTAATTGTTATATTTTGTAGGTTATGGCGCTAAGCTTATCTTTTGTTATGAAAAATACTTGTAAATTTGGCGTCATGAGTATCATTTTTTTAAAATAGTTATTTATAAATTTGTATTAGGCCAAAATATTCCTTGATATCAAAATTGAATAACTAGATATTTAATTAACTCATAGTAGTATTTCGAGTTTCCGTGGTTCGAGTTCAAACCACTATGTTGAGTTTTTAATAAGAATTTTTATAATTTTGGATGAATTCCAGTAATTTACACAAAAAAATCATATCCAAATCGAGACACGATACAAGTATTTATGAGTTCTACTTATTTGACAACGATGTCGTTCGTAATCCAACGGATTACTGAACAATAAAAATCATTATTACTACAGGGACGAGTAACAAACAGGTAATCCTCACCTTTGTCTAAATTATAATTCAAAATTCCTTCTTTTTTGAATAAAAAAAGTTTGAGTTTCCATACTACCTTGTCATTTCGACTTTGTAGTTCTCGAAACAATTTGCAGATCAGCCTTCTCGGAGGTTCCCTGATTTCGTAGATGGTATCTACGTCTTTGTTTATGTATTTATTAATTAATTATTCTATATATTGGTGTACAATACACATTGTTTTAGACAAGTCTAGACATTTATATCTGTAGTATTATTTTTTTACGAATCCCTCATAAAATTAGTTTATGATTTTGAACAGAGACGACGAATTAATAATGTACCTATAGAGATATTATCTATATTGAGTTTCCATTGTTTGAAATAATAATATTGAGTCTATCCAATCCTTCCCTATGGCCTCTTATCCTTTTATATAATTTCCCTAAAAAACCACATATTATGTACACATATATCTGTTCACCTAATTATCTTAATTATATGATACTCATTATCTCATCAGGTAGAAAACCACGGAAAAAACAGGGAGTAGGGGAAGTACGTCATACTTAGCAGATTTATGAGCGGATTTTGGGGTTTCTTTCGATGAAAATGTCAAAGACATTGGGGGTAACATGGCCTTGTTTCTTAATAGTTGAACAATTGCTAACAATAAACAATTTACATTTTCATGTTAATCCACGACTTTATTTCATGTAACATAATGATTTAAACCTATTTGTACCTTTTCTCAAATCATTATTCTAAACAACGTTGATTGATTGAATTGTTATCAGCTCTTGTTAAGCTGATAACAATTCCCAAGAATTTACAATAATTAAAAAAAACGTTTATCTGTATGTATTTAAGAAAAAAAAGTTATAAAGTGCAATGTAAATAGTGCTCCCTGATGTATATCATATACCTATACAGCTTAAAGAAAAAAAAGGTAGTAAGTTCTACCTAAAAAGTTGGAAAAGTGAATGTGACTTTAGCTGACATATAGCAACACGCTAAAGTACTCCTTGGCTGAAATCATATTAAAACAATGCTGAAGCTGCTATTACTATTATTTTATTCGTCTAATTACTGATTGACCAGCAATACGTGAGTTTGCACAGGAAAAGGGAAAGTAAAACCAAGGATTTGTTGGGGAGTTAGTTATCTTCTCGATTATTAAAGCAAAATTTATATGTTCGTTGACGTCTAATAACTCTGAGCAATGCCTGATACTAAATGTTAGTAATTTGATAATACACAATTATACTGCTGGGAATAATTAACTAACATCTACCAAATGATATTGGCCTTTTTTTTTTGTTTCCTTTGAAGGAAAGTTTATTAGTAGTATTTCCATTCTTATTTTTTTTTCATATTTAAAACATTTTTTTAGAAAATGACGAAACGCACCTATTAGCTTGAGGAGCCCCGTCCTTGGCTACACAAAAACTTTTTCTCTTTTAAGATGTCGTTTTTGAGATAGCCCATATGACGTTACTTTATCATTTTACCTCGTGACGTATCTAATATTTTCTTCTTTTCGTAGAATTCCTATTGTTATTTCATAAAATCATGGAAGTTGCATATTTAATCAATCAATTATTTGGAGACCCAGTGCCCCAAGCGACCAAAAAGTATTCTTGTAGCCAACTTAATTTAGACAAAAATGATCATATAGTCAGTTTTTTGCCACTTGTAGATAACTAATTCGGAAATTTGTGGAGTTACGTCATCGGTGGACCAATATTTTATCATCTAATGACACTACAAGTTTCCAATTTCAATACCAATCACCGTTTTAAATACATCAATTATATAGACTAACCCTATTTGCGAGATACAATGAAGTTAACGACGTGAAATTGAAAAAGAAAATGTATATAATAATTAATTCTCATAATGTTTGACCGAAAAGTATATTGGATATTATAATATTCTATAATCTTCTAGCTCTAAAATGTTTGCAGATTATCCCTTTTAAAACAATATGCTCCTAGTAGGAATTAATATAGCGGAAGCACACAAAAGGAAAGAAAATCCTGTTGGAATGTCCTTCAAATAGCTACAAACACCAACAATTTTGAGCAATGTTGAGTGACCCCCACAGACATCATCATTATAACTATTATGGTTTTTAATTGAGTCCAATTATATTTATTTGGTGGACCACACAAATAAAATACCATCGTATTAGGGCTCACAAAAAGAAGAAAAAAAATCCAAGATGTGGAGTTCATAAAACTAGCAAAAAACAAAAAATGCTTAGGGGTGAGATATTCCATCTTTGTTGATATGTATTAAATGGATTATGCCCACAACTAGTGTTCTTTATTCCCTTGAAATTTAACATTCAGTCAGATCCAGGGAAACCAATTTTTGAACTTCTAGAAAGACACATAATTAATTACTGTTTTCTAAAGATTGATTTGAATTTGTATTAGAAAACTGCACAAGTTACAAAGAAACAAAAAAAGAAAGAAATAATTTTAACTGAAGGATTTACAGTATTGGGATGAGAATAATTGAGTATTCTATGAATTATTGATATATTAATCGTGTCATTTTTTACTCCTTTAATACAAATTACTAAAATATAAGTATTCTCTGGCACGCTATAAAGTGAAATCCTCACAGTTGCAATACTCATAAATACATAATAACCATCTAATTTGAATATATTATATTTTAGAATGAAGAAATTGCAACTTGTACAGAGATCCAAACTTTTCACAACATATATAAATATATATATGCAGGGGTGTCTGCATGGGTGGGCTCGAGGGGCTGTAGCCTTTCGAACCCAAAATTAAGGAGTTTTTGTTTTTACAAAAATTAACTTTCCTAAAAATATACTATTTTTAATTTTTTTCCAAAAAGTTTAATATTTAAAATTTAATTTTTGCAACTCTTTTCCCAAAAATTTAATATTTATTAAAAAAAACAGTGGGTTTTCGAATTTATTTCCACAAAATTTAATACTTGAAATTTAATTTAATTTTTCAATTTTTTTTTCAAAAAAAAAAATTACTTTTCTTTAAATAACTATGGATTTTTGAATGTTTTTATCCCAAAAAAGTTATATATTTGAAATTTAATATTATAATGTTTTTTCCAAATCATTTAACTTTTCATTTTTTTTCTATCATTAAATATAAACAATAGCTTTGGAAACTTTTGCTAGCGACGTACCTGGTTATCAACAAAATACACTCACTGTATATTTCTGGGATATTGAGGTAATCCCGTTTGATCAATCCTTATCGAGTAAACTTGGTTCGGTTCGACTTAATCTATTCAAATCGATACAACACTAGTATTTTATAGGTACTTTTTGCACATAATTTTTTGTACATGGACATAATTTGCACGAATCGTTAAAATTTTTATCTCAAGTGAATCTTCAAATATATTTACCCTTTAATTCAATAAATAAAGGCGGATTATACTAGGAAATAATTAAATGTGAAATATACATGGAGATTTTTTTTTAACTTACAAATTCTTGTAGGTATTTAACTCTGGGAATGCAGAATTAATAGAAAAAAGTTGCTAACTACATCTACAAAATTATTTTATGCACAAGACCTCAAATATATGTACCTCCAAATAGCCTGTAGAAAACGTTATAAAGACTATGTTAAAACGTGAATCAATTGCATTCAAAAGTTTGATTATTTTAAATCAAGTTTCAAGTCCGGGAAATGGTGCAGTTATAATTGGAATTATTATTGATGAATCGATTAGTTCATTGAATTATTTATGCACGTACGTATTAACGCAAGCGATAAAAAACATTGACAAAGAGGTTTTATGAAGAAAAATAAAGGTAAAACGGGTTATACTTAGAGGTGTATAAAATATTTTGCAGGAGCAACTTTTTGTAGTTGCAACCTGAACATCATTTTATGTTTCCCAATGCTGTGACATCATTGTTACCTTATTCTTGAGAAGGGACCATCTAAGTATAAATTAAAAATCAATGGGCCTGTTCATGCAAAACAGAGAGTAACAATGAGTAGGAATGAAAATTGTGTGTATTTTGGGCATGTTAAAAAAAAAAGAAACCGAAAATCAACATGGTAACCCTGACAATTTGAAAAATGTTTCGAAGGTGATCATCTACAACCCGCTGTGGTAAGGGAGGAGGGGGAGAGGGTGATAAACAAGGACATATGCAAGAGTTACTCAGATGTCCAAATACGACTTACTATGTGTATAACTTCCCAACAAATCCTAAAAGTTACTCTCCCTCAGTTATGAGCACACACGAATTTTTCAATCAGATTTGAAATTTGAATTTATCATGGAAAGTAACTAGGGGTTACTGCAGGATTTTTTTTTTTTGGGAGGGGTCCTTTTTTTGATTTTTTTTGTGAATTTTTTTTTTTTTTTTTTTTTTGAAAAAATCCAAAAAGTTAAAGTTTATGAAATAAATTTCAAAAATTCACAGCTGTTTATACTAAATTATTTTTTTTTTGAAATTTTTCTTTTTCTTTTTTTTTTTGGAAAAAAAGGTGAAAAATTAAATTTCAAATATATAATTTTTGTTTCAAAAATCTATAATTATTCATACAAAATTGAATTTTTTGGAAAATAATTTCAAATATTAAATGCAAAATCTGTACGAATTACCTTTTTTTAAAGAAAATAAATGTTTCAAAGGAGATAATTTTTACCCCTATTTTGTTAAAAATCCTGACCCAAAAAATTGCTAGTGATAAAAAAACAATTCCTTATTTTTTTTTTGGGAAGAGGGACCTACACCTCTGACCTGATTTAATAAAATGTCTGCTCTCCCGATAACATTCCCAAAATTATTAGGATTACTTTTTCATTTTTTTTTTTTTTTCACAGCCTGTCTATGTCAATTAACAAACGTTCATTCGCAATGTTATCTTTTCTTTTGCAATCCTCCAATTAGAAAGATGGGACTTTTTAGAATGTAGGGATCAAAGATCTGGTGTTGTTTTAAAAAATCCTCCATAATTCTTTCATCAATGCAATGCAAATATCTTCTGTCTTATTATGTCATTCAAACAAGGTAATACCTGTGATTTTCAGGGACACCGTTTTGGGTTTTTTTTTTGCATTTTTAAACATCAATATGAAATAAATATTGTTATAAAGTTTGCATTTATAAGCCGACGACGTCATTCTGTCTATGAGCAAATAAGCTATCTTGTCATCATTAAATATGTCGAATGCATGAATATCCAAATATAGTAAAATATTTACATACCTGGGTATCTCTGTTATATGAATATCTTTATTTCGTCAAAATTGATGTTACAGGCTACGAGCATCGTTGTTGAAAGTGGAGAGGACAATCGGGGCCTGCTTTATGGGGATTTGAGTGTTTGATCCCCCTTCTCCTCTCATGGAGTATTAGATGGGATGTCAGTCGGAGTTTTGGTGTATTTACGTAGTGATTGAAAAAAATATCCAAACAGTAACAGTAAAGAGACCCGACAAGGTATTATCTTTTTACAAAATGGACATTAAAAGAATAAAATCCGCAAAAACATCATTACGTTAAACATGAACGAAATCTTGAATTAATAAAGGCCTTTATTATTTTTGAGGAAAATGATGGATACACTGTATAAGTTTGCTCACACGTCATACTTTCTCTTTCTATCTCAAAATTGGAGACAGTGACAAAGTAAAGTTGAAATTCAATTATCCAAACCTTTTAATAATAAAGAAATAACTTTGCTAAATGAAGTGACTCAAAAACTATATTTTTGTAGTTGGAGGAGAGGGACTAGGAGTCGATCCGTGATCTGAGGATGAGGATGGAGGAGATAACATCACATTATATAAAGTACTACTACTATTTCTACGATGTGACCTCCTCCGTCCTGTTTCCTCAGTCTATGGATCGACTTTGACTCACTCTTTTCCCTCCCCTTCTCCCCTCTATACTCCATAAGGGAGAAATTCATCTCCTTCTCCATATAATGTGATCTTCCACCATTTTTAAAAAAAGTGACGTCATAGAATATAATAGAAGAAAAAATCAAATAAAGATTTAAGTGGACATTTTTGTGTTTTTCTCCGAGGAAACTATGTCAATGACATTAGTATATTTTCAATCAAAAATAATATTTCATCTGTTTTTTCACTTTGAGGAAATTGTTCTTCTAAGTAATGGAATACCCCTTCAAGTTCACAAGAATTGAACAAAATGTGAAAGTACTCATGTATACTAACACAATGGCAAGATACAATCCTGTTATTAAAGTTATATAATGAGTAGGCTTCATCAATCTATTCGTTACTTCCTGAATGTGCCACCTATACAATCCAATGTGCTTCTTTGAAGTTTGCAATGTCTAATCTTGACAGATCAAAGAGAGATTTTCTATTGATTAATGCCACCATGTTCATTGGATCATAAAATGATCACAATCCGTGTGTATTTTCTTCCAGTAAAAATATATATGGTATAGAGTTAGATTGGATCGTTCAAAAGAGTAGCAAAGACCACTTCTTGCTTTGGGCATATTATTACGTAGGTATATCCACTTAATCATTTGTATCCATCTCCAGCTCTTCTCATATACCATATAGGTATGATGTTTGTCTTAAATATAGTGTCTACATACAATAAATTAGAGACAATCAGAGAGCCATTGAAGCGGGAGTTTTCTCACCATTACGGAAATATCCATGGACGAGACACATTAATTATAGCATTAGAAAAAAAGAAAGGAGACAGACAGATTCATCTCTTTTTGAACTGCTGTCTCTAAAATACTTTGTAGCTTGAGGAATAACACCAAAGTATGTACATCAGACTGTTTCTAAATTGTAGTTATAATTGAATTTTAAAGGAAGGACAACATTTCCTAATTATTTGGGTAAATTAAACCTACATTATAATAATTAATTGGTTGACAAATTAATGAAATGTTATATGAATACTGTCATATTTCGCTCGCAACAATCCTTCAGGGACGTCCGTAGGGTTATATATATATTGTGGTTTTTTTTTTTGGAAAACATTTCAAAAATACACAGTTGTTAAATAATCCATTGTTATTTGAAAAAAAAAATTTTTTTTTGGAGAAAAAATTGAATTAAATTTCAAGCCTTAAATTTTTCGAAAAAAAAAATCAAGTATTACACTTTTTAGTACGAAGCAAAAATGTCTTCTTATTTTTTGTAGGGGGGGGGGTTGCGGCGATAGAAGTAGCAGGACTTTTGTTTCGTGTGGTGGAGTGGGCTAGCTAGCACCACAAAAAAAAAAAACTATTTTCTGGCTCATAAATTAAGAGGGCTTAAGTTATCGACAGTACATTGCTTTTATGACGTAAGGGCACTGGAAGTACTGTTTTCAATATCAATGGAGTAGTGTACTGTTTTAAATGTGTCAATATCTCGGTATCACTATAGCTCTGGGATACCTATCTACACCAGAAAATAACATTTTCTTATTATTTTGGAAAATGACGTATGGTTATTTAAATTCAAAATCGATGTACCTCAGATTGAATAATAGTTATTCAGTTTTATTATTCCTAAAACATGATGATTATCTCATTTGAATTTGAGAAGCTTATACTTAATTTTGAATTTTAATATTTCATCGTTTGACAAATAAAGGAAATATGCTTACATTTACAGTCGTCATAATAACCTGAGAATATTTTAACAGCTGAATTTTACGGCCATTTTTATTGTAGAAGTACTTAATAGCATTATTTTTTAAATGTTCCTTTAATCGATTAGATGAAGTTGCACAGATAAATTATAAGTTAACATTATAGAATTACAATTACTTCATCTTCCCTAGGAATTGTCTATGAAGTTTATATACATTGAGTATATTTCGTTCTCTAGGAAGGACCCAGATGCGGAGCTACGTACACTGAGTTCAAGAGCATAATTTCTCAAGAGTACTTTGTTATTTTCAGTTTTGCTATAAAACAAAAATGATTTAATTTGAGTCAAAACTTTTCATTTATTTTAAATTTTAATAATCGGTTAAGAAATAAGATATATATCAAGGTTTCAGAACTTTGATATGTTATCTTCATAGGTGGAGGTGTATAAAATAATACCTATCGGTTCGCTTAAAAACAAAATAAAAACAAAAAAGGAGAGCAGCTTAGCTGTCATGACGTTCATATGAGATCCAACCATTACTATTTACTCATCTTTATTATACAAATTTTGAGAGGTTAAGAGCCATTTTTTACAACTTAAAAATGCACATAGTTATTTACATAGACATAGTTAGATACGCAAAGTTAGCTGTCGATTGCTAAGAAAAACATTGTCCTACTCGCCACCATGAGATTACAGTACGAGAAGAGAATTGATATAAAAAAAAAGCCAAATTCCTCAATTGCCCACATGGTCAGGAAGATGAACAAGGCCCCCTCACCCGTATCTAGGACTCAAACAGGCAGGAGAAAAGTCTCTGCGTCTTATTCCCCGGCCTTTGCTTACAGAAAAGCAGAGAAAAGTCCGAGTGGAGCGAGCAAAAAATATCCAGAACCACCTCCAGGGAACTTGTTGACTCATTGTGATCTTTTCCGATGAGAAGACACCATTTTAAGCAGTCTGAATTATCGAGTAGCGACATTTAAGTATGCAGCAGAGGAACACCAACAAGCACTCGGCTTCAGTGATGATGTTAGGACTGGTTGTATCCAACGAGAAGGCAATTAATCTCGTGTGGTTCCCTTTAATATACAGGGTAATAGCTGATGAATACGTCAAACTTCTGGACAACAAAGTTCTCCCATGGATCCAATTCACAACAGCACCCCCGCACTGAAGACTTCCGTCAATAAGACTAGGCTTCCATGTGCACCGAGTACATTCAGAGGGTCTGCAGCAGCTTCCACCACCGTCTGGAGCTCGCCATCAATTCCGAGGATGGATACATTGACTAAAACATATTATTTGGTTTTCAATGAATAGTTATTAAACTTGTTTCCAATTCACCCAGGATCCTACCATGGACTTCAATACTTTGTTTGTTAAAATGGGTAAATAATAACCCTTGTCCCGGCAGTCTAGAATTACTCCAATAACAATCCTCAATTCTACTCAGACTCAAACAGGAACTTATGTCTCCCGAGCAAACTCTAATTGAATTGAAATAATTATATAAAAAGACTGTTAAGGTTCCAACTAGAAAAAGTCTCCCACACGTTTTAGGTCATAAGTATCTCACTTTACCTAAATCGATACTCCAATGTCAATATCAACATCTCAGTGTTATTATTTATCGAAATTAGCTTAAATTGAGGAAAATGATGAGAAAACATTGTCCTCGTTTAAAATTCCATTGTGACTATAATTTTGAAACAGTCTAATGGATATTGGTACGTGTATAGTATTCATAATGGGAAGTGCAGTGACCCATAGTGGACCCATAATTATATTTGTCGTTGTGAATAGGTGGTAAGGTGTTGAAATATATATACATATATATAAAATGTATTTTTTTAAATAAATATAAACACCAACTGAGATTCCATCTGTGTGCGTGTATATTTTTTTAGATATATATTTTAATTTTCCATCTCCTCCCAGATTTTAATATGAAATAATTAAATTACATAGGCATAATCTATATCTCTCTCTACCTATATTTAACTTCAAGGTTTAAACAACCATTGTCCAAATAGCTTCTTCTTCTTCTGCTGCTGCTATTAGTATAACTCCTGTTTCTTCATTTTTCACCTCCCTACATCATCATCATATTAACAATATGTACTCCACATTATATATATAGATACGGTCATAATATGATCTCCAGACACCGTTTCCCCGGTATTACTCTGTGTGTCCGCAGGGGGTGTACTGGAGGGGTAGTAGACCCCCCAAAATAAAGGAATCTTTGCTTTTTATTGCAAAATTTAATATTTGAAATTTTTCTACAAAAAATTTATTTTTCAAAAAAATTTATATTGGAAATATAATTTTGTAATTTTTTTCCAAAAAATTACATTTCTTAAGCTAAAACGTTTAAGACGGTTGTTGTAGTAAAGCTCCAATTTAACGGAGGTATAAAACTACAAGAAATTTTGGTAAAACGGGATCCCGGGAGAGAAAAACCCTCATGGGTATATCTTATACATATCTATAAGTATGCATTTTGTATCATCAATCATGGAATCCAAAGCGGTCTAATAGATCAGTCTGAAATTTAGCAAGTAGATGTATAAAATAACCAAGCATGCTTCTATCATATTTTTTTGGGCCTCCAAGGTCATTGAGAGGCTGTTTTTGACCGAAATAAAACCTCTTTTCCTTTTTTTCTTTCTAAATCTCCCTTCTTCTCGCTGTATCTCCCTGTTCTCCTTTTTGCTCGGTCTCTTTCTAAATCCCTCTCTCTGTCTCTTTTCTTCTACCTTCATTCTCTGTTTTTATACCCTCTCTATTCAGCCACGTAGCATGTGTATCGCTACTATTACCTAATATGTACATTTAAAGCATTGTGAGATATTAAAAGATAGGCACTGACGAGAAGGGATGCTATTTTAGGGATAATATTTTTATATTTATAATTTTGAAGGATAATTCTTTAAATAAAATAAAAAATGCAAGAGAGAGAGGAAGGGGGTTCCATTTAAGAAAGATTAATATATATACGTAATTTTATATTAGGTATGTGGTTATATAAAAATATAATTTTTTTCAAGTAGGAGGTTGAGTGATAATGTTCTAATGTAAGTATATCTCTCAGGGTCTTTTTGAAGATATGCATGAAATACTACCATAGGCGTGAGAGATATTCATTTTTAAGGGGGAGACTTTTGTCCAAATATTAATAACAAATACTTTACAAATTTGGGACACATACACATTTTATCAATTTATTAAAGCTCCTTTCTATAACTTTATTCCTTTAATAGCGGTAGTACCCGGAATTCCTCTGAGGTATTGGGAATCGTCGAATAAAGAAACATTACTTTAATAACATGAAGATAACTAGACACACACAACACACACACACACGGTAACAATACAATAAATAATTGATATTGTACTTGAAGACTAATTTCATCAAAAACATGGCCTACCAATGACACAACTTTTATATTTCACATTTAAAAAAATTTAGTTTCCACCTCCAACGAAAATCCTTTCATGAAATTTCTGTTTTGTACTTTTAATTATAAAAGTACCAAGATACCAATACCTTTTTTGGTACCAAACTAGGTTCGAAAATATTAGTAACCTCACTATTTCATATAGAGCATTTCGTTGGAGCGGACAATTTTTGATTCATAAAGGAATTTAGTCCTATCATAAAAGTTGTCTTTCAGGAAATTGGAATTTGTGCCCCGTCTGTGGATCAAAAATTTAATTATTATTTGTCTAATTTGAAACCATTTTGGAAGGGAATGTGCTATCCTTGTTATTCATTTTTTAATCAAATCTATTAAATTTCATCTTCTTCCCACTAAACACATAAAACTCATTTTTAGTCAATTGTCCTCATCTGGGCCATCTGTAAAAATGACTATAACAAAGCGGTGTTGTACATTATCTTTTATATTTCGGTTCGGTCTCAAGGGGGATCTATTCAAGATCAATCAATTTATGAATAAATAAATAAAAAAAAAAAAAACCGTTAGAAATGTACTTAAAAAAAAAAGAAAGTCATACGGAATTTTAGTAAGACACCCCTCCAGATCGAATTGTTTCGGGTTTTAAAAAACGATAAACGTCTCAGACCGGTCTAGGAATTTCAAGTCAAAGCCCTTGACTAGTTTAAAATACTGAAAAGATAAAAATAAGCAGAAAAGTCGACAGCTGACCACTAAAAACAGCAAAATTTTGATTTTCTTAATAAAAAAGAAGTAGGGAAGGATTTGAATATACAATTGTAAGAATTATCTGTCTCTGTGGTTTTAATGTTATTCGTGTTTTAAAAGATCCATTTTATTTAAACTTGTATCTCTCTTGAAATGATAAGTTGGTTGACTCTTCCAAAGTAGGTTTATCTTTGATACTCACATATTTTTATTTAAGAACGAGAGTTATTTTTACATTCTATAATAATTATTATTATCGATTAATGATATTACTATGATGGAGCTGACCCCGACTTTGTCGGCGTTTTCAATCTAGAATAAGTACTTAGTTCATATGTATTTCCGGGCGTCTTTATTGGTATCTACATACATAGGAGTATATATACATATATTATTTCTCATGGAGTGTAATGAATTTCATGACTCCACAATTAAATTTTTTCTCAATAATTTACAATCATTTTTCTTGGCGAATTTCTTTATTATATTATCACTATTACATATTAATATGAATTGCACATATGTATATCTGGGATCCAAAAATAGATCACCTTGTCCTAATATTTGAATCAAACTCTTTTAATTGTGTCCTATCTACTCCACAAATTTGCAGCTACAACTTTTTTTAATCTCCTCCCTTCTTAGTGGATTAATAATAGAGGTTAAAATGTGAATTAACAATTTTGACGGATAATCCTTTAAAAGGGCAACCATTTAAGAGCCTTTAAGATAGTTATTTACATAGAGTTTTTGGTTATTTGCTTAGAAATGGATAGATACGGGGGATGAACTTCGGACTCGGGTAGAACCGGGATTTAATAACCACAATTTGTGGTGCGAGAATCATTTGCAAATGGGAGGTACAAGTTATATAATGGTGACGTCACAGTCACCCTACTAGACATCTTTATTAAATGAATATTACACTTAGTCTAAAAAGTGGGGGCCCCTATGGTTTCGACGCCACTTCCCGCGAGTAATTGTTAGCTATATAGCCATAATTATGAAGAAACTTCCAAAGTACAAAATGTTGCTACTAAGTACCAATGATTGATGAGTAGTGATGTCATTTTTTCAAAGAAAAAATCAGTGCGAAGAACAGGCGGGAGCAAGACATGTGGTATTACTGAATTCAGACTTGTGTTAATAGCAACTGCCTGTTATATCAATTTGGGAAAGAAAATGAATTACTGATACATACATTAGACACTGCATTAGTGCAGTCAAATATTGTAATTATATTTAAATTCTTATTCTACTATGCATGTTTAAAACAATTTACACCAAAGATAGGCAAAAATACTTTCTTCAGAGAGAGAGAAAGAGAGAGAAAAAAATTGACACCACCATGATCTCTTAAATAATGGCCCAAAAAGAACAAAGAACACACGCAACAACCGTTTTTCCTTTTTTAATTTTTTGAATAAGTTTTTTCAGTCCAAAAATGACATCGTTATTGATAAACTACTTGCCATCTGGAAAAGGGCAGTATCCTCGTACTTTCTCAGACAATAACAATGAAAAGCTGTGTTATTATGATATTATCAATGTTAATGTTCAAAAAATTTACGTATACTCCGAGTCCATTCAAAATCTTTAGGAAGCGACTGAATTGTATGCAAAACAAATATATCACTCTTTGTTAAATGACGTCAAGATATACATCAGGGACCTCATTATTAAATTAACATCCACAATTTTTGTTGATTAACATTCAATTTTATTAATAAGATTGATAAATATTTTAATTCTGTTTTAACTATGTAAATATATTGGCAAACGACTATCATTCATAAAATATTTATTTAATGTTTTACTGAACACATTTAATTAATTGACTGATGTACAGCTTCAAAATCTTAAATTTAATCTATTTTTATATATAAAAAAATAAGTTTAAAAGTTTTTTTAATTCTTGCTTTTTTATTTGAAATACATTTCATTTCTAGCATATTCAATTTATTGCCAAAAAATTGCTTGAATTGACGAAAAACATTTATATTTTACGTTTACAATCTGTTACCAATACAACTTACTACTTTTATAAAATCCCAACTTGTACACAATATAAATGTTATTTAATAAAAAAGCACCCAAGGTTGCGCGACTCCTAAATATTGAGAGAAATTATTAGAACTTATCTTTTTTTTTTGTAACCAAATGACTTTTTTTAAAATAAAGGTTAAAGTAATGAAGATTGTATTCACTCATGTATGTATGTATATTATACAAAGGTAAGTATACAATATATAATATATACATAGGTGGTAGATGAGTAAGCAGGGAAAGAGATTTATGAGCAGAAGTTGTTTTTATATAGTATACAAAAAAAATCTCAGGAAGTCCAAAAATACATTCAAAAAATAAAATAAATAAATAAAATATGTCCCTCATAAAATAAATAATGAAATAACCTACAAATTATGGGAATTAACACCAAACCTCATAAAATAAGTGATTTAAAGATGACTCAGTTTTACTAAACTAATGAGACGTGGTTTTTTTTTTACTTAGAATAGTTTGTAAACAAAGTGACAGAAATTGGTGTGGCAAAATAGTAGAACTCCCTGAATAATAATTAGTACACTGTGGAACCCAAAACTTACAGTGGCATGACTAAATTACGAAAAAACATTATTCTAATGGAATCAAGAAGAGACAACTCAGAACAAATTTATGATATGTTTAAATAATAGATTTAGCTTTATTTTTTATTCTATTTATCCTCCTTCTCAAGCAATAACCGTTTTGGGTGCTCATTCTGTATAAAATATAGGGTATGTTACTCATACAGGGGGCGCTCTTAAAAGTATTCTTAGCATGCGCCACTTTTTAAAAACTAATTTACTTTTATCAACAAGCTACAGACTGACTCATTTCCTTGCAGATAATACTTTTTTTTCTTACTTTTCTCATGCTAATGTTACTGCAAATGATGCCTTGTTGAGGGCACTTTAAAATTTGGTACGTTTTTCAAGGACTGATAAGATTGGACTGACTTGTACGGGACCGATTTTTAGTCCTACATCACGGTCCTATGCAACCTTAACATGTATATTATATCTAAATAGACTTAACATTGGGGAGTTTTTTTTTTAAGATAAAAAAACAAAAAAACAACAACATCTCCAAGTCCAGACATAAGGTGACTTGGAGATGTTGTTCCACTTAAATCTTTATAGATAAATATATATATATATCAGTCCATAAAGATCTGTCGTTTTAAAGGACAGAGTCTAACCAACATTGAATCTACATATATACATAATATGTAAGTTAAAGTCAGAACACGTAGCTCATGTAATAAAATCTACTATTATTACTATATACAGAAAAGGTCATGGAGAACACAGCAAATTCATTCCTTTCTTAGAACTCCTTGAGTCACCCCATATTTGATTCTCTTGTTCTTAGAACCATTGCTGAGGTCCGTTACTTTGAGTAAAAAAAGTTCAAATAGAGGGATGTAATTAAAGTGACAAACTGTATTTCCTCTACAGTTTTCAAATAGTGTCACAAAAAAAACAGATCCGTAGGAAACTAACGGAAAAATTTCGTAAATTTTCGAAGAGCAATCCTGGACTCATTTATCTTCTGTTTAATATTTAATACCGATAGAGTTTTCGCGAGTAAAAATTATAAATTTTGACTTCCTTTGATGGAAAAATAATTATATTAAAGCAATATTACCTTAGGTTTATTGTTTATTTCTGAACTCATCAACTATGGATTGTATAATCATACATTTAGAATCATTCCATTCCATAAAGTTTATTAAAATTTTTAGATTCCATTTTCAAAATATAGAGAACTATAAAAGTTAGTTTTAACTGTTTAAAAAAAAAATAACCTAATACACAAATGAAGTTAAGTAAAATATAATGACACTCGATGAGGAGAATTTCAAAGCGTCCTCTATGTTCTACATTCTAGACTTTTGCTGCTCTAAAAAATCTTAATTTTATTTTTACTCTCTGTATTTGAAATAATTTATCAATTTGATATTTTACGATATTCCAATTGATTTAATCGCTATTTTTATTGCAACAATTTATTAATACATTTACAGCCATAAAAAGATGTGGGTTGATTAAAATTTTGCAAAAAAATTATTTAATTAATCATCATGAGGCTAACATAAATTTCCCATTCATTCATTCATATTAAATAGACTCCCCAATCAGACCAAAAAACTTTTATTTACTATTACTTCTGCATACAATTGCCGATATTTAAAATGAATAAAAAACAGTTATTTGTTGACATACGAGTTATATTCATTCCTGGAGGGAGCTCGTACGTCAAAACAATTAATAACATTATAAATAATTTAAAAAATACTAAGGTTGAAGCAGTTCTCACATTATGTCGCCAATTATCGACCAATTTGTTAGTCAATGCTAATTTTTGCTCAGAATCCAGGTTTTAACATTGTAAAAACTGGTTAATTGGGATATTTGTATCTCAAAGTGCTACTGTACTTCGTTCCGAAATTTAAATTACTGTATTTTACTCAATAGTGTCGCGCTCCAGATCTGAATCCAGTTAAAATGTATAAATACTGATGGAATCGCCGTAGCTCATGGACAATACACTCGGGGGAAATTATTTGCTTAAACTTAATGTGCGTAGGTTCACGCCCAGGTCATTAATGTTTTCTTATTATTTATACAAACACAGACTAAAGTAAATATTTGTTTATTGCTGTTTTTTTTTTTTTTTTAAATAATAAAATGAAGCATTAGAGGCATGGATTTTAAATAGGCTGTAAAGGTTTTAACCATTTTATGTGTTGTTTCATTTTCCCGGTGACTCCATTGTCACTACTTTCCTTGATACTAATGAAAAAGAAGGGTTTTTATTCTATAGAACTTGGTTATGAAGGCTCCCAAAATGGATGACGTCGACAATGCTAACGTCTAGTGACGTAGATCATGTGTATCTTTTAGCTCGACGGTTTTTTTTCACATTTAAATCTTTAGAATGGATTTTCTTTTCCTCAGCTGTTCATTATTATTAGTTAGTTGTTGATTATAATGTTTGATTGATGTTTTCCAAAGTTTGGAGATAATCCGACTCTGGAAGACTAAGCAAATATTTGAATCCATTATATTTCAGCAATTTCTATGGCTCAACATTGGGATTGTATCTGTACGTAAGAAGTCAGGAAGTATTTCTTCATGAGTCATCCTATTTCATTCTTTCACCAATTGGTCGATGGGAACCTACTTCAGAGTCGTCACTCGAGAGAAAAATTGAACATATTAAATTTTACTCCTTTGCCTTTTGCTCAGACCGACGTCAGACATTTTTTCGTTGGAGTGGGGGATGACGACATATCACTCTCAATTATAATAAATATATTACGAGTATTTATAACAGTGAAATTAGACAACATATCTGGGAGGTTTGTGATTTAATAATTTAATGTTAATATGTGGTTACATAAATTAAATATATACATTACAAGGAATGAACTCTTTGATGGCTCCAAATTGTAATAAAAATGTTTATTCAATTGAAATTTGGCATTTTATTTACTTTATACTTGCATATGAAATTACTTTTTCCAGCCGATCAAATTAGTACATGGAACTGATTTATTTATATGGTTTATCTTCTGTATTTATTCTGCTTCTCCTTTTTTTAAATATAAGCCTGAGTTTGTTTACCCACTATATGGGTACACTCTCCTTTTTCTAGTACTCATTGACCAGGTCCAGTATGGAGTTTTAAGGAAACTCCAAATCGGGCCCAAGGACATCCCATGGAACAATCATTAAAATCATCAAAACCGGGGGGTAAGTCCTAAATTAACGCCTATCGTGCTCGTATGGACTCAGCAATTCTCTATACACGTAAATCATTGCCAGATTATTTTAATGTTCCTCTAATGGGTACATGGAGTTGCACTGATTAAGTACAAATAGAGTTGACATGTTTGTAATGAAAAAACTACTTTGAAAAATTGGGAATAGAAAACCGGTTATTGAGTGGGATATTTCCTCTTATTTATTCATTATTAAATATGTCGTCTTGCTGTTAACTTATCCACCTGAAGTAAGCATTAGTGCCTATCTTTGCTATAAATGGACTTAAAAATGTACAACATAATAAAAATATTAGTTTAAAGGTGCTTCTTTTTGGAAAAAAAATATAAAAAAAAAATGAGGAGAAGGTTGGAGTGAAACATATGGTGCCCTAAATTTAGATCCTTGTTAATATCAGCTGCCTGTTATATATTTTTTTGGAGAGATAAATGAATAACTGCAATAAAGAACATTCTAGATTTCAAATAGGGGAGGGAACATATTATAATTATATATAAACTCATGTACAGGGAGCGGGGATCAAATTGTTGCCTACTTTAAACCTTGATAACTTGAAGACGACATTATAAAATAAAAAACGGTCACCAAATAAGAAAGCTATTCTTGTCAGCTGATAATACGTAGTTCAGTTAGCATCATGCCGTCATCATATGAGGAGATAAAGAGCTATAAGTGGAACGAGGAGCTTTCGAGGTCCGCCGTAGTCATGGCATTGGTTAATAATGGAGGTGAAATCTCAAATTCAACGATTGCTTCAACCTTAGGAGTGAATTTACAGACTGTTCAGCGTATCCGTAAGAAGCTAGAGGATACCTGGGATGTTGATTCCACCATAAAGAGGGCACCCAAGGAGGAGGGCGCCGACAGGGAGGTCAGGGACACCGACTTTGTCGACAAGGTAAAAAAGATGGTTGAGGATGACCCTACCAGGTCCATGAAGGCCGGAGACAGGCCCCGGATGTGGCAACAGGACTCAGCACCCTGCCATGTGTCCAAAATCTCCATGCAGTGGTTAACCGAGAACTGTTATGACGTCATAACCAAGGATTTGTGGCCTCCTAACTCTCCCAACCTTAATCCTTTGGACTATTTTGTCTGGGGCTATGTCGAGAGACATACCAACAGACATCTCCATAGCACCAAGGCTAGCCTGATGGACTCCATCAAGGAGGTATTCGGCAACATGGACAATGATATGGTGAAAAGAGCCTGTGGCCGATTCAGAGGCCGTATTGAAGCCGTTATTGATGCCAACGGTGATTATATTGAATGAATGGCTATTCTATATCTATATGCTCGTCATAGTTTTGATTTTCAATAAAAAACTTAAAAAATGTATATTTTGTGTTGTTTTTCGTAGAAAAATATTTTGGCGACAATTTGATCCCCGCTCCCTTTAGATTAGTTTAATTATGCATTTTTAAATCAGTTTATGCCAAAGATAGGAAAAAATTCTTCTTTTAGAGGGGGATATTAACATACAATGACTCCCACCTTCTCCTATTGCTCTTACAAAAGATCATATATCAAATAATAATTTCATCCGTAGTTCATATTGATTTTTTACTACTCAATTATTTTTTTTTTTCAAAAATAAATAATGCTTTATTTTAGACTTTAGATTGAGTTATTCACAAATCTTTACCAAATTGTATGAAATGTATTTGGAACACTCTTTTACTGTGGTGCTTTTGTACGTAAAATTTTGGTTCCGATCGTTGACGATTTATATTGAGAAATCAAAGATAATTGCATATACGTATGTTTCAAATTTATTTAGATCTGCCTATATTGATCACATGATCACTTTCTCTTTCTTGGCCAAAAGAACGCCCATTTTCCGGGGTGGGTGGGGGGGGATGTTTGCCCTCTTGTTAACAACCATATTAGTTGAATTAAAATGTCTCATTTAAAAATATTAAAAAAAATTTATTACTACATTAATGGGTTGAGGTCCGATACACCTTTAAATCTGCCCCTATCGGAATGTCAATATGCCAAAAGTATCTGCATGATCATATAAATATATATATATATATATATTTTTTTTTTTTTTGGGGGAAGCTCGATTTGTTTTTATTTAAAAAAAAAAATCAAACGTTTGAGACAAAAGTTGCATAAAATAAATTTTTTTATTTTTTTTTCAAAAATCCATAGTTATTCATAGAAAATCAACTTTTGGAAAACAATTTCAAAAATTGAAAAATAGTTAAAAAATAAAACTTTTCAGATTTTTTTTTCAAAAATTTATAGTTAAATAGGGAAAATAAATTAAAAAACCAGAGTTGTTTACAAAAAACAAACTTTCAAAAATTAAATTTCAAGCAATAAAATATAAAAAAAAGATATATCGAATTTTGAATTTTTATAGTAAAGAGCAATAAGGAAGGAGCTCCAGCCCACCCCCTGCAGATGCCCCTGTATATCTATTAGTAGCAGCTAACATATTTATATTGAAATTAATTACATTAATGGATATTTACCCTATGCAGTTATGTACCTAATAAAGCCACTTGCATCTAAGTAATAAGTAGGATATTGTAAATACTCATACAAGGATTAATAAGAGGGCTTTTATCATTCCTTAAAAGTCGTTATTGAATGCCAAATCAAATTTCAATTGGATATGAAACTATCTTTCATTCAAACGTCCTGTTGATTGGATCTCTTGGCATGGGTGATGATTTGTTGATTGCATGTATGTAATATTATGTATATATATGCGTACAATGTTCATATATCACTTCCCATGACGCCAAGAGTGAGGATCATGATAGTAGGGTTGTTATATTTATGTAATATATACCTACAAATAAAGGCGTAAACATAGTCATTTTCACAATTAGCCCATGGTGCGTAAGTTAAAACGATATTCATCCGTTAATAAAAGTGCTGGGTCATGAAATAATTGACTTTGGGGAGAAATTTAAAGAAGGTGTCCCTAACCTTTTTTTGAGCAATGTACCAGTTTCATCTTATTTTTTTTAATGTGAAGCTTATATTATATATAATTATTAGATAAGTAAAGTCTTCCATATAAAACACAGTGTCGACGCTCCTGAAATATTAATTTCACTTTATGAAATGGACACAGATACATTCATAAGTATTGATGAAAATAGTGTGTATTTCGGGCATGCTAAAATAAGAAATTGAAAATCAGCAGGGACACTGGACACTCTGACAATTTGAAGAATGTTTTGAAGGAGAGAAGCTTAATTGTCATGATGTTTTATAATATCAGCTGCAATCAGCTTCGACGAGGGAAGAAGTGGAGAATGAAATTAAAAATGACATTGGAAAGAGTTACTCCGATGTCGATTCCCAATTCTACTATGAGTCCTGGTTGAACTCCTGTGTAATCCTTTGATAGACATGTAAATCCGGTGTGTTTTTTTTTTAGCTGGCCCGTTAATTTTTAATTGGTAGTTTAAGGAATGAATTTTCTTTTCCTTAGCAGTTGTCATTATTATTTAATTCCTGAGTAGTGAATCTATTTTTCAAAATAGATTCAATTATATTCATGTCTGCTTATAAAAGACGGAGTCGAACCTTCTGGAATTGTTGCAGAGTTATAATTCTAAGTCCTTGCTGTACTTACAGTAGAATTGGGAATTAAAATCGGAGTAAATGTCCTTTTTATTTCTTTTTTTCCTTCCTCTCTTGTCACAGCTGATTGTAGCTGATCTAATGAAACATCATGAGCAGTATTCTTTTCCTCCTCACAAAACATTCTTCAAATTGTTAGTGTGGCCATGTTGATTTTCAGTTTCTTTTTTTTTAACATTCCCATTCCACACTGGATTTTCACCTTTGTATTTATATTTTTTCTTAGCAAATAAGGAAGGATTTGTCCAATATACTTAGAGCCCGTGTAGGTCAGAGACGCTATTTTCATGAATTTTATTGATACACACGCCCAATTATGTGACGTCATATATATAAAATATCTGGATATATAAATATAATTAATGAACTTGTAAATAGAAACAACCGACTATATTAGGGAGCACTTTTATTTATCGCCTTGACGTCATATCCGCCTGGCGAGGTTAAAAAGATGAAGACTGACTTACCTTGTCTCTAAGTATCTTGGGATCACCAACTTGTATCACGCCTTAGAAGAGAGTGAGGTTTTTTCTGCAAATATATTTTATTAACAAAATGTTAATATTTTTAGTCCGAATTTAAATGAACTGTTATTTAGGTATAATGGGAGTGATATCACATTTAAGCAAATTAATATTTTTGTAATTTTATTAAAACAGAAAAAAGAATATGAAAATGGATTATTTGGTCATATATTTTTAGTTAGTCCGAAGGGCAAGGACTGTAATATTTTAATAGTCTAAGTGAAAAAATTCATAGCCTTTAAACTAATGAGCCCTAAACCTAAACTATTATATTCTCACACCCTTACAAATGGGATCTATTTCACTTCTTCAGTATTAATAATATTTAGCTGAGACAGACCATCACTGCTTTAGAGTAGATGATACTTAAGTAACAACAAGGATTGAGCAGATGGATTACTTCTTCCTCTTCGTAGACATAGCTGCAATCCCTCATGATTTTGATTCCGAGCTTGAAATTGCTTCATATCCCTACAATCAAATTATTAATCTTCTTCCTCTAAATATATGTCTCCTTCAATATATGTTCTTATATATAGCTTATTTACTTCTTGATAATTGAGGGATATGACGTCATAAATATATCAACTATTGCCAAAAAATATTAAAAAATTCACAGTAGAGCTATTCAAACAAAACAAACAGAGAGAATATGAAACAAATAATACTACAAAAGTTCCATACAATGCCATGCATCCTCACACCGGAACTAATTGATGTAACGTTGCCGAATTAAATGATGCACATACGCCAGAGATAGCACTTGATGTGTGAATGTTAACTCTGTCTATATACATAAAGAAGGATTTTAAATATTACACTTTTTTAGAATGGGTTGAAAAACCATTGCATCTTAGTATAACTATATATTCTACGGATGTCATAAATTGCATCATAACTGAAGGTTACGCCATCTTGTGAGTTCATGGTTAATATTATATTTAAAACATAAAATTAATAAATTTTTACTAAATCATTATGAAACTTCACACCTGATTTGAATGCTACTTGATGCCAATCATAGAGAGTGATACTTGAATAGAATCAAAGTAATATTGTTGGATAAATACAATGATTATTATTTTTTTGATAGATTTGGACTATAAAGGTAAAATAATTAGACAAAAGTATATAGAATTGTATCAATTCTAGTAGTTAATTAATTGTATACATTATGTAAATAAGATTGTATAAGGATACAATAGCATATTTTAAAAATATATTAGAGTCATTTATATAATAAAACTAGGTAATAGTTGGATAGATTTTTAATAGAATATAAAAGTTTAAATCCTTCCATTTGTTCAATCCTATTTTTACATCCAAATATTATCCCAGTTCAACAATGAAAATAATGATTTTCATTCTAATAAAACTTGCATGTTAAGGATCTAAAAATAGCTTACGTCAACAATACTAACGTCTAGTAATATGATCAGGTATATTTTTAGCTCGTTTAAAAAAATGTAATCTGAAGAATACTTTTTATATTCCTTAGCAGTTGTCATTATTATTTCACTCCTGAGAAGTGAACCTTCTTTTCAACTACATTCAATTATATTCAAAACCTGATTGAACAGCGAGTAACCTTGAAGATTTGCTGCGGAGTCATAATTATAAGTTTTTGTTGGGCTCGACATTGGAGTAATTCTTGTCAATATCTTTATTTATTTCCTTCTCCCCCTCGTCACAGCTGATTGCAGCTGATCTAATGAAGCGTCATGACAGCTGCATAGCTGCTCTCCTTCAAGACATTCTTCAAATAGTTCAGGTAGTCATTTTGATTTTTGGTTTCTTTTTTTAACATATCCAAAATACATACGATTTTCATTCCAACTACCTCACAAAAAAAGCAAAAACAAAACACGAATTAAACATGGAACAGGCTATGTTTTTTTTTTATATCATCAAAGTTATGAAATGAATAATCTAATTTAATTAAAATATTTGTGCAATGATGTTCTTGAGGAATTAAAATAATTTTTTGTGTTAATAAATATTATTCAGATGACATAAGATAAATATAATTTCATAACTTTTCCATTCTACATAAAAAAATAAGAAATAGCTCTTAGTTCGTTTAAAAAGAAGAATGCGTCTACCATGTAAAGAGTATTCGTTTTATAAACTGATTAATCATTAATACCAATTAAATTACATGTTTTTACAGTGTACAATAACTTTTGGTTTATTGAGAGATAAAATTATATCCCTCAAAGACAAACACCCATGGATGTGTTTTAATTGTACTTCTACAATATATTTATATTTATTTAAGAAAAAAATATGATTGTAATTTCATGGACATCCCCTTTTCAAGGGAATAAAATTAAACACGAAACCTTGATGGTATAATATTTATTAAACTATAACATATTTTTAAAAACTACTTGTCAAAGAATTGTTTTTTATTTCATTTTCGTCATTTGGACACCTTTTTTTCAAATTGACTTGTGCAATTAAATTGTTTGCACAGTGAGTCCTTATTTTTACATTCAATATATATGAGAATGGTTGGAGAAACAAGATTAAAAAACAACAAAAACAGAATCAGAATAATAAACCATTTGACCATGAGAAAGGTAGATAATTTTTTTTTAAATGATGCAGTAATCTCATTGAGAGGGTCAAATCAAGGTCATTTTTAGGTCAATGTATGAATGATATGGTTACTACTTGTGTTGAGACTCGGTCCGAGACCGAATTTTGCTCGGGTTCGGCCTTAAGTTTTTTTTCCCCTGATTGATTTGGACTAGTATTTTGGTCCAGATCAGAGAAAAAACCGAAATTTAATCGTTTTCAACCGATAATTTTCGCTATTAATATATAAATAAATTTTCCTGGCCTCAATCTATGGACCATTTTCTATCCACTTAATTTATGATCTACACTAGGGGTCGGCAACCTATGGCACGCATGCTACTGCTAGCACGCTGAGGAATATTCACTGGCACGTACAAATTAAAACATATTCCCGTAGTCTGTGTTTGTTTTTTACCATTATTCTTGATAATGACACACACATTGATTAGAAATGTTGAAGTTGGATACCCTTGATCTGCACAAATATAATTAGTGAAACACTTAAAACTTCATATGACGTTATTTTAATGACGTTTATAATTTGGAAGACCTATGACGTCATCAGAAATTCATCCATAAAATCTGTCGTGATCGGATGCGACCCATTCAGACCGAAATTTTTCTATAAGAGAGGTTCTGATCGAATTTTTTAAAATCAGCAAATTAGTTTGTTCCACTAAAAATCATTTTCAGACCGGTGTTGGCTTTTCATACCAAAACCCATCACTAGTATGCATATTTATACGAGTATATTATAGATTTATGATAATGATAAAATAGTTATGAGTGCAATTCATCAGTGAAACCTCGCGCTTAATAAATAGCTCGCATCTCTATTTAACAAGCTACACAAAAGGATTGTAATTAAAGCAATGAGGTGTTTTTTTCTTTACAAGGAAGGTATTGCGATTTTTTTTTTGATAGTCAAGGCTATTATAAAATAGAGCAAAAAAAAAAAAATTTAATTTAAATTATTGTAGTAGTGTTTTTCTCTTGTTGCTTAAATATATAAATTACAAATGTATGGAGGAACATCCAGGTAGATAATTATCTTAAAAAATATGATATGCAAATACATGTAACCCTTATATAAGCGAACAATGTATTTTCATATTAAGGGGTATCAGTAGTATTGTGTGAGTCATTATTTATTCGGATCCGTCCCGTTCTATCAGTCCTTGGGACGGTCCTTAAGAGCTATAAGTCCTTTGGACTGTCAGAACAAGAAATGATAAAACAAAAATCAGTTGAGTGACGTTATCAAGGACCAAACTTTATAAATTTTAGGACTGATATGCTGGACTGAACAGAACCGCACCGATGAGACTGAATTAAATAAGGACTTACACATAACTATCTATCAGTAATGTTTAGGATCGGTCCTGGGGCTGACTTCCTAAGCAGTATTTTTTCCTTCCCCTTTTTTCAGTCTTTTCTCTAATCGGTCCGGCCAGTAAATAAATATGGTAAGAATTTTTCAACATTCACCGGTTCTAAGGATTAACTAGTCGTTCTTACAGTCGTAGCTATCTCTTTTATTTTTTATAAATTTAAGTCGACCTTATATTTCAATACATAAGTTCATTTTAAATGCTAAATTTTCACTATAATATAAATACGTATCTACATACACGATTGAACAGTAAATAAATATAAAATATATTTTTTTTCATTAATATTATTTTTTTAGAAAAATGATAATATTTATCGGAGTAAGTTATAAATTTGAAATTAGTAAAAAAATTTGCTTCACAACAAAACAAAAAGTTTTACTTCATACATTAAATTTGTGGCCAGAAAAGGGCGTAATGTAAATGGAAGTAGCCTTTTCAAATCTATTACTATACAATTTTGGGATGTATAGAATTTTGATAATTTAATATATCGTTTTTATTTGATTTCCATGATAATCCCTAACAGAACTGTAGTCCTTTTTCATGGGCTTGAACTCGTTACAGACTCAAAATCATGTGGACTTTAGCTCGTAACCAAACGAACCATATACACTCAGAATATAAGTCATTCGATATATTTCATAATAATATTTTACCTATTAGATTTTTAGTACTTGTGTCCGGATTAGGAATTGAATAGGATTTTGGAAAAGAAGGGTTTGATTCCAGCTCACCCTCTCTAACTAATACGTATTTGTAAGTTACTAGTACAATTTCTTTGCATCAGACGATCAAAAGGGTATCAAGGAACAATTTTGTTTCAAACACCCTGCAACAACCTTCACTTATTTCTGCAATGCACATATTGTAACAAAGCACTCCGGCCTAATAGAGTATGACCAAACCAAAAAAGACTAAAATTATAAATTTTTAACAATCAACAAATGGATATTCCCTTACAAAAGTCACGATCAAATCCTTGAAGCATGAGGAAATTTCAATGTCAAATGAACTATAACATTTAGTTTAGTAAGTACAAATTCGTAGACATCTACTAATTTATTAAGGATTTAGAAAGTTTTATAAATGAACCATGGGTTGCTTCTGATGATTAAAGTAAAGCTGCATTAATGTGACTTAAAACGACTTGGTATTCTCGACTCTTTATTCGCATAATAATAATAATATTTTCTATGCGAATTAGGTATTAGAAAGTTTGCATAACTGTTCATATATATTTTTTATACATTTGCATAATTGATATATATATTAAGTGTTATCAGGTATAGTCGGATGAGTCTGTTTTTTGAATGACTCTATTACTTTGTGACCTTTATTGTATCGCTCAACCTTTCATCTTCCAATAGACATAGATTCGGTCCTGAATTAGTTAATAGTTATATCAAATTCTCCCCAACTTTGTGATTTATTATCTAACTCCCTTCCGCACAGAAATATTTTCTGAGAAAAATGCAAAATATTTATTCGTTTTGAGCTTGCTTCTAAAGGAGGCCGGCGCTCTGTTTTGCCTATAGCGATATTTTTTCAAAACATTTTCTAGAGTGGATGAGTCTGTCAACGCTGTTTACGTGTAAAATAACTAAGTAGATTGGACAAGAAATAATTTGTAGAAACAAATTATTCAAATAAATAGGTGGAGTTAATTTTTACTTGCTAAATGCGCTCTCATTTCCCGTTCTTGAATAAGTACACATAAATAATAAGATTATCATTAGATACAAAAATATTTTTAACTAGCTCGGATAATGTAGATTACTTCCTCGTGTGAATGCGAAACTTTTTGAATATGAGTAAAAAAATACAACATCGTTTAGAAAATGTTGCCGTGTGGACTGGACTTTTACAGAGTGCGACAGGGAAATTTTTTCAAAGGTTTCAAGTGACACCTCAAGCAATGCTCTGATAAATGTGGTGTTTTTCTTGCCCATTGTTTTGATTTGATCAAAATCGGATGAAAAATGAGTAAACAGGAATAAAAAAGACAAAGGGCTTGGGATCTTTTCGACGCGGATGTTGATCCAAAAAGAATTTTATACATTGTCGGCGTGACCTTGAGGACATTCAGGAACATCAGGGTGTTTTAAGGAGAATGAAAAAGGAGTCAAAAGGAAAAGGAAAATAGGAAGTGGAGGAAATGGTTTGAAGCGAGATGAAAACATTTCTCAAGTCCCTGAGGCCAAGATCAAGGAAGATCCAACAGTATCAATGTGCCACTTGGCTGACGAGTTCAATGTGGACCAGATCCCTATCAGGAGGGCAGTTTATGATGACCTCGGCCTTAAGAGCTTTGTCAGGACTCCAAACCATCTCCTCACCAGGTTTTGAACCGCAAAAATGACAGAATTATAGCTGCATCACCTGAGGAAGTTCAGGGCACATTCAGGACAAAACATCCTGCCCAAACATTCGTGCCCTCTGATGGAAGAAAATGGATCCCTTTTTCTTCAAGCCCAATGAGAAAATCGGGTCTGAGGTGGGAAATCTTACCCTGGCTGAAGGCTAACTATTTTGCAAAGAACTATGTGTGGACCCAAGACGTATGGCCTTGAAGACGCATAACTTTTGCAAGGAGCATTTTGTTAACTTCTGGGACAAGACCTTCTAGTCCTCTTCCAGTCCTGATCTCAATCCCCTCAATTTTGCCAGCCTGAGACAAATTCTGACCTCGTTTGGAGGCTGTGATAAAGGCTGGAAGCAGCCATATTGAATCATTCATGTTGAGATTGATTCCTAAAAGTTTTTCCAATAAAATTTTTCATTATACTTTTTTAATAAAAAGTTATTAAGGTTTTGGTTTTGCTTCTTGATTTCAGAAAATTTCCCTGTTGGACTCAGTATATTATGGAATTTTTTACACCTTAACAAGAGTCAATTCGAACTCAAATAAGCAATCTTCAGAACAATGATTTTAGGAAATGAAACAGAAATATCGACAGCTGAAAACAAAATATAGTCATAACTTATGCGTTGGAGAGATAACGCCGTTTTCTACACAGGTTGTAAATATATTGAGGATGATGTATAAGAAAAAGACGTAATCAATTTTCTGATCATATCAAAATCTTCAAATCTAAAGAAATATGTCCTCTGTTGATAGAATCTTTGGATTAGTTTAAGAAGCGAAATTCCTTTTACAATTCTGTTTGAGTTAATTGAAAGGCGGGCTAACTGTGAAATATCTAGGATATCAAGGATTTATTGTTTTCAAATCAACTAAAGTTCCTTCATTTTAAGTACTAATTTATTGGATCCAACATTTGTGGATGTTGTTAATCGTAGGAAAGAGTATATTAACTAGATGTCTAATTATACATGTCACTATTCATTAAATTTAGAAAATTTCTACTCCCTCAATTGACAATTACAATCTAAATATATTGGTTCGCGCCTATATAATCACGTCACAAAATTCCCACTAAATTCTGTTCCAATTCATATGAATTAATTCCATGATATATAGTTCAAATCAGGGTTAAAATATTGGTGATAAAATAGTTAAACTGTATCTGTTTATATCTTTTATAGGATTTGGCTCATAGTGGTTGTCAGGAACGCAATACATGGTATATATATTCTTTTTTGAGCCTATGTCTATGCAAAAAAGAATTTATGTATTTCTCTTAGCTATCTCTAAAAATATTGTTATAACTATATAAATTGCAAAAAGTGAGGGGTAATACCCCCTCCCCTAGACCCTCTGCGAGGTGGACCCTGTGGTAAAATTACATCTTGATTCATTGAACATATAAAATTTATCATCGACAGTATAAATATTTGATGCATACATTGAAAAAAACAAAAATAAAACTACAGTAAAATGTGATTAGGTGAGGTTTTGAAAGAAAAATTATTTTTCGGTGTAGGTTTTTTTTTTAATAGGAAATTAAAAAGTATTTTTTTCGAAGTTGTTTAAAATATTATCCAAAAAGAAGGGTTAAAATTAAATTCAACCCCCCTCCCCCCAACAAGTCTGAATATCTTGTTGAAAGTAAGGCTCACTTAACATCATCAATATTCATGTTCATTTAAAACAGATGTCCTCAAGAAGGAATGAATTGTTAGACTTTCCTATGAAATACTAAAAAAGAAGAAATTGAGCAAGAAAGATTGAGAAGCCCTGATCTATTTATTAAAGAAGACGTGGATTTAGTCTCAAAATAGGAAGTTTATTTTTTTTTGTATATAGATACCACTTACAAATAAGTATACTATTCTTTTGAAGAATGATCCCTTAATGTACTGTAACCTCTAAATGAATAAAAAGACGGAAAATAGATAAGTATCCGTCACCCAACAACACATATACTGTGATTAGACGTACTTGTTGCAATGTCTCAAATCGATCTATGGAATAGATCTAAGGTATATTAATTAACTACACAAGTCAACAAAATTCCATATTCACTTCTATTAGTAGTAGACGGCCTGATTACGATTCTGTAATTAGTTTTTTCGTATTCAATTTGGTTTTGAAAACTTTTTGAATATTTTAACTCTTTTTCGGTACCTTTTTTGATAGGGTCGGAAAATTTGTACTGACTCCGAGTTTGACCACAGAAATTAAAGGTAACTCAATTATAAGTTTACTTCACAAATTTCAAACGTGCTCTAAAGTCCATTAGTCCATACAATCACAATTCCCGAAGATCTCTAAAGTCTAAATTATTTGTTAGGTAGAGCCATGCTAGTACTTGTGAACTAGTTACTTAGTCTTGTGAATAGTCAATGTAATCAAAGTTAAGAGTAACGTTGCAATGCAAGGTTTTTTGTATTCCTGTTCCTCGGTTACGAGTACATAAATTATATTCAGAAACTTATGAATGTATTAGCAATAGATAGATTTTGATCCATTTCATTTCTTGTAAATTTTTTTTTGTACGCGAGTAAGTATGTTACTTTATACTACCTAGAGAAAGAGTTCTGGTTGTTACCTGTACAGAGATAAATCCATCGAACCACTTCTCAGACTGCTTAATAGCTTTATAGCGTGATCATCATGTCATTTTGTGCAATCTTTCTTTTTATCAGTGCCAAAAACACCAATATACTAGATTTTTCCATCAAAACCCACATCAAGTAATTATTATTCAATCCTCTGATAAAACAAAATAAATTTTTTCTAGGTCCATATTCTCTTTTTTTTATATTTTCCCCCGCTAAAACTCTCAACCTCTCAAGTTTTTCCCTAATACTATCATTTGGTATGTCATTAAAGCCCTTCCCCACAAAATCTATTTTGTTCTTAAATAATGTGTTTGCTGAGCACGTAAGCCTTCCATTATCTTCTACCGGTTCTTGCCATTCCATTACTGGTAGGGCTTTCATTTATCTCTAAGTTTGCCTTCCAAAAGGACTTGACTTATTTCCCTCAAAATGTCAATTAGTCGGGTTGGGCCTTTATCTTCTATCTCTTCAATTGTACAACCTATTATGCTGTTCAGTTTTTCCTCATAAATCCTACCCCAGTACCTAGTCTTTTTCATTTATCTCATGAGCTAATATAATGGAGATCAATCCCTATCCACCGTACTTTTTGGGAGGCGTAGTCCTCTTCTATGTAATTATCCTGGATGGTCCAGTCAGAAACAAAAAAACAACTATAAACTTGATCCATCCTCATCCAAAAGTTCTTTGAGAAAGGGGCGACCTTCAAAAGATGGATGACTTTTAATTAAACAAGCCTGTGTCATATATAGATTCTAGCGTGGATATTTCTTCCAATTAGAGATGTATATTTCGATATTCCGCTCCTTATTCTGAATTCTCAATTGTGTCACTCTCATCCAATGTCACCACAGTACCCAATATTTTATGGGCCGGAACCATTTCAAAGTTCTTAATATTTAACCTCCTCCACAGTTAGGCATCATTTATGACTTTTGAAAGTTAACTGTCAAACCTGAGATCAAGGTGAATTCTTTAATAATTTGTTGTGTAATTAATAAAAATTTGTATAAATCAGTGACATTCAAAATACTGGAGTCATAGTATGGAATTCTATTTACCGACTTCATAACCCTGGTTTAAGCCAACTAATTGAGTACGATAATCCACTTAAAAATTAATGAAATCTTTGCCAAATTTTACGTCGACTTGAAATGTTTGCTTACATTTTATATACAATCTTGAGAAAATGCAATTTAAATTTTAAAAAAGGTTTTTGTTTGAAAATGAATAACGGCTTGGGGTTTCAATTGTTTTTACGCCAAAATAGAGTTCATTTGAAGCGTAAATAATCTAGGTTTCATTTACAATAGAGTATTTGGTTCTAAGAGGTTTAGTTTTTCATATTTTTGTGAGTCGGAATTTTATAAATAATCACGGACGGACCTTTATAGTAAGGAATTGTTTACAACTGAATAATACGTCATACGAGTTCATCCAATCAACGTTCAGAATACTAATAAAGGACAAGGGAAGTATACAAATTGATATCTGACAAGTGAATATATTGTAAGTTTTTATTCTAAGTAGATATAAAAATCACAATGATCCATCTTCTCGACTATTTTTCGAAATCAAAATGATATCTACCTATTCTAGCTGTATAATTCTCAACTATTAAAAACTAGAAGCAGTTGGAAGAAAATGGTAGAACAATTGGCCAATTGATGATGAGTATTTTTCCCTTTCATCTTTTTAAAAGATAAATGCATTGAAGAATTTGTTTTTCATTTTTTTCGAATTTCGATTACACCTAGTTCGGAAAATTTAGGACCCCCTTTACAATATTGCATTTTCCTACAATGCCATCTTAAGGTAACACATCCCATGCAAAATTTTAAAGGTTAAAAAAGTTCTTCACTTCGTCAATAAAGATTAGAATGCAGCACTAATCCCTATTTTACATTAATTACTGATATTATTCTTGCCTACAAAAAAAACCAAAAAAAAAAAAAACCAAACCTTTTAATGAATTACTTTTAATTTTTAGCTGATTTTTGTGTTAATTCTAATAACTTCATAGTTGATACATTATGTTATGAGGAAAAATGTATTCCATTGGACTGAAAATAATCCAACTTTGTATTACTATGAGCATATACACAGTCATTATTTTGTAACGAGATTGAAATGCTTACAACATAATTAGTCAAAATTCAGTATGTCCCATGTATGGGGCATACTGCATAGAAAGGTTAATAAAGTTTTTTTCTAAAGCTATCCTTTATGATGTGCACTATACGCAGACCATCAAATTTTCCTAATTTTTTTCTCTTTTTAAGCTTAATAAGACAATTTTTTGAAAAAAACAACATTTTTTTATAGGTTAGAAAAATATCTATCAAACTATTTCATGCAAAATAACTAAAATGTATTCCTAGTATCAATATTCACGAAGTAAAGAGTTTTTGCCATTTTTCATAATTTGATCGAGATGTGCAACCTAAAGATGACCTCGTAGGACAATGCAATGTTGCATAGGTAATTTTCAACCCATATCATACCTTTTCTGTACTACTCGTAATCAAAATTTGAAAAAAAGTCAACCAATCGATTGTGCAATGTGGCATTTTGAGATATATATGGTAATCAAATATTGATTTTGAATGTTTATTTTCTCACCTAGTATTGAATATATGTAAATACATACTTTGGAGTGAGTTGACTAAAAAATAATCTTAAATCAATATCAAGAAAAAGGAGAAATATCCAATAACTTTTTTTTACATCATAAATACATACATACATCTCAATATTTCATAGACATATTTTGATCAATTATAGATTTTATGTTCAAAATTTATGAGATTAATTGAAATACCCAAAAATGTTAACTCTAGCTAGAAATTTTAATTTAAATCATGAGACTTTATTTGACACAGCTATATTTGATATATGAAATAATAATGTAGTCATATTAGTGACATCTAGCAGGAGTTTTGCATGCAGAATTGAGCGTGTTACAGGGTGCAATGAAAACGTATAGTGCTCCCTGATGCGTATTATATTCATATTTTTGATCTAAGAAATAACAATATAGTCATATTTATTAAATTGCAGAGTCGTTTTGTATGTAGTATGGAGTGTATGTAGCTACAATCAGGTACTGTTCTGGCTCATCAGCCATATCCTTTATTTTTTTCATGCTACTATTATTTTATTTCATTCTTGAGGAGAGGACGTCTTTCATCAGTGTATTGAGTAACTACGTGTTAGTGTGCTCATGAAAAATGGTGAGTAAAACTCAGGATTGCTATGGTCATTCATTATCTTCTATATTTTTTAGGCAACGTTTGTCTCCTCGACGACGTCTAATAAATCTGAGAAATGCCTTGTACTAACAATAGTGTTGGAGTTTGGTCTAAAAATCCTAGACCGATCAAATATCAATTTTTGTAAGACCGAATTAGTTCAGTCTGGACCAGACTCTTGGTAAAACTCGGTCTACAAAAAAGTCAGATGTGATCAATCCCACAGACAAAAAAAATTACATTTTCTTAAATAGAAAAAGAGACTTCTGTCCAGGGTTTGACACCGGGGGTTTAATAGAGAATTCGATTCAGATAGGTCATGAAAAAATCACTCAGGACCAAACCCAATAAAAAACTCGTTCATACCGAGTCTCAACACGAATATTTACCTTTAAGTTTTACCTGAAGAATGAAAGACAATGATTTTTCACGTACTTGAATAAGTATTATTTTTGTCTTCAAGACAGACATGATTAAATATTTGACAAAGTCGAAGGGTTAATACTTTTATCACAAAAAGGGAGGTGGCTATGCGGAGGTTGATTGACCTTAAGACAGTACATATACATCTACTACCACTATTATTATTAATAAAAACAAACATAGGTGTGTACTAAGTAAAATAATATCCATGGTTATAACCTATGTATTTAATATGTGTACATAAATGCTCAAAAGCAAAATTCATTTTCTCTGCCAGACAAGGTGATGCATTTTAAGTATGCATCCAAAAGAAGGAAAGGAAAAAAGAAAATCATAATTAGGTTGTCAAGAGCAGCCAAAACAAAAAGAAGAAAAAAAAAGATAAAATATTTCTAAATTTTTGGATCATATGTATTTAAGTGTAATTACTTTTTCCAAATTGATTTCCTGTAGGGGGATTCCATGTCAAGTGTGCACATTTTTTTGGAAATTTATGGCATGGTTATTGGTCATCAGTATTGATGTACAGGGGTCCCAAGATGCATCCGTATAAAATTCAAAAGTGTCTTTCCAAAATTGTAGACCAGATGCAGATGTAAGCAATAAAACAACAATTATTTGTTTAACATTTATGTATTATTTTATTCAATGTGACTCCCCTCAGCGGCAATCACTTTCTTGATCATAGCCCCGAAGCTCTTGCATGCATTCTCCAACTCTCCAGCTGAGATCCTCCCCCACTCCTTCTTCATGTTTTTCAGGCTGTCCACGATGTTGTAGTGATTTGAGCTAACCTCCCTCTCCAACCTTTCCTAGAAGAAGTAATCCAAGGAATGACAATCGGGAGGGTTGGAGGTCCAGGTCTTGAGGGCCAGAAATCCTACAATTTGGTGCAGATGAACTCTTGGCTGATATTGGACGTGTGGCAGGATCAGAGTCCTGTTGCCACACGTAGGACTCAGGGACGTTTGCCTGCGCCCACAGAAGCACAGGGGAAATCTAGCACTCCACATACACAATAGAATGGGCCTTTTCTCCCTTCTTGAGGAAGAATGGTGGCATGACCTTCCCTGTGCTGGCGATGACACCAAGACCATAATGGAGCTGAAGTTCTTGGCTTGTACACATAAGGGACATTGTCCTATTGTCCTTGGACATAGAAAGCCATATGTCATTTTAAGAGTTTTTTTGCGTTCAATAGTGAATATTTCTCGTCTGAGGAAATGATGGTGTGACCTGCATTTGACGTCTTTAGCCTAGAGAGTAGAGTCTTGTAGTGGCCCAACCTGACCTCCTTCCGTGTGATGACGCACAGACATATACCAAGCTCCTCCAATGCCTTTAGGAAGGTACTGCTAGCCATACCCTTCCTCCTGGCCAGTGTTGTCTGATTCAAGGATGGATCAGCGGTCACAATCCTTCTCAGACCCGGAAGAAACCTTAGGAGGGACTTTATGATAAGTTCTGGCACTATGTTGAGATCTTTCCTCCTTTTCCTCATTTTTGAAACTGGTGTAGATGTACTAGACACAAGTTCGATGAACGAGGATATTTTGGTTTGCTCCATGACTCTAAGTGTTTATTTTGATACAAAAATCGGAAGAATATTATACAAAAGACTGCAACCTTTTAATTACGATACTCTGATGTGAACTCAGTACAAGAGTACCTGTGTTATTATCAATTGAATTTTGTCCGGATTTATCTAGGCAACCCTGTAAATCGTGTGTATTTATTTAGCACGACCTTTTTTTAATAGGTAATCTGAAGAAGCTCTGAATGTCTTTTGCAGCGCTATTGTCATTGTAATTTAACTCAGGAGTAGTAAACATCATTTTCTAATACATTGAATTATATTCAAAACCTGAGTGAACATTCGTGTAGGCTATTAAAAGATGGAACATAGCCCTAAGGGTTTGTTGTGGATCCGTGTTGGACTCCGAATAGAATTGAGGATCGTCATCAGAGTAACTTTAACAAATATCCTCGTATATTTCTGACCCCCCCCCTGCTCTCAACTGATTGTAGCTGATATAATGAAACGTCAATCAGCCAAACTGATGCCCTGCAAAATATTCTTCAAATTGTGAAGGTTACTATATTGGTTTTGGTTACTTTTTTTCCTTAATATGTCTAAAATACACACGATTTTTATCAGTAATCTTTACCAATTTTGATAACTTTTGCTCAGAACGTTTATCCCAACAAAATAACACTATATCCGAAACTTTGGACTTATGTGAGCACGACAACACATTCGGGAGTTCCTTAACATTTATCCCTTTTCAAGGGATCCTCGAACTTCAGTGGGACATTACTGCGCCTAGCAAATAACGTAGTTATTTTAATTATATTATGCGTGACATTTTTGAACCAAATTTTAATATTATTTAAATGTTATATTATATTACACAAAAAAAACCTATTTAGGAATATGAGATTGTATCAATTTTTTTCTCTAATACTACTAGTATATTGTATATTTAAATATAAAAAATGTCAAATTATCGCAGGATTATTATAAATGATATGATCATTAATCTCCTGTTGTGTAGTCAGAGGTCTATCATTTGAATTTACAGGCAATGGCGGATAACACACCCTTCAAAAGGGAGTCAGAGCCGTGTTAGATTTTTTTTTGGATGGTTCTCTGTTAATTTTTACCGAAAAACTTGGTCAATTTTTGACAGAATGTTATATAAGCTTTAAAGTCAATTTTTTTGGATGACCTTTTCTTTTAAAAAATAAATTTTATATAATAACTTTAAAATACCTTTTTCTAAAATTTTCTAAATTTTTTTAATATAAGAAATGGTTTTTTTTATCTTCTTAAATTTCAATTTTGATTACATACTTTCATTTTTTGACAAAACTGCTTTTTTTTAAAGAAGTATTTTCAAATTTAACAGCAAAATTTTAATTAGGGAGAGAGAGGGGCAAGGAAAGATAGTTACAGGTCTGAGGGAAGTCATGGCTAATTTTTTTCGACCCTACACACCAGATTTACACAAATCTATTCAAAAAAAATAATCAATGTATTAAGGAATTCAAATAACATTATCGACCAATAATATCATTTTATGTAAATAATATAAGTTTATAGCTAAATAAAAAGACTCATTTAAATTCCTTTAGACATTCATTTATAGACAATTACGTTATGCCATTTTGGAAAAATGTCCATTAGCGGTAATGGTTTCCATAAATTGTCCTATTACTGTTTACTACATACTAAAAGCAACGACAATATCGAAGCAAGATAAGACTGATTACAGCTTTAAAAAATCAGTGTAAATTATCCTGTTGATGGATTACGGGCGTTATTGGAATGGAAGAAGCTGCCCACCCTCTGATTCACTGTAGCTTTAATTCGTTTATACTCCCAAATTTACTAAATTTATAAAAACTACGTGTTTCTCATTTCCTGGGAAATTGCCGTTAGTAAATCATAAGCAATGTTAAATTTAATTATTTATTTTCATATTTTAAGAATAAATAATTATTTCTTTTTCTTCTCAATATTACTAATTATGCACTGGTTGTTTTTTAGATAGAGCCCACTGCTGCCACTTTTGTTATTCTATAATCCGATACAGGCTGCAACAAAAAAAACCTTAGATATTATGCGATGAACGAGTTAATTTTTGATGGGGCCAACCTTTGACCAACAAAACGGTATTTATACCATTTTGAAGTCATGAAATAACTTAAGGATAAAGATTAACAAGTTTGTGAGATTTTTGGGGAGATATTAATAGGGGTATGAATAATATTAATTTTGAACAAGGGTATAATATTTTTGAGGACAAGTGTATATTTGCAGAAATGTCACAAGTACATATCTGACGTCATAGTAATTATAAATAGAATTATTTAATAGATTTCCTTTTTTCATAGCTATCAGCCTAGTTATTGCACTTTAAAGGATTTGCCCTTTTTCAAGGGTACTAGAATAGAAATGCAAAAAGTGTATTATGTTTAGAGCTATTGTGCATAGGATTACATAGGTTATTAATTGTTATGGATGAGAGCTTAATAGAAAACAGCATGATTGGATGAAGTATATTAATATCAAGGAATAGGCAATCATACACCTTGAGATGTTTGGAATAACTAAACAAGTGTCAATTTTTGAAATTTGCGGAAGAAAATAGCAATATTTAGACATTTGCAGAAATTGATATGAATATATCTTAAATACAAATGATTTCCTATATTTTTTATGTGTTTTTTCTTTTTAAATATCAACATACTCAAATAATGCAGCTATTTTTTTAGTATGCACGTGGATTTCCGATGCAAATATTGCATGTAGTCTATGCCAACGTGTATCTTAATTCTTCTAATATGCGGATAATCTATGAAAATATATTATACTTTACTGCATGGTCGTTGAAGCTTTCAATATTTGGGGAGGAGGGGGGGGGGTGCTTAATCCCAAAAATCAACGCTGTTATATAACTTCTTATATAGATGGTTTACTTATTAGATAGGCATATCCGAGTTATCCATTAAAATCTGAACACTTTGAATTTTGAACTTGAACAAGATTTATTTATTTTTGAACAATAGAATTTCAACAAAATTAATATTATAAATAGATTTGTGTCTGAGCTCTTTGGATCATTAATGTAGCCGTCCTTAGAAACAATGGTTGCTTCCAGGCGGCGGCGGTGGGAGGCCTGTCACCCCATGTGGCTGTAGTCCTCTGTCATCGAGTCCTAGACATGGCTGACAGTGTCTTTGTTGACCACTATATATGAATAAAGGACACTGCAGGCCTCCCCTCGACATGCCCTTAAAAGGCGTAGTCAAGAAGGAAGCATCAGGGCTGTAGAGGAGCCAAAAGTGTCAAAAAATTATTCAAAAGACTCATTCTAAAGAGTCTATCAACGAAGGGGATGGGTTTCTATCATTGCTGGTATCAAAAGTGACCTTCCTCCCTCACAAGGCTCTTTCCACCCACTTTTTAACAGCTCTCTGGACAGTCTGGTGTGAAATCCCGAGGTCTCTAGCATGGGTTGTCATGGACTTGAGTGGTTTAGCCCTGTCTGTTTTCTTTATCTCCTCCATGTCCATTTTGGCCTTTTGAAAGAGCCCTTCTTCTTCTCCAATGTTTTAGACTTGCTAACGGAAAAGACAGTGGTTCTGGAGACGCCCAAGGGCTTGGACTGCACGAATAGAAATTCGTCGACTACGTTCAAGTGTCATTTTCTCGACTTGTACGTCAGCCAGAGAGCTCAAGTTAATTTTATTTTGTAACTAATTTCTTATACTTTAATATCTCGAAATATGAATTAATCTCAATCACCTTCATTAATAATTAAATTAATAAGTGTTCAAATTTCAATGAGCCACCCGGTATGATAAACATTTTAGGGGGGCTTCAGAAACATTCTTAAAAAGGGGGTAGCCACTGCCACTTCTTCGGCTCCAAGCACAGTTCTATCTCTAATTGTAAGTACCGGTTCCAAAACTAATTTAGCATAGTCCTGTTTTAAATGCGTCAATACCCCAGTACTACTAAAACACCGTTATACCAAAAACACTATTACCTACAGGGTTGTTCAGGTAAATCCGGACCACCTTTAACTGTAATAAGTGAACCATGTAAGGAAAATTCATTCAATGTGTCCACCATTTTCCCCAATCATTTTCTTAATATGAGGCCTAAAGGATTAACAAGACTTGTCCACATCCGCACGGGATACTTTGTTCCAGTAGTTGATGATGGAGGCCTTCAAGGAGTCAATGCTGTTGTGTTAATTGGCAGACATTTTTTTTTCTAACTCCCTCTAAAAGAAGTATATGAATCCCATGGGATTTATATCGGGGGATTTAGATGGCCTGGTAAGGGGGTCCCAAAAGGACACTTTTTCTTATTTTAACAAGTTTTGGGTCTTGCAGGCCTTGTGAGAGGGGGCTGAGTCTTGTTGAAAAAGGAACTCGACAACATTCCAAGGTTTCACTTGGTCCGACAGGAGTTTACAATAACTATCAGCACCCACCCTCTTTTCTGCCTAAAAAAAAGAAGTGAGGCAGGACACTACCGTTCTTCCAATGCCCCAAAAGTCATGATTCGGGCCAAAAATTTGGTTTTAAAGACATGGGGACATTAGTTCTTTCTGTGGCCAACCATTTTTTGTTCTGGATGTTGTGGGATCTGTCGACAGTCCATTGTTTCTCATCTGAAAAAGAGACGGTTTGGTTACCTTGGGAATTCAAATCGTTTAGCAATTTTCTTCCGGATGCCCGTTATTGTGTTTGTAAGGATATGTCTTTTGTATAGGTGGTATGACTTCATACTCAGGCCAGTGTGTATGGCCTTGGAGACAATTGCCCGGCTTACTTGGCGCTTTTTTGCAAGAGCGTTAATCGGAGTCCCAGGAAATGCCTTCATGGACTGTTTCAGGCCTTCGAAGAATATGGGAGTGCGTTTTTATCACTCTAGGACTTGTGCACTTTTCTCTTATATTCTCCCTCCTACTTCCAGTGGTTGTAGACGTCGTAGACTGTGCTCTTTGGATACCCGACCGTCATATTGACGTATGCTGGGCTATGACTCATGCAAGCCAATTCGATGATGATGTTCCTCTGCATCTCCTCCAATGTAAATACTTGTTTTGAATTTAAAGTTGTGGAAATAAATTAAAGCGAAGGCTCAAGCTCTCACTTTAAAAATGACTTAAACGAGTTAAATCATTTCTTTATTGTTCAGGATGATCTTAAAAATGATATGGATGTATCTGAACGACCCTGTACAATATATACATTTTGAGGGGAAAGGTCATGTGGTCATTACTGGCTTATATTTTTGTGATTTCTATTGTTAAACTTCCATTCCTTGTTCATTCAAAGAATTATACTTTTTTTTTTGTACAACAGTAGAACTATATTTCAACGCAACACATCGTCGATTCAATAGAAACTTCAATCATATTGAATACACCCGTTAAAATACAGGGAGACAGGGAGGATCTCGTACTTCTTAATTTTTATAAAATATGTTGTATTTTGATTACTATAAATATTTTTTTTTCCGACCCATGACCAATATAAATAAAACAGAAATCTTTTGGTCTTAAAATCAAGTTGAATTTTGAAAAATATTCCCAGATTAAGTGGGCCCATATGATATTCTTTGTTTTACACTAAAATAAAAAATGGTTGGACGTCACTATATTGTTCCCACAGAAGAAGCAAATCCTTTCTTCGATAGGCCTTGCCTGAGTACTACCAAAGTACCAATAATTCGATTTTTTAACCAATAAGAGGAAAAATCAAACCCTACATTCTGGAGCCCTCTCAATCAACCGTAAGAAGTGTTTCTTATCGTTTTCTGCCATCAGTATTTCTCGAATTGTTTTGTTCTTCGCTCCTTTCACGTAATTAAAAAGCTACATGTCCACCTATTAAAATCTATTTTGGTCAAAATTTCCCTCCTTTCCAATTCTTCACTAAACGTAAAAAAACTGTTTTTATTAAAAACTTCTCCAATGAAATCTAGTCTCAAAATGTTTGCGGACTGCATTTGTATTTTTCGACGAATTATTGTTCTATTTCTGTCAATAGACTATTCTTATTAACCCTTGCGAGGCACTGTAAATTGCACTTAAATTAGTCAAAATAGATCGTCGCAAAAAAATGATAAATTGATAGATTTTATTTGAAAATCCATATTGGGTCCAATATAAGCCTCTGAAACCAAATAAATATTCTAAACTACAGTTAAAACTCTTGAGTACAAAAACTAAAATTAACTCAAATAAATATATGAATGATTGGGCTGAATATAAATATCAAGTAAAATTATATATTGGGATTTCCCCGTTTTTTTGATTTTTGTGCATGATTGCTTTTAAGCTGACGTACTACATATATTCTACATATTTTAAGGAGTGAACTGAGATGGTCATTCCATTTTGTACTCTTTCTCGTACTTTTGTTATTTTAAACATCAATTCCTTGTTCATTCAAGCCTCAAGAGCCCTTCAAAAGCAAACAAAACAAACAAACAACAACAAAAGAATGATTTTTATTTTATTTTCGTGGGTTCGTCCCTCCGTACGTACATTTCCCTCACCCACCTATTCCATAATTTGTGACTTTTTTTTGTGATCCTATATGTAGCTCCTGCATGCGGTTTTTGTAAGGGTTATGATAAGTGAGGTAGTGACTACATATGTGAATACATGGTAAGGAAAGGAGGATTTGACCTTCAACCCCTCCTTTTCGATATTGATGATTCTTTTGCATGAATACAAGTACAATTTAACTTATTGGAAAAAGGAAGGACTGTCAGAAGGACGGAAGAAGCTGAATAAATAAAACTAAAGAATCATCCCGCTGATCCATCCATCCATTGGAGTGGAATACGTGTGCATGAGGCAGGTGCTTACATACAAAAAAATAGTTATGAATTAATAAGATTCATCGTCATTAATATCCCATCATCGGCACCAGGTAGAGAGAAGGGGGGACTTCATATTATGAAGAGACAACAATGAATAAATGATGTATAAAAATGTGATTTGTACAATCATACCTCTCCAATTAGTGGACTTCAAATATACATATGATAATAAAACCTTTAAGAAACTACGTCACGTATTTGATGTTATATTATTTTTAATCTTATGTCTTCCTCCATAGCTAGGGATGGGATTTTGGTAGATAAACATTGCAGATTTATTCTCATTGTGCTTTACAAAAGTATCAGCCTAGTGTTTGAATGAGTGAACACAATTCAGGAGCGTCACCAAGGGTTGGGCTAAATAAAATATTCAATTTAAAATGTAACTTTAATTTTTTTGCAGATAAATTAAGCCTCTTCTCCGAATACACAGTCCTACGGAAGCCCCTGTAATTTAAATACATTTTAGTTTGCTTCATTAGTATTTTAACCGTCTTGTATCTTCGTTCCTTTGAGCCTCTTTAGTATTTATAAACTATAAATAATATTCAAGAAAAAATACTTTCTGAAATCTACAGCCTCAGTTTAAATGTCCACATCCTTTGAATGATTCATTCCTACTTTTTACAGAGTCGGAACTCAAAATTTGCAATAGCATGATTAATTTACGAAAACCTTGACGATTTTGACGATAGAAACCGCGTCTATGACGTACCACACTTTCATGATGGCAGCTCCGAGCAAATCCCAAATTTTTTCTTGTACAAGTCAATCTAAACTACAAAGTCAAGGGATTTTTAGGTCAGGGCTGGAGAAGGCCACATGAAAGGAGGCCAAGAGGTATTCCCTTTGTTGTTGGATAAGTTTTGATTCTTCTTGGTTGTGTGGTGCTGTAATGCAGTTTTGTGTCTGTACAGATGTGAAAAATGTCAAAATCTCAAAGTGCCAAAAAAGCACACGCATTATTTTTTGACATAAAAAATATGCTCACTTTGAGAGTAACTTTGAAACCTGGACCATTTTCAGATCTATACTTATAACTAAAATCAAAAATTACCAATAACTTAATGGAATGATTAATGGTTCTATCAACTTTTGTCCGACCTGTTGAATTACAATATATCCATCTATCTTTGTTTTGAAGGATATATGACAAGACAGAACCAGGAACCCGTTCTACGTAACTGGGTATATGGAAACAAAGACTGGACTACCACACAAACAATAAAATATATATGGATACATAAGTATTTTGACTAATGGTTTACTTTGGTTATCATTTTTTTTCCAGTTCATTTCTAGACTGGATGATGGAGGCTTTTTTTTTAAACAAAAAAAACACAAACAAAGCAACACAGTTCAACAATAACAACAACAAAGTTAAGTAATATTTAATGGCTACTCTCAATCCACCTATACCGGGTGAAAACCTAACATTCTGAGTTTGTAAGTAAGTAATTTTAAAATTGCCGGGACTACATAGTATCGCTGAAATATCAGTAGCTGCTGTTATTTTTTAATTAATGTGAGAATGGCATGAATTGACTTAAGGATAACATTTTAATTCGTGCAAGTCACACTCCAACATTATTCAAAGTGAACGGGAGTGTTTGGGAAGACGGCTTATAATGCACAAACAACATTCCAGACGACAATCACCCAATCATTCTTTGATAAATATATCAGTTACTGGGAGAAGTCAAAGCCAGATGCTACTTCATTTGATTATTATTTCTGGCCCCATGTTGAGATGAAAATCTATACATGACTATAGGGAGGGTATGGTGTAGAGTTCCTTTATTAAAATCTTTTGTTCAAATTTGTCGAAAAGACTGCGTTTTCGTCAAAAAACGTTCTCAAAATTTGTTTTTTTATGTCACATTTTCAAAAATCATATTAATTGTGGTTGATTTTTATTTTATTTGACTTTTCTACAAAAATGTCATTCAAAAAAATATGGATTTGATAAAAACATCAGTCACAACTATCAAAGTTTTCTCAAAAATTCTAAAGAGAGAAGACCCAATACTTGCAGTAGCATTTAATTACGATTTAATCTCCGTTATTTTTCATAAATAGGTTTAATTACGTAACCAAACGACAAATGAAACAAAAATAAGTATATTTTGTTTTGACAACATGTCTCTAAGTTTCAAAAAGTCGAAGCAACAACAAAAAAGGCAAGCGGTTGGAATCTCCTCCACGCCGGCGTCAGTTTTGAGAAGGCTACAGTGACCCTTGGTATCTCCATTCAGATTGCCTAAATCATCAATAAATATATTACAACCCCATACAGCCAAGAAGAGCAAAAACTACTACAGCAATAATTCGACTGGCATATGTTCTGCCTCCGTGTTGTCCTCCTCCTACGCTGACCTCAACCCCTTTGACTTTGCAGTTTGAGCCATCTCGGAGAATAATATCTGCCACACCTCTCATCCAAATTTTCCATCATGACAGCCTAGTACGGCATGGCCTTCATCTTCAAGAGCTGCCCATCTGTTCACCGGCGTGTGTTGCCTGTTATTGATTTGAAGAAAAACATATTGAATCATAAATATAGCTATATACATATATGATATCACAATTTAATTTTGAGTTGTCTTTTCTCTATCCCATAAAAATCCCGCTTTTCGTAATTTAGTCATGCTACTGAAAGTTTGTTGTCCTCATTCTGTAGTCACGTTCCTAGAAAACGTCATAGAATTGTGGAGTCAATAATACGAAGCCTTCCTTTATAACAACGTATGTTGACATAAATGAATAGAAAAATAGCTGAAATAGTTTTGAAAATATAATCAAAGAATTATAAAGCATTCCAGAATACTATGAAAACTGTGTACAATTTCTGTTTCCACCCAGTACATGGATACATAGCCCATAATAAAAGCACTATATTTGTTTTGGCTAAGGTACAAATATGTTAAGTGTGTCCTTATTTTGTGTTCCTTCTATTTTATTTAAGTGCTTTATGACACAATTCTCCTTCATTCCATGATTTCTGGGTTTTTTTTTTTGTAAAGTCAATGTGTTTTATACGCCTTTGTGTTGGTTTTCATGCGTCATAATATGCCATGGGTTATTAGAACATTCGTATTATGTTACAAATATATAACATAATATACATATATGGAAGTCATTAAGTTATTATGTAATAAAGCTGTTTTTAAAAGTATGGTAATGTCATAATACTAAGGGAAGTAAGAAGGAAAAAAAAAATTCAATTATAATTTTTTTTTATTTATATTTCTGAGAAATGTTTTGTTGTACTAGAACAAAATCAAAAGTTTTTCATGAATTTTTAATAGTCTATTTTAAAGAGAATATTTCTTTTTAAATTAATCCCAGTTATTCAAGGAATAATCCCACATGCTAAAATTGAACCTCCTATATTTATTGTTAAATTTGTATGTAGTAATTTTGATATCATCATAGTTTGAATATTGAGCATAATTATTAAAATATCACTGACTCCATTAGACTCATTTTTTAAGATGATTGTTTCTTTTTACTTCCTCCTTCTGTCCAGACCATTAATTAATAATTAATTTGTGTAACAAGTTTTTCTAATTTTATTGCGATTTATTTAGAATTGATTATTAACTTCTTTGAAAATCTCCGTGAAAATTACGACAAATTTTGGTACAAAATTATTCAAAAGCATATTAGTCATTTTAAAGATTTTGGATGAATAAACTCCTTAAAAATACTGTAGACCCACAGAACTCGACTGCATCATTACTCAACATATTTAGAATTTGTGCAAAATGACGAGGAACTTTTAGTTTTGAGGTTTGTGGAGAAGCCATTATAGCCATAGTTAAAATTATTATTTCCGAGTACGGGCCATACCATAGCTATTTAAAATAACTTTTTCTTTTGATATGTTTGTTATTTAAAATATATTATTTGACTTGAGCAATTTTTTTCAGAATTTTTTGTATACAAGTTGCAACTATAGGGTAAAAACTTGATAGTTGACCACAAATACATCCAAGCTCCGTTATTTTTATGGAAAAAATGGATTCCTACCTCAACTACAGCATCGGTTTTGATGCTCCTTCCGTAGAAAATTAGAGTAAAGTTCAGGGTTCTTCAAAATGTAAAGGGTTTCAAATCTATTTAAAACTTAAAAACTAGATTACTATAACAGGAAATGGGTTGGGGGGAGGTGAGTTGCACGCACTTTGACTAAAAGTTGTTTTGTCAAATTTGGGGTAAGACAAGGTGTTTTTGTGAATTTTTTTAAGTTTGAATATCCTTTCAAATTTTTTTTGTCTTTAAAAAAACAAAACAAAAAAACCAAAAAAAAAACGGTTCAAATATAAAAAATTCAAAGTTACAATTTTTTTTGTCATTTCTAAAAAAAAAAAAAAAAAAAAGTTATTCGGTGGTCAAATCTTGACTCCTAAAAAAGAGTAACATTCATAAAAAAATTTTTTTGTTAAATTTGTTTTTCCTATAAAGATCTTTTTTTTTGTCACTTTTCTAAAATTTCAAATTTGGTATTTTTTATAAAAAGATTTTGAAAAAATTGTCAGAAAGACAATCATTTTAATGTCAGGGTTGTTTCAAGACATAACTCAGACATTAAAATGATACTAATTTATCTACACTGTTTCAAATGATTAATTATTATCATTCTTTCTTTGTAGTCCTAATATTATGTACTTTTGTAAGTATATATGGACATTGAACAAACCCAGGCAACTAAGTATATTATTGTAGGTATGATACAAAAACTGTTAGAAATTTTTAACAAATAGTGCAATACTCCAAGTTTTCCAATATATATATAGATCTGACGTGTCATCCATTATAGGTAGGGCTCATTAGTCAATTAGATATACATATCTATACCTTTGTGCAAAAACTCTTTGTTAGAAAAGGAATGCCAATTGGAATAAATAAATAGAAAGATAATCTGTCAAAAGCTGAATTTGCTAATTTTTAGATACTATATAAATATGATTGAATATGGGTCTAGTTATAAGCAGGGCCCATTGCCATCAAGGGGGGTTATATATGTCATGATTATCATTTTTTTAATGTCATTCCTATAAAAAAATTATGTCATATTTCATTTGGAATAAATGAATATAGTCTTTTAAAAAAATCAAATTGAAGAAAAGTCATTAAATGAAATATGGACATAATTGATTAAGACGCACAAAAGAATAATATATCTTTTACCAAAAAAAGGTTATTCTAAAAAAATTAATTAATCTTTTATTAAAAATTAAACTTCATTATATAAATATTAGAAAAAAAAAAAAATCTTAAGAAAAGCCAAAATATTAATACAGTCTAATCTCTATTTCGGTCAGAATAAAAATTCTCTTAAATCTAAATAATACAAAGTTGTGTCCAATAGATCAAAATGAATATTATAATCCTTACTATAATATTGATGAAGGAACAATTTTTTTAAAATCCTACACAAATATAAGCACTAAAATTGCTATTATTCTTGTTGAAAAAACATACCAGTAAACTAAATCTCAACACAGCAATCAATCTATAATAAAAACGAATTAAAAAATAAATCCAGCAGTTACTAAAGTTGATGTATGCACAAGTGAAAAAACTGGAGTCGTGCTAGTTATTGGAACTAGAAGCCAAGATCTAAAAGGTAACAAGTAACAAAACATAATTTAGGTTTATAATTATGAAATAATAATTATTAATGACACCCTTATTCTACTTCAAATTTTTTGTCTTGAATGTACTATTCAGAAAATTATAAAAGTTTATTATTAAAGATAATTCTCCAGCATTATCTATCATCAATTACTTGTGTTATACTAACAAATTATTACTAGGGTGCTCTACAAAAATTCCCACCTTGTGGCGGCACTCATAAATAAAAGCTAGTCATATATTTCTAACATAAGTTGACAGTTTTCTTTTTCATAATTTGAAATTTTCAAAATGATTAAAATGCGAATTATTCCACGCATAATAATTCTTGAGAGCTAAAATTTATGTTATCAGATTTTGTTCCATGCGAGAATTATAAATGGCTGAAATTTTTATCATAATAGCGTAATTAAAAACGGCTATATTCTGGAAAAAACAACATTTTTAAGGTCTTTGCAGAATTGTCAATAACTAATTATCTAATCAACTAATTATCCACAACTATAATATAAGAAATATTGTTAATTAAATTATGTATCTTTTTGTATGAAAAAATTAATCTTCTAAAACCTCTAAATGAAAAATAATATAAGGAGAAACAAAAAAAATAAGGGGGTATTAAAATCCCAAATTAAATATATTTCCGTTTATTCAACAATGAGTGACGTCACCTATCTGATATGATTTTCAAAACTATCTAAAATCAAAAAGTAAATGTGTACTATCACTATTTAACAAAATTAAATCCTGTCTGATTATAAATCACTTTTTTCAAACGACCTTTTTTGTATGAAAAATTAGTTAAATTTTTCAAGATATTTGTCCAATGACGTTTTTATAGAAGATAAATTTGTATTATTACTCTTTTTAAACAAATATTCATATGACCTATTTCAATAAATTGTGTTCATATTTCATTTAATTAGTTTATTTAAGATAAGAATATATATCTTATTTTTAAATGACCATTTTTCAAAAGGCTAATCCTTTCCCCCTAAATATTAAATTTTTTAAATAAAAATTACTCTAAACGCGAGCCCCCCTCAAGATTGGGGCTTATGTGGCACTTGTTTCCACTACCTGCATAAAAATGGCCCTGCTTAAGCCCCGTATTATCCTTTTATTAGGAATGTGGCAATCCCAAAGTTTTGATGAATCTTCTGGTGCCATCATAAATATTAAGAACGCGTTCGAATTGGATGCAAAAGTAATCCAATAGAACAATCTTTGCTAGATGTCGTCATTATGATTATTAACCCATGACGTCTTCATCTATTAATATTTACCAATTTTTAAAAGAAGATTAAATACTTAATTATGTCTAAATTAAGAATTATGGTAAACTATTATCATACATCAAAGGGTACTTAGATTCTTACTAAAGAAATTCAATTGGTAAAGTAATTAAATATCGTATTAGTGAATATGATGCCCTCTAGTTGGGGCTCCAAAATTTGGGACTCTTTTCAAGGACAGACTGCAAGCCCCATATTAAGGGCCGATACAAAGCTACCTTTGAGTATTTATTTGGATACACTGTATTCCGGGCGTTGCACTACAATTGTAACCAACTTTTAATCGTATGAGCTCATCACGGTCCAGTGTTTCCTGCTCACAGGTGACTTATATTCGCTCATCAAGTAGTTTTTTTTCTTATTTCAAATTAAAAAGAATATTTGAATGGGAATAACACCAGAACAAATTATGTTGAAGTACTATAATTGGTGCCATTTGATCTCCTGTCATTCAAAAATTTCAAATTGGCGCAGTAGGTCCAGATTATGCAATTGGAACCAACTCTGGGACCGTTAATGGAATATTAAATTTTTTCTTTTGGAAGTAAAATGGTTATGATTGTTTGTACTTCATAAATGCACATATTGCCTTGTAAGAGTTAAAGTATAATCAAATGTCAGACATACCAACTTTTTTAAAAGGTAACACACGGTCTAATTGCAATACAGTTTGAAATTCAGAAATGTTTCCATTTAGCGTCTTCTTATTGAAAAAGTGTAACACATAGAAAATTGAAAGCTAGGCCAAATAATGCAACCTCTTTTTTTATTTAAGAGATCTACTAATGCTAAAACCATAATTTGACTGTAAAGTTACTATTACCAACTCTGGGACTGTTTATGCAAGATTAATATTTTTATGTATTGTAATAAAATGGTTACTCCATGGGAGAATTGAGGGAGTCATTGAGGCCCATGGAGGTCATATTAAAAATTAATATGCTATTTCCATCTTTCCTAATAAATAAAACCTAAAAATCGTCACAATGTATTTGTTCAGGATCTGGATGAGGCCGAAGTTTGTTCCAATTGTTGTGCACGACACTGTATGTTGTAAGGGCTTTTTGGAACATAAAGTTCAGATCTGAATTGATATTCCCCTCCCAGGTCTGAGACCCTAACTATGGGAATGCTTCCATCCATTGTATGAACTCTCCTTGTGTATAACTTCTGTCACAAAAGGTAAAACATATCATTTTTTCCACGTCACGTATGTATATAGTTATTGATAGTGAGAACACGTTTTCATAACACTTCATTAAGTCATCACGGATCATTGGCTATGAATAGGAACTCTGGGTATAAAATACATAGATTATCTCTTAATTTTTAACTTATCGGAAATACATGTTATGAACATACTTAATTAACTCTGCTGTGGATTCACGTGTTGTGTCGACCAAAGATATAGATACACCTCCTGTTGTGGACAATTGAGTAAAAGTCATCTTTTGTGCCGTGTCAAAAGAAGAAGAAAAAGAAGGACTACCAAAAGGTCAAGGTTACTTAAATTTTTTTTTTGAAAAATAAAGAAGAACAAGTTATTTAAATTTTATTATGTAAATTGTTACTAGGACTGGCTATCATTAATACTCCATCATTCTCAGTAAGTCGTCGTGACATTGTGATACATAGATAGACGTTGGTTGTAATAGTAGTCTCAATTAGTTTCTTTATACATATAAATATATAGCAAACTAAACAAAATATGTAATAGATATAATCAGTGGCCTGATGCATGCACGACTTGCCTTTATTTCATGTACTATTTGATATTACTATTATTATTTTTAAATGTAAGGAGAAAGACAAGGAGTAAAATTTAACACATGCATTGAAATGGAATTGAAATACTTTTTCGGCAACATATACTGGCAAGAAAAAGTTTGGAAAAAATTACTTTTTCGTCATTTTCATAAATGTATATGACTTTATTAATATTTTTTACTATAACACGATAAAAATTATTATAAATATATATTTATGCATTAAATATTTTGTAATTATTTGTCTGTTTTGGACAGGCTTAATTTCATATGTAATGTTTCTCCCTGGCAAGTATGAGACAATGGTAGTAAACTCCTTCAGAATGGTTATCATTCTATCCTTAAGACGATAGTTATTCCTTCATGACAGATATTAATTGGAAGGAAGTTTGTTTTTCAACAAGACAATGACCCAAAACATACATCCAAGCTCTACAAAAACTTATTGGAAAAGAAAAAAATTTCTCACCTCTTATTTATTAAGCAATGACGAGCTCAATCTCCTGATTTGAACCCAATAGAGCTATTGTGGGAGCACCTAGATTGAAAAGTTTGGGAAAAGTGCCCACAAGTAAGAATGAGTTGTGGAACATTCTGAAGAATGATTGAATGATATCAGACCTGCTCATCTTGTAAAGGTAAGAGCGAGAATGCCAAAAGTCTGTAAAACAGTTTTGGAGGTAAAGGGAAGATTTTTTGATGATGCTAAAATTTAAACAAAAATACTTTGATTTTTACAAATAAATATTTATACCCATATTTAACCTTATTTTTTCTTCATTTTAATAACCTAATTATTGTGTTACCTGATGATAAAGTCATAGTTAGTTAGAACCCTTTTCCAAACTTTTTCTTGTCAGTGTATTTTACCCTTAATAAGCATTTTCATGTGACGTCAAGATTGTTTATATTTGCCATTTAAAAAGGTCCTAAGCAACCAAATTCTATAAGAATAAAAAAAGAATAAATTTATAAATCATAGTTATAATTTGTTGTAAATTGAAATTTAAAAAAGTTACTTCCTCTCTGTCCTCAGGAGTCAATTTTTTCCTACTAGCATTACTGAATAGTCTTTTTACTTTCAATGGATAAAGGCAAATGTGATAGGCATTTACATGCAAATTTCTAGCAGTAAAATTAAATGAATATCGCCCCAAATGCTTGAAACTTGACATCCCTGATGTTTGAACTCCTTGTGCAAGAATTGAACCTTTAAATACATTGAGAGAGGTATTCATAGGGGTCTCAAGTTTTACTTTATCATTATATGCGATTTGTGCATTCAAAGTTTATTCAGGAAATGCTGTATTGTTATTAATCAGTTGCTATTAATTTTGATTGCTGTCTATATGGCCGAATATGGCTCTGAATAATAAAAACGTTAACTGTTTTATAAGGTTTCAAGGCCAAACCTGGATCTGTTGAAGAGTTTGAAGGTCATTTTTGTGTTTTGAGGACTCACAATATCAATAAAAACGTTATTGTAGACCAATAATTTGTCATGACCTGCATTTTGTTATAAAGGTCTATTATTATTCCACTTAAATAAATATATTATTAAGCCAATTCCCATACTAATTTAAAAAAAAAAAAAGACTATTCTTGCCGATTCCGATACCAATTTCGATTTATTGGTACATCCCAAGAAAATAGTGGATGATTGTTCTGTTTTTGAATGTCAAAATAAGACAGACAAATAATAGTTTAATAATATATCAGACACTTATAGTATTAAAAATTTGTCATAAGTAGTAATTGTAATAACTTTTTACATTCTTATATTATCATTATAATTCTTGGGAACTGCTCAAAGCTTGATTTCATTCTTTAAATATCAGAAAAGGAACATAAAGGCCTAAAGTTTGCATAGCTAGCCATAAGTTAATAGGGCATGAGCAAATCAAGGAAAATTTATTATCCGCAAGGTGATGTTACAGTCTGTTGCTTGGGGACATAACATAAATATTCAGGGTAATCTTGTTGTGAGTAACATACATATATTTTATATTTCATAATATTATGTTTCATGGAGCTGTATTATTTGACTACAAGATGGCATCATTCTCTGTCACTTTGTTTACAAAGTAATATAAGTTAACAACGCTCTTGCACCCATCTAACTCTTCTAATCAAGGATCAGAAAATTGAATAGGGAAAAAGAAATATCTAGAGCTGACAACAAAATACGGACAAACACATACATACCAACATATTATTTATCAGGAAACGTTGAATAATAATTTGAGCTCATTAGTTATTATAGTATATCCTACAAATCTTCTTCCCTTCTCGATAATTAGATCTGCATACTAAAATATTCAAATTTGAGTAATGCAAAATCTATGTCGCAGTAGTATATTTAAATTATATAATAATACTTGCAAATTTTCATACATAAACAATATGAGTATTATTCAAATTATAACAGAATGAGGAGGAAGGAAATATTATACTATCTATGTAGAAGCAGATTTGACATCACCTATTTTACAATAGAGCCTATTCACTGACGTCAAAGATTTATATACCGAGTGTTTCATTATAATCTGTACATTTTGAATTTTAGCTTCAACAAGGTATAATTTATTTATTAACAATATAATGTCATCGAAATTAATGGATGCGCTCTCTTGTAGGTGCCCTTAGTGGCAATGATGACTTCCAGGCGGCGGTGGTGGAAGGCCTGTCACCCGCTGCTGATGTAGTCCTCTGCCATGGCTTTTATGTCCTCGGTGTTTGGATGACGTCCACAGCAAGACTTTCGCTCGACATCCATCCAAAAGTGGTAGTCGAGGGGGTTGGCAGTAGAGATGTAGGGCTGGGGGTTGGCAAAAGTGTCAAAAAAAGAGTTCAAAAGAACTCAAACGAGTCTTACCACGGAGAAGATTAGTTTCTGCCATTCCTGGTGTCAAAAGTGGCCTCTTTACCTTCACAGGCTCTTTCAACCCACTTTAATGTTAAGCCCCGATATCTCTTGCTTGGGCTCTCATGGACTTGAGAGGATTGCCATAGGCTGTTTCCTCTCCTCCGGGTACAGTTTGGCCTTTTTGACAGAGCCCTTCTTACTCTCGATCGTCTCAGTCTTGCTGACTGGGAAGACGGTGGTCCTGTAGACGCCCAACTGCTCGAATTGAAATTCATCAATCACGTTCAAATTTAATTTTCTCGATTTCTACGTAAGATAGAGAGCTCAAGTTTGTTCTCTTTTGTAACTAATTGTTTATGCTTTGATATAATTGAAATATAAATAAATTTCAAACCCTCAACCTTCATTAATTATTGAATTAGTAAGGTTTCGTAGTTCAATAGACCACACCATATTTTATATAAAAAATGAATACATTTCCATTCAATCCTGAAGAAACTTTATCAAATTGCTTTTGTAATTGTTTGAAGAGTTATTTGTGTTATGACTCATAATAAAATGGGTAATAGGGGGAAAAAAATATAATATATAAAGGGTGTACAAGCTATCTTGGCGGTGAAAATGATTTTTTTTCAATACGTAATATCTTCAATCTTCAAGCGCAAGTTTGAACAAACTATTCTTCAAAAAAAAAAATCAAAAATCTTTGTCCCTTTATTTGGCCAAAAGAGTGCACCGAAGGGGTGGCATAGATAGCTTTAGCACCCTGTACATTAGACTGTACCCTAATGACAAAAGTTTGGAATTTGCTACCGTAGGATTTTTTTTTATTCATCTAAACAATAAAATAACCTTTCGTATAGTGTTGGCTTTAATGCCTCGGTCGGAGAGATAGATAATAAGATGCCTTAAGAGGATAACAAACAATTACTGATGAAACTTACTGATGAAGTATAGAGTAGTTATCAACTTACTAACCCTGGGTAGTTTATATGGCAAACATCGGAAGAGAGAACATGTTTCTTCTGTAAACAATCACTGGAGGCATTCCAACATTTTTTATTCGAGTGTACGCATATAATTAATATAATGGACCAAGTGATTGAGTGTTTTTTTTTTTCAATTTTAAGTTGCATCTTGTGCTTAAAGATTTTTCCTATTTTTATACCGGCCCATATCAAACGGAAATTAATTACATAACTTCCAAAGTACCAATTCTGTTATATAAATTTAGAAGCACAAGAACACCATTGCCTAAGGATTTTACTGTAATATTGAAGAATATTGTATTTAATATGTTAAAAAATTAAAACTAATGTTTTTATCATAATAAGTTAAAATATAGTTGTACCAAGGTACAAAAAAAAAAAAAATAATAATAATAATAACCTTTCGTCGTCCGAAAAAGAGGTCCTTCGTGGACGTATTTTATTTTGAAATTTTTTTAAATATCGAAAGATATGATTTTTTCATGTTTTTCCTTTGAAATTTTCAGGTTATTATAAAAAGTTTGTAAGATATAAATATTTGTCATGTTTAACATATCAACTCTACAAATGAAGGGAGGATAAATAAAATGTCGTATTTTTAAGAATTTAAAAAATAGTTATTGTAGTCAAAAATGATAAATACGTATTAAAGTGTTTCTGATTTGATATAAATGAACTCTGAAAGTATATTTAATAACAGTATGTCAAAGACTTGTCATCAAAAAACGAGATTTGACCAGTAAAACTGAAGAAACAAATTAAAATATATACACGTATTACGCAGTACTAGGTAAATGACTATATTTATTTTCTTGCAACGTCTTTAAGACTAAAAACTTTATTACTAAGGTGAAAATACAAACCAGGCAGCTAAAAATATGAGCTGTTTTATGGGTTTGAATAGTCTAACAGTCAATCATGCACAATTTCGGTTTCCTCAATTCCTTTACGGTAAATTTGAAATAAAAGATGTAGCACGTCTTATAAAACCGATAGTCGGTATAATTATGGTAATTGTTTAGCCAGTCACAGTATAAGTACTGTTTCTATTGCCCAGGACCTAAAAATGTCTCAGAAAGCCGTTTAAAACCACTAAAGTGAAGCTGAATTCAAAAAGCTTTCATCAATTGGAGGGGACTTGTGTTCTAGCAGGACAGCATTAGGCTACACACATCTATAATGACTTGTCAAAAGGTTAAGAGGTTCTCATTTATCCATCTAAGAGCTGTTTCACTCTTAAAAATTGATTAATAATAGATTGTAGGTTGTTTCGCCCCGGATGTAAAATAAGTCATATGGGATATGAAAAAACGGATATATTACTTTCACATCGACTATCAAGGAGAGGGAAGTAGATTAAGACCATAAAAAAGTTGGGCCAATATATAAAATATATGATTTATTTAGTGCGTGCAGCTATGTTTATTTTGACGGCTAATGTATGTATTTATTATTAGTATTCCATCCCTTATTAGTGTATACCATAGCTAGAGATGGGATTTGTGTATAATTACAAAGAAAAGGTGGAAGCTATTACTGAATTAAGACTCTTTTTAATATAAGCTTTCTTTTATATGGTTTTGTTGAGAATAAATAAATTACTGCTATACATTTAAAATAGCATTGGTGCAGTGAAAAAATAATAATTATATTTCAATTTATATAAATTTATTTAATTATGTATTATTAAATCAATTTACATCAAAGATAGGCAAGAATTCTTCTTTTAGAGGGAGATGTTAACTCATACACGACTTATTAAATAATGAACAAAAAAGAAAAAAAGACCAGACTAGACTCATCAATCGTTTTTCTTTTTTTAATTGTTAAACTTAGTTTTTTCTTTACACAAATCCCTTCCATGGCAAAAGAATTCATAGATTGGTTAACTATAGGTATACATACAATACCATCCTATTATTTATTCTAAAGGATTATGAACTAATGGTCCATAAATATAAACAAATGCACATAATTCAATCTCTCTTAACCAGCCATATCCTTACTCCTAATAATACCTGCACTAGAATCTTCCTCTTGTTTTTGTTATTATTGAGAATTCAGTTTTTAATTAAGTATAATTAAACCTTTTTTTTTCAATCCTTCCCTATTGGGAATATCATACCCACTTATAGTTATGTATACAGATACCCCAGTTAGTACGAGTAGGATCGGCCCTCCTTTACCTCTTTGTATTTAATTTTTAATTTAAATCCAATATTGATGTAGCTCTAATTGTACCAACCTAGTTAGTAGATGTTCATATATGGTAAGGGGCTACCTGCTGCTGTCTACAACACACTCAAAGAGGTAAGCGTAACACTGAACGATAGGTAAATAGAAGTAAGTTTAATTAACTTTTCAATGGCTTCAAACGTTTGTCTATAACAACATTAAGTTCCTTAACTCAATTGAATGATAGGAGTGTTTCACTATGTTGAAGCTGTGTCATTAAGTGATGAAACTTGGGGATTTATTATCTCTTTATTTTAATAATAAATGAAGATGTTTTTGCCTTCAAAATCAGTAAAAATAATAACTAATAATTATGTATTGGGGCACTGTTTGGGGGATGAAGAAACCATGGGGAAAACAAACTGGGCCCCATTTTTGTCAAATGTTTAATATTGGGTGTCAAAAACAGTGGTTGTTCTCAAAAGAATTATGTGGGAAAAATGTTTCGTATTTCTGCATAGTTTTTTGTTGTTGAAATTAAAAAAAAAAAAAAACATCATTTAAAATTTTTGAATAATAATATCGGTCAAAAATGTCTAACTTTATACTATAATGTCATAAATTTAAAACTTCTCCTTGAAAAATACGTCTCCTCGATAAATACAATTGACCTAGTCCTCCTAAAGAGAAAAATCGATAACGAATCGACGTAGCTCATGGACAACGATCACGGGATAAATTATTCTCTTGAACTCAATGTGAGTAAATTCGCGCTCAGCTCATTCCCAGAGAAAGAAATTTACTATATATATATAGTAAATGGACTTCACTCAAAATTCTTAGGTTAGATGGAGTAATTATAATACTATAATGTTTAATTATACTTGATCAGTGCAACTCCATCTAACCAATTAAAGGAACATTAAAAAAAATTGGGTGAGTGAAAAACCCTAAAATATATCTATGGCGGTCATATTTTGACTTCCAAAAAAGAGGACACTTGGCTTAGGGGTAGGAGGGGGGGGGGTGACTTAAATAGTTATGCTTAGCGGTTTTTATTTGTTAGCTCGCCATTTTTTTGGAATTTGCAACCTAAAGTGTCAATTATCTTTTCCTAACCATATATCATCATTATTTAATTCCTGATGACTAAACTTCATTTTCTAGCCGATAGGTTTTGACTCTGGGATTGGAGAAATAGGGGCATTGGGAACCCAACAAGCATCATGTCTAGGAGGCCACTCATATGACTAAGATGGAAAAACTTATTATTTATATCTTTGTTTTCGTGAACTTCATTTGTAACCACGCTCCTCCATACTATATTGTCTTACGTCTAAGCAGAAAATTGTGATATTTTTACTGAGACAACAAATTCTTACAAGTTTTCCTTCATTCAGTTAGTACCTCAAGGAATATATCCATATATGAAGACCAAGGTTAGTTCTGTTCAATTTGAAAGAACTTCATGCTGAGTTCTGCTCTAAGGACCCGGATATTTCTGTTGGTTTTTCCAAATTTTATAGTTTCCGCTCAAAATGATGCACCTTAGTTGGTTCTTCTGGGTTGTATTCTATTTGTATTTACGTAGCATCAAAATTCAAATGAAATACTACTAAAACAACGACCTGATCATTGCCAAGGGTTTCATTCAAATTTATGAGGCGATCTGCTTGAGACAGCGTAACATAAAAATTTATTTAGATGACCAATCGCAATTAAAATATAGTCTTCTAATGTTTTTACTCTGGTAACTAAATCAGCCTTTTCAATTGTGATAATAAAACCAATAAGAGCGACAGAACGACAGTTCAAAGTCAAAACGAAGAATGAACAAACTATGTTAACGTTATGTCCAGCTTTATAAAACAAGGGATATACAATAAACTACTTATTTATTCTTTTATTCTTTTATTTTTTATTGTGAACTCCTAATCAATATTATGAATGACGTGTATAAACACGTACGTAAAGTTTACCAAATTTACAGAGATAAGTAACCAAACCTTAAAATCTTACTCTGGGAGCTATGATTAAAAATACAACATTTTTTTTGGCAAAGTGATACTCCTACATATTTAGAACATGTTGTAAAAGCTGTATATTCATTAGAGTTTCTTGATCCAGTGTATCAGATTTAAAAATAATCAAAATGAATGTCATAAGAAATATTCTATTTTTGACTGCATTTTTGGAATCTTCACACTTCTAAATTGTTAAGTACCAAATTTCAAGAGTTAGTCTCTTTTGTATAAATAACATACAAGAAGCAGTTGCGTCCGGTAATAAGACATTAAAGCGATGTTGCAAATATTTGTCCAAAAAGGGACTTAGACAAGTATCTATATCTAATGAACGACTAAAAATTTTGAGCGGAAATGAGCACACTTGATCAAATCATTAATTTGAACTATTGTACCAAAAATGATCCAAATCTGAGATGGTTGGGTAACATACTCTGGTCAATTTGACATCAAATGCCCCAGGGCTGTTTCAGTTTGTTTTTGTTAGTGCTCTCTTATGTAAATGGAATATAATGTAATATGAATTTTGTATGTTTTTATTAGTGAGCGGACTTAAGAATTTTTCGTATCATTCGTTCAGTCCTAATGAGAGAACAAATATGAATGGATATTGAGTAGCTACGGGTGAGTATGCTCATGAAAAATGGAAAGTAACACTGGGGGGGGAGTTATCTTGTATATTTTTAAAGTTTTATTTGTCTTTCTGCCGATGCACAATTACTCTGAACAATAGCGGGTAATAATTCGATAAGGTGGATTTATTTAAAAAAAAAGTGAGATGCAATTAGATATGATGATTTTACCCTTTAAGAGTTCCTATAAACTACGGAACCATCTTATTTCTCATGAATTTACCAACAGTGTATTTATGTTTGTAATAGGAGACGAGAAACGGAAGCAAATTTAATAAATATACAAACGGAAAAGAATGATATCATTATGAAAGAACAAAAACACATTAGGGTACGAGTAGATAGTATCAACCTATGCAGTAGGCACTAAATGAGAACTCACTTATGAGAAAAAAGTTATATCTGTCTGTGAGTGTGTTTGGCTATGATACCCAAGCTTAAAAGTAAGTCTCTTGTCATTTTTTAGTATTGGAAGGTAACAAAAAAACCCTTAAAAGACAACGATAATTATTCAAAAATAATAACATAAAAAAATACTACATATACAATCTAACAACAACGACAAACGGATACGCATAACTCTACGCAATAATTACGCATCATTTGGGGGAGGGATTTGACCTTGAATTTATAGGTTGTGGGTTCAAATAACAGTTCTTCTTCTTCCGTTCTAATAATGGGAACTATCTTAGAACCTACAATGGACTATTATTGTTGAAGAATTATGTATCGATAATAATATAATCGAAGAAAGTTTGTCGAATATTTATAGATATTTTTTTCTCATTAATTTTTTTTATAAATAATCTAAAAAAATATTTAGATCAAGTTTTTAGCCACTACGGCTATCAAACAGATAAAAATGACAGTTTCTGCGACAAATTATAAAGTTCAAAAACACACAATGTTAAGTACTCGTAGAATCATACAAGATGTGTCATTCTGATTGACGAAAATCTCACCTTAATTCCACGTTATGAAGCTACAATAAAGTAATTTGATACATTATGTAATTTTTCAAAATCTTAGCCGACTCTCTGATTTGCTTTAGTGATACAAAAAAAAATTAAATGTGCGGAGTATCTATGTCTTTTTGGCTCTGGGGATATTATTTTTAATAGGATTTCAATGCTTAAGTTGAAGAAGAGAAGAAAATGTTATTTTAAATATGTAATTGTTTTTTTTTCCCAAAAAAAACCTTGATCAAATATTACACTAATTAAAAATATCAAAGACAAGGTAATCATCTTCATTTGAGTCTCCAAGTTCAATTCAAAATATGTCAGAGGTATTTCCAAGTATTTTCATTATATGCGTGTTCATTTGATTTTCACGTCACAGTTTATCAATTTTATATGAATTGTAGTCGTATCAAGAGTCTTAGAGATAGGATTAAATTAAAATATCGAACTATAAATCCATGGCATAATTTGCAACATTTTTATTAAAAAAATAGTTTTTAATTATTTCAAATAGATATTTATACAATGATAGGGGCTCTACAGTACTATTTACTTTTGTTGGACATTTCTTCTTGTCCTTTGGCAGCGAGTCCAATCAAGTCTAAGTATATGAAATGCGCGTAATTCTAATTTTCACTAGAGTTCAAATACCTAACTCAGCAGTATCTAAAAATAAGTATATAATATGTTGTTGTCATAGACGTCCGCAGGGGCTGGGGGCGGTAGCTTTCCCCAAATTAAGGAATTTTTGCTTTTTAATAGAATATTTCATTTTATACTTTTTTTTGCGAATAGCTGTGAATTTTTGAATTTTTTTTACATACAAAATTTAATATTTGAACTTTTTTTGTAAACCCCTTTAAACTTTTTTCCTCCAGCTCTTTATTTTTTTAAAGCGAAACAACGACCATGTCATCATTTTTTGGTCAAATTTAGTTGCTACAAAAAAAGTCAATTTTTAGGTACACCCGATATATTTTCTTTAAGTAGTTTTAGAGTCATTCATGAATCATCAACGCCTTCTAGTGGACTAAACCCGATATGAACGTCGTTTAACTACTTAGTTCTAGCCTTTTCTGTTCAGGTGTTCAAAAATCATGTAAGCATGAACGAAACTCATTTTCCACTTAATATATTTAAACCAAGCCTGCTTTATTCTCAATATAAGTACTTTCTAATCTCATTTTTGGAGTGCAACTTGTACATGACATATATATATATAGTAGACTGGTCTATTTCTAAGTTGTTGTTTTTTTGAAATTTTGAGCTCTCATTAGCTAAAAATATGCATTTGGATAAAAAACATTGACTAACGTATTTTGAACAAGTTTGAAAAAGTTTTAGAGGTCCTCTAATGCTCTTAAAGTCATGGAAATTGACGTGGTTTTTTTTAATAGCTTCCAACTACAAGCAAATATGATTAAATGTATTTTATAACTTTATATATTAAAGTAAATTTTCTTTAAAAATATTCATATAACTTTGTTTTTAAATTAGTTTCTTTGATTTAAAGCAGAATAAGAGGGAATAAAACCTTTTTTGTCTTATTACTCCCAGTGCTCATTATCTATCTTTTTTCAAAATTGGTATTGGATTATTAATAAATAACTATGCCATTGATTGTAATAGTACTTTTGCATATTCTCCTGTTGATCTTACAACTTTTTCTTTTTGGATTTTTTATATTACGACGTAACATAATTTTTTATAACAGTTAAATTTAAACAACAAATACACAATAGTCATTTTTTTAAGATTTATTCAAAAAATCAAAAACAATCTTGATAATATATCTCATTCTATTTAGCTACTGTTTCTTGGCTTCAATAACGGCCTCAATTCGAGTCCTGAACTGCAACCAGTCAAGGACCTGCCCGGAAACTAGAGCATTCCAGGACAAAGGAGTCGATTCGCAATTTATTGGACGAGTGAGACCTTTGTTGCCCTTTGACTCAAGGTATATCAAGACGAAAGAATCCATAGGATTCGAGTTGAGGGATCTGAGAGGCCAAGTATCCTTGTAACAGTGCCTTGTGGCAGTGCTCCTAGAGTTAGGGGAAGGGCTCCACCAGGGTCTTCCTCAACTCTGCAAATTTTCTCCTGAACATCCATGCCATCTTTGAGACCTCAATCTATATCAACAGCCCACCTGCGTTTTGCCTCTGAAAATGTAATTGCCTTGAAATCTTCTGTTGTTGACTTTATGGTGGTGTTTTGACCACTAATAGAAATGTCAATATGTATATTTCACCACAAAACAGCATTGCACAATTTTGTCATCATAAATTTTGGAAAATTATCCAGGCATCTGAAGTGGCATATTTCGTTTTTACATCCTGTCTAATGAAAAAAATGCGGGTCACGATCTATACTCGTCCCCTACCCATTCTATTATAAGTCATAAAATATGTTTCCAATCTAACGGTCCTTTATTGTTGTTTTCCTCATCAAGAACATCTTTTATTTTAATTAGTGTAGTATTTGAGTATGTATATGGTATATACTATCTATTATGATGATTATATTATTTTTTCAATAGAAGGAAATAACAGTACGGGTGGATATAAATAAATAACATATCAAGAGAGACAGAAGTCAAGTCATGAAAAGGCATTCTATATATTTTATATTTCGTATTCTGTCCTCAACGTCCCTTGATTTATCTTTCTGTTCATGGAATAATATATACGTACATTAATTAGGGAGGTTTGTTGTTTAACTTTTTTCAAATTTCGATTAAAACTAAGTACGGAAAAGTGTCATGGGATAAAAAAAATAACCTATGTAAACTTTCCTTGACCTAAAATGTCCTCTTTAAGTTTCATATTTGAAAAAAAAAAGAGCAAAACTTATTTATTTAGTCAATGAAGATTAAAATAATTCATATTGGCTTCAATAACGGACTCGATTCGAGTCCTGAACCGCAAGCAGACCCTAGAAACTAGATCATTCCAGGACAAAGGAGTCAATCGGGAACTTCTTGGGGGTGTGAGACCTCTGTTGACCTTTGACTAAAGGTAGCTTCAAGAAAAAATCCATCAGATTCAGGTCGGGGAGCTAGGAAGCCAAATATCCTTAGATATCCAGTCGTAATAGTGCTCTTGGAGCCAAATAGTCTACATCAGGGCCTTCCTCAACTCAATTCCTTTTACCAAATATGTTTTTGGCTCTGTTTCTTTGTTTTTTTGTCGGTTCATAGCAAAAACTACTGCTCCATTGTGATCTAACTTGGTATGAAGATTAATATTGCAAGAGTAAGAAACCATTAAATTTAGAGAGGTCAAGATCAAAGGTCAAGGTAGTATAAAGCGTTAAAAATCTATGATCAACCATAAGTTTGTAATATATTGAGGATCAGAGCTCAAATTGGTATTCTTAAGGAGGTTTAATAAAGATGCTTCATATAGCAAAATAATATAAGGTCAAGATTAAAGGCCAAAAACGCATAATTGACCCTCACCTTTGAACTAATTGAAATACAGAGCTGAAATCATCTCTTTGTATCACACAATACCTATAACACATATTAAAGTATGAATGCAATAGACATTAAACTAAATTCAACATTATAATTTAGATTTTCCATGAGGATTTTTCCGTTTTATATGTACAGATTGTGAGTTTGATCCAACTTTTTTGCTTTGTATTTTTATTTTTCAATCAAAAATGGATTAACATCATAAGTGTCCCCCGAAGAACATTTTCGGTGAAAGATGTACCAAAAATCATGAGTTTACGACATGTCTTGTTTGCATAAGTGTCTACAAATTGGTATTTTTTGGTTACTTCGGCTATAAGAAAAATGCGTATATAGCCAAATTTTCATCTGAAAAATAGCAGTTTCTACTATCTGGATTTGACTGATTTTACTAATAATATTTTTTTATAAAGATGCACGCTATGGGCGGATCATCAACATTTCCGTTCGTTATTTTCTCTCTTTGGGATATGGAATGGTTTTAAAAAACCTTCATTAATACTTTTTATATATTAGTACAATTGTTTATCAAAATTATTTCCTGCAAAATAAAGAATACTGCTTTAATTTAATCTTTACTGACTAAATAAATAATTTATGCATTTTCTTAAACTTACACTAAGATGAGCAAACTAAAGATGACATCATTTTACATAGACTATTTTCTAACAAATATTCTACAAGCCGTTATCGAATTAAAAAAAAAGTTAAAAGAACAAGCCGCCCTAACGGACATATAATATAATATTATATAGATAGGGTGATGGATGGAGGGACTATGAGTTATTATTACAGAAATAAAATATTAAATCTTAGTAAGGACACCTAACGGACATGTTATTCACTAAAAATAGTACTTTTAGATAATAAAAAAACATTTTTTAACAGATTATTTTTTATTTGATTTATGATAAGTATCTATGATCTATTATTGTTCCTTCACACTCTAAGAGAGAAAAAATTCCATATATAGAGGGATTTTTCATATAATATTTAAAATCCCATGACTTAGTGGATCCAATAATCCTCCTTCAGCCCTTCAAAAAAATATATATGTGTATAAAAATGATCAGTTATCCATTATGTATTTTCTTAGACATAAGGAATGTTGTTTGACCCATTGAACGAAACATCTTTTCAATCAAGAGCTGTTGTCTGTGAATGATTTCTATTTTATCATTATACATAGCTATTAATGTATATGTATTATATTTTATTTTTTTTCCCCTCCTCTTCATGGTATTACCGTAATTTCCTTTGAATCTAACAGACATGATCACTAAGACCATAGCATGAACCTTTTCTAGAGAGGGGATATTCCTTTCGGCACATAGAAACGTACATTTTAATCACCATATGTAGGTATTAGGGTTTCTCTACCGGAATCCCGAATTTTCTCAGTGTTTTACACCTACCTCCTGGAAATCATGCAGTTAATCATTTCAAAATATAAGTAAACTTCATTTAATTATGTATAGAGAATTCTTAAATAAAACACTAAAAATATATATTTAAATATTTATATAATACGGCTTAAAATTTTTAGGACTAATTCATTGCAAATGTTGCAAAGCTTTATAAAGTTGTCTTCAAAGTAGAGTCATCGCTATCATGAGTTGAAGTAGTGAGGAATGTGCATTTGCCGTCAAAAATCAATATTGCCCAAAAATGGTTGGTCATAATGTTTTATAAATTTAATTAATTCCAATTTAGCTCCTAGGTTTTCTTTGGCGGGACTTATGAAAATAAGTAAATTGCTTGAATTTCTAATATACATTTTCATAAATTGAAATTTCCGAAATTCTTTACATGAAAATAACTCCATAAATAATTGCGCTAAGGAGCTCAAACTGTTGCTATCAGATGTGGTCTCATACAAGAATTCTAAATTGGTGCAGTTTGTCCAAATCGGGTAGTTTAAACCGGGTTTATTTCGAACAAAATTAACATTTTTAACAGCAATGCATAGTAACCAATAAATAATTAATTACTCAACCAATCATCCACAATTAATTAGAAAATAAGAAATGTTGTTTATAAACTACTACAACTTTTTGTTTAAAAAAATATCCCCTCACTAAAAAGTTGTTTTAAGAGGAACAAAAAAATGAAAAAATTACGGGTTATTACAATACCAAAGATCGGTATTAGTATTTAGTGTATGGGCCATGGACTATCTAGTATGATTTTCTAAACTATGGAAAACAAAATATTAAATGTGTACTATAATTTTGAATAAAAAATAAATCTTTTCTGATATTTAAAACTTACTTTATCGTCTTTTGGAAAAAGGAAGTATACAAAAGGGCTGAAAAATCTCAGGCTAGATATTTTTTAAATTCACCTCACTTTCAATTAGTAACAGATGTCAAAATTTCATTAGAATCTGTTATTTAGTTTCTGAGTTATTGTGCTAAGTGTGACGTTACTTTTGTTATTTCCAAAACAATGGCTCAAAAACAATTTCCTGTTTTAATTCCACATTTCTTCTTGATGGAAAAATATACCATTCAATCTAAGAATGGCTTGAAAAGTGTTATGATGACTTTGCTCCATAAAATGAATATAAAAAAACAGACCCTGTATTATAGTGTAAGACAGCTTAAAATTGATTATTTCTTGTTAAAGTATAAAAATATTTAAATTTCACAGTATTTATTATTTACTACCCCATTATCGGGTTGTCTAATCATAACAAAACATCATACTGAATCATAAACAAGCATACATATGTACAAGTTGAGAAACGTGATTGTGATCGTTCAACGTGACGAACTTCCATTCGCACACTTATTGACAATGGAAAAACCTCAACGGAAGTCTCCATGTAATTGGGCTTGTTCAGGAGAGGAAGTAGAGCCCTGTCCAAAAGGCCAAACGGAACCCGTATGAGTTAAAGAAAACCGCTCAGGCCAATCCCCTCCAGTCAATGAGGGTAAATTGTAAGAGATCTCCATATCTCACACCAGACTCTCCATAGAGCTATCAAAAAGTGGATGGAAAGAGCCTTGTGAAGGTGGAGAGGCTTCTTTAACAACAACAACAATGAAAGAAACCCATCTCAACTCTTTTGAATGAGTCTTTTGAGCTCTTTCTCGACATTTTTGGCTCCTCTAAAGCCCTGATACTACTAAGAGCCTTTGACTTCAACTTTTGGGTAAATATCGAGAGGAAGGCCTGTAGTGTCCGTCGTCCAAACACCGAAACATTCAAAGCTACTGTCAGCCATTACGGGCACGCCATTACAGAGGAATACAGGTGCCAGCCTTCCATCCCCGTCTGGAAGCCATCATTGCCGCTAAGGATGGATTCATTAATGATTAAGAGAGCTCGGACAAACATCTACTTATAGGATTAATTTTTTCGAAATTCTATTGTTAATTAATAAATTATATCTTGTTGAAGTTTACAATTCAGATAAGTATTCAGATTTAAATAGAACATCTGGTATATCGCTGGATCTTGCTGTTTTCTTGGAAATAAGAAACCCTCGTAGAATTGATTGTCTCCCACTAATAGAAGTTATAGAAAATTAATAGCTTTTGTGGCCCTTGCCGAATTTGGAATTAAATTGAATTTTAATCCCATCTATTAATTATTTCTCTCTTTAAGTGGAACTAATCATTGGGTTGGGGTTTTTTAATAATAATTATTATTATTTTACATGTTAGCTGTCAATGAGATGATGGATATGGGAGCTCCTCTTTGTTGTTCAATTCTTTGTTTCTGGTTCACAAGCAAAGTACCTTCATATACCTACATTTACAATCATCGAACATGGACGTACAAGGGGTTCTCATTTCCCGGGAAATTGCCCCCGAGCGGAATCCCAAAAAATATTTTCGAAAGTTTCCGGATCCTGTTAATAAATAGCAGGGACGAGTGGGTCCATATCAAAACCTCTGTTCCTCAATACCTCTATAACTCTGTATCGACACGGAACCAAAATGTGATACGGATATTATGGGCATCCTCTTCTGTGAATAGCTATTTTATATACTTTTAAATTTGTTTTTCAAAAAATTAAATATTTGAAATTTAATTTTTGAATTTTTTTCTTTCAAGTTTAATTTTCTATAAATTCCTATAGATTTTTAAAAAAAAATTTCAAAAATTTAAATTTTCTTTAAATAAATATAGATTTTTGAATTCTTTTTGAAATTCGGATTTTTTCAAAAAATTTCATATTTGAAACTTAATTTTTTAAATCTTTTTAAAAAATATTGATTTTTTTCCAAAAAAAATTACTCTTGTGTGAATAGCTATAAATTTTTAATTTTTTTTTCAAAGAAAATTTAATTTTCTGTGAATAGCTATTGATTTTTGAATTTGTTTTTAATGAGAATTTATAAAAAAAAAAAAATCCTGCCGATGCCCCTGAATCACAGATACGGAATCATCTGAAAAAATTGTATATTACATTTTATGTAGCAAATTAAACCTCTTTATATCTGTATTAGTTTAATCTTTCAAAACCCCGAGAGGTTCAGTTATGATTTCTTATTAAGTAAACACCTCAAATAGCTCCAAAAGCCGAATTGACTTGCAACAGATCACTTACTATTTTTTGAGAATAGATTCAGAAATGACATGACTATCTCTTTCGTCCATATTTTTGTTTTTGGTTCTTAATAAAGCAAAGGAGTGACATAGTAAATGTATGCCAACAATCACTAATCTCCAAGGATAATATTGAGGTACAAAAAATCGGGAAAGATATCATTATAAACAATTTGCAGGAAACGTGAGGCACACGTTCGAATCCATCTTTTATTTTGAGTTAAGGTAGTTTGGGTTGTTTTTCTTTAAAATTAACTGTATTAATAATTATGGAGGGGGTACATAGTCGTCGAATGATATTTGATGGAACTTTATTTACAGTCCTCCCCCCCCCCAAAAAAAAAACACACCAAATTCATTTTATAAAGAATGTCAAATCCTCATATATCACAATAAATAGTAGACATTAACTAGTTTACAGTATTAATGTCATATTTTATTTTTATTAAAAGCGTAATTATACAAGCAATCATTTATAAATGTTATTTTGAGAGAGAAAAATAATAATGGTGACGTAGTAGTCGTAGAAGTCATTTGCTACTGCCTTCTTCTACTACTACTCATCTCGGCTTAGTAGCTATCTGTATACATTATATAAAAGAACAGCAACGCATCATAAATATTAAAAAACATAATATATATTGAATTATGATGTAGTTGTCTAAATACATAAATATTACGTACGATCCTATGATTTATGATTGTATATTAAACATATAAAGCAGGGGCCGTGCAACAGGAGAGGGGGGAGGCATGGTCGACCTTAAAAGATTTTACAAATTATCATATATAGTTCATAAAATAAGATTTTGAGCCCTTGCACATTTTGATAAGAAAAGAAAGGCCTATGATTTTAATAGTAGGTTTATTTTAAGGGTGAATAACAAAAAATCAAAAAATAGAGGAAGTATAACCCAAAGGATACCATCCCAAGCGTCAAACATAGGGGTTTAAACTAGTGATTGGAAGATTCCAAAATTTAATCTTGATGCCGATTCCGATGCGATTCGAGTAAGCATGATAGACGCTGATTCCTATTCTTTAATATTTTAAACAATACCCTTTCATCCTTCTTTTGATACAAGGATGTTGTAATTTCTTCTCAGTAGACAAACTTCACAAAACATAGTGATTAAGCTAGTGATGGGACAATTAATCAGAATCAGAGAATAGGGTGTTATTTTCTGGGTTCGGGATCGGCAAAATAATGTTTAATTAAAGATTCCGATTCTTATTTATTAATAAGATTTTATATATGACTGGTATTACTTTTCTAAATTCTAAAAAAAAATAAAAAATAAAATAAAGGAATTTTTGCTTTCTATTTGAAAATTTAATATTTAAAACTAAAGTTTTAATTTTCCAATTATTTTTTCCAAATAACTTAATTTTTGGTAAATAATTTTGTATTTTAGAAATTTTTCTACCAAAAATGTGTTGTTTTACAATTTTTTTTAAATGTTATTTTTTTAAATTTTTCAAAATTTATTTTTTTGTTAATTGTTGTGAAATTTTGGAATCAAATTTGATATCAAATTGCATATTACAATTTTTTCAAAAATTCTAATATTTTAATGTAATTTTTATAAAATAGATTTTAATTTCCTTCCGAAATACCTAGTCACTACTGGTGTACTTTAAGGTGACCATATTTTGAAAAAAATAAATAAATAAATAACAGGGCACTTTGTTTCATCAGTGACGATTTTGGGCAAAGGGGCTAATATTTTGAAATTATTAACATTACCCATTATTAAATAGAGATTACAAATCCGTTAGCTGATAGAGTACTATTTATTTTATCTGACAATTTGTTAATTTCAAAATAATATCACATTAAAATCGGAAATCCACTACGTCCTTCTTTGTAGAAAATCAAAGTATGATTACCTTAAGTATTAGATTTTAATATGTACTTTTTCTCATTCCATTAATTAATTATCATTTAGTGAATAAATAATATATATTTCATTAATTAACCATGGATTTATTTATGAATTTATATGTTTGTTCAGTTTTGAGTTAGTATCTTTGCCACTGGATTTTTGCGGAGTGTTCTTCCGTATTTCCGGATGCATTTTCAAGGATTTATAGTACAGATCATTATACCAATCCGGAGTTTCTTCTTCACCGATAACATAGCCGTAATGTGCGAATATCTCCTGCCCCTTTCGTATTCTCTTTGTTGAAGTTAAACATCGAATTTCGCCGTATCTACAAAATTTATATTAGCTGTTACTTAATGTATACATCGATAAGGATTTACATCTCTTACAAGGGATGTTTGGCGTAGCCAAAGTCCACGTTATAGAGCCAGAAATGATGATTGACTTTGTGACCCAGAGTAGCAATGTAATTTTTGGAGTCTACACTCTCAAGAGGAATATTCATCATCCAATACATATCATAATTCATGACGTTCTTATAGGCAGTGTCGAAGTCAGAGATGTTGGCGAATGTATCAGAGATGGGCACTTTGTATCCATTGTAGTAGGCAACTAGAGAATGGGGTGTGATGTTCCGTCTGGCAAATAGTGAGTCCTCACTTTTAAGTTCCAAAATAGTTATACTGGGAGATAGATAAACGTTGCGTTTCTCCAAGGGATCCCGGACCAATGGAGTTTTACTCAGAGAGTGACTATTAGGGCGGAAAGGTTTGAGGAGTGGGGCATGAGGCTTGGGGTTTGCAAATTTTAGCTCCATGACTTCATCAGTACATCTGTTGTGGTAAATCAATTAAAATATCATTGAAATATGTAAAAGTGTCAATTCTATTACCTATAATGTGTGATGCGAGTCTCCACTCCCTCAAGAAACTCATTGTTATGACTAAAATTACCAATGAGAGCAGTTATATAATCTGGAAAGATATAATATGTTCGCGATGGGATAAAATGCCGTTGAGAGTCAACTTTTCCGTAGATCCAACCATCAAAAAGTTTATCTCCAAAGGCTCTCCATGTCAGTCCTGAAGTAGATCTCACTTCCTTAAGGGCTAAATAGTCCGATTCTGAATAAAAAGAAGCCAAGATATCTTTTTCTTTCAATGGAACAGGTATTACACTTTTAAGCCAGGCTTGGATCTCAAAGCCCGAGTATTTTAACCAAACTCTCTTGGTGCCATTCGGATAAGAGTCGCAGAGACTAAAATATCCATGCCTTGTTCCTGAGGAAGCTTTTAGATAGAGTATGAGAGAGATGAGGTATAATGAAATGGAATGATTCATCACTAAGTAATAACTCCATGAAACACGTGATGTAAACTGAGTCAACTGATTGTATATTTATGAATAAATATCCTACCTGTAACATTCCCAAATATCAATTTCAATTAATTAATTGACACCTGTACTAAAAAAAGCAAAACATAATATCTCCCTTCGTTCACTATTCATCAGTGAGTACTTTGATGAAACTGGTCATTAGAGTGTAGTGTAGTCAATGTTGATTTTTTTTATAGTGTACGTTAAGTCGTAAATCGTAAGAGTTTTCGGTATGTACAAAACTAACTTTTTTTAAATGACGAATTTAAGAATGTTTTTGGAGGATAGCAGCTTAGCTGTCATGAGGTTTCATTAGATTAGCTGTTAGCAGCTATGCGAAAAAGGAAATAAACTCAATCCTACTCCGTTTATAGCAAGGATAAAGACAGAAATTACTCTGATATCGAGCATCAATTCTACTATTTACTAACTACTAATTAGTCCGACAAGAACTTACACTAATAACATCGGAACTATCCTCAACTTTGCTATACTTCATTCATAAGCTCAACCTCTCGTAGCTCTATGCTCAAGAATGAATAATAATGATAAGAGCTTTAGAAAATAAAAATAAAACTATTTTCGTGAGTAACAAAAAAAAACTCAATGGGAATTTTTTTTTTAGGATTTACAAACATAGATAGTAACTCCCATTTGCACCTCCCGCCCTTTTCTTTTATATGAGGTGACGCTGAGCTATATGAGCTATAGTATGTATCAATGATGAATATAATATGCCCCCGGTATGTTAAAAAAAAGAAACCGAAAATTAAAATTAAATTAATTGGGAGGAGAGCCGTTTAGCTGTCATGAGACGTTTTATTAGATTAGTTGTGAGCAGCCCTGATGTATTTGCAAGGAAGGACACAAAGATGTGAAAAATCCAACTCCTTATAAAGGAAGAACATAGCCAAGATTATTCCGATGCTTATCCTTAATTCATATCTGAGTCCAACGAGGACTTACACGTATAACTACCAAACAAATCCTCAGTGTTACTTTGCTTCTTTCATAAACATACGCGAATGTTCAATCTGTGTCTATCAATGCTATATAGCCAATCAGATTAAGAAGCAATCCCTCCCGTGTTCACCCTTCATACCTATATTATATAGGTATGAAGGGGTTCACTATGGCATTAACTATTCAATATTAACTCATTATCTTACTCTGTATTTATCAAGGATGAACATCTTGCCAAATGTTGATGAAATAAGATGAAAACGACCTAGCGTGGATCATTGGTATTTGTTCCTTTAATCGTAATCCTCTGAACAAGGGCATGGGGAAAGTTGATCCATTGGAATAGCAAACTGCTATTTATCTATCCAATCCCACGTCATCGACACGTTTCTATTAATTAATATTATTTTATTTCAAAATTCATTAATATTTTATAGCTATTAAAGGGTTCTTTTAAAGGGTATGTAAATTGCTATGTATTCTTTAATCGCTGATAATTTATATATATATATGTTCAAAAGATTATTCTAGTTTTTTGACATAGCGTTTTTGTGATCATGGGGTGAAAGTTTTGAATGTATTTTAAAGTAGAAAAACTCATGAAAAAACGAATTCACGAGAAGAATTTGGAACTGTATACAAGTTCCATAAATAATTCCATTCTCACATTTCCATTATAATGCATATATAACCAGATTCATGTCTCCTGCAATATTCCACTCCATTTCGAGAATTGTACAAATTTTGTTAAGTTCATAGAACTTTTTCACAGGAAAAGTAATTTACTCTCGCTTCTTTATCACCGAGTAAATGGAGTCTCGAACTAAAGAAGTGTTATCTAAGATCCATTAAGCATTTCAGGATATATTTATTGAATTAGAAGAAACAACATACTCGACGGCGATCCATGACTACAGTGGTGGTTGTTCCTTAATATGTTCATTTTTTGTGTTGTCCTTATCTCATTAATTTGGAAGGTGTACAATGAGTACATGTGTTGCTGCAATAAGTATTAGCAACGTATTGTCTCCGAATACAGAGACAAAATAGTGAAGATTTTCATTACCAATGGAGCAAGGTATTGCATTAAAGCACCTGAAAACCTTAAACAACATTTTCCAAATATGTTGCTATCGTGATTGACGGGTTGAGGAACCAATTCTTTCATTTGATGTATTTATATCAATACTACTAATATTATTACTCTCACTATTCTGTTACGATCAAGAGATGGACAAGTGAGATTGAGAAATGTTGTTTAAGGTTTTCGGCTGATTTCATTCAATATGATGCTCCATCGGTAAGGAAAACTTTCAGTCTTCCGCTTCTGAAATCGGAGCCAAGAGCGTTGCTGATACTTTTTACAAGAACACTTGTAATCGTTTTATTGTCGGTTTTCGTAAGATCTTCAAAATTAATGATATAAGGACGACCCCAAAAATAACCATCTAAAGGACCAACCAATTCTGCAGTCATGGATCACTATCGAGTCTCGGTAGTTTCGTCCGATGAAAGAAATATACTCTTCCTTTCAAGTTTTTTGAATTTTTCTTTATCTTGGTCAACACGTCTTTACTTTGAGACTCCATTGACTTGGTGATGGAGAAGCGAGAGTGAATTACTTTTCTAGAGTAGAATATTGCAGAAAATAAGAATCTTGGTTATATCACTAATATAATTGGAATGTTCAGAATTGGAATTAATTATGTGACTTGTATACAATACTAAATTCCTCTTGTAAATTCGATTTTTAATGTGATGTTCTAGCTTGAACGTCTTCAAGACTATAGTTCTATAATTACATAGACGTCATGCAAAAAACCTCGAATCCTCTTTGTAGCTCCATACATTTTACCACTATTATTAGCAATCTAGGATTTTATATCAATACTTAATAATGTATCTCAAACTATATCACGATACAACTTTACACGCTTCTAAAACTTATTAAAATTAGAAATACGTAGTTAGTAATAACAGGTTACTTATTCTAATATGATTATGAATTCTGATATATTTCGTCCTCAAGAATGAAATATTAATGATGACAGCTTCTATTTCTAGTTTCTTGTAATAAGGATTGGTAAATGGAAAAAGGCCAAAAATGATTATACCTATACTTTGTGACCCGGAGTTGCAATGTAGTTTTTGGAGTCTACAATCTCAAGAAGTATATTTATTATCCAATTCATATAATAATAATAATAATATCACAGATATTGGAGAATGGATTAGTGATGAACTCTTTGTTGTAGCTCACACAATCGTTGCTACATTTTTATTTCTTCGACCATGTTGTCACACAGTTCTAAAGCTGGGTTCTCTGATGTGCTGACGCACGCATTTCGAACCCGTTTCTTTAGTTAGGAAAATCTGTTGTATTTTTTACTTTGTCCATTTTTTTTGAATTGGTAATCTGATGAATGAATTTTGTTTTCATCAGCTATTGTTATTATTATTTAACTCCTGCGCAGTTAATTTCTATCTCAACTATATTCAATTAGATTCTATACCTGATTGAACATTAATGAAATATTGGAGCGTTTATACAGGTTGCACTGTTTATAGTGTTCCCTGATGTATATCATTACAATATACATATTATTGATCCATGAAATAACAATGCAGTCATGCTAATAAAATTTCACAGCCTGCGTTTTACATGTAAAATCGAGTGCCTGTGCTAAGACTCAGCCAAATAGCGCTCTAGAGACTAATACATTTATTATTTATGTATTGAGTAACTAAAAAATAGTGTGTAACACTGACAATTTCTTGTGTAGTTAGGTTCTATATTCTTAAGTAAAGTTTTTCTGTTCGATAACGCCTAATAACTCTGTGCAACGTTGGGTACTACGGCTAGTAATTAATAAAAGTTATCATACCATGCAGCTTACCAAATTCATGGAATAATGAGACCTCTAGCTTATTTTTCATTATTAAAAATGGTGTTGACTCCTTTTTTACAGCCAATTACTCCATTTATATTTTGTAGGATTATTACAGGCTCTAGAATTCTATACAAAAATGTACTTTTTCTTAAATCTTTGCATGTGAGAATTTCTACAATTTTCTCATCCCCATTAATTATATCAAAATTCCGAACATTAAAGGCATTTAAAAAATATTAAACCGAGAGTTTTTTAGCATTCAGATCCATCAGTGAAAATAACTGACAACTAATGCAAAGCCAATAAGGGCCTTAAATATAGTAACGCTCCGTACAAAACGTATTGCAAATGTTCCCAAATCCCAATGTAGGGAGGGATAAAAATAATAACTGAGCCCAGGGCCGTTTTTAGCTTGAGCGGAGCCTGGGACAAAGATAAACGTACTGTGCTCTATTTAGCTTTTTTTTTTTTTTTTTTGAAAATGTGAATTTCATTTCGAATCTTATCTTTTTAGAAATCAAATTGCGGGGCCTTTTATAATTATTTTTTTCAGCTGCCCTTGCTTAGAAAATAAAACCACTTTTTTCTAATTAATTGTGGGGCATAGTTTGTAGTGGTCTAAGGCCAGCAATGCACAAATGAACAAAAATATAATTACTCATAAAGATATAAACGAACTAATATTCTTTGTTATTGTTCATAAAGATATTTCGACTCTTGGAACATTAACTTAGTCAAATGTTTACATCAACAGAGCATGGCTATAATTTATACCTTTTTTAAAGTAGCGAAGGTGGCCCCAGAAGTACCCTAGTTGACTAAGAGAAGGTGGTAGTTGTTTAAAAAAAATCACTGTATTATAAATTATACAAACTATAATGTATATGTTTCAAGTTTGAAGGCTCCAAGTTGCTTAGTATTTGTTTAGTAGCTATCAATAGTGAAAGTAGTTATTGAATTTGTTAAAATGGAGAAAATTTTGTCTTTGTTATGTGATACAATACCTTTACTTGAATGGCCTCTACCCAATCAATATAAAAGTTAAACTGGACTATACTTCGTTTTTTAATTGTAACATTTTTGCTAAATGAGTTTAAGCGAGGCCGTACCAGCTCCCAAGACGAGTATTGTAGTGTTAGACCAAATGATATGGCAGTTCTACATATTGTGAAGAAAATCCTCAAGCTGCTCAGGTGGATCATGGACTGTAAGTGGCAGTCATTGTAGGCCTTTCAAAAAGTATGGTACATCGCATAATATCCAAAAAATTGGCAATTAGAAAGCTGTATGTATAATAAGTGCAGCGTTTGCTCACACTCGAACAAAAATAGTATCGTGAAAAGTTTCAGTTGAGTGTTTAGCGAAGTTTCAAAGCATCAAAGTATGATTTTTCGGGGGGGGGGGAATCTTATTTTATTAAGGGTACAGAGCTGAAAGGACATTATGTTGAAAAGTAAATAGTGTTTTCTTTTTGGGTTGGCTACTTCTGAGATTGCCCTCTTACATGTAAATACAGTTAAATCATATCTAAGGGGTACCTGTTTTAAGCGTGTCACAGGGCCAAACGACCATATTTAATTTTCAGATTTAGAGTTGTTAAAAAATGGAGTTAATCTCACTAAAAGGTCCCTTAATTCAAGTTTGACTGTATGTTCCCAAACCTATCTATTAATGATGGGACATTAAAAAAAATTTAAAAAAACCCAATGCAAGGTTAGTAAAATTCCGATATTGATGGGATTCTGATTCTTTAATTTTTTAAATAATAGTTTTTTTGTTCCTTAAATTACATAATTACTCTATTCTCTGTACATTAATTTCATATATCTATACATTCCAAAAATACATTACAATTTCATCACAAAATGATATTTATTAATAAATATAAAAATAGTGACAATCATTTATTATTCATTATTCAAAAAAAAAGCATGAATAATAGTTAAGAAATACCATATTGTTATCAGGGGCATCCACAGAATTATATTTTAGGGGGGGGGGGGTTACTTTCATCATTTTTTTGAAAAATTAAATTTATAGGAAACAAATTTCGAATATTAAATTTAGAAAAAAGAAATAAATTTTTTCAAAAATCGACAAATTTTCACAGAAGAATTATTATTATTATTATTTTTTTAAATTCTAAAACCCATTGTTATTCTCAAAAAATTAAATATTTTGGAAAAAAGTTCAAAAACCCATGTCTATTTTCAAAAATTATAACTTCTTGGAAAAAAATTTAAAAATCCCCAGTTATTCTCAAAAGTATTTGAAAAATTCAATTTGTATTATAACATTTTTTGGAAAAAAAATCGAATAATTAAATTAAATTGCAAATATTAAATTTTCTAGTAAAAAGCAAAAATTCCTTAATTATTTGGGGGAGATAATTTTTTTTCTTAACTTAGAAAAGTAATAAATAAGAATCGGAAATTAAATATTATTTTCCCGATGCTGATTCCGGGAAAACACCCAATTTTCCGATTCTAATTGAACGTCCCATTACTACTATCAATATTAACTTTTTATTAATAGCTGATGACCTCTATTGAATTGCGAATAATTAATTATCTTTGGTGGTATAACTGAACGTTTTTCATATTCTTATATCAATGTTTCCGTCATTTGATCTTGATTAAAAGCTTTATTTCCTAATCATTTTATGTATGTATATATAGCGATTCAATCCACTTTGGCCACAGTAATTCCTCCAAAAGCATTCGATCTTATTGCAGATCTTAAGACCAAGAACGATTACGCCGTAGCAAAAAGTTTACTTCTCAGAAAGTGCGGATCGTCAGAAGAAGAAAGAATTCAAGGGGTCGGTGATTTGTTGTCAGGAGAAGCTAACGACCTATCTGCCATACAAGTAGCGTCATTGGAGAGGTCATTATTGGATAATAAAGTTATCAAGGATCCAATTTTATCATCGATTATTTGTGAAATATCGGTCTGCATTGTTCATCCTTCTAAAAAGGCTCTAGCTAGGGTGAATCATATTTAAGAGGATGATGAGGTCGCTAAGTTTTGTGACAGCCTCTCTTCATCTTCCCCAAATCATCCTATCTCATCTGTGGAGGACTCTTAGGAAGATCCCGAAGTGATTGAAGTGGCCTTAATATCTTATGATCACCGTCCTAAAAAGAAAAAAAACTGTTATTGTCAAAATCATCTTACGTTTGGATCAAGAGCAAAAAAATGTACCTCCACCTGCTCTTTCTTTACCATGATGCCAAAAACTCGTAGTTCCTTAACTTTTTACGGCTAAGGTAAATTTATTAGAAAACAAATTGGCCTATTTAAGACTATTTGAAGGATGAAGCAATGAAACATCAAAGTCTCGGAATAATTCGGCCCACAAACTCAACATTTTCCTCACTCATCCACATAGTTCAAAAATACAATGGAGGATTTAGACATTGTGGAGACTATCGTGCTCTAAACAACATGTCAGAGATGGATCGTTATCCTCTTTCTAACTTGAGAAATTTTTCCTCCAATTTGTCTGGTGCCAAAATTTTCTCAAAGAGCACTATCTTTCTAGATATATCACCAAATCCCCATGGAGATCGATCCTATTTACATAACTGCAATAATTACAACAGTGGGCCTGTACTAATACGTACAAATGCCCTTCAGTCCTAAAAACTCCACCCAGACATTTCAACGATTCATTGACAGTGTCTTAGGCAAAATTGCAGGAGTATTTGTCTATTTAGAGGATATCCTTGTAGCTTCAGAAGGTATCGAAATACATCACGAACGCTTGGATATCATATTCCGTAACTTACAAGATAATGGCCTGGCCTTCTTCATGGAGAAGTGTGAGATTTTAATGAATGAAAATAAATTTTAAGCCACTTTATTTCCGAAAAAGGCCTTCGACCTAACCCGGATCGTATTAAGACTCTTCAAAATACTCTGGTCCCTACATCTGTCAAATCTTTACAAAAGTTCATACGATTAGTTCAATATTACTCTAGATTCAGTTGAAATCTTCCAACGCATATTACGCCGTTAAATGATTTACTAAAATAAGACGTCAATTTCAAATAGACTGAAATTCAAAAAGAACTTTGCAATAAGTAAAATCGATTTTTCCGTACAGAATGCTGTCTCACTTTATGGACCAATTCAAATTCAGTCTAAGGAGCTTTTAAACATTTTTAGTGGGCGGTTGAAGGATATCCTTTTTTCTAGATCAACTGTCATTCTTTTTTTTTTCAAAAAATATCAAAAGTGCACGATAAGTTCTAGAACAAATACTGTATTTATATAAGAGACGGCAGGATCAAAATTAATCTGAGCTATTTCTGTTTAAACTTTGTATAACGTCATTGTACTTGAAAAAACATATGATGCCATGTTATTTACAATTTATCTGTAAAATCAGTCTAAACCGATTTTTTTGGGACCGAACCAGATCGATTTTTTCCTTTGGACCGATATCGACCGAATTCTGATATGAGACCGGTCTAGACCAAGCTTTTTGTTATAAAAAATATAACGGTCCCGGATTTTCATACCGAAACCTAACACTAGTAAATACTCTACCGGAGAGTGTTCATGGGGGCTTCCTTCATCCGAGAGGAACAAGGTCTATTACCTCCTCATCGTAGTCCCTTCTTATAATTACAAACTACTTGTTGTTTGTTTGTAACGATGCCTCTCTGCTTTGTTATGTTCCTTCTAGGAGTATAATTACAAATGAGAGATGGACGTGATTTGTTGTTTATTTGTAATGATGCCGTTCTACTTTATTTTGTTTCTGGTTAGAGAATATTCTGGTAAAGCATTAATCCCATGAATACGTTCAGTTAAATTTTTTTTTTTTTGGGGGAATTAAGAAATCAACAGCTTTTCAGAAATTTTTTTTTTTTTGAATAAAAATTCAAATATTAATTTTCTTTTTAAATTCACAGATTTTCAGAGAAAAAACTTAAAAAATCTATAGCCATTCACAAAATTTAAAAATCTACAGCTAACCACATAAAATTTCAAAAATTAAATTTGGAAAAAAATTTCAAAAATTTGCTGTCATGAAGTTTCATTAGATCATGTACAATCAGCTGGGACAAGAGAGGAGGGAGAGAAGGAACTAAACAAGGACATGAGGAAAAATTACTTCTATGTCGATCCTCAATTCTACTCTGAGTCCAACAAGGACTTACAATTATATCTCCGCAACATATCCTCAGGGTTACGCTCCGTCTTTTATGAGCACACGTGAATGTTCAATCAGGGTTTGAATGTAATTGAATCTATTTACAAAAGGAAGTTCATTACTCAGGAGTTAAATTATAATGACAACAGCTGAGGGACAGAAAATTCATTTTTCAGATTACCAATTTAAAAAAAAAACCATGCCAGCACACACGGTTTAGATCATTGATAGAGATTTCAACTTATGTATGTCCAACAAATTGCCTCTTGTATCCATTCTTTTATTTTTCTGAACTTTGAGAGTTCAGTGAAATGGTCCTAATTATACAATCTCCATAGTTTCTTTTTGTTTATTTTTATTAAACTGTTGTCTATTGTGCTTACTTCTATTCTACATATTTCTTACTCTTAATGAATATTAGTAGGTGATATTCATGTCCCACGCATTATTCAGTATTTTTGTACGCCCTTCCAGGACTAATTTTTATAAATCATTCCATAAATGGTAAAAATGAAGTAGCTAACTATCCTTTTCACCACATTATTGACTTCTTGAGTAAGGCAAATGATAAATGATTTCAAGTAGCTACGTCCTTCTGCATCTATGATTATACTTAAACAGCATTTCAAAGTTACTTACTTCAATAACAAAAGAAATTTCTATTTCTTCCTTACTTTAGTGATTGAAATCATCCTACTTTTTTAGTAAGATAGAAAGAAGAGGAGATGAAGTTGGTTTTATTCCTCCTTTTATATTTGAGCCTTCATTCCTCGTACGGAGCCTATTCCATCGTCAAAGTTCATCTCAACTCCACACTTTTCTCCACTCTCCAGAACGGTAAATATAAGTTTAATTTCTACGTCTCATTAGACCTGCTCAAAGAAATATTTCTTGATTTTGTTATGTTTCTGTACTTTTTTCCCATGCTTTTTGGTGTTAAGTGTAAATATATGCCATATTTTTTCTTCTCATTTGCGATATAATTGATTTTTTTCCAAAAAATTCAAAGTCCATAGATATTCACAGAAAATGATTTTTTTTAAAGAACATTTGAATTTTTTTTTTTTTTTTTTTTTTTTTTTTTTTTTTTTTTTTACTAAAAACATTAAAAAATGAAATTTCAACTATTAAATTTTTTCAATAAAAATTTCAAAATTCCACAGCTAAAAAATAAAAATAAATCTTACATATTAATTTCTTTTGTAAAAATTTCAAACATCCATACATAGAGTTATCCACATAATAATCCTTTTTTTCCTCTGCTGTATAATTTTGCCGAATAAACTTTTTTTCTATAATTTTTTTTTTTACCTCTATTTTCTTGTAAAATTTTTCAACCTCACCACAATTTTTTTAAAGTTAATAGCAAAAATTCTTTAATTTTTTTTTGGTTGGGGGTCTACAGCCTCTCCGGCCTACCACATGCAGACCCCCCTGATAGAAATTCTAATAAACTTATCTTCAGAATATACAGGTTGTCTTGACATGAGATCTGATAAAATAACAGTGTTGGACCCGGATTCAATATCAAAGAAATATTACTAACCCATGTTTAAACGAGTATAAAAAGAAAGATCCTTCTAGAATGATGTTTTGTACGTTAGTTTTCGAATAATAAATAAGTTACTTGTGTTTGTTTTGAAAATGGCTTCTTAAAACAAAAAGAAAAAATTACCAGAAAGACATGACAGAAAAAAAATTGTAGCACGCATCGGTTGGCATCTATCCTTCCAGTTAGATTCTAAGTTTTATGTTTACAAAACTAACTTACAATAAAACATCATTAAGATGAATCCATATTTTAATCTTAGATTAATTTTGAAATATAAAATATGCCAGGTAACAATTATTTGTATTCAAAACCATGAAATAACTTCAAAAATAAACATTTTTTACATCTTAAAGACCTATGAGCCCCTTTTTTTGCAAATTCTAAACCAAAATGTTATTTTGAATTGGTCTAATGTCTCATATTTGTAAATTCTAAGCACTTTTAACATGTAAAAAAAAAAAAAAACACCAAATATCACTATGATAACCCTGACAATTTGAATAATGTCCCTGAGGAGAGCAATTTAACTTCATGATGTTTCTTTAAAATAACAATAAGTAGTTGCGATTTTTCAAAAATTAAATAAGAAATATTAAATTTTGTAGGAAAAAATTCAAAAATTAAATTTTTATTTTTTTGGAAAACAATTTAGAAAATCTTTAGCTATTCACAGAAAATATAATTTTTCGGAAAATAATTCAAAGATTAATTTTAAAAAAAAATGAAAAAATTTAATTTTAAATATTAAATTTTTTAGAGAAAAAATATTTGAAAAATTAAATTAAATGTCAGATATTGAATTTTCTAGTAAAAAGGAACAAATTCCTTAATTGGAGGGGTTACAACACCTGCCGCCCGCCCCCTGCGGACGCCACAACAAATATACCCTGAGTTCAACAAGAACATACATTTATAACTCCCCTATAAATCCTCAGTTGCATTTTGCGTCATTCATGCACTTTATTCATAGATATTATCTCCTAAATAATTAAAGATAAAATAAAAAAACACCTTTCTGATTGTTGATTACAAAAAAACTTGCAGTTGAAAAAATGCTTAGAATTTACGACTCTACTCATAGAGGTTATTTAGTGGAGTTACATATCGATACTCAATAGACTGTGTTGATAGCCCCTATGGGCCTTCATCGTGTGCCGAAAAGGATCTGAATCGTATTATAGGAGGTCGGAATGCACTTATTCACGAACTACCGTGGCAAGCATACATTCGTATTCAGATAGCACCTAAAATATACTCAGAATGTGGAGGATCTCTGATTAGTACAAGATATATACTCACAGCAGCCCATTGTTTTATTGGCGTTCCTACGATCTCATTGAACGATGTGCAGGTGATGAGGATTTAATCCTTCGAGTTCTATGGTTTATTATTTTTTTATAGGTAACGCTGGGTGACCATATTCTTTATTCAAATGAGGATGGAATCACTCCAGAGATCTTAGATGTTGATAAAATTATTTTGCATTCTTTTCAATTGGCGAATGTGACAAAGGACATTGCTTTGTTAAGACTTGAGAGAAGAGTGAATATCTCAGATGATATTGGACCCATTTGTTTGCCTTCACTTGGAAAGTATCAAAGCTTTGAACACTTCAATTCTGTGGGTAAGTTTATAGCTTTAGTCATCTTGTAGTATTAGTCACTTATTTATTCCATTATAATCCAGCTAGCGGTTGGGGGCGAACAGGAGTTCATTCACAACCCTCAAGTGTACTGAAAAGAACAGAGTTGGAGATCCTTCCAAATGATCATCCATATTGCTGCTCCAATGGTACTTCTTTAGAGAATAGTAAGCTCTGTGCGTACAGAAATGAAACAAGTACATGTGTTGGGGACAGTGGCGGACCACTTGTGACTCTGGTGGAAGGAAAATGCACTCTAATTGGGATTGTATCTTATGGACCAGATGCATGTGTCAGTGATTCCGAAGCATCAGTTTACACACGTGTTTCACACTATCTCTTTTGGATCCGAGAAAACATGGAGAAGGAATCAAAGAGTTGTGATCTATCCTGTACACCTTTGGGGGCATCTACTGGTATTTACAGAGGTATATTAAGTTATTTATATATATATATACATAATATGAATCATTAATGGCAGTCAATGACCACAAAGTCCAATGTCAAAATGGAGTCTGCAGTTCTCTAGACAGCGGAGAGGATTCTTGTTACCAGCTGGAGCATCCTTGTTCTCATCAAGACCCCCTTCATTGTGGCCCAGAGCTTCAATATAACTCTAAACATATATTAATGGGAATGATAAGAACGCAGGAGTCAGCATCCATTTTGAAATTGAAATGTAAGTAATTAAAACTGTAAAAACGTGGCAAACAAGCCAATTTTTGTTAATGTATATAATCTAATTTGTTCAAAGTTGGATCGTTATGGGTGGAATGTAATAGTAAGACCGGAAACTGTTGCTCATTGGACTCCCCTTCTAAGAATCTCCGTGACTTGATCATAGTTGAAATAGAGGAAAGTTCTAAAGTATTTTATTAGTTGAATCATATCTCTGAAATATTCATCAATTAAATGAATTTTCGGTACGTTAAAAAATAAAAAGATATGACGTCATTTCCTTTATCATGACTCGATGAGGCAACATCATGTTTGGATCTATTAGTATTTATGTATCTTTTTGACTTTGTTTCAAAAACATTATTATCTGAAATATATATGTATATGAATATTTCTTTATCTGTCTATAAGTATCATAGGCTCTAATAACCATTGGATCAACGCCCCGATCGTGAGGTATTGTAACTCTTGAAAAGTATTATTTCGTGTGAGGAAATTTCCTCATCTTTGATGATATACCCATACCTATGTGCCTATACCATAGTACATGATGTATTTATGCATATCTTAAGCAGTAGGAACAGGCAAAATTAGAGGAATGAAAAATATATAAAAAAATATTAACGAAAAATAAATTAATTTATGCTTTTTTAATATATAAATGTGGATACTTTGATATAATTGGCCTATATTGAAAGTTTTTCAAATATTATGGCATTTAAATGCATAGAAAGGTAATTGGAGTGGAGGGGGAAGGCAATGCATAGCCCTATAATTATTTCCAACGTACTGTCCACCCTAAAAAAACCAATGAATTTTTAATTTCTGTCCTTGACGTTCAATCATTTTTCTTTAAAAGAAAAGGCTGATTGATAAATTAAAGAAAAAATGAGACCAGATCATGTTGTGTTGTTATGATGGATTAGCCTATTTTTCTATTTCTTTATAAATCGGAAAGTAGAGGCGTGTCCACAGAGCATTAAATAGGTAACAGAAAACATCGAGGATACAAAAAGTAAGTAAACGTTCGTGCCGTGTTTTTGAACAACTACAGCAAACACAGCCATATCTAACTCTGTATTTTGTAGTCAACAAAACAAATTGAGTCAATTTCTTGTTTCCTTCTTCTGAAAAAATATAACATTATTTAAAAAAATAAATGTTTGCTTTTTTTCAAAGGAAAATTGCTAATTCAGCTAATTGAACAAACCTTTAATTAAAAATCAAAGTCCCTCTGATAAATATAGTGCATTTTTTACGGTAAAGATTTGACAATATTACTGTGTAATTTAAAAAATATCGATTGATGAAAGTGCGTGCTGTGAGAAATAGGTCAAAAAAATATCAAGCAATCCTATTCCATTTAAAATATAAAAAAAAAACTAATTTAAGTACAAAATAGAATAAATTTTATTTTTTAAGGTACTTATTTAAAAAGAAATATATATGCAACATTTTATTATAAGTACTTGCGGTTGGAAGATACAATTTTGGAGAAGACAAAATTTTTGAACAAAATGTCAATTTTCAAAACATTCAGAGTGTTGAGCGACCTCTAAAACTTTTTCAAAATTTTTAAGTTTTATATCCAAATGCATTTTTAAAATACGAGAGCTCAACATTTCTAAAAAATATTTAGAAATGGATCTACCTATCTACTGACAATGTTTCTGCCTGTTTTCCCATAATGAGTGTTCTGAACATTGATTGGTTCTGATTTGGCTTCTGTTGAAGCTGTAAACTTTTGGCAACTACCATAATTAACAAATAACTCCATGATTGAAGAGAATTGGCTCACTGGCGCCTATAGGATTTTATTTTGGGGGTGTGGGCTTGGTTTTTGGATTTTTTTTTTGAAAAATAAACTTTTTGGAAAATTTAATTTTTTAGAAATAAAATTTCAAATATTAAATTTTTTGGAAAAAATGATCAAAAATTCATTGCTATTAACAAAAAATTAATTTTTTTTCTCAAAAATCCATAAGTGTGCTCAAAAAATTTCTAAAATTAATTTTTTAAAACAAAATTTTGGGAATGAACTATTATTCATGGAAAAAAAAATTCAAAACTCCATATTTATTCACCAAAAAATTTAATTTTTTTGAAAAAAATGTCAAAAACCCATCACTGTTAACAATTTTTTCAAAAATCCATAATTGTTCCAGAGACTAAAGTACTCCTTGGCTCATTTCATCATATTAAAAAAAAAGTTCAAGCTTGAGTACTTTAGTTTCTAGGCAAGAATATAGACTAAGGATGAGTATGCTCATGAAAAATGGAGAATAAGAGACAAATTTTATATAAATTTTAAAGCAACTTCATCGAATGGCTTTAAAAAAAAGGTGTTACACCTTTACTGAATTACACTTTATGTCAATGATCTTTTAATTTAATCAATTTAATGGTATTGAAAATCTCCAAGAAATGGCTCGATTTGTACAATTAATTTTGTTTTGGATCGATTAGAAATGAGAAAAGTAGGATAATTGGAGAAAAATATCAGATCCTTACTAATGTTATAATTAATTTATTGGATACACTATCTAAATTAGAATGTTTAACACAAAATTTACATATTTATAATATATATTAGGAGCGTATATATGTATTATAAAGTTACATATTAAAGAGAGAGAGATAGAGATTTTTGACAGAGAGTAAAGGGTAAAGTCCTTTCATTTGTCAATCCAATTTTGACATTAAAATAAAAGATGGTAGTTTGACGTTTCTTTAATCTAAATAAAAAAATAATTTCGTAAAAATAATAGGACCTCAAGATTTAAACTATATATATAAATACATTATTAGTTACTCATCTCTATTTTGTAAATTTTGAGAGGTTAAGAGTCATTTTTTTACAATATTCCGAAGGGCAAGGTTTTAGAACACATAATTGGCTGTCGATTGATAAGAAAAACATTATCCCAGTCGTCAATATGAGCACACAGTATGAGAAAAGGATTGAGATCGATAGCCGAGGCCATCACTACGAAAAAGACCATTTACTATGTATCCATGCGTTTGAAAATCGGGGAGAACCTAAGATACTCTAGGTAGGAAACCCTCCGTGTCTATTAACGACATGAAGTCGGCCTTCAAGAAAAAACCAAATTCCTCAATTGCTGTCAGGAAGATTCCCCATTAGTTACTCAGGAGGAAAATCTGCGGCGTATGGTTTGTTAACCATTTTGTGTGTTAAAAGGTTAAAGTTGTCCCAGTATATCTTTTATACAAGTTAGAATTTATGTATAAGTTTCAACTTGTAGAAATTGGGTATTATTTAATTACAATATGAATCATTCTAATTACCAACTATAAAATTGATACTATTTTCAAGAACACATTAAATGATAATCGTATTTGAACTGTCGATTGACCGTTAAAGAAAAACATTATCCCAGTCGTCAATATGAGCACACAGTATGAGAAAATGTTTATTGAGATCGTAGTGTAGCAAAAACTCATATGTTGGGGCACTCGTATCTCAAGGTATTACTGTAATCATTTTGATGTCCCTTGTAAGACCTTCAAATGCATATAGCGTTCAGAGTATTATAATTTTTTTTTTCTCCTTGTAAACTTTTTCAATTACTTACAACCATACTAAATAATAACAATATAAGAAATTCCACCCATTTTTAAAATAATTTATAGGTGTTCACTCCTCGGGTTCTTTTATTATTTATTAGTGAAAAAAAGTAACACTATTTAAAAAATAAGAAAAACTGAATCTACTCTAATTTATACATATGTATTAGGGTTTCTAGTTTCCTGGGATATTGTCTTTGAGCGGGATCCTACAAAAAAAAAAAAAAAAAAGAGGGGAGTAGTTTGTAATGAAAAAACCACCTTGAAAAATTAGAAAAGGAAAAACGGTTGTTGTGTTTGCGTTTACTTCATTTTGTTCATTATTTAATCGGTCAATTTGTGTGAATTTTTCCCTATGACATATGTATTACTGCCTATCTTTAGTGTAAATTGTTTTAAAAATGCATAATGAAATAAATATGTACATGTAGAAGCAATTTATATACAATATTTTCCCTATATCCTAACGCTATTTTAAATGTATAAGGTTCTCTTTTTTATAGCAGTAATTCATTTTTCCACCAAAAAGCTGATATGAACAAGTGTACCATATGAATCGCTCTCTCCTTCTTCTCGCAATCCCATTTTCTTCGCACTCTTTTTTTCATTACAAACTACTCAGCTCTACCCATAATATATATTCAATCATAATAGGTTTTTTTTTTAATAGTTTTTTTGTAGCCAAGTACAACCTTATTTCAAATTATTATTATATCATGAATCACATACTTGAACCTAAAATATAAAACATAAAAAAAAAATGATATTTGTTTGAAAATCTTTTTATAAATACAAGGTGTGTTGAAAAAGTAAGGTGACTTTGCAAATTTTGCAGGCAACGTAAATTTGGTATTTTTAAGTTAGAACAGTAGTCTTTACATAAATTTACTGTTTCAGCTATTTGATGTGTTTAATTTGTTTGTGTGAGGTATAACTGTATTTTGCGTGTTTGGCAATTGTTTGCTAATGAACAACATGGATCAAAGAATTTGAATCAAATTTTCTTTAAAAAATGAAATTAAGTGCTCCAAAACCTTTGAAATATTGACAGTGGAAAACGGTAAAACTGTTCTGAGTAAAAAAAATGCTCGTAAGTTGTACAAACTCTTTCAAGATGGGAGGGAAGATGCCAATTATGAGCCTCACTCTGGCTGTCCAAGCACGTCAACAACAGATGAAAACGTTGAAGGAGTGAAGAAAATTACAACCAGAGAAGTTGCTCAAGATATGTACATATCCATTGGCTCGTGTCAATTAAATTTTTTCTAACATTATGGGCATGATGACGAGTGTCAGGGAAGATTGTTCCGAAACTGCTTACTTTTGACCAAAGAATCGTCGTATGAGCATCGCTCATGAGTAGTTGAGAGACGTCAATGATTATCCTGAATTGCTCAAAAGGGTCATAACTTCTGACAAATCATGAGTATATGGTTATGATATCGAACCAAATCCCAATCGTCCCAATGGAAAAGCCCAATGAAGATAACAAAACTCACCGAACACGCAAAACACTTCTAACCGTGATGTCTCTCAAAAATTAGCTATGAAATCCCGGGAAAACAGGATCCCGAGATAAAAACTCTAATATGAGTCTAAGTAGAAACCTATTAAAAATACAAAAAAATATTCTTGGATTTTATTCAGTTAGTTTTTTTTTTTCAAATCAAGTAGTGATTAGTTATTTTTATCATGTCGGTAGGTTCTTATCAGATGGTTTTTATGTCAATGTAACCATAAATTATTATGTCTTTTTATTTTTTTGTTAAGGAACCTATGTATGTTTATTTATAACTTATACGATAGGGAGGGAGGTAAAATATTTTCTTATTGTTGTCTATATGATGTAAAATAGCTTCTGTAGATATTTTGAGGATGTGGAAAATAATGAAAGAAAAAACTGTAAATCCCCAAATCAGAAAATGAAAGGTCGTCGGCACTTAAATATAATCTAAGATAAATGGACAGACAATCACCTTTTATTCAAAAGGGATGTCAGAGGGTCCTCATGGCAAATAGGTAAAACGAAATTAAACATTCTGTAGACCAGTGTTTCTCAAACTTTTTTTTGGATTTAGTTATTGTCCTATATAACATGGGTTATTTCATGATTTATAGAAAGGTCACCGAACATCTTGTATAAGATGTAAAAATAAGACATATCCGGTCTAAAGAGATATTTCCTTCCCTCTAAAATAATTCATATTTTGTAACTATGAGTTGTGTAAGTCCTAGAAATCGGTGGCGTCTTTTTCTAGTTGGAAATCTGAACAGGACAATCCAAGTATTAAGTAATAACTAGTGCATATGGTCGTGAATGATGGAGAGTAACTTTGAGTTTTTACTCGGGTTTTTACTTTGGACTCGAAGTAGAATCGAGGATCGACATCGGAGTAATTTTAGCCTGAATGTCCTTGCTACATAAGGAATGGGATTCGTGTTTATTTCCTTCATCTCACAGCAGCTCTCAGCTGATCTAATACAACGTAATGAAAACTAAGCTGTTCTCCTCCAAATTGTTTGGATTCCAAAGTTCGTTTTTAGTGTCTTTTATTTTATAAACCGGCAAAATAAGTTTTCTACACACCTGGGCATTATGTAGTGTGACCAACCGTCTTATCTCCTCTAGATATGTTCTTTTTTTTATCCCTTATCCAGATACTATTTTATTAATTCACGAAATATCCTGTTTTATTAGTTATATCCATAGAGACAACAAAGGGATTTCAATTGGCATTTTATCATAGTAAGACTGTATTATAGTAAAATCTACACTTTGCAGCAATTACCATCAGCTATGGCACAGAGTAGGAATAAAAATACAGTATTAGCTTAAGATAGGAGTGCAACAACATACAAATTGTTATATAGATACAAGATGGCCAAAAGTTGCTGACGGAACTAGAGAGACACATTAACCTTCTTTTTTCCCCGAGTTATTTATTTTCAAATAAAATGTTTTGACATACGAACGAATTAAATTCATATTTGCTATTTTGTAACAATTGATATCACTTTAAAAATAAAAGGACGAAGTTGAATGCTTTACTTATTGTTCAAGATTTAGTTAAAGATGGTCAGGATTTTTATTGAATGACCCTGTACTGTAAATATCTTCATCTAAAATTATTTTTGTCATTTTCTGATGGTAGCTTGTACAATTGTCCCTTACCATTTAGAACTTGTACACAACATATTTATATATGTATATATAGCAAAATAATTTTGAAGACAACACATTTTCTTAGATTAATCTACCAAGTATTTTCCAGCATTTGTTTTCTAACCCTTAATTGATATTTTCAAAATGCATATAATTGGACATTTAAATTACTGACTTTGCTTATATAACTTTTTTTAAATGCAAAAAAAAAAAAAAAAAAAAAATTATGTATACATAGATGACAGATCGACAGAGAAGAGGCGTGGGGGAGAGTAAACGTATTAATGTTTTTAATTTTTTTCTACATACCTTATGAAGCTCCCCTTCCCTTGCTAATTAATTTTGATATTTGAAGGAAAAATTCTGACATTTATTAAATGCCAAATATTTATACATACAATAGGATCTACATAGCTTATGATACTCTGTCTACAGACCCACAACTCCTATGTAAGTCTTAAGTATGGATTACTTAGTGCCCCCTCCTCCAGTAAATTAAATATATTGAAGGAAAAAAAAAAGAAGTCTCCTTTGTACCTATTTGTATAATATTAGCCCCTCATTGATCCTTCTTCATGGCAACCCTTACAATATCCTACACATCTAAAGTATTTTTGTCAACCGATAATTTTTTACGAAGGCTTTCCATTTATTGTTATCATGAGTATTGTTGTGTCCGTCCATATTTATTCGGTCCAGTCTAGTCTTAAAAGCAGCCCTTGGTTATAAATAAAAACATTCATATCTTGACTCAACATATAGTGGATTTATAAACAAAAAAGTCCAGTTTCTTTACGCTAACATCGTATCTAAAGTTAGTTTGAGATCATTGGATCTAGAAACGTTGGAGAAAAAACGCATATGCAGGGGCGTCCACAGAGGGTGGCCTGGAGGGGCTGTAGCTCCCCCAAAAATAAAAATAAAGCAATTTTTGCTTTTTACTAGAAAATTTATATGTTTGTTCTGTAATGATGGTCCTTCAGCAAATTGTCTTTTGGCAAAAATATTTTTAGCCAATTGTCCTGGAACCTTTTTTGTAAAATTTTGTATAGTAATCAGATTAAATTGAATGTTATGGGTCGGATTATAGAGCTCAGACGAAGCAAGACTCGTGTGCTCAAAAAACACATCCCTAGTAAATATATAATATATGTAAGTATGAAGTTATTCAATTTCTGATCTCTGCTTCATTTTTCATACTGAAAGGTCTTTTTCTACTTTTTTTTAATGATTATTACATACATATATACAAACATCTACCAACTGATTATTATGACTTTTCTGTTTGTATAGCAGTGCCTATCTGAGCGTGTATATGTGCCTATAGAAGTATAATAATAACAATACAATCTACATACATATACCTTTTTTATGGCTTTGAGTGTGTATATAGTATAGGAACATAATTCAAATGAAGTATGTATATCCGTTTCTTTGACAAGCAAGGAGAAAAATAAATTGGTTTAACTCAGAAATAGTTGTTGTTTCTTTCGCATTTTTTGAAGGATGTTTTTAAAAGACCACATCTTATTGGGTTACATATTTTTGGTCTAAATTATGTGTGTATGAACACGAGGTGTGTTTAAATAGAGAGCTAACTTTTCAAATTTCGTAGGCAATATACATTTAATATGGTCGATTTTTTTATGTTGGAACACTCGCCACAAACATAGATTTATTGATTTAGCTATATAATATGTTGAGTGTGTTTGTGAGAGACGCAACGGTATTTTGCGTGTTCGAGGATTTTTTCCTATTGAAAAAATTGATCAAATAATTTACATCGAATTTCTGTAAAAAAGGAAAGTAAGTGCTCCAAAACACTTGGAATGTTGACAATGAGATACGGTGAAACTGTGTTGAGTAAAAAAATTGCTTACAAATAGTATAAACGTGTCCAATATGGCACGAAAAATGCCAATAACGAGCCTCTCTTTTGGACGTTTTAATCACCTTTTTTTCTTGACTATCGCGGCGTAGTGCATCAAGGATTCTTACCATATGGTCGTATGATCAATAAAGAGTGTGATCTTGAAGTTATAAGCCGCTTACGAGAAGCAAAACGAAGAAAACGTCCAGAATTTTGGAAAAACAATTCATTGCTTTTGCATCATGATAATGCCCCCAACTCACTCATCTTTGCTTGTGATAATTTTTTTGGGCAAAAACAACACCACAATCATGACTCAGCCACCATATTCACTGGATTTGGCCCCATGTGACTTTTTCTTGTTCCCAAAACTGAACATACCTTTGCCAGGATTGAGAGATAAAGACTACATCACTAGAAGTGCTCAAGGCTATACCGAAAAGTATTTATGAGAAGTGCTTCGAAGATTAGAAAAAGCGTTGGCTCAAATGTATTGCATCTTAGGAGGATTACTTTTAAGGGAACAACATGATAAATATTGAGGAATAAACAAATATTTTTTCCAAAAAGTACAAAGTCACCTAACATTTGAATACAACTCGTATGTACAGAGTGGGGACATTTTTTTTAAAGGTCCATTATAGTCCCATACAGCCAATAAGAACAAAAAGTTATGTAGCAACAATGGGGTTGACTTCTGGCCTGCCTCCATGTAATGTGACCCTCCTCCAGCCCCTGAACTTTGCAGTTTAGGGTGTCTTGGATTCGCTCCGAGCTACCATTATGACACGTCCTTCATCGTCAAAAGCTGCCAATCTATTCGCCGGCGTGGATATATTGAACAATAGAATGATATCATAAAATAGTTTTGAGTTTTCTATTCTTGACTTCATAAATATCATGGTTTTTCATAATTTATTAATTATTTACTCAAGGTTTTGGGTCCACGCTCTGTGTGTTGTTTAACTCTTGCAACTTGTATAAGCAGATCTTACAAGCTTCAATTGAAATGTCTATTTTAATTATGTCTGTCATTTTAATTAACGTATTATAGTCATTGAGTTTATCATTTCAACTTTGATATTTCAAAATTGCGATTAGTATAACTGTATCCAATTCACTTCATAGTTGTTTATAAGTAATTTTTGTCAAAAAAAAAAAAAAAAAAAAATCATAGATGACACTGCAATTAATATATCGACGACCATCCTTGGAATATCCAATCCTCATTACAAGTAGAACTCTAAATTCTTTAATTAATAAAATTCATTTCATTTTTGGGAAAATTGTGGCATTCTCTTAAACGAATTACATGTTGTACACGGCGTAAAATCAATCTTGAACAAAAATAAATCCCATTCTTTTACTCTATATACACATTACTGGGCAGCAAAAAGTGGACTCTCCAGCCCCTTGGCCTTCATGACCTCTCTCAGAAGTTTCCATGGGGGTCCTTAAATATTAAGGAAATCCCAAATCGCCCTTCACAGCCCTATTGATGGTCCTAGCAGCCAGGGAGAAGTCGTTGGCTAGGCGATTCATCGATTTGGTGGAGTCCTCTTTGATCCCTCTTTAAATGGTGCACTCCACTTCCTGTTTGGAGAGGTCTTCTCTATCTTTCTTAGTCTTGGCCACACTGAAAATCAGGGTCTTGGAGTACTTAACAATGTCCATAATCCTCGCTGCCTCCACTTTAGGATTGCCTTTTGGCTTTTTGCTCACTCAAGATGAACAGAGGACTAAATGTTTATTATAGTTTGCTTATGTACAAGGGATGGTTGAACCAGAATGTCTAAAAATAATCAGTAAACCTTCTCATATGAATGAGAAAGCTTACATTAATTAACAGTCTACGTTTTGCTATCAAACCAATATATATTTTATATATGTATACAGGAGAATATTCCATATGAATATTTGAGTCAATTATATGATTTGTATTCATAGTTATGAGATGAGTTAAGATAGCCAATAACTTTGACAATGTTTAAAACCTTTATTTAATTTAAGAGACTTATATTGGCCCCAATATGGCCATTCAAATAAAACCTGTCCATTTCTCATACATTTATTGTCATGATCAATTTTCTCTACTTATGTACAATTTTCGTCACACCCAAAGGGTTAATATAAGAATAATTTTTTGATGGAAATTGACGAATATTCGTAAAAGAATACAAATATATTTCACACTCCATTTTGAGAAAATACATTTTAGCTTGCTTTGGTGCTAACGAGCCCGACAGCTAAGTTTAAAAATGATGTTTTTTACACAATAAGTATGTATGACACATTGTGTGTCTCGTTGCATTTTTATAAAAAATCCCCAAAATCAGTTGCTATTGATTAGGCAATTTTACGGAACTGTAATAGTAAGAAATTGTCCAGAGCTCTTTACAAGATCTTATTCGTATTCAGACAATCCACGTTCAGAAACATAATAAGAGACGAGATAAGTATAGAAAGGACTGCTGACAATGAAATGCTGAGTAAATTTTTATATTAATAGAATAACGCTTTGATATAGGGTGTTTTTTTGTTTGTTTTTTTGTCAGCTGTCAAATTTCTACTCCTTTTGTCTTTTTTTCTATACATTTATACCTTGAATGAAATCGAACTGGATCGTTTGAAGAACTATGAGCAATTCATTGCAAGTTTTTGGTCTAATTGATACCTCCACTTTCAAAAAGGAAAATAAAAGCTAATAATACCTTTGCAAAATTTTAGGATGGTTAGATATCTTCGAGCCAGTAGTGAAATATCCCTTGAAGTCGTACTAAACAAAGTCTGTTTCTTTAAGCTAGAAAGAGTCAACTGACGAAAGCAGCTTAAGAAGAAGTATATTTTATTTATGTTTATCACAAAAGTTGAGTAATTCAATACCCCATACCCTATAATTTTTGTATGCTGAAGGTTTTTGGGATTTTTTTCATAAAAATCTTCATTGTATCTCTCAATCTTTCCTTTAAAAAGCGAGAAATAAGAAAGATTTCAAATTATGATAATTGATAATTAATTTGCTATAATAAACAAAACTGGATATGTTTTCTAATTAATAGCATGAATAACATATCGTGATTTAGTGTAAGTTAAGTATATCAATACTCATGACAGGTGTTGTATCGGTCTATATTCTGGACTGAAGACTGCAGTACCGTCCTATTCAGTTTCTGTCTCCTACAGTTCAGTCCTGCACATATGTACTAAAGACTTATAAAATAAAAGGGATGTGATTTTTGTAGACAAAAAATACTATTTACAGATTAGAAAAGGAAAAACCATTGCTCTTTTTATATTCATTATTTAATTGATCGTCGTGGTGTTAACATCTCTCTCTAAAAGAAGAATTCCCACCTACCTTTGGATAATTCTTAATGCATAATAAAATAAATATATATAGTATGTATATCAATATAATTACACAGGCAGCTGATATTAACACGGGCCTTAATTCAATAATGCCAGAAGCAGTGACGCAGTTGCAAACTCCTTTTTTTGTAAGTCTATTTTAGGTACTATCACACATGGAATCCAAAATGATCGAACAATTCAGTCTGAAATTTAGCAAGTAGATGTATAAATTAACCAAGCATGTTCCTCTGATATTTTTTTAAGCCTCCGAGGTTATTAAGAGCCTGTTTTTGACTAAAATAAAGCTCATTTTCATTCTTAATTTTTAAATTTTATTTCCTTCTCTCTGTTTATTTTCTTCTACCTTCATTTTTTGTTTATATTCCCTATTATTCAGCCCTGTAACTAGAGCACACTCTGCAAATATATAGATAAAATAAACCTATTTATATAAGTAATTATATAACGGTTTGATAATTATTAGGGCTAATTCCCCCAAATAATGTAAGCTAGCAACGCCCCCGACCATAAGTATCACTCCTGCTTTCTCATCGCACTCACCAAAAATCCCATCTCTACTTAGTAAGATGGATCAGTTTTGGTTATTGAGTACTTTTTTTTAAAAGATGTTGCTGCATGTAATAAAAGGTAGTACATGGATTTGAGTTTTCTCTTATTTACCCTTTTTGGCAAAAACAGGCAATTTATATATATATATCTTTTTTTTCGGATTATAAATAATTATTTATTTTTCAACATACTACATTATTAATTATATTTCAAGACTATACTTTTTAATTAACTGAGAAAAAATGTAAAAAAAAAAAAATGAATTACAAATAAATCATAAGATTTTTTGATAATACCACAAGTTACGTTTTCCTTTGTTAGATTTTATTAGGTTATTAAAATGTTTTGATTGGATAGTAGGAGTAACATAACCAAAAATAATATAAAATTATTAGGACTATTAAAGAATTTATATCAATATATATAACAAGATTTATAAGCTTCGGATAATAAAAAAGCCAACTAATAATTATAGACATTTTATACAGGCAAACCTCCGTTAGCGTTGTAATTGGTATATTATTTATGAAAACAAAAAATATAACAAAAAAAAAAAAAATAGAATAATTGTATTATAGAAAAAGAAATTGGGACTTTTCTACTCAAGACAATTATATTCCAAACCTGATTGAAAATAAAAGCACATAAAAGACGGAGACTCAGTCACCTTGAGTACTTGTTTGACTCAGAGTAAAATTGAGGATCGACACCGAAGTAATTATTTCCTGTGTTCTTGGGTGATTTCCTTTAGTCCTTCGTGACAGCTCCTTACAGCTGATCTAAAGAAATGTCATGACACCTAAGCTGCTCTTCTCCTAAACTTCTTCAACTTTTCAGTGTTACCATGTGTATTTTCGGTTACTTTTTACTAAAATGCTCATATGTGATATTACATTTTTAACAAGAATTGGTAGAAATTGATTTAGCTTTAGTACTAGTCGAGAAAATGATACTTGAACGTGATAAACGATTTTCCATTCACACACTCCAAGCAGTTGGGCGTCTCTAGGACCACCGTTTACGCCGTCAGCAAGTCCAAACCGTTGGAGGGAAGAAGGGATCTGTCAAAAAGGTCAAATCGGACCAATAGGAGTTAATGAGAACAACTTAGGTCAATATCCTCAAGTCCATGAGTACCCATGCAAGATATCTCGAAGTTTAACACCAGACATCCAGAGAACTATAAAAAGGGTGTAGAAAGAGCTTTGTGTGGGTGGAGAGCTCTCTTTTGAGACCAGCTCTTCCATTGCAAGACACTTTTTAATTAGTCTTTTGAGTTATTTTGAACTCTTTTTTTTTTTTTGACACTTTCGGCCCCCCCTAGAGCCCTGATCCCAATCCCCTCAACTATACATTTTGAGTAAATGCTAAGGGGACAGCTTTTAGTGTCCGTCAACCAAACACTGATGCCCTCAAATCCACTTGTCAGACAGTGCTGCGGCTCCATGACAGAGTACTACATCTACAGCAGATGTCAGGCCTTCCGCAGTTCCCTGAAAGCCATCATTGTCTCTAAGAGCGGCTATATTAATGATTAAGAGAGCTCACATACACATCTACTGATATTGTTGAAATACTATTGTTGATAAATAAATTATACCTTGTTGAAGTTTAAAATTCAAAGTATTCAGATTTGACTGACCACTTGTATTTTAATATAAAATAGAAACTCTGGAAATCGTTATAATAGATTGAAAGTGTGAATCCTTAGAATGATTCTTAAATAGTCGTCGTTGTGTCCAGAAGAGGAAGAATAAAATATAAGGAATTTGAAATGGAACACGATGGAATTTATACAAATGACGCACTCAAAAGCGTATTTACATATTTGGAAAAAGAGAGAGAGAGAAAGAACTACGAAGGTAGGTCCTCTCAAGTTAAATGACAATCTTAAATAAGAAGCAAAACAAAACTTGTAAATGAACAATGAGCAATATAAAAAGAATGATTTATGCAGATTCCGTGGAGGATAAAATCATTTTAGAAAAGAAGGGATATTACCAAATAGTAATGCATATCCATCAATTGTAAATTATAACTCATAAATAAATTGTCAAATGGACGTGTCTGGGAAAGGATCATGTCTTTGTACTGTATTTGTGAGACTCGCAGAACAGAAAACCCCTGTATAATATATATATGATGTGTACAAAACATGAGATAAACAATGCTAAATGAAGGATTTATAGTATTTGGGATGAGGATAATTCATGAACTATTGATACATTAATGGTGTTCTTTTTTACTTTTTTAATACAAATTAATAAAATATAAGTATTCTATGGCACACTATAAAGTTAAATGCCTACAGTTGCATTACTCATCAATACATAATAACCACATAATTTGAATCAATTATAATAAAATGATAGTATCAAATAATAGTTTAAAATTAGAATGAACAATGTTGTCATTAAATAATCCATTTTAAAATGAAGAAATTGCGACTTGAATAATTTGATTATACAATATATATATATATTGTATAAGAGTGTACCGAAATGACAAAAGTTCCGAATTTGGTATCCCATGATATTTTTTATTCTATTCATATAAACAAAAGAAAATAACCTACAAATGTCCGAAAAAAGTCCTTCAGTTTTGAGTTGGAAATGTGTAAAATATGGAAGAAAAAAACAATGTTTCCATGTTATTCCTTGTAAATTATCGAGCTCAATACAGGACTTTTATAAAACTAAGTATTATAAACTAAATGTAAATTTTCAATAATATTTGATCCTCATTGGCCTTGTTTGCCTCACGTAATGAGTATTTTAGTCCTAAAGATGTCACAATTAAATAAATACACTCTTTTGGCACAAAATAGTTCGTGCAGATATTTTGATGTTTTTTCTTACAATTTTACTAATCGAATCTCGTTTTTGAATACCAATTGTGTAATATATTATCATCAAATATACTGTCAGGTCTCATGTATGCCAAGTAAGAATCCTTATCATAACTATTAATCATATTAGTCTACAACTTTCTTGAAATTAAAATGGCTATTACTACACAAAAAATGGCCTAAGGCCCTCAATCTTTGCCAAAGGCAGTTCTTTATTGTCCCAGAATAATTTGTGGTGGAGAAAATTTAATTTAAACCAAAATTATGACTGTTTACTGTACAATATGCTTATATCTAAGCAAACAAACAAACAAAACAAAAAAAAACAGGCAGAGTCCTCAAAATAGCATTTTAAAAATTAAATACAAAAAAATTCTGCAAAATCCTTATTAATATCCTGTCGTCGTCATTATCTTTAATTGCCTCCAACAAATCCCTAGTTGGGTATACGACCTAGTAGTCAGGTGGATTTAATTCATAGAATCAATCAAATAATAATAGCTAATCATGAATCCGTGAGTTTAATTCCATTCCGTGGCTGCTCTTGTTTTTCAAATCATGATTCAACGTTTCTTTTAAAAGACTCATTCGTTATGATATGATTATTATTTATATATTATTATTTTTTTAGTTGTTGTTCGACGTGAATGAGTTTGCATATTTTTTTCATAATGAGTTTGATGATGACGTTTTTATGATGTCTAACAAAGTGTTTCATTTGGCTTACCTAATTAAAAAATATCCTTCTATATCAATGGCTCCCAACCTTTCAAATATAGCGACTCATTTTAAAACAAGTAATCAGGAAACGACTCCAATTCTTAAAATATCATATATATAAACATTATTTTATTTTTTGTAAAAAAAAAACTGCCATATATTGCGAATAGGATTTACAGATTATTTACAATTGCTTGAAGTAACTATATATTCCATAAACTCTTCAATTCACTCGTTTGCCATGATTTTTGAGGTCATTAAGAAGACTCTTATAACAATTTGGATTCAAGTTTCTCCTCAAATCTCTTGACTTCCGACCAACAGCCTTGACCGCCAATGACAAGGTATTCTTACTATTCTCAGGAAAATATAGGTTCTAAGTGAAGAAAAAAAATCAAGCAGATGCTGTCAAATTTTTGATAAATCTCGTTAAATATTGACTAATTTAGTAATACTGGTAGGATGAGAAACAACTGTGCACAGCTGACATTTAGTGTCATAGTATGAATTAATTTAACTGTTTTGATATATTTTTTACAGTGTTTTATATAATATTCACATTCATCTCAAAATCAATTAACGACTCCATGCCGTAGGTATCGCGACCCTATTGGGAACCACTGTCCTATATGATTCATTCAGTATATTTTATCATATATGTAACTTTAGTATTAGTGTTGAAGGTCAAAGGAGGAAATGTCCATTTTGCAAAAGTTATGTTCTAATCAATGAAAAAATGCACTTCGTGGGCTGTAACTCAATTTACATATTATTATGTAAACTCCCACGAAGATATCCCGATGAAAAAAGGGTAAGTGATATTTTTGACTACACATAGTTTGTACATGACTCATAGTATGATAGTCGCATATAGCATATATTTGAAAGAGGGGTTAATATGGAATAAACCCAATTATATTATGACCACGCTATATTTAAATGAGTATGTTTAAGAGACAGAGGTGAGGAAAAACCTCATACTACAAGCCGAGTATCAAGTCTTCAGAATATAAAAGGCCGCTGATATTATTCAGTAGAACTATATGTCTTCCTCCACCTTCTCCTCGTGGTCTTTTTTTCCATACATACATGTCAACTCTAAGTATTACTTATTACTTTTTTTATAAATAAAAAAGAATAATTTATGAAATAGGTATGACGTATCAAGTGAGACGAGATAATCGACTATGGGTATTTTTGTATTAGCCACGTAAAACTCTGCGTGGTCAATGTGTTAAAATAATAGACTATTGTTCCAGCAGCTAACTCCAACCCAGAACAGATCCAAATCCGATAATCAAAAGAGTCACACTAGGCTCACAACGTTCCCAACCCCTGTTAAAAATTGAAATCATTTTAGAGTTCAAGTCGAGCTACGAGTCATAGTTTTCGGTTCCAAGTCAAGTCTCTACTTTTTGATTTTGTAATCAAGTCCAGTAGCAAGTAATTTTTAATTATATTGCATTAATTTAAAATAAACTTTAAAGTATAAAATATTCCAGTAATACAACAAAGGTACTGATGAGTGATGAGCATAAGTGCCTCAACTATGAGGCTGGATGGTACTTGTTTTTTCGGTAATATGCAGGTATTTCTTACATTGATGTTTCGGTTACAAGTACCACTCATAACCATACATACCTATTAAGTATTCATATAAGTTATTATTTTATTTACTAAACATAGTAGTTTATTCGGTATTTTTTGGCTACAGTTTGCAAACAAATCATTCAATACCCATAAATGGCATAACATTGAAAACAACGATCCTATAAATATATGATCATTTTATGGAGGATGTATTGTCTCTAAAACCTTTTTTGATCTTACTTTTTACGAAAGAGAAAATATATTCTTGTATAAAGTTATTTTAATATTCACAAATGGCACACCAATGGAAACTTCGGTCCTATGAAACAACGTGTATATGGAGTTTCATGGTCTCTAAAGACTTTTTGAAGTGAACTTTTCCCAGAAAAGAAAATATTCTTTATTAATTGTTTTTTTTATATTTTTGGCCATAGTTTGCAAACTACTTATTCTTTGCCTACATGAGACATATTTTTTATTATCTACGATCCTATACGACATTACTTAAATAACATAAAAAATTAGACCGTAATTTGTTGTCAGCTATATATATTTTTCTAATTATTTCCTGATTATCAGGGTTATGAACGTTAATTAGCTAAATGCAATTTAGTTCTTGATAAATTGGAAACAACTTTCAATTATAATAACTAAGCTGTTCTCCTCCAAAACATTCTTCAAAGTGTGAGGGTTACCATGTTGATTTTCGATTTATGCATTTCTAACATTCCCAAAATCCTCACGATTTCCATCACTGTTACTCACATAGAGAGCCCTGTGAAAATAATGATCAGCATGCACCATTTATTTAGCTACAAACTTACACTCCCCCTAGCAGACAATATATATTTTTAGTTTGCTTTAGTTCTATTAATTTTTTAGAGGACTTGTAGTTGTATCTTAAATTTTTTACCCCCTTACTTTCTACCGATATATGTATATTGCAAACTTATATTTCCATTAATACAACAAATGAAATATCATCGGTAATTTACGGTCTGATGTATTAAAGTAAGCCTTTATTACATGTTTTTAAATGATTAAATCTGCAATGAATGACTCCCAATCTTTCTAATTAAAAAGAATATTTCAAAATATCCCCCAACGTATAAATGTATATATACTTAGTAATCATTATTTTGCAGCGCCTCCCATTTTTGCAAATCTGTCACTAATCTCGGATCCCTTCACTGTACAATCAGATAAGAAAATAAGAAGTATGTATATAACAAAAAAAAGATTTGTAATAGTGATCATTTTAAGAAAACCAGTGACTACGTCATGATACTGCGAGATTTATATGCAGCAAATCTATCTATTCATGAGATAAAGGATTTACATTATGTATATACTATAATATCTAAAAAATGAATGAATAGACTTCAATTATTTTTTGTGGACTTACTTGTGTTAGTCTTATATTATTCGCCATTATTATTATTGCAATTGAAAACCATAGAAAATCCAAATGAGTTAAATGAATGAGCGTAACAATTAAGGATATGCATATAGGCTTATCCAAGGTCGCATCAATTAGTAAACCCATTCATAGGGAAATTTCCCTGGAGGTATTTAAAACTTTTAACTCTTCATGGAGCCATGGGCATTTTGTACAGAAAAAATACAATTTTGAGATTATACAAAAAAGTTTAAGATATTACTGTTTTTTTTTGTTTGTTTTTTTAAATTACGTTCATTCTTTGATAGATTGTCGTGGTGATTAGATATTTCTCTCTAATAGATGAAGTCTCGCTTACCTTTTTGTGATATGTTCGTTTTTGGTTTATTCACAGAGATATATACATACACGAGATGACAAAGATACTATATTATATATACTGGAATACTCCAGAAGGAAGAGAGAATTACGAGTATATCTAGTTTAAGACCGTTGCAAAGGGTCATGGTGCTGCCACCTTTTGATACTTTACGTGTCCCATGATCTTCATTATATTTACAGAAAGATCTATTCAGCCAATTAAATTTATAGCAGTTTTGGCTTTATTAATACATAAACAAATAATCGTCAGGGAAAAAAAAGGAAGATTCAAGCTATTACCACTATTTAACTCATAGACTCTGAGTTTTTTTTCTTCAAAAATGCATCTCTATTTTTTTTTAAACCCAAGCTTGAATAAGATTTCGAATATATACCTATTATCTCACCAAAGTTAAGAGCTGAAGGCAATGAAACAGCATTTTGTATGCCTTGTCACTAGTATTGGATAGGTCCTAGGACTTATTTCCTAATCACCCCTTTTCAGTTTTTTATCCGTCTGATATTTTTTTCTATTCAAGGGTCCTTTCTCCTATAGCCCTGAGACATGACTCATTAGATCTTATTTTTGACCCTACTGTCTTTGGCACCAAGTTAAGAGGAAGAATATATGTTTTAAATGTGATTAGATTTGGTAGAATTTAGTTTGCCTTCCTTGTAAAATTATTTGACATAGTGTTACTATTCCAAAAATTTTCGATTATGACTGAACAAAACATGAAAATGTAGAATATACGTATAATAGCTACTACACCTTCTTAAGTAATAATAAGATGCCACATTAAATAGTTTGATTTAATCAAAGTAATGTGCAATTATTATTCATAACTTTAGTACTTGATATTCCTAATTAATTTAATGAGAGGATATTTAAATATACTTATATACATCTTCAGCCTCTTAGGTATAAACACAAACTATGTAGGCTTGGCGTTCCTTCTTGAATATCGTACTTAGAATCTTATTAGAGTTAGATTTAAACGAAATGGTTTTTTAAACAAATGCATTATGTTCGTACTAAGTATACCTAGGATCGTCAAAACTGAGTAATTGGGATTTGACGGTAGGTGAGGCTTTAATCAAATAATAAGGAAAACTTTAACAAACAGGGAAGCTTCGAAAATTTATACATATTATGCACGTTTTTTATGATATTGAGAGAATTTTGATAAAAATACTAATTGAAGCGAGAATGAGTGGTCGGGCCAAGGCACAGGTTGGACATTCCTGCTAATAACCTATGGGACATGAACGTTGTTCACTTATATTAGTTTGTAAGTAAAGCGACAGAAAGTGGCACCATCTTCCGGTAAAATAATACATCTTTTATAAATGATAATATTATTTAATATATAATATAGGTGTATATTACTCACATAGAGGGGCAGTGAAAATTCTTCCTAGCATGCGCCATTTTTTAAGCAACTAGATACAGACTGTCACATATATTTGCGGGAAATATATATTTTTTAATTGTTCATGCCCTATTGCCCAGAAAAACATTGTTAGCAACAGTACATTCCGTGTCAACGGAATCTCGCTTTTTGTGATATAAGGGAGGACGTTATTTATATTTTTTTTCTCCTTGTGTAGAATTTACCTTGTTAATTCAATTAAGAAAGTAAACTCATGGAGGTTGTGCTGTTAGTTATTGAGGAGCATTCATGTGTTTATCAACCCCCTAGCGGACAAAAATATTGTCGTTTAACCTTATATATTTGGACAAACATTGATCACATGGTCATCGTTTCGCTCCTTGCTTTGTATCTTTGGAAATAACTGCGACATTGGATAGCTACTATATACCTCTAGGCCTTTTTGCTTTAATTTTTTGCTGAGGAAAGGCTGAGTGATGTCAAAAATATTTCAATGTGATTGTCAGTGTCAAGTTTCGATATTTGTAATAAGTAATGGGCCTTGCAAGTGTTGTGTAGGTCCTTATTTTTTGGTCCAGTCCAGTCTTAGAACCAATCCTATCGGTCCTTGGACTTATTCCTAAAAATGTTTCGGGTTTATTTTCCAGATAAGAGATATATAATACGTGTATTGCACATATCATGCAAAAAAATAATCCTTTTTTCATTATAGTACAATATATTACATACATATATTAGAATTACTTCGTTATATAATTTATTCTATTATTTAAGGGAATAATAGAAAAAAGGAAATACAGGGTACACTCTCTTGGGCACTCAGTGACACGTTCCTTCACAAGGTTAGGAAGGAATTTGAGAACTCTAAAGGTAATTTTGAGGCAACAACAATGCGGGTTGAACTCAAAGGTCAAATTGACCGTGTAAGGACGCCGGAATTTGTGGCCAGAATCCAGCAAATCTTCAATGAGATCCCATGGAAGTCCATTATGGTAATTTATCGAAATGGAAGAATCAAATGACTCCAATTCAATTTTTACGACTTCATATAGCGTTGAATTTTGGCCTCCAAACCCCTCCAGATCTGAATCTAATGTATTTTTTTGTCTGGGGCACGATCGAATGACAAACCAACCATTACACCCTGTAACACCCAAGGTTGACATATCAGTCGGATCAAGAAGGAATTTCAGGATTCGCCAAGAGACCCAGTGGCGAAGGCCTGCTTGCGCTTCCGGCCTCGTATATATACTGTAATTTAAGGCTGGAGGTTATTTTATTGAATGAAATAAATTAGAATCCATCAAGCTATCAGACTCTGATTTTATTTTTTTTAATCTGATAACTAATTGGTGAAAAATTCCATTTGAAATCTCCCTTTGGCGGACAGATAGCTTGCAGACCCAGTACACACTCAATCGATTTTACATTTTAAAAGGACCGAAAACTGGATGTAGCCGGACTGGACTGGGGTCGTCGGCCCTTAAAAAGTACGGACACAATACTAGTCGTTGCCCCACATTATTTTAAAGCTTATTTCCAACAGGACAATTGTTTCGCTACCCACCCATTTGTGGTTTTTGAGACAGGGAATGATTGAGATAGTCAATAAAGATATATTGATCGTGATATACATAATGTACCTATTTAAATAGGTATAAATCAAATGATACGGGTCTAATGGACAATATGTTCAAAATAATTCCTACCTAGATGGGATCCTTGTGCATATGTTTTTTTATCCTTTCACGTGTATAGCCTTAAAACATACAGTCATCTAGGTCATAAAAGTAATTCATAGCCTAAAGAAAAGTCTTTTTTACATTTGTTATGTACACATTATACACATACACCATAGTAATCGTTATAACCGTATTAATTAAATTTGATTTACCTCTGGTGAAGAATTAACCTTGTTGTCTTATCAAGTAGAGACAAGTGTTCCAATATTTGTATATAATTTAACACATTGGTTTAATAATGATTAAAAAATTACATACGTTCGTAAAGTGAAATGACGTAATTCTGTATGCTACATATTACTAAGAAATATCTTTCAAAAAACAAATTGTTAAACTACATATTATATATGTTTGTAATAAATCTCTTTTAATTTATATTTTATCTACTTACGGATACTTTTAATTTATCGACTTCAGAAAATAGGGACATACTTGCAATAAATATATCAAAATATATATTGCAAAAATATAATCTTATAGCTTTTATTATTGACATATTATTTACTAATTTAAGTACATTTATTCCATATCTAAATAAGGTTTTTTAATTATTAGGAAAACTTTGTCAAATATGTGCCATCTTTAATAAAATAGCAATTCACATTTTTTTGATATATTGTAAATATTTATTACAACTAACTTATCCTTCCAAATACTTCATTTTTTTTGTTTTTGACGCCAGAAAGGCGTTACCTCACTAAGACAAAAATTTACATCGTATTTTATTGTTATTCGTCAATTTTGATGCTTCTTTTCCCTTTATCGGTGCTCTAAATGTTGATTGATTGTACTCAAATTAGCTCTTGTAAAACTTTAAACAATTCTAAACAATTTTAAATAATTAATCCATATTTGGAAAAATTGGTTCACTGCTACCAACTAATTTTGGGCTTTTATTTCCGTTTCTCTATTGAAAGGAAGGGCTGCAAAGTACAATATTGCGTTTTCTAAATAGAGGTTTTTAAATTGTATAATTTAGTAGATATCCTCTACCTCAGAGGTACTGTTTACGTTAGTCAAAACTCAGACTGATCGAAGGCGCTGTTGTCGCTCGAAAATAATATTATCCGCCTGTATGTTGTAAAATACACCGAAAATTAACATGGTACCCCTGATAATTTTGAAGAATGTTTGAGAGAAGAGCAGCATAGCTGTCATTCATTAAATTGGCTGCGAGTAGCTGTGAGATTAAGGAAATAAACACAAATCCCACTCCGAATCAGGCAAGAATATATGCAAAAATTACTTTGCTGTAGATCCTCAAATCTACTCCAGGCCCAACAAGGACTTACACCTATAAATCGGTAAAAAGACATGAGAGTTATTTTTGTCTTTTATGCACTAGGGGTTGTTTTATACTTATAGTTCTCTCTTTAAGAAATAAAGAATAATGATAGCAGCTTTAGAAAATAAAAATATATTTATTCAGGTAGCAACATCAAAAAGCCGAGACCTCTCCTTTTATAATAATATAGAAGTCTATGATAACACGTATTTAATTAATAAAGTTGGGGGTATATTTTGATGTAATAAGTTTTATTATCAATTTAGCCTATAAATTTAACTGTTTTCTACATATTAACTTATAACTTCGTTGTTGTTGTTGTTGTAGTATGCAATACTACCAGCAATAGCTGACTGGATAGCGCGTATTTAAACCTGAGTTCTTCTAAAAATAAACTGAAAATGCCCAAAATCAGTTTGTCATTACCCAATTCCTTTTTGCAAAAATGGGATTATTATTTCACTACGAGTATGATACTTGGTAATGGTTCATAACATCTTTACAAGATATAATTCAAATTCAACAAGTAAAGGATGTTAAGAGCCCTGAGAATGGGAAAAGTAATAGAAAAATTGACAGCTGATAAATAAGTAGACTGAAATTCTTATGTTCTCTAGGTAACACCGTGTATTAGCTCATTCCCTATAATGTGACCCACTTGTGGCTCACATTATGTTTTACTAATCTGCGAAGTGCATCACATTTGGGCCACAGTACAATTTTTTTGATGCGATGTGAACCTATATATATATATGTATGTGAACCTAACGATGTGAACACTTTTTATTGCAACATATTATAGAAAAAATCACCTTTAATAAGATAGCTTAAGGCTAACTGAAGATATACACAAAACAATGAGTCGCAGTACAGGAATATACGAGTCTGAACCTATCGCAGGGATCGTGTTAACATGCAAATTTAAACTGTTTATTGTCAACTGTCGATTTTTCTACTTCTTTTCCACTTAGTAGTGTTTTAGTAGTAGAAGAAGATTTGAGATCAATTGGCTAACTACTAACTAATTTTGGGCCTTTATTATTTTCGTTTTTGTAGAAAAGGTTAGAATAGACAACAAAAATCATATCTATCTAAAAAAGAAATCAATAATATTGTTCCATGTCTATATGATACAGACAATGCACTCAATGAGAATGAGTTTGGGCTTATATTACCTAAATATTTCCTTGATTAAAATCCAAGTTAGTTATTAATATTTTTATTACGAGATGTATAGTGTATTCTTAGATGGAGGTATGAATGTAAAATATACAATGACAATTCAAAAATGATATTATATTAGTTAAACGTATAGTTTGAATTATAATATGAATTTGATTTGTCGAATAGTGTTTTAATGTGATGTTAGGCTATTTGAAGCTTTAAATAATTTAATTTTTATATGAATAAAAAGCCTTTTTTTCGTTAAGCTTAAGGAAAACGCAAATAACTCCACGAATAATGGTGCTAGAGAACTAAAATTTTCCATTATATCCAAAGTCATGCAGGAATTATTAATTGGTGAGATCTGTCCAAATCAAGTAATTGTACCCATATTTATTCTGGAAACATAAAGCTAAAAAAAATGCAGGCGATTTTCATCACAAAAAAATCAATCTTTGTGATTTTGTGGTCCCATTGTTGCTGTAACAATCTCCTCATTTCTGTTAAGTAATGGTCGTATGGAGAAGAAGAGGTTTTTTTAATTTTCAATCACCAAGGTACAGAAACTGCAGTATTTATTTGCCATTTCTGAATTGTAAGTGTAGAGTGACAATATCTGAACTGCCTTTTGTTCATAAGAAGTAAACGGATTCCTCAATACTGTTTTAGAATCAATACCTATTCATTTGATGTAATTCAAGTTTCACTGCTTTTTTTATGGGATCAAATTGTATTCAATTCAGTAGTAAAGTTTATTTTAAAGCCATTTAATAATGTTTCTTCAAGATTTAATTGAAATTTGTCCATAAAAATATCAACTAGAAGCCTTCAATTATGTTGCAATTTGCAAGATCAGTGAAAAAGTTCCATTGATAAACTTGCAGTGTTAATTTATGAATTTGATAAGTTAATCCAACGATGCAAATGCTTAAAATAAATACGTAATAGATCGAAAATAATTTCACTAATGGACATGCTACGTTATTTCAAGTATCGGATAAGGAATTATTAACTCTGCATATAGGTACTAAATAAATAGATGTTGTTAAGACGAGCTACAAAAATGCCTCATTTCAAATATATCTTATTCATGATGTCATAAAGATAAAATACACTGACGAGATTTTTATGTATATGTAGAAGTATAAAAATATGAAATGTATTTCTTTTTAACACAAAGATTTCGACTCTGTTAGACAAGAAAAAATATTTATAGCCATGATTACATTACTTCAAGGACTAAAGTTAATTAAAAATTCGCAAGATTTTTTTTTCTTCTTCTTAATTTATATTTTTTTTAAACAACAGCGCGACTATCATAGAACATATTATAACAAAAATTTATTCAAAATATGCTAATTTAAATAAATACATAGATGGATATAGCGTTTTGGTCAAAACGCATTTTACATCTTCAAGGTTTTCTTAAAAGAGATCTACAAAAAAAAAAAAACTTCTGGGAAATAAAAAAAGAATTTGAATGTTTTTTTTTATTTGATAAAATAGACTGAAGTTGATTTTTGTTTTATATACAATGTAGGTATTAGTTGTTCTAATGTAATTCCAGAGTTTACACATTTGTTTATGGAAGGTTGCAAAGTCAATTTTCTTCATTATGCAAATATTTAGCTCATAACAATTTATATAAAAATTTTTGCGAAGGAAAAGGATAATTACTTTTTAAGGAAACAATTTTTTTAATAGCAATTATTCTTCCATTTTTTAATACAAGGAATATAAATGTTTTTAGGAAAAGAGTTTCAAAAACTTATCTAAAGAAAATACTATATAATAAACAATGTTAGCTTTGTTTATGTTTATTTTTGGAGAAAGGTTGCGAGATACAAGAAAGATAACACCATGAATGATATACTTAAAACAGTATTTCTACACAAACCTTTCTTAACAAAAAGGATGGGGCTTTTAGGGGTTCCGGGCAAATTCATTATCATGCAAGGTTTTATATTTACAAGTGGCAACTTTTGAAATGCCTCTGATAGCTCATTCTTTGGTAACCCTCTACATATACTGTCCATTATACTCTTGTTCCTCTTTACTTTTTAGTGTCGGGAATGTGAACCCGTCAAACTCCGATTGCCCCTTACGAATCTGTGAATATCCCCACATACTTTTACTAAATGAAGAATGGTCCGATATTTGGGAAGGAATACTTAATTGACTAAGTACCAATTAAAATTTCAGGCCTTTTTTATATTCTCTCCTTTTGAAGGATGCATTAAAGATTGCCATGTGAATAAAAAAGGGGGATTGGACTAATCTATCTATCTACGTTTAACAAATGAGTATTTGACATTAATGTGCAAGTTAATCATGCTAATTATAATAGTAATAATGATGATGAGATAATGAAGTCATTAAGTACCTCTATGTAGGTATATTAATGTACATATCTACTTGCATAATGACATTTACATCTAAGTCTATTTAGGTGAACATACTAACGGTGAGTCTCATCTTTCTAGATATTATTAATTAATTGTTGTGATAAAAGAGATCTCTGCGTGCGCAGACAAGTTGGCCTTATATATTGCTCCCTAGAGTGCGAATATGTATATATGAGTTACTACAATAAGCCTAGGTTAATAAAAATACAAGGTTAGACCATCATGTAACCGGGCTTATCAGAAATTTCAATCTGAATTATTGTACCGACTCCTGGGCAAGACAGGCAGATTTTGACAAAACACACAATCAAATGGACTATGACGTCACTATTGCTAGAATTTTCAATTTAATGTATCGCACCTGCTGGGCAGGATAAACAGATTTTGAAAAAACACTCAACTACTCATCTACTATGACGTAAATATTAAAAGCGTGGTGGAAGTCAAACATCAGTCGTATACTCGTTATAGTATACCTTGTATTTCTACTAACTTTGCAAAAAGCTGATTGCTTAGAAAATCAGGGTTTTTTTAATGTTCGTTTAATTGGCCAGATGGAGTTGCACTGATGGAGTATTACAATTAGTCCAACTGACCTAGGAACTGTCTTTGAAGTATATATTAAGAATATGTATTCCCTCCTATAGGAACAACGTAGTATGGAACTATTGATGAAAATCGTGTGTATTTCGGGCATGTTAAAAAAACAAAAATCAACATGGTAGCCCTGAAAATTTAAAGAATGTTTTGGAGGAGAGAAGCTTAGCTGTCATGACGTCTCTTTCAATCAGCTACAATCACCTGTGACTAGTGAGGGGGAGAAGGAAAAAACAAGGCCAAGGCAAGAAATACTCCAATGTCGATCCTCAATTCTACTCTGAGTCCAAACGAAACTTACAATTATAATTCAACAACAAATCCTCAAGGTTCCTCTCCGTCTTTTATGACTATACATCCAGGTTTAATCAGGTTTTGAATGTGTTGAATTATAATCAATATATAGACCCTACGCAGATTAAGTTCCAGGGAATAATTTCTCCCGAGTGTGTTGTCTATTGAGCTACGTCGTTCCATTTTAAACTAAATTTTGATAACTTATGACCTCATATTTCCCCCTTGATTAGCCTCAATGTAAAATGACGTCATGGATCATTTTTGGGCAATATTTGTTTACTTCTTCCCACCGCATATAGATTTAAACGAATCTCCCGGCGTAAGTATTGTTTTTACCTTCCAATTAATTTCAAATCTCCATTTGTCAACAGATGAGCTTATTCAACACCCCTCATGTAGATAAGATCTTGGGATTAAGATTTGGAAATAGATAAAGGATATATTTGGATACAGAGCTGTATTTGAATTCAACTTTACCGAGTCAAGTACAAGTCCTATAAAAAATTATTCAAGTCTGTACTCGAATACTACAGCTCTGATTGGATAATATATCAATTAAGTCCAACTTGTCTGAGCAAGCGTGATCCCTATATGGGGAGAGGGACTATATTTAGGTACAATTTAAATATGCAATACACTAAAAAGGAATTGAAGAGCAAAAATAAACAAGTACATTAGCTGTCACAAAACAAGCATAGCTGTGTGTACTAAAAAATTTTGATATATTGAAAAATTTCTTTAAGTGAGGTAAATAATAAGATTGATTATGATTAGTAGCATTTAAACAAATATAGTTGACTGAAAAAACTATGTGAGCAACATTAGTAGGATGGATATTATAAAATATATTAGTAGACATATCTTTCATACATCTACTAATATATATTTACAATGGGCCATTCAATTTGGATATTCTTCTTTGATCCGTTTCATTATCCTAAAATTGACGTTTGATGAAAAAAAGAGAAAAAATTGGAAAATTATTGAGGAAAGGAAAGATATTTCTGTTGATCATCAATTTTTATTTGTGAAATTTATATTCAAACCAATTTCTACAAACTTAATTTTATTTACGAATCCAATAATCCATTGAAAATACATTTTTTTGAACCATAAAAAAACGAAAGTGCAATTTTCACCGATTTCTTATTTTTCTCCTAACTCTTTCAATTTTGAATACACTTAAAAAACGTCCGTTTTCGTATCTTTATTTTTTGAGACGCCAGGCACTTTTTGATTTATAGTTCAGCCCTTTATGTGGTCCCATTGAGCTCAAAAAAACAACTTTTGTGTTTTGGGTATAGAAATGAGCCTCCCTTAAATTACTCCCCACTCCCCTAAAAATGAAAATCCGTAGCCCCGTCTTAGCCTAACAGGGTTCAAAAGAGGCACCCATACAAAATTTCAACCTCCTAGGTCCAATGGTGTGGGCACTCATAAATGACACAAACCAAATCCATTTTATTTATACGAGTATACAGATAATATTATTTCCGTTTTTCATAACCCAGATCCCTAATTTTACATCTCGGGGCAATACACCGTAAGATCTAAAATTTAATCAATTTTAAGAGTGTAACAGCTCCTTCAAATAATAAATTAAATTGTCCATTAATAGTAAATATATTAAGTTAAAGAAAAGAAAAATTGAATATTTTGACGACTATTGTATTGTACGTAGAAAAACATTTTCTCTAGTTCCTATCCTCCTCTCCTGTAACCCATAGTATATTTAGAAAAGGATAAGTGATTTTTCACGAAACCTCGTACCAACTTAAATACTTCCTTTGAAAACACACGGTAATATTTATTCCAATAACATTAAATTTTGTACCTATATTTGTCTTAGTTGTAGACCATTTAATTGACTTTCAAGGTCATATAATAAAATGAATATTTATTAAGACTGACTATTAACTAATTTTTTTTAAATTTTTGATTTTGGATATTCATAAATATAACTCAGCAGGACCAGTGAAAATTGGAAGTCTTGAATTAATTTTCAAACCTAATTTAAACGTTTTTTTTAATTGACTAAAACTATCTAATTTTCTTCTTGACAATGTACAGGCACTGTCAGATTTAGAAGGAACAAACATATTGTATATATAGAAACATTTGTTTTGAAACAGTAGTTGTTGTCAAACTTTTCAAAAATTTGTCAAAAAATGAAACTCTGTTTTCAAAACCTGTAATATTTAAAGGTCCTTTTTTTAAATTAAAAATATCATAGCGAAATAAATATATAGAGGCGACAAGTTATTTTTTAAAAGTTATCGTAGAAGCGGCTGCTAGACTTTACACGCATTTAACCATATCCAACCTCATATTCATGCATTTAATAAGATTGAATATATGTATGAATTAGTAAATAACTCCTTATTCAATTCTTAATTTATTATGGCACATTATTATATTGCTATATTATTGATAGGTGATAGATATTATATTACTTTTCACATACATAATTAGAAAAAATAATATTATATTTTTTTTTTCCTGCTTGAATTGAATGAAACACTGAATGACACTTTTCCTAAACAATATGTTTTGACATATTGTTTAAATCTCCACAAAGATGAGACTCCAATTGTTTTCTTTTAGACAAACGTAACATATTATAAAGCTTTCAACAATAAATAAATGTTCTTCTTCGAATCTACTAACATAAAAAAATAAAAATCTAGCATAAAAAAATATAAACTGTCCCCAAAATTTGAAAGGTAACCTTTCTTTGTTAACACACCTTGTATACTTCTTGCTACAATTATTATTTGATATTTTATTTTTACTAATTCACTAGGATCGTTGAATTTAGACGTACATTAACATACTTGAATTCACATCCTTTAATTTGGCTTTTAATTTCTCTTGCTTATATGAATTAGCATATTTTTTTTAATTAATTCAAAACTTTTTGGCTTTATCAACAACATATTTATATCTCAAACATATTTTTTAGGATGTTAATAGAAAAAAGAGCTTTTTGATTTAGAGGGGATAACTTGCATATTTCTTATATTGTATCTTTAAATCTAATGATGGTTCATATAGAGTCAAACTTTACATTTTTAAAGGATTTCCCCTTTATTTTTTTCCCTTTTATGTTGAGTTAATTCGGATTACTTCACCAAAGAAGTATAATTTGGGTGTCACCTATTCATCACAATTAAATATTCTATATTTTGATAGTCAATGAATAACAAATTGGACTTATTTGATCTTTTTTAAATGATTTTTTTAGTTTAATTGGAGGTCTTAAAGTTATTCATCTATGAATCAGAGAACAGCTTAACCCTAGGACATGAAGTTGGTTGATAACTTCTGGATGATTGAAGTCATTTGCAATCAATTGCTTTAAGTCTCAGAAAGATGTTCTCGTATTAAACAGTATTCTACATTTTTTTCTTTAATTAAAATAGTTTTTTGTTAGTTTATATTGAATAAAAGACTAGGTAATTGCTGAAATTGGTAGACCAATTGCTTCCTTTGACACCCCGTCTCTTATCCCTTGATATATTTATTAAAATCTTGAAAATGTATAGAAAAAATATTATTAATAGAAAATAGAATATACAATGGTTTATCAATTCGAATAAAATATTCATTCTATTTAAAAATAAATTTACCTTTTCACATCTCAAAATAATATGTTTCCTAATTATCTTTCATTCAATATTAAATTTAGAAATAGAATATTTTTGTAAATTTTATACCATACAACTCTATTTTATTAATTACAAAATTCATAAAAATGATGGAAACTTCTAAAGAGAGGTAAAAACTTTCAATACCTAGTAATTTAAATTTGTTTGTTCTATTGATTTCTTATTAATTAACTCTATATTCAAGTTTTTCAATTACTCTATATTTCTATATTACTGTATTTGGAATCCCAATGATGTCATCGGCTATGAGAACTGAAAACTAATTGCACTTTTATTGGTAAATTTTTTTAACAAATTCTTCCTTTGTTTTATACTTCAAATCGGATATTGTGACCTACACTTGACAGGAACTTGGATAGAGTTTTATTCACAGACACATAGTTACAGCATAAGTTACGTAAGATAAATATCACCAAAGACAATTTATTTATTACAATCGTAGTCACATATTCAAATGTCATTGTATCATACTAGAAAAATGCACATAAAAATTCGTTGACAGAGCCTATAAGTCACTTTTTATGGTTCTTATAACTTGGCTTGATACATTGGAAGTATGAATTCACAGTCCTACATAAACAACTTTGAGAATTGAAGTCCTTTATTTAATTACGTAATGAAACCTTGTGATGATTAACTCGTTAATACTGTCACTGCCTTGTATTTTTTTTTTCAGCTATTCCCTGTCTTCATATAATCTCCGCCCCCGATATTCACTCCTCGTCTTAGAGGACATATGCATCGGCTTTCAAGTATTTTTATAAATATTGTTTGATCTAAGGTTTCTATCTCTTTAACGTGTGAGTCAATGGGTTACGCTTCACATTCCATGCCTTATTAAGGTCCTCTTTCTACAGCAAAAACGGCTAAAGTGATTTATTTTTTTATTGTTGAGACTATCTTGACAGAAATACGGTTGAGTATAATCTTTTGAAGGAAACCAGACAAAGTATGTCCAAATTCATCTTTTTAACAACAAATGTTTCCACGTTTTAACAGTAATATGATTAATACCATTCACCTTTTTATCGCATATCTCTTCAATGACTTCCTCTTGGAGGCTGTTTGAACACTCGTGAGGATTTCATCATTTTCTTTGCAAGAAAATTTGAGGAAATTTTTGTGGTTGACTGCAAATTTGCTGAGGATGATTCAAAAGTTATTTATTGCCTTACAAATTGTTAATATTTTATTCAGAGTGTCAAATTTTGAACTTGTAACGACAAAAAGTTATTCACAACTTCTACTGAAAAAGTAATTATGAGCTATTGAGCCCAAAACTATCTTTCCCCATCCTGAAGAAAAAAAATTAGTCACTTACGGAATACCGGACTTGACAAAAGGGTGTAATGTTTGTTTGCCACTGGAGTATCTATGATCAAGTATCAAACGTTTTTAAACCAAAAAAAAATACTCTCCAGCTAAGAATCACTGCACTGGAATGAAAATGTATATTTTGTATCAACTGTTGATTTGTCAACTCTTACCACTTATGAGTATTTTAACTAGTACACTTTTTGAACTCAAATTACATCAAGTAAAGCGGTGAATATCCTTACTACTAAGTGAAGAATAGTCCCACAGTTGGGATGAATAAAGACATTTACCATTTTAATATTATAACAATTTTGTGACCGGTCATTTTGTTGGATTACATATTCACATAAAAGGTTTGCAGCAAAATTACCTAGAACCAATAATTTTGTACCTCTTTTTTTTCTCTTTTTTTGGAGGATAGCTTGAGAGAGTCAATGTAGATCCCATCGTGGAAAATGTCTTACAAATTATCATATTATTTTTTGATTTAATTTTTATAAGGTATACTACATATATACATTCTACCGATTTGATCAATACCTACAATTATCTACCTATAGACAGATCTACATACAAATTTACAAATAAGGATGCGAGGTTATCTACTCCATGAAGATGTATACATATATTAGTAGACAGCCAGCGGCGACCTCTTCACCCCAAAAATGTGTTTGCTTATGTGTCGATTGTTTTTATATCATAATAATAAAAGTATGGGGAGATTATAGATATAGGTAATATAAAATATGTAATATTTTGGATTCAATGAATTGGAAATGTATGTTTTATGTTTTGTATCTTTCTTTTTACAGTTTTTGTTTCTGGTTCAAAGGTGAGGATCATCATTTATTGGCGATGATGAATCCGTAAAAGGTTGGAAACATGATTTAAACAATATAAAAGTAAAAAGAATGATACTTTGAGCACTAAAGCATATGATAACAAGTTAGAAAATATTATTATGTCAAAAGTTCAACATATTTTGACGAACAAATGATTGTATTTATATTCTCTCTAGTAGGGGAAGACGGTTGCATCAGTTTTCTCGTACAACAAAAGCTGTAGCCGCAAAATTTAAAATTTGTATAATATAATACGGATTATTTTGGCAAAACATCAATTATTTTTGTCAACTTTTGTCGCAGATATTGCATACAACGGATTTCAAGGAGTAAAAGTAATTTTTTGAAAGTGAAATATTCTTGTAATTCATGATGCAGTCAGTGATTCATTGTATTCACTTATATCATTTGAATGATTGATTGTTTTTCTATTAGATATTTAATATAATTTATCAAGATTAAAAACTACTTCAGTGAGAAGATATGGTAGATATTGTAACGTTCACTACAAAGGGAACAATTTGCAATAATTGTTTGCAATTTTCCTCATATTGGTGACTCTTCTTTATTATTTCATGGTACTGGCCGGCCGAAAAGTTCGTTGGCTTACATAGTAAAAGACATTCATTTGCCAAAATTCGATTTTTTTATTCAATGTAGGTATTTTCCAGGGCAATACAATGACTATAGCAGCCATACAATTTTCCGATCCTAATTTTATTTTAGTCTCAAAATAGCCCTCATTTTCGCGATTGTCTCTTCATTACCACTGAGTTTTTTTGTTTGTTTTTTCAGTCAAGTCTTCTTTTCTAGGTCTGCAAGCAGAAAAAAATCAATGGTAGCCAGATATGTAGAATACAGTGGAGGAAGAAGCAATTTGTTGACTAAGTCTGCCATTGTTTTCAATAATTGGAGACACGATGCATTGTCTTGATTTTCTTCTTCAAATTTGGTCTGATTTTTTTCGTTATTTGATCCTTCAAAACATCAATACTGCCACCTAATAATCTCTTTTGCTGGTTTGACCCTTTTCGATGTAATCAACGAATATTATACTATGCACATCCCAGAATACCTTGCCAGCTGACCGCGCCTGTGGTTCTTTCCACGCTTCGGATTCAGTTCATCGCGTACAGTCAACTCGGCTGACTGCCGATTAGACTATGGAGTATACTGATGGAGCCACGTTTTATCTCATATTGTCTAAAAAATCATATTTATTATGGTTTAAGTTCGTTAAAATTTGTATCATGAACACGTTGTTACTTTTGATCTATTTTGTGTTTTGCTCGGTGACTATTTTGCACACAGTTTTTGCATGTCCAATATTAATACACGTCATGCCCAACATCTTCATTTGATATCTGTAGAGTCTCAGCTACGTTGATCAACTTCACTTTACGTTCATTCAAAAATATTTTGTGGACTTTTGTGATGTTTTGTTTGGTAACTGTCTCTTTCGGACGTCGACTTTGAGCATCATCTTCAACGCTCATTTCGCCTAGTTTAAATTTAGCAAACCATTTTTAAACGGTTGAATTTTTTCACTCACAATACTAAGTCTAACGAACCAATTATCAAAAGCTGACAAACTTCTAAGAATATTAGCTTGAAGATAACTAAAAATTATTTGATTGAATTCTAGTGGCGCTATCTATGTGTCAATCTACGAAATTATGTATACCTCACAGCAAACATTTTTGTTAGCTAGAGAAAAGCCTTCAATAGGCTTATGAGAGCAAATATCTTATTATACTTTTAATTAAATCCATTGATATAGATAATAATTCCACTCCTTAAATGTCTATGTGTGTCTGTAAAATATTACTTGGTCTAGTATTCTTAATTTCTAAATCAAATTCGATATTTTTCAACTGTTGCAAACATCCATGGAAAAACTGACGAGGATAATTTAGTTGCAATTTCTATTAAAAACTACTGACAGGTACAACCTTTAAGTAGTTTCAAACTTGCTTTATGAAATTTTGGGATATCTGAATCAAACTAATTGCGTAGACCGGATTTACCTGCACAACCCTGTAGTTATTCTTCGTTTCCATTAAGACATGATTGTTGATTTCTTATCGCATTTATGTATATATATATATATATGCCATTTTATTATTTCTATGAATAAATTTTTGTTATCATATACAAATGTACGAGAATATCCACGCTTTTAATATAACATTACTAAGCAATATTATAATCAAAGGTAAAAATCCAATGTGGAATGGGCATGTTAAAAAAATCAACATGGTAACCCTAACAATTTGAAGAATGTTTTGGAAGAGGAGAGGAAGAATAATACTCTTGAGGTGTCATTAGATCAGCTACAATCAGCTATGATAAGAGAGGAAGGAAAAAAAGGATATAAACAATGATATTTGCCAGTATAACTCCAACATCGATCTCCAATTATACTCCGAGGACTTACAATTATAACTCCACAACGAATCCTAAGGGTTACGCTCCGTCTTTTATGAGGACACACGAACGTTCAAGCAGGTTTTAAATATAAATAATTGGGTATATTTAGAAAAGGATGTTCACTACTCAGGAATTAAATAATAATGACAACTGCTAAGAAAAATAGAATTCGTTCCTTATACTACCAATTAAAAATTAACGGGCCAGCTAAAAAACACACCGGATTTACAACTATGATTATAACGAAGTATCAAATAAAATACTATGTAGGATTTTAATATTATGAAATATATTTATAAAAATTCTATAGAAATAATATTACAATGATAGTCTGGAAGTACCAAAGAGATAAATAGTAGTCAGTATGTATTTATTTTGTCTGTTTTTTTTGCCTAACGACTAACTAATTTCGACCATTTTTTCTGTTCGTTTTTGGAAAAAAAGGTTGGCTGATAGAATAAAGTTAATGGGGTGAAATAGCTATTAGTATAACTCGCTTAAAGTATATTTTGTGTAGTGAAAATATAACATAAATGTCATAAGTAAGTATTTATTATTTACTATCTTATCCTGGAATTTCCCGGGATATGACTTCAGTATAATTTCCCGGGAAATGAGAAACCTTAATGAGAACTGACAGTAGTGATGAATTTTGAAACTTGTTTTTAAATAGGTTAATTAAGTGAGGCAGGATTTGATGTCTTCCTGTTTCGACTGACCTCCTTTAATATTAGTGTTGTTGTTAATATTTTTATTAGATTTGGATCGTGTCTTTAGGTAAAGTCATTTGAGTAGAAGGAGTAATAATGTACATATATGTATAAGTAATATACATATAAAAGAAGGGAAAACCTGTTTTGTGACCTTTTTTTGCCTTCTTTTTGTAAGCTACAAATATAGGTACATACAATGTAGGGAAGTTCATTCCTACTTCCTTTGATTCTGACCATGAAAATCAGAGCCATCACATCATCTTCTTTTTATGAATTCACAAACATCATTATCATGTACCTTTTTAGAGAATCAATGATTCAAAATGAACAACGTCAAGGACTCTCCTTTGTTCAAAAGAAGCCTTTTAGTGTTCTATTCTATTGATGGAATTTGAGTAATTTTTTAAGCGAAATCGCAGTTTGAATAATAATTGATTAAATCATTCACACCTCAATACACAGTATTTATAAAAATAAATATATAAATATTCATATCTACATCTGTCACCAGAGGGCATTGTATTACATACATAGGATTTTTACCTATTGATAATAGATAACACGTTGTTACTTTTATTGCAACCTTACTCCAAAAAAAATATACCTAAAAAAGGGTCCAAAATCAATTTGTAGTTAATTCATTCTTCCAAATTATGGAATGATTATTTAATAAATGTCTCAAATTATTTACAACTTAACAAGAACTAATTCGAATTAAACCAACCAACATTCAGAACAGAGTGTATATTTTTGTGTAAGTAATGTAACACCGTGATAGAGAGACAAAGTTTTACTTGAAGGCCCCATATTGCATGATTTCATGTTAGCTGTTACTGGTGAGATTTATGTTATTCTTTTATCGGCCTTTGCAGTACTATTAGACTTTCAAATTTATTTATGCATATTATAAAGTTCCCTTTCCAACAGCTGACCTAAAATCATGCGATTAGAGCAGGTTCAAGTAATCTATAATCAATCTATGAATATATCAGTTCTATCCCTGTTATTGGTCTTTGAAAAAGTCTAAATTTATAAAGCGCCCACTACAAGACATCCTTTTCACTAATGTTTTAGTAAAGTAATAGTTGTAGTAAAAAGTTCTGAGTGTTTTTTTGCTTTATTTTGACTATAAAATTAACATAGTTAGGATTATCCGATTAGAAATGGTTCGAAACGGGTTTCTGACTAATTTTCAGTTCATGAGCAATAGAATATGTGCTCACATGCCTCCATCTCGACAATATTTTATCGACATTTTCAATGATTGGCCTACCAAAGGGTACCTCATCTTCGACGTCCAAATTATCAGAACAGGATTGTTGGAACCACCGCTTTGCTGTTGCATTCGATAATGTATTGGGTATATAAACATCATTCACATTGGTCGTAGTTATACTGAAGAGTGTATCAAATTTTCTCTTTTTTTTTTTTGCTTTCATTTTTGGAACGCTGTAACATACAACTGGCTTCACCAAACACAAAACTGTAGACGAGCTTTTTTTAAGTGAATTCTTAAGCTTTTTATTTATCCTAATATTTATACCCAGTGTTTTGTCATTCCTTATTTATTCGGTCAAGTACAGTTGAATCTGAGGGCAGTTGGTCCTTCGGACTCTCAGTAATAGAACTGATTAAATGAAAAGAAATCAAGTTGAGTGACGTCATAAAGGACAGAACTTTATAAGTTTTAGGACTGATATGTAGTACTGAACTGGATCTAACTGAGAGTGAACTGGACTGCAATCGCAATTTCTAGATAAGGATAGACACAACCCTATTTATGGTTATTATTTATACCTCTTGTTTCCTAAAGAGTTCCATTGAGATTTTCCCCCATACAAGTTATTTATAATCTATAAAAAATCCACATAAATTTTGAATCCTTCATCTATGGCCAAGGTTGACAATTTTGCTTCTTGTGAAACCCTTCGCCGGGTCTTTTATATTTTTATCACATCACATTAAAACTTTTTTAAAAAGCATTCTTTCGATAGAATCAGCTCTTATCAAGGTTTTTATAAATCAAATATGGAGATAGCCATAGTAAAAAAGTTGTAAGCTAAATCAATAATAATCAAACCCTTATAACTTCACGCTAAAATTTTGGAATTCTTTATATCATGTATAAAGAAACATTTCATCAAAATTTTGTCAAAGTTGGAGTTGGTTGTGTGATGCTTGTCTCACGTTCATATGGAATCACCAATAAATACAAATTAATAATCAGTAAAATTTAAATAATAATATCAGAACGCACACAAAGGAATAATTATAAATAGTCACACAACTACTACACATAAAAAAAACACGCATACATTACGCATATTTGTATAGAATTTGTGTATAATAATAGTATTTATTATATATTTTCATTCCCTAGGTCAACCTTGATTTAAATTAATGACCAACATTGAGCATATTTTATTTAATATTCGACCCATTGGCGAAGTAACCAAAAAAAAAAGATTATAAGTACATACATATTGTATATAATATGTAGTAAGCAGGAGGACTCCGTTTTGTTATACGGACACAGATTAAGTATATATATATATATGGATCCTTAATTCTCTAGTTTATATACGGAGTGGGGACTCGAAACATGCAGTGGTATTTAATTATGTTTTTATCCCCGTTTTTTTAAATTAGACTTCTTAATTACACACCCAAACGAGAGTTGAACCAAATATAAACAAGTTTTGTTTTTATCACATGTCTCTAAGGATAAAAATGTCGGAGCAACAGCAAAAAAAACAATGCAGATACGATCTCCTCTGTGCCGGTGTGAGTGCTGAGAAGGCTGCAGAGATTGTTGGCATCTCCATCTATTACAGCTCATATAGCCAAGAAGAATTAAACTTTTGCAGCAACAATATAACTGACTTCTATCCTGCCTCCATGTGGCACTCCTCCCGACATAACCTCAACCCCCTGGATGATGGAGCTTAGACCGTCTCGGAGAAGAATGTCGGCCACACTTATCATCCAAATTTGGATTCCTCCAAGATACCATAATGACAGCGTGGTACACCATGGACACATCATTCATCGTCAAGAACTGTCAATATGTTCGCCGGCTTGTCAAGGCTGTTATTGCTTCCACCTATGGAATAAAAAATATAGCTAAATATAATATTTAAACTTATCCCAAAGTGGGTTGGAGCTGTCTTTTCTTGATTATTTAAAAATTAAGTTTTTCGTAATTTAACTTGTTTTTACAGGTTTTCGATCATCACTCTGATTGTTAGTACCAGTAATAAGTATTTATTACTTGAAAACACATCCCAGATATATAAAAAAAGATCATATATCTTTTAAAAGTGGGGTTTTTAAAAATAAAAAAATGAATATCATGAAAAAAATAAGTCAAATAAATTAAAAAAGGTAAAGAAAGGCATTCGAAAATAAAGAAGAACATTCTTTACTTTTTTTTTCTACCAAATAATGGCCATTTGAAAAAATGAAAAGGGATCTGCAAGTTATTTTCTAAAAAGTGAAAATATTTATTTAAAATTAAAAATTTTAAGGAGAAAGAAATAAAACAGCCCCACTCATGCAAAAACCAACCCTGTCAACAGCTGATATGAGACTCAAATGAAACTTCGTCACTCTTTATATTGTCTATCGTTGGTACCAAAAAATAAACTGGGTTTGTCAGCAACATGGAATAGTTCTTTGTTTAACCATTCAAACCAAACTGCTTTATCCGGGTTTGTTACGTAATAACCACATTCAACATTCATTTACACACAAAATAAAATATTGCAAATGCGTGTTTTGGGTGGGTTTTTGATTCCATTCTTACATACAATTAGTACCTTCAATCCTCATTTCAAATCCGATTAAATGAATATTATTTTCCCTGCCGCTATCTGTTACCTTTAGTTTAATTAATTATTTTCGATCTCTATCATTAGGTAATAACTAAGAGATTTTTGTGAAATGTCATTAAGTGTTGTCTTTAAAGAAGAAAAGGTTGTTATTTTTACTATTTTTTATCATTATCTTTGAAATAAAGACTTTCCCAAGAAAAAAAAGTTACGTGACATATTTAAACATTCGTCAAAAAGGTGTGCTATTGTGAATGTCTTCCTATCAGGGCATTTGAAGGACGTCTCTTAATGAGATGGAGCTTCCAAGGATTTTTGCGGACGATGAAACTAAATACATTTATTGAAACATCTAATTCTATAATTAGATGGCAGAAATGGTGTTGAATTTTTTTTTTAAATGTCTGCGTTTGGTCCAGTGACAAAATCATTTTTTTATTTTTAAAAACGAATTTGTAGCCAAACATACATATATTCTTATCTAATCAATATTGTATCAGGTTACCTGTAAATTATGAAGAAGAGATAAACGCTTTGTACTTACATTATATAAAATACATAAAGCTGATATGTTATGCATTTCCCCACTTCAATGGTTTACCTGGACCTTTGCATTCATTACTTTATATTACTTGACTTATGAATAAGATCTTTGCATTCATTATTAGAACAACATAACAACATAAAGAGAGACGCTTGAGGTTGCTAAGTCAAAGTCTAAACCTCATACTTAAAAGAAAAGGTGATTTCTTTATTCAAAATAACGAAGTAAAATACATAATACCATGCGGCCCTTAACTCAAAAAGCAAAATTTTAATTTTAATTATAGAACAAATAATAGAAGTCAACAAAATTTACAATTTATTGCCCTCTAATTGACATTCACAGTCTGATCTTAATAGCTTCTATATTTTAAAAAACATACAAATGATCTTTATATACACAAAAATCTGGTTTTGTGGCCTTCAAAAACTGCTGGTTTGAAAATATTTTTTTTCCCAAATCTTAATTATTTAGAGTTATTATCCATTTAAAAATATGAAAATCAAAGGAAATATAATTTGCAGTTACAAGTTCCTAGATTCAAAATATTTATAAATATTCATGTATCCTTTTCTGAATCTGAGAAAATGCCTTATAAATATTAAATCTCCCTTTTTTTGATTACAATGCCCCAAAAATAGTAACTTTTGACATTAAAAGGTTATTTTCATGGGTTTGAAGTAAAACAATCAAACATAAACTATCTCAATTCAAAAGAAATATTGTCAACTTCTATCAACAAATTATTCGGATCAGTCCTTGGGATCAAATCCAAACTGTACTTAAAATAGCAATAATTCATCTCATCGTCACAAAAGGTCCAGCCCTAAATATTATGAAGCTCTATGCAAAAGGGATTGCTCAGGGCCAAAATCCAATCTGGGGAGGGATGATGATCATTACTAATACCAGGGTTTTTTTTTCAACGTGTGAGCGTCATGGGACAAACATAAACGTGTGAGGCTCTTCTATTTTCTTTTTTCCCTTTTGATTTTTTTTTTTAACTTTTAACTTAAATAGTTGATTCTTTAAACAGCGTTATTTAACTATACATTAACTAGTTAATTTTTTATTAATCAAAATTAACTTTTAACTCAACTAGTTAATTTTTAAAATGACATTATATTAACTTCAACTTAAGTTGATTAAGTTAAAGTTTTAGTGAAAATCCGAGGAGACGTCGTTGAACGTGCTTAATTCCACCTTAGCCTCTTCCGGTAGTTATCATATGAGGCAAGCTTCCCTTGCATTACTTTTTCGCTTCAAAACGGAAGTTGTTGGGAGTTTGAATCTGTATATTTTGTTGATTGTTCAATTGGAAGTGGAGAAAACAGACTGAAAAAATAATCTTTATTATGTTGCTTTGATAAATCTCTCAATTGACTCTTACTTAATTAGTTATTTTTTAATATCAAAATTAACATTAACTTAACCAAGGTTGGGTAAATTAAATTACTCTAAATGTAATTAACTTAAACTTAACTAGCTAGAAAAAAATTAGCTAGTTAATTTTTATAGAAAACGAAATTAACTTTAACTGAACTAGTTATAAAAAAATAAAAATCACCTTTAACGTAATCAGTTAGAAAGATAAGTTAACTTGCCCATCACTGAAATAAAAGGATAATAATAACAGCTTCAGCGAAAAAATATATTATTTGACGACCCAGGAAATACTTTAGGTAGTTGCTAAACCTCATATAAAGTCACAAGCATTGTTTTTTTTAATTTATACAAAGTACTTCCTTTTTTCTTCTTCTTTTAATTTAAGTTGACCTACACACCTGCGATATTTCATTCTTTCTATATAGCCTTTTTTAATAATCTATGCAAATACTTTTTTATTTTCTGTTTCACTTCTAATATAACGAGCATACTCGATTATATTGTTATTTCTTAAATCAAGTATTTACACTCAAAAATGACTTACTTTCAACATAGGTACATGCATACAGGCAGAGTTTGCTTTGATGATGTAAAAAGGCATTTCTTTTTTTCTTAATTTTTGTTCAAGATTATTTTTGAGTTAACTCAACCACATATGTATGGGCAGAGGGTGCGCAAGCTATCTGTGCCTCGAAAAGAATTTTTTTTTCTTTTGAAACACAATTAAAAACGAGCCCACTTGTTACCTTGGCAAATTCTAAAAGTCCTTCTTTTTCAGATTGATGAGTTCGTCTTTGAAGTTGCATGTGGTTTGGTTGGTTTGTCGTTTCATCACAACCGACATAAATAAAATCCAACAGACTCAGATCCAGCGAGTTTGGATGCCATAATTTCAGTAAGGTGAAGTCGTTAAAAGTGTCTTGGAGCCATTTGGATCTCATTCCCCATTGTTATTGCCTCAAAGTCCCCTTTAGATGCCCCAAATTCCCTTCCAACCAAATGAATGAACATCACACTTAGTGCCAGAGTTCAAGCAATTGTTATGTTGTCACTCCCGGTGATGATTCTAAGGAGGGATCTGTGCCTTTTCCAAATATTTGGGATAATGAATTCGTCAATTGATTTCATTTTTTTTTTTTTTCAATTGGTGTAGGCTTGAACAAAATATCTAACAACAAAAAATCTGTTGCCTAAGTGCCTGTGTTTTCCCAATAGAGGGCGCTAAAAGGCGGCATAAATAGTTTGCACTGCTTGTAGGTAGTTTCATTTGAAATTGTGGTAATCCAGGTTTGAAACATTAAAAAACTATGTACATAAATATACTCTAGGGTTAAATAAAATAGATTGAACGACGATGTTTGTTATTGTTTTGTTTTTTTGGACAATGTTAAAACAACACTTGGCATTTGGCATCTTCCATCTCATGTATCAAATTCAATTCTCAGTGCATATGTCGGTATATTTATATTGAAGGTACATACTATTAGTTAATATGATACATCTGCTAGGTATGTGGATTGACTGTCCGGCCTTGAACCCCTTTAGCCGTTTCTTTGTGGGGATTTCCCTCTCAATAAGAGAGCCAACACCCCTTGTGTATTACAAGTAGTTATATAATATTATAATATGTTTACCTTTTAATATTTCTTTTGGCGAATCAACTTTGTAATCTTTTGCCATGGAGGAAGTATTATTTTCCCTAAATATGCCAAAATGTGACCCATATACTTGTGCAAATTATTAATAACTAGCGGGAGTACTTAGCTTTCTCTGAGTCATTAACAGACAAAAAGACATTCAAAGTTTACTTTAATAATATAGATGTTTATAGAGTTGTAGAAAATATAACCTGCCGTTATGCTAAAAAATAAACCGAAGCTCAACATTGTAATCCTAACAATTTGAAAAATGTTTTGAAGAAGAGTAGTTAAGCTGTTATGACATTTCATTTAATTAGCAGTGAACAGTTTTGATATGAAGGAAATAAACACAAATACCACTCCATATCTTCCAAGGTCATAGGCAGAAATTTCCCGATTTGAATCTTCTGTTCAACTATGAGTTTAACAAGAACAATCATTTATAGCTCCCTTTTGAAATTACGAGGTGTTTTCTTGTGAAATTAAGTAACTGCACCTTAAAACTTTCACAGAGTATGATTCTATCAAACAAAAGTATAACCATTCAATGGCAATTGGTTTCAATATGCCTAGGCCACAAAAACCTGAATAGTTTTTGTATCAGGGTTAACCTTTTTAGAAGAACAGCTATGCCATTGAAACTATCAACATCAAATTAAATCCTAACGTATCCTGAAAACTAGTCTAAAGTACTCACAAAGCAATTTACATATTCCCGGCCCCCACGCAATTGGCATGATACTCACGCATTTCCATCCTATGTGCCCTTTTGACACCAAATATGGTATTTCCCACGCATTAGAGTTCTATCCTCTGATTAATTAGAATCACAATTTTTCAAATGGGACTCACCCAACCCCGTCATAAAGACCTCAAAATATGAAACATGTGCCGTTTAATGTTTCATCTGAATTCATAGCTACTTTGTTTCTATATATTAATTGTCACTTGTCATCAGAGAGTATACAAGACTTGAAAGGCTAGGAGAATCATATCATAATAATTATAAAGTCACATAAAAATTGAATACAATATAATTTCAAAAACTTAAGAACCTTAATATTATTATTGATAGCTGTAATGGGAGGGGAAAAGTGTGCCAATGAATAGTTTGTTCATATTTTTTAAGGGGAACCTGTTTTAACATATGCATAATTTAAATATATATTTTTTAGTAAATCAATTCTTGTCACGTGTTGAATAATTTTATACATATGTACAAGGACTCCTCTCATCCACCTCCAAATACGTATGCACCGACTAACTTTACAAATAAACTGCATACAATTTCTGATTAATTTATCAGGGATGCTGCAGGTATTGTAATGATGTGTTGACATGAAGGTATGTTTCTCTTCTCTGATCTAAAGTCCTTCCTATACATAACTTTATACATGGAACAAGAACCCTTATTTGTTTGTGTGTTTTTGTTTTTTACAAATAAATACACATAAGTTGTATAAAATATGATCTAGAAAGCGTGCAAAACAATTTGTAGTTGAACCATAAACATGTTTTTTTTTTCCCTAAAGCTGTTATCGCTATGATTCTATTCTTAAAGATAGAACATTTAAATATAAAGGGATAAATAGTGCATGTGCTCATAAAGGACGGAGAGTAACAATCAAGTCACAAAGTTGTTGAACTGGGAGTAGAATCAAGGATCAGCATCATATTAATGCCGACCTTTAAGTCCTTGCTATATACGGAATAGTCTGAACATTTCCCTGCAGTTTTTCAGTTTATTTTCGGATGAGAGGATGTGTTATACAATAAAGATTACGAAGTGATACACTTGATGACAGCTAAGAAGTTCTTCTCCCAAACACTCTTTAAACTACGCAGAAGGACCAGATGGTCACCTTCCAAAAAGTGTGTATTTATGATAACTATTCTACTAATTTAAAAAATATCCCTAAGTTGATCCAAAAAAAAGAGTACTCTTTCCATGTATGAAGTATTCCTTGTTCTAACCATGGAACTCTAGATACCTAAATAAAGACAGTATTCTTCTTTTTCCCACATGAGTCATTTTTTCTTTCATTATATGTATATATATATATATATATACTAGTACTGGAATGTGATGTCAATAAACTAACTTACACCTGAAAAATTATTGGACAGATTGAATTCTCATAAGTGCTTATTCAAGCATTAAAACAAGTAGTGCATCGAAAGCTAACGTCATTATTAGTGAAAAAAAATATCTTGGTGAAAATTTACATTTTTTGTCCGCTAGAGGTATTATTATTCCAAGCATTTTGGAGAATCATTTCCTGTTCTCTCGTGAGTGAGTCAAATACTGCACTGCTTCTACTTTTATTTACTTCATTATTGCTTGAACAATTATGGAGAAGGAATTATGATTCAAAATGATTTTCACATACATAATGGTCAGCAAGTTTCCAATTAGAAAGATATTTAAGATTTGATATCCATTTTTTTCTTCATGGGAATCCTTTTGGGTTTTTGGGAATGGGAAATTTAAAAAAGCGAACGTTTCCATGAAACTTTTGGAAATTTGACTTAGTTCTATTTCTGCATCCTTGGACACTACAATGACCCATTATTTTGGAGTAATTTCTTTCAAATCTGCTTTATAATAATTTGTAAATATAAAATATTAAAGATTAGAATAAATTATATACGTATTATTAATTATACAAACTTATTAATACTACGTAGTACGTACAATAAATATTTGAGTGATGCCATAGAAAAGTGACATCTTGCGAAAATATTATTACAAATATTCCCTAAATTTCCTAATAAGTGTTCATCCAAGGCGAATTAACTGGCTAATGCTATCTCACCTTCCCTTCTAATTTTTAATAATAGAGAGTAGAACAAAAAATGTAGTTAGGCAGAAAAAACGGAGGAGGATGAAGATTCAAAAGTTTATAGGTGCCTTTATAAGTGCTCAAACCATTAAATCTAGGATCATCTTAAATCTTTGAGAATCTTCCTTCACTACTATTTTGAAGTGTAATCTGCTAAGATACCTTTTCAAATTTGAAACTTTTTAAGGCGCATTTGAATTAACCCCCGTTTATCCACTGATCTTTTGGCCACAGTCATCATTGTCAACACCACCGTTACTCTTAACTTTACACTTGAACATATGGTGTTTGCCATCTTCACTGACGTTAAAATGATTGAAAACAGAGGATTGATCTCTTAAAACCAAAGTAATAAATAGTACAATAATCAAATTAAATCTATTATTCCTTACTTAGTAAATTATAAATTAAATTTTTAGAATTCGTTTACTTATCAGTTATCACTTATTAGGCACCTTAAATTTAAGAGACGTGAATTAGTAAACAATGAGATAAATAATATATAACTGAGGGGAAAATAAATGATTTAGAATTAACAGATTTTTAAGAGAATTTATCGTCCTAATGTGTGTCAAAAGTGTATATGAAGTCATAAAATACTAAAATATTAGATGGAATCTGTTCTTCTTTATGAAGAACTCTTTAGCTCATCCAACGACTCCTACTCCTCAAACCTGCATAGGAGGCTGAAACTTTGCACGGGTGCCTCTGTTGAGCCTGCTCAGGTTAAGAGAGGGTGCCGATTTCTTTTTTTTTTTTTTTTTGGGGGGGGGGAGGCTTATTCTTAGCACAAAAAATGTTTTTTGAATCTCAAGGAAACTAGATAGGGGGATAAATTATAAATCAAAAAGTAACTGGCGTCTTAAAAAACAATTATACGAATGAAGACATTATCAAAATTTAATCAAAATCCAAAAAGTCATGGGCAAAAATGAACCAGTTATTGAGGGTTACTTTTTCGACGATATTATTCCCCATAGCTTTTTTTGCTCATTCATTACTTGATGTATATCGTAAGATGGTCTGCACTTTGCAATTCTTCCATACAGACATTGCACGTTGAGCTTATGTCCTTCCACTTGCTCAGGTGGGCTAGAAAAGAACCATGTCCAGTGTAGGCTTGTACAATGAGTCTCCATTTTTCTCTTCCAAGCTTGATACACATTGAGTTCGGCTTATTAAGCATAGTATATGTATGTTTCATACTTTGATCTTTTTTATATCGGTCGCACTAATATTGATAGAAGAAGTCATGTAGCTTTTATTCTTTATGTAGCTTGGAAGCGTCCCATAAAAGATTAACTTATCATCTAGACAATTTTTTGATGCATATATGTTAGTATGTTATTTGAAATGTATAACACTCATTTTTTTAATTTTTAATAATACTTATAGATATGCTCGCCTGCACTGAAGAGGTCTAAACATTAGAAGAAATAATATTGACCATTGTTAATGTAATTTCCCGTTAATTCAAAGTTAATAAGGACCCGAACATTTTTTAAATGTCAAACTACAAATTTTAACAAATAATGATCTTCCTCGTATTTTTGTAGTTATATATTTTAATCTTATTAACCAGTCTTATTGTCGCAAATTTCAACTTTTAAAATTTTAAATTGAAAGCTTATTACATACCATGGATATCGTTTGATATGTTTGTACCCCAAGAATTGTTTAAGAAAAAGGTATATAAATACAATTTAAGAATTAAGAACTATAAGTGTATAAAGTATATTTAAGAAGAAGGACTTATGACTCAAGTGGGAAAAGAAGGAAAACAAAATGACGTCAATAGACTTCCATGTATCTAGAATTCCATGGTCTAACTCAGCGGTTCTTAATCTTTTTACCTCCAGTACTCAATTTCAGAATCTCAATAATGTCATTAAAAAAAATTCATTATAATCTGTTATAAACTTTTTTGTAGACAAAATAAGCATTATGAACTTTTCTTTTGTAAAAATTATTAGTATTAATGGCACTCAATTACTCGCTTCCTCCTGGCTAAGAACCACTGGACTCTAGTTCAACATCAGCCCATCATCCTTGGATTAAAAAAAGAATCCCTTTTTGACACAAATCCCTTAATAATTAATCTTCTTTTTTTATGTCATGACACACAGTTACTCAAAGTGACTATGAATCTTCGTTGGATTAAATACTAGTGATGGGACGGTTCAAAAAAAAAAAATCCGGATGCCGATTCCGATTCTTTATTATTTTAAATAATATTAAAAAAAAATTTTTAAATAAGAATATGAATCGTAAATTAAGTATTATTTTCACGATGCCGATCCGAATTCTGATTGTGGAAAAAACAACACCCGATTCTCCGATTCCCAATTCAATTCCAATTAATTGTCCCATCACCATTAAATACCTACGTAATTCACCCTTAGTTTTGTGGAGTTTTTTTGTTGTTTTTTTTTGTAGTATTTCAAATCCTCCCGTTACTTATTTATGTATTTGCCTTTTTAAAAATATTCAGTTTTTTCTCAGTCAATCCGTACAAAATATAATTAGATACTCCTCTCCCAAAAGACTTTATGAGCGATCTATCAATTTTATTTTCAACTTAATTACCCACTTTTTTGATGTATGTATGTACTGTACTTAAATAGTGATTATCAAAATAATATATTGTGTACCGGAGTAAAAAGAGTAACACTACTGAGATGAATGTCAGATCTTTTTTTTCCAGGTATTCAAATGTCATTGTGATAAATGAAAGATGAAACAGTTCATTATGTAGAGAGTGTAGACGTTCAATCCGCTCTTCCTATATGTATTAATTGAAGTATATTCAAAAGTGAAGTCTATTTTGATATAATATTAAATAATATGTAAATATTACAGTTGATCCCCACATAGAGATAATTCAAAGAATAATCTATACTTTGAGCACGCACTCTACATTTTCATTTCCTTTTTTTTTTTGACCAACTAAGAGCTATTTTTTAGAGATGAGACGTAATGGAAATGAAGCGAAGTGGTTTGACAATGGTGGTTTACTTGGAAGTTATATGTGTTTGTCCTTTCTAGACCCAGAGTAGAATTGATTATAGAAATCGGAGTAATTATAGTTTATATGTCCTTAATATAAAAGGAGAGGCAGAGGCGTCCACAGGGTGTGGTGTGTGCTGGAGAGGCAGTGCTGTACCCCCTCAATTAAGAATTAAGGAAAGCCTTGGATTTTTAAATTTTTTTCAAAAAATTAAAACTATTTCTATAGATTTTTGAATTTTTTTTTTAAATTAAAAATATTTCAATTTTTTTTTAAATAATAAATATAATATTTGATTTTTTTTTAAATTTAATTTTTTGAGAATATAAGTAGATTTTTGAATTTTTTTTAGACAAAAATGTAATTTTTTTTGCAAAGCATTGGATTTTTTTGGAACTTTTTGTCCAAAAAGTTCAACTTTCAATATTTTGATAATTGCTAAGGATTTTAGAAATAATAAATTCAGCCCCCCTTAAACAAAATATATATATATATATAATTCTGTGGACACCCCTAAGAGGGATTTGTGTTCATTTCTTTCCTCTCACGGCTGCTTGCAGCTGATCTAACATAACGTCACAACAGCTTGGCTGCTTTCTTCCCAAACATTCTTCAAATTGTCAGGATTACCACGTTCATTTTCAGATTCTCTAATTTTTATATACAAGCATGACCTGTTTTATATATCACTGAGCATTACGTACGGTGATTAACCGTCCTCTTTCCCCCAGATATGTCAATATTTTATGGTGACTTATATAATTCACGAAATATATATTTTTATTAGTTACATCCATAGAGAAAATAAGTACATAGAGGCGAGGATAAGATTTGGATTAACAGTTTTCCATAGTATATTATTATTATTTTTTTTTTAGGGAGGGTTGGCTAGGTTTTCTGTAATTTTATAGAAAAAAATAAAAAAATCCATATGTATGCTTAAAAAAATCAAAAAGTTAAATTTTTTTTAGAAAAATTTCAAAAATCCATAGCTATTCACAAAAAAATGATTTTTTTTGGAAAAAAATTTGAAAAGTGAAATTTTTCTGAAATGTTTTTCTAAAAATCTATGCTATTCACAAAAGATTAATTATTTTTTTGTTAAAAAAAAATTCAAATATTAAATATTTTGTTCTCCTGCATAATTTGCCAGCATCACTTTAAAAAAAAGAAATCTTAAAAAAAAAATTAACCTTTATTTTATCGTAATTTTTTTTCATCCTGTCGAAAAAAAGTCTATTAAAAAGCAAAAGTTCCTTAATATGGGGGCGGGGTGCTAAAGCCCCTTTAGCCCATATTTGCGGACGCCCATGATAAGCCAAATGTACAAGGTAGTGGTCTTAGCTAGCTTGAACCCAGAGGTGTATAAAATATGTCCTAGAAATCAGAAGCGACTTTTTTGGCAATCTGAACAGGGTTTTTATTTTCGAAACATCTAAGTATTAAGTATTACAAAGTGGATGCTCTCATGATAGACGAAGTGTAACAATGAGAGTTTGCTCGGGAGTTACAATTGTAAGTCTTTGTTGGACTCGGAGTATAATTAAGGATCGACATCGGAGCAATTCCAGTCTAAACGCCCTTGCTATATACAGAGTGGAATTTGTGTTTATTAACCTCCTCTCACGCCTGCTTCCAGCTAATCAAATACAACATCATGAAAGCTAAGGTGTCCTCCTCCCAAAACATTCTACAATTTGTTAGGATTACAACGTAAATTTTCAGTTACTATTAGATATGGGCTGAACATGTTAAATACTTCACTGGAAAAGAATTAAAACAATCATGATATGAATTTTATTGAAATTGTTTTTTGTTTTTTTAATCATCAGAATAATCCCTATACTAATAAAAACCGTGCTTGCATGTATCACGTTTCGTTCTTTGTGTCAACAAGTAAATAGGTGAACTGATCATTTATAAAGTATGCGAGTAACTACTACCTTTTAGGTAACCTGGTCAAATAAAATGTACCCATTTTTTTGTGTAATAAATCCTGAAAATGCAATTTATAGTTGTTTTTGATAGTTTTTAGTTGTTTTTTTTGCAAGCCGAGATGCATATTTTTATTCTAAATAATAAATTTTCTAAATCAACAGAAAAATTTAACTTAGCTACACACAATTATTAACATGTTTTGGCTAAAACAGAAGTGAAACTAAACTCACAAATTTAATCAAAATAAGGGTAACCACACGAGATGGAAATCAAAAAAGATAAATCTGCAGTTCCAGATATCTTAGAAGTAAATCAGATTAAGAAAAGAAGATCTAGTCCCAGTTCAGGCAAATAATAATCTTTGGTAAATATTATAGACTTTGTATTATTATTTCCCATCGATTAAGAGGGATATGTGTAAAGAAAAAACAAAGTTGAGATATTAGAAAAGGGAAACGGTTGATGCGCGTGCTCTTTCTTCCTTTTTGCTCATTATTTAGTCAGGCGTGTGAGTGTTAAAATCTCCCTCAAAAAGAAGAATTCTTCCCTATCTTTGATGTAAATTGATTCAAAAGGGTATAGTAAAATAAATCTATAACATTTTTAACGCTATTTTAAATGTAGAAGGTTCTTCTTTTTATAGCAGTAATTCATTTTCTCCCTCCAAAATCATATTCAGGTGTACATTATGTCTCACTCCCGCCTTCTCCTCGTACTGTAACAAAAAAAAACATATCTGCGCATCAATGGAGAGGTAGTCAATGATTATTATTGCTTAAAAGACGTATTCATGAAGTATTAAAGGGAGTTCTTGGTTTTTGTGCTTGACTACAGATTTTAATTTATATACATATATTTAATTATAAACCATTTTTTTTTTTTAATTTAATTAAGAATGAAAGAGTGGACAATTATAAATCTAATAACCCCTTTTTGTAGATCTTAGCTGTTTCCGTTAAAAATAAAGCTGACAAGATTTCAAGCAACATCTATTTCAGTCAATATTTGATTTGAGTCCTTTAAATTCATTAAACTTAAAAAAATGAATTAAAAATTTGAGTACTTGTTACAGACATTTATTGTAAAGAAGTTATTTTAATTTCTTACAAAATTCATTCCACTATTGATTTTATTCAATTATCTCTTTTCTTTCATAGCTATATTACCAATAGAAAAACAGACAAAAGTGACCTATAGTTAGTCAAAAAAAATCCAAATGAATAATATATTGCATGGTTCAAGTATAGAGTATTCAACTCTTTTCTTGAAATATATACATTGATTTACCATTTATTTAAATATGTGCATATATGAAGATACAATTAGCTGTTAACATAATTAATTGTTATTTAGGACAGGTGCTAATTTCTTGTTTATTTTAAATCCATGAGGCGTTACCTTCGAATGAACTGACATCTACTTACAACATAATTAAAAATATCTACTTATTTATAAATATTTGTAATTAAGGAATTAATTAATAACTATGATAAGCACAAAACACTTTCATATACATTTGTCATTTTATTATTAACAGTGAATTTTTCATATATCTGGACGTGTACCATGCCCAAGTGGACAATTTATTTCTAATAACCATCAAACCTCAGCAACTGTCCTTTTTAAAATGAAAAAAGTTCGTAGGGGAGTAGATACCAAAAAAGTATAAACTTGTAATGAATAATTATTTATGTATAAAAGCTATAAAGGTTGGACAAAGTAAATCTGGAATAAACTTAACGACTAATTATGACACATGTAGAGAGTATGTGATAAAGATTTTAAAACTTGCGGAAAGCTAAATGTGTTAGCTATCTAATTTATTTAATGTTTCTTTTAGTATCTCGTCGTCCAAGGATGCAAAATGTCAGCAGCATTTCCATCATCGAAGCTTGCCACACGGGACACAGGAGATAATTTCCTTCTTCAAATATACAAAATCAACAGTTTATGACGTGATTAGTGCCTTTGATGAGGAGGGAAAGACTGTTAAAGTAGGTCATTCAAAAAGATCTCATAAAATATGGACTAAAAGGTTTATAGCTGGCTCAAAACTATCAATTGACACTCATCATGACCCGCCAAACGCTAGGCTCACCAAGGACTGCAATGTAAGCAAAAGGACCATCATAAATGCTTTCAGAATTGACCTGGGTTACTTGTCCAGGTTTCAAACCCACAAATTATCTGATAACAAGAGAGAATAAGGCAGACGGAATGAGCAAAAGAAAGATTCATATTGACCAAATGAAGAGTTAAGGTGGTTACGTACGGTTTTTTTCGGACAAGAAAATCTTCACCATTGAGGGCAAGCATAACCGTAGAAACGATGGATGTATCTGTCTGCACCCTGATGAGGTCCAACCAGTCAAGAAAACAAAGAATCCAGCTTTGGTTATGTTACTGGCGATCATCAGCACGGAGGGATATGTTATGCCCCTCCCACTTCTTCCAGAAGGTCCAAAAGGGGACAAAGGAGGTATACAAGGACATCCTCAAGGACGTTGTCATCCCATGGATGAATGAAGTCACTGATTAGAAGCCTTATACATTCCAGCAAGACTCAACACCTGCACATAAGAGTTCTTAGCACAAAAAAGTGCCAGATTTTTAGCCCCCACCTGGATCTGCACGAGGTAGCGAGGACATTCTAGGCCCATGTACATATTTGGATCGAGATGAAAGGCTTTCTTTACGAATAATTATTTTTATTTAATGTGGCATTCAAATGAATAAAAATATATTTATATCTCTTTTACTGGTCTCATGATTAGCCGTTAAAGTTATTCCGGATTTACCTTGTCCAATCTTCAAACCTCGACAATTGTATTCTCCTTTTCAAAATGAAGAGGTTATGTGATTTAAAGTGTTTCTTATTTGAATGACAAAAAAAAATAGATATGTAACGTCGTTACCTTTATTTAATCATTCAAAATTTTCTCCGAAAATGAACAGGAAAAAGGCCCAGCATCAGTTGGCCATATCCTTCCTAACTTTGTAATTACTATTATCCCTTCAATGAAGTGGAACGGAGGTTTTGTTTTTGCCTCTGTTTCTTTGTTCGTTAATAGGATTACGGCAAAAAGTACACATCAATTTTAACACAAAAAGTAGAAAATTAATAATCTACCTTAACTTAAAAAAAAAATTGAGATACATAACTCAATTGATTTTATGTGGAGGTTTTGTGGTCTACCGAGTACCCATTCTAGTTCAATTTGGTTTTGGACTTATTTACATTTCAAAAAATTTAAATTCAGTTATATATTTTTTTTTTTTTTCAAAAATCCACAGCTTTTCACAAAAAAAATTTTTTTTTTTTGGAGATAAATTTCCAAAATCCACAGCTGTTGACAAAAAAATATATTTTTGGAAAAAAATTTCAAAATTAAATTTGCAAGATAAAATTTCTTTGAAAAAAAATTTCAAATATTAAATTTTCTGGTGAAAAACAAAAATTTCTTAGTTAAAGGGGGCCAATTTTTTTCATAACTTAGAAAAATAATAAATAAGAATCGAAATTTCAAATTAAACATTATTTCCCCGATGCCGATTCGGAATAGAACACCCAATTCTCCGAATCCTCCCCTTCACTACTACAAATAATAATACTCATATTATTTAAAAATTAGCATAGACCATGTGTGAGTTCTTTATCTTTTATCAGTCAGCTAAAGTCAACTAAACACTAGTTGAGAAACATTGTTATGAACAATTATTTTTACAAGAGTAGAATGATATTGTTTTTTGATTCGTGGTATTTTTCCAAATCACTTTTTGAAGAAATTGCTAGAGAATCAGTCTAGGAAGAAAAATATACTCAAATCACTAATCTCACAACTAAGTCCCTAACTTAGTACCAAAACAACAAATTGCACTCAACTTCAACAGCAGCATATAATAAGATTATATAGCATGTATTTACAATCTACATAGATTCATATTCGAATTATCCACGCTCCTACCTCCTATAAATACATCATTAGGGGTTAAAGTTGAGATAAAAGAAACACATTCATTTGAATATGAATATCTATAAATAATAACTATAATTATGAATTATGTGTTGCTTTGCCGTTGTTGTTACTATTCAATAAGCCATACATATATACATACCTACATAACGGATAATAATGGTTTTTAAAAAAAATCATCTGGGTGTGGATGCTTTTGAGTTTGAATTTTACGGATCAAATTATACATATATATATTTATACTATTTAAATATCTTAAGGAAACTTAAATGATTTAATCATTTTGAAATATGTCGAAATAAGGATTTCAAAATGGTTGCCATCATTGTTTACAGCGCCATCTATAAGGGAGTAATATAATAAATCACATCCTTTTTTGGGGATTGATGAGGGATCATTTCTATAAAGATTCATAAATCTAAAGGAGGAATTATTTGATAGTACCGTTCATTCATATCTATATAATATAATCAAATTGAGGCCCCCTATACGTCACTCTTATAGGTAATATCTAATTAAACTGTCAGGAAAGATATTTACTCTGGTATGTTATGTCATGTGGATAATATCAAATTATTAATAATGGAAGTTGGGTTGTTTTTTATGCCACTATATGATAGAGTCAAAGTTGATAATCTCCTTCTTTCTTCGAAGAGACGGAAGATGATCATACATGAGATCCCACATGAGACATTGATATATTATCTGGTTAGTTAACACAAATAAACTCTTGTACAAAAATCAAGAAATGGAGTAAGCTCCTATGCTTACATAAATGCAGCTAAATATTTCAAAGCCATATTTGGCTCATTTGAAGGTTTTACATTTAATTTTCTGGGATAATTTTAGATACTCAATAATATTAAATATAGTTTAAAACTTTAATTTGACTTATAGGACATCATTTGGCTCCGATATGGCCTTTTTAATCAAATTTATCAATTTTTAATTATTTCACTATGACAATGATTATTTACTAATTTTTAAGTACAATTTGCAATGTCCCAAAGGATTAATCTTCAAAATTTGTTGATAGAAATTGATAATATTCATTTGTAGAAGAATACAAATGTGGATCATTATGAATCAGTTTTAAGAAAGTGTAATTCTAGTTTGATTTTATGTTGATAGACCACATGATATATCATTATGTTACGCAACAATGAGAAAATTAAAGATTACTTATGCTATAAAAACAATAGAGTAACAACTATTTTGTACTTATATTTTTTACAATAAGGTTTCCCGAGACATTGTCTTTGAGTGAAATTCCGGGAAATATTTTTTTAAATTGTGGGATCCATGAAAATATCGTACTCCCGTTAATTTATTTTTTGTACAGTTAAATATTATTATTTATTTTTTTGAAGAATGAAGTAATTTTTTGCAAGTCTTCTCAATTCCTCTGTTCTTCATTTTTATCATTGTCACTAATGAGTAGGTGGGGGGGGATGGCTGTATAATTTTGAAGTACACAACACGACCCTCGGGATAAAACTCAACTTGTTAAAAATATGTAATCAAAATAATTGAATGGACAAGAGAGTTGTTTATTATATTCGTCTTTAAGCAAAGTGGCAGAGATTCGAGCCGTCTTCCTACAAATAATATAATAGTTGATTGACAAAAAAAAAAAACCCATTAAATTTAATAGATTTTTTATTATACATGTTTATTTCCTTGGTATTCAAAATAGTGGTTACATGAGGTTTGGACTCGATAATTTCCATTATTTAATCCACACTTACGACAATTATCCTCCCATATTGTAGTCCATTTTTGACATCAAAATTACCGAAACGGAATCCACAAAACACTAAATTCTGCATGATTGGTTGTTACAATATTAAACCCATCAACACTATTCAGATTTTGACCCAACTGGCTTGCGTTTGTGCCTTGTTCGAAGAAAAACTGTAAAATATGGGGTACTTTCTCTTTGCCTGTATCCATCTTTGACACGTGCTGAAACAATGCTATGCCAAACAATAAAAAAAAAAGTTTTTAGAACAAAATTTTCTATTTCTGACGCCATCTATTTTAACCCGCTGGCATGAATAAAACACGAGATACATATTACTAAAGGCCTATATAATAAAATAATGAATTTATATATGATATAGGTATGCTCCTCACATAAAGGGCGATGTGACAAACTTGTGTTGTGCTTCCCAGCTACAAACTGGCACACTACCTTTTTTAGGTAGGTTTTCCCTTATTAAATGCAGGATTTCCCCAGAATTTTCTGTATGTGTAAAACTCCAAGAAATCCAGTAAAACGAGATCCCGGGAGAGAGTCCTTAGTATATATGTAATATTCATTTATTAGGTTTAAAGACAGGCATAACCTTGTACTTGAAAAACAATGTTTATGCATATATTATATATTAAATTAAGTACATATATAACGTAAAATACCCCTTTGGTTTTTACTTAGTGAAAATATAAAATCATCTGTCTACAAAAACGATTAACATTTTCGGTCTGTGTTTTGCAAAAAAAAAAATGTGGTTTATTATTTAACTCCTAATACAGCACAAGTCTATATTCAAACCTCAAAAGCCCTTACAAAAACCCCTGTTATCCTTTGTAAATTAATACATAATGAACCATCCGGTACTGCACTTATTAATTAGTGTTGAGTTTCGGTCTGGAAATCCTAGACCGGTCTGAGACTGTTATAATCTTATCTAATTCGGCCCAACTGTATTTTGGATCGGTATTATAGATCCATTCGCTTTACAAAAAAAAATTGATCTTGATTTTGTCCCACGTCATTATTTTTTACAAAAGAAATTTGTGAAGAATAATGATGTTTTATTTTATCCTAAGACCGAACCGAAAAAAATCGGTTACAAACCGAGTATCAACACTAGTACTTACACCGGTGATGAATACAACCTTTTAAAAACAACATACACCTGCTACCCTTCACACAAACATACAAAAATTCCATGTTAGTTAATGAAATAATATAAATCATTTAATTTTAGTGACAGGCACTTGGCGTTCAAATTGGTTGGAAATGTTACTTAACAATATTTAAAATGTACAGCATTGTTATTTTTGTGCCTATATATTTATTAAGAGTTGATTTTCACAGTGGTATGTTAATAGTTTTAACTTTTAAGAGATAACAAGTTAAATAGTATGCTTTGTTATGTCGATCTTGTATTTTTCGTTATTTGGCAAAACAATCACATTCCCTGTCAATCAGGATTTTATATATATTTATGTATATATATAAAATATTGATGGGTTGATTCCCAAAAAAATCCTGATACGGATTCTGATGCGATTCTAATAAAATTTTCTGATACCGATTCTTTAATATTTTAAATAATAGTGAAAAATTACACTTTTGTTATCAGGGGCGTAATTATTATATTTTAATGGGGGGGGGGAGAGAGATTTTGTTTTTTAAAGAAAATCAAAAACTTAAAATTTTTTTTAAAAAAATTGAAAAATTCGAAAAACTTAATTTTTTTGTAAAAAAATTCAAATATACAATTTTATATTTAAAAAATCCACAACTGTTTAAAAAAATTTCAAAAATCTACAGCTATTCACGAAAAATTAAATTTTTGAAGAAAAATTTGCAAAATCCACAAGTCGTCACAAAAAATGAACTTTTTTTCAAAATAAATTACTAATATTAATTTTGTTAGAAAAAACATCAAAAGTCCCCAACATTTCTCAAAAAAATAATTTTTTGTGCAAAAATTTAATTATTCACAGAAAATTAAGTTTTTTTGGAAAAAAACATTGAAAAATTTAATTTAATTTCAAATATTTACTTTTCTTGTAAAAAGCAAAAAATTCCCTTAATTTGGGCTATTTTTTTCTTTTCTTTTTTTCCTAACTAAGAAAATTAATTAATAGTTAAAACAAGTAATAAATAATAATACAAAAGAATCGGAATCACAAATTAAACACCTTTTTACCTATGCCGATTCATAAATGTGCCTAGTTGTAGTAGCGACTATGGATGGCTCACCATGAATAAGTCTATATATACTACTATTGGAAAAAAAATTGGAGTCCCAGTCTCCTATGCACCTTGCCCTCCGTTGATTATGGCCTTGTAGTGAATAAAAATGGCAGATTTCACATTATAATATTTGAAATAATATCTATAGTTTTAATGAGGAACAATTTTTTTAGCTCTGCAGTGGGAGAAAGGTGGTGATTCTATATACGAAGGCGGCCCCAGAAGTACCTTCTCGTTTCAACTTAATATACCTTTTTTTTTTAATCAAATATTTCAAAATATAATAAAAATTCGGCTTAGTTGATGTGAAACTTCTTCACGACACTGTTCTTAAAAAAAAGAACTAGACACCGCCTAGTGTTATGTCAGTTCTTAGTTATTCGGTCCAGTCCAGTCTTAGGATCGGTCCTATAAGCCCTTGAGATCCGTACTTCGTACTCTCAGTACAATAACTGATTTAAAAAAGAAGAAATAAAGTTGAGTGACGTCATGAAGGACCGAACTTCATCAGTTTTAGGACTGATTTACAGGACTGAGCCGACACTTAACTGGACGAAACTCCAGTCTTCAGTCCTAAGTAAGGATCAACACAACGCTGGATATGCCAATATTTTGAGATATTCTATATAATTTACCTTCTAATAATTTTAAAATTGTTCATTCATGTCTTTATAGTGTACAATAAAGATCTTTGATTTTATGCCTGGGATTTTAAACAAGTTTGTAATGTTTTGACGATTTAATGATTAAATAATCTTCAAAAAATCATTAAACCATAGTGCTTAAAGAAGTGTTGTGTCGATTTAAGTTGAGTCAATAAATTGGAAAGATAAGAAATTAAGAAGCTTTATTTATTTTTTTATCTGATTTTAATCAAATTGGGTGCGTTATAAATACTATTATTGGGATACTCAAAAAATAAATATTAGATCCTTAACTTAGTCCAGCTCTGAGCTCCTTTTCATGATGTACTTGATCATTATTTTCTTGAAGACACTTTTATTTTGGATTTTAGTTTGTAAACCACTCATCTAATGGATGCTTATAATAAATCATTTTATAGCTATAAAGTTATGTAACAAAATATTTTAACTTTTTTTTATGCTGTCATAAAAAAATATGATTGACCTTAACTTTTTTTTTCCTTAAATATCTCAAACATCATAGCCATTGATAATGATAAAGTTTTTATCAAAACAGGATGAAATTCTCATATTACTTCTTTTCAAAAGAAGAGTAGTAGGTCTATTGGCTTGGGAGATAAAATAAACTTAATGTGTTCATATTAATTTAATTGTAGAAATATATTTCACATTTGATGGTTTTTATTGCTATAATTTCCTAAAAAAATCATACAAGTCTTCCAAATTGAAGAGTTTCAATTGGATAATCATTGAGAAATGGCATTAATAGATTGTTTATTGTTGAACCATTGGTTTGGGCTAAGGAATAAATTCTATCTAAACCGTTTCTGACAAGAAATATTGAACTTAAAAAGGTTTGGTATATACAAGGTGCTCAAGCATTAAATGCAACCACTTTAGCAAACTCTCTTAGGCAAAGACAGGTACTTAGGCAGATGATTTTTTTGTTAAATAGCTTCTTCAAGCCTGCAAGAATTGAAAAAAAAAAAAACGGAATCGATTGACGAATTTGTTGTCCCAAATATTTGGAATAGGCAAGAAGCTCTCCTTGGAATCCACGCCGAGAGCGACAATATACAAATTACTCAAACTCTGAGACTCAGTGAGAATTTTGTTCGTAAGGTAATGAGGGAATTAGAGACCTCTAAAGGACTTGTCTACCACCCACAGCTGGAAAAAAAAAGTACCAAATGGCTCCAAGACAATTTCGAAGGATTTTATCCTCCAAAACTTGCTAGATCTTAATCCAATGGATTTTGTTTGTTTATGTAGGCTGCGATCAAACAACAAACCAACCGAACCCACTTCAACACCAAAGACGAACTTATCAGTTGGATCAAAAAGGAATTCCAGGGTTCACCAAGAGGCCATGTGGAGAAGGCCTACTCGCACTTTCGGCCTTGTTTAAAGACTGTAATTGAGGCTGAAGGTGATTTTATTGAATAAAATAAATTAGAATCTATCAAGCTTTCAGAATTTGGTTTTATTTTTATAATGTTAATTTAGGGTAAGTCAAAAAAATTAGCAAAATGAGTCTCCCATAGTCACCCCAGACTGCTCCCCTAATAACAAAATCGTGATTACAGCACTACTTATAAGTATTATTATAGGATTAAGAATCAAAGAGTTAAATCTCTGTGATCAGAGTTCAAAGTCCAATATTTTATTTCATGATTTTATACAAGAGATTTCTATCAAAATTGGCCCTATTTTACATATTATATATTGTATTGAGGAGCGTGAGTGTTTAAATCCCTTCAACTCATTTCATAGCAAAGAACCTCTATAAAGTAACATAATTGGAATTAGTTGAGATCTTTTCTGTTCGATTATAATCATAGTTTTACAGGAATCACTTTTTCTCCTATTATGATCCTCATTTTTGTTTGAATACTATCTCTAGAGGTCATAAGTGTAAGTCCATTTGGGTAAAATTGAGGATCGACATAAGAGTGTTGTATATACAGAGTTTATTTCCTTCGTCTCACGGATTATTGCACTTAATATAATATAATTTTCTCACAGCTAACCCACTCTCCTCCCAAACATCCCTCAAATTGTTAGGATTCTCAAGTTCTTTTTTGATTTATTTTATTTTTACATACGGGAGAAAAATATTTTTGTAATATTACTTTTCTTTATGTTAGACTAGCGGCAGTACCCGGCATTGCTCAGAGTTATTTATTGAACAATAGCGCAAAAAAAAAAAATCAATGTATTGCTTGTTGACCACAAACATAGTCTAGTCAATTAGAAAGTTTTTACCTTTTTTATATGCAGGAATAATTAAACCCAAGTATCAATTTAAGAAAATAGTTTAAAAATTATGATTATTTTACATAAAATTCAAAAAATATTTTTTTACATAATTCTAAAAGGTTATTCAAAATTACAAACACAGATAGTATTTTTATTACTGTCGTTATGAGATATAAACTATTATATAAACTCTTTAAAATCCAAAATATAATTAATAATTGTTTTTTTAATATGACACACTGTGCTTAAGCTCAAAAATGAGGTATCGAAAGACAAAACAAACCAACTTTGTTTGATTAATTATACATAAACAGAAAAACTGTAAATAATTAAGTAAATATCTTAGACATTATAAAATATTTTTAAAAAAATGCACAATATGTTTATCGGAGTAACTAAATACTAAAAAACCACATAAAAAGTACAATTTTTGACTCGTAGATCATATTTGAGATGGTAGAAGATACCTAAAAACTATAAATTTTGAAAGATAAAAAACTCAATTTTTACCAAATAATATGGGTCTGATAGGCTTCAAACTTTTCTTAAAACAGTTTTTTGATTGTCCAAAGCAAAAAAAAAAAAGTCTTTGTACATGAAACAAAATGTAATCCAGGAAATGGGGCAGTCTTGTGAACATAAAATACTTCCAATATAAATTGAGTTTTCTTTTCAATCATGTATTTTACTATAGAATACCACTGAGCTCGTAACCATTCCATACATTCTTATACTTGACTCGTACTGAGTATTGGATATGTCTAAAATAACTAAAAAGTGTGCAGTCCCATCAATCCAGCCCTAATAAAAATTTCGAGTCCTACGACCCATCCTTACAACTACTTACAACTACAACAGCTGAAATGTTCCAGTATTATACGTTCTAGTCAGTAGCCTCGATATTCCCTTTTTTTAGGGGGCCGGGGGTCTCAACCCCCCTAAAACTTCTAAAGCACTTCTAAAAATTTTATTATTTACTTTGTACAAGTTGCAAACATAAAATGAGACGAATAATTTAAAATGAAAGATAAACTAATGGTGTAATTTTTGACTATTTAAAAAAATATATTAAAATATAAGTATTCTAAAGCACATATAAAGTTCAATTGCCCAAAGTTATAGTACTTATAATTAAATAATAACCCTCTAATATATAATACATCAAAAGGAAAATTAATATATGGTAATTAAAATTACCATATATTAATTCAATAATACATTTTAAGACAAAGAAATTGCAACTTGTATAGTTTGCTTATACTGGTTCCAACTTGTAAAGACATTCAAATTGAAATACGAGTTCCATATTTTAAAAATTGTGGTCATCAAAACTTGGTTGAGTTACTTGGGTTATGATGCCAAAAATTTAATCTAGGCAGTCCTCTTTTATATTGTCAATGTATATTATGACTTATTGCATTAAATATGCTATAAATTAAAAAAAAATATGAGACCTGACAGTAATACTAAAGGAATTATTTAGGATCTGAAAATAAAATATTTAAAGGAAGCAAACAAATTACAGGAATGACTAAATCGATAAATATTAAAACTTTTGAAAATTGATTCACTATTTAAGTAGAATCTGTTCGAGATTGTTCAATTTTAAATCAATCAACCTTAACCAACAAACATAATATTAATAGATGGCTCTATAGAGAACCAATGCAAAATTTAATATCTATATTAACAAAAAAAATTGTACATTTTGCAAGTTTCATCGTTTCGTTTTCCGGTATAAAGTCGTATACGAGCAAACCAATTAGTCTGAAATATTTGGCAAATAAAAACCTGACTACATACCTGCTAACCTGGTATATTAAATGTACATTTTTATTTATTTATTTTTGCAATAAAGCCATAAAATAGCAATATAAATTTGTTCTTTGACATTTTTTTTTATTCACATTAATGTCAGATGTATTTATTTAATAGATTTGTCCTCTACGCGGATTAAAAAGAATGATGACAGATTTATAATGAAAAAACATATATATAATAATGCTAGATTTTGGACAGATCGATGCTCGCTGAAAAGTGCTAAATTTTTTCACATCTCTAGTGATAATATACTAATTGCCACCAGAAAATGTTGTTTGCCATTTAACCAAGTGTAACAACGAAATCTGACGCTTAAGATTTCCATATTTTTCTGGCATATATTCTGACAAATCTGTGGAATGCTTTCTGTATGATAAAACATATATATAAACGTTTCACTTAGTAGTAAAAACATCGCCATGGAGTCAACAACAAAAGATGTCAATCCTATTACATTTTCAGAAGCAGAACGCAGGTGCTCTATTGTAATGACTGTGGTGATCAACAATCTACATAGATATGGGCAAATGCTGAAGTATCAAGGATGACAGGAATCCACAGGAGAGTGGATGTGGATTTGAGTAATACCGTCTTGGAGCCTGATTGGCTACAGGAACACTTGTACGACCGGTTGTCCAATTATATTTTGTCTTCTACCTTCCATGACCTGAATCTTGAAGGATTATTTTTTCTTGAGTTACCTTGAGTCCTCAAACTAACAAAAAGTACCTTATCTTCTCCATCGTCCTGGAATGCTAGAATTTCTATCGGGCTCTAGTTTCTAGTTCCTTTACGCCGTTCAGTCCTGGATCGAGTCCGTTATTCAGGCCAACAGAGGCTATATTCACCAAGAAATACTCTCAATAATTGTATCTGATCCTCATGTTTTGTTTTTTGTATAGGTCTAAAAAATGAACATTTTACCTTAAATTAAACAAGATAGATCAAAAGCACCCGATTTCTTTGACGTACCCTGTATATCAAATAACGTAATGTTGGCCATTTTTGAGGCTATATTATTTAGAGTTATTTAGTAATTAATTTACTCTTATTTGTAAAATTATATTTCCTTCAATGCGATATGAGATGTAAAGAACGTGATTTAAAATAATCTAAGAGTGGCACGTCATACTGGGGACCTAGAATACTGAATACATATATCCCAAATATAACAATTTCATCAAGAAAGGATAAATACTATTTAATTAATCATTGCCATACAGTAGAATTTAAATAAATTTTATTAAATATTTAATTCGTTAATAGCTGTTACTTTTTAAAAGTTGTTCTTAGGTATTAAAAAAAAAAAAACAGGCTCTGCAACGTTTCAGTACCATAAAAAAAAATATTTGCATAGTTCCAGAAGCTTGAACATTCATATTTTCTATTGATAGTCTTCTTAATAAAATGATTTTTAATTGTAAGAATTCAAATACTGATTTTGAATATCCTGTCTAGTAAGCCGATATTTTGAAAAGTGGAACCTCTAAAAATAAAGTTTTAGTCGAGAAATAAGTTTGAATAATTTTTTGAAACAGAAAATAAATATATCATTAATATCCTTAACAATAAAATCCACTGTATCATTGTTTATTTTGATGCAAATGACAATTTAAAAAAAAATTAATCGTTTTTTTGAGAATAATTGAACCTTTTATTAGTTAAATTTAACTAAAATTTGCTATATATCTTGTCAATAATCACATATAAAGGGTTATGTATCACTATTTTTTTTTTTTATTTAGTTTTATTAAGATGACGTAGGTCATCTTTTGGATCATTAATATACCTTTTTACCTATTATTCTTACTTGTATTGATCTTTTATTATTCTATGAGTATGTAACTATTTTACCTTTTAGTCCCTTAGAAATATGTTTTGACACTGACTTCTTGTCTCTGAAGATCCTTCCACCTCCCCTAAATTTTTATAACAAATATTTTCTGAAATACATATCGTCACAAATGTAAACTTTACAAAGTGAAAATTTCTAAAATAACCAATTATTTTATATTATTATCTCTACACAATATATATATATATATTTAAAAAGTATATCATTTATTTTACGATTATGATATTTGATATTATTTATGTGCATTGGTATATAATTTTCATTCTAAAGTTGCACAAAACAAAACAAACATATAAAATACGTACCTTAATACAGTTTTATTACTACCAAATCTACCTTGAAGAATTTTAAACGTCTTTACGAGTCCAATGACTTGCTCAATATGAATTCCTTTAGCGGGAATGTTCCTATCTTTTACAGTGTAATTGAGTGACTCATCGCATGAAAGTAGGATTTACCTTGACGTCTTGATTGGCAAAAAGATCTTGTATCATAATGCATCTATCAGTCATGATAGAATTTCCATTGGACAATCGAACTCTGATTTTTCCATTATTTGACGATCACTGCAATCACTCTTCTTTTCTTCCTATATGACTCTTTAATAATTAAATATATTGATCTTATAAGATAAATTCAAAAATGAGCTGTACCCTTGAAATATTACGAGGATATAGAGGGTTTTCTGAATGGAGGCTTTGTTAAATTATAGTTCAGATTTTCAGCTATCAAACGAGATTTTTTTTTTCTCTCTGGATTTGACTTTTTTTCTGTTTTTTTTTTTTTTTTTTTTTTGAGCTATGAACCTCTGGAGAAAAAAACCTTTTTCAACTTTAAACAAAGATTACTCAAGTTCTAAGGAACTAATGAATTTTCAAAAAAAAATTGGAATTGTTTAGCATTAGGCCTTGGAATATATATATATATATATCATTTATTTATATCTCCAATAAAAAGTGGTTAAAAAAGCTTTGGACCTTAATTTTTTTTTTGTTTTCTCGCACCCCATTGTTGGGGTATAGTTGTTTCTTGCTTAGCATTTAAGCATCTGTGAAAAGCTCAGATATTTTACCTAGCTATTAGTATTAGGTTTCAGTCTGATAATCCTGGAACGTTCTGAGACAGTTATGAAAAATTCTGTATAGATGTGTCCCGAAGAAAAATTCAGTCTGGATCGGGCTCATTTAGAATTTTGTCTAGACCGATTCCATAGACGAATAGTTGATGACGTCAGTTGTGATTCAAAATTGTGAACATTAGCACAATAACGTCATATTATATATAATTTTTTGCATAGCTCATATTTGAACAACTCATAAATCAGGATAGGGGAGTAAATAAATTGGTTCACTATTTGAAAAAGATTCAGCTTTGTTCTTTGGTCTGAGATCAAAATATTAGTCCAAATCTGCTTTGAAAAAAAAAACAAAAAACGAATCGAAACAATACTATATACACACTTTCCGCTAGCTTCAGCTGTATGTACCTAATTCAAATTCTGGAGACCAACATTCGATAAAAATAATGAGAGGAAGAGAATTTGAAAATATATAGATCTGTATAGTTTCAGAGTATTTGTTAAGTTTTATTAATTTTAATAGATTTAAAAGAAAGCAAGATTAAACAACTAGGATCCATTGAAAAGTATCCATATATTTCCACATTGATTATAATCTATACCTTAGTTCTTAAACATATTCTATAAATTATTGTAATACATCTTGGCTTTAAAGACATATTTTAGCTGAAAGAGTTGTTTTTAATCATTCATTTATCCATGGTATTTTTGAGACTTGGAATAATCACGCAGAGTTTTCATTCCCGGATGAGGAAAACATAAGAGGAGTGATTCCTTTGGAAAAAAAAGAGTAAGTGTCATTGTTTACTTCTTTCCTTTAAGAGGGAAATAATGAGAAACAAGTTGAGCTGCATGTCTGATTATTCCATATGTCTAGAATTCCATGTCTCATCCAAGAAATTCTAGACACATGGGATGATCTTGCATGAAGCTTAACTTGTTTTTATTTCCTTCTTCTTTTGAAGGAATGGAGTTAAAAAAATGAAGTGGATTCCCCTCATGTGGGAATTCCCTGACTCATCCAGAGAATGATGAAAGTTATTTATTAAAACAATTTCCTTTTGAATATATCTTTAGATGTGGTCGCAAATTTGGTAGGTTTCGTTTTCCCCCTACAAAGGAACAATTATTGAATAAAATATAATGCTCATTATTCGTTGTATATCTTTTAATGAAGTAATAGTTGGGCTGTAAATTGCAAGCATTTCAGATATGTAAAAAAAATTAACATCGCAACCCTAACCATTTGAAGAGTATTTAAGAGGAGAGCAACTTAAATGTTATGAACGTTTCATTAAATCAGCTGCAAGCAACCGTAAAAGGAAAGAGATACACAAAAGTTGACCTCTTTATCAAGTAAGGACAAACACAGAAATTACTGCGTTGTCAATCCTCAATTCTACTTTGAGTCCAACAGAGACTAACATTAAAACTCTGCAATACCTCTGTATTATTAGTCTCTATCCTTCATGAGCACAAAAACTTGTGATTACTTTATATTTATTTATTCTCTCTTTAAGAATTAAAACCTAATAAAAAGAACCTTAAATTTTTTTTAAAATAAACTTTCTTTAGGTTGTCAGCAGCAAAAACTCGCAAGATAAAAAATTTATAAGATTGACAACCCTAATTATTTTACAAAAAAAAAAAAAAAAAGGAAGACGCGCAACTCCTCGTCATTATAACAAGTATATAGGAAATGATTTGAATATATCAAAATTCAGTATGATCTCATTAATTTTTGGCTCCTACATATGTGGCAATTAACGAAATATGTACAATATTGTCGTATATATACTAATGGTGTTTAAAGGAGGAAGGCAAAGGGATGATGGTAGTATGTATGCCTTGTCATTGGGCATATATAATGCCCATTAAATACACATTGTGTATTGTTACTTTATTGAAAACAATCAGTTTGAGGGAAGGATGAGGATGATGACGAGAATTGTGAATAATTATTATCGTTATTACTTCGGCCTTGAACCGTTATGACAAGAAGAACACCTTTGTTAAAGCTATGATGCCATAACCATACAATATACATTGTATATAATACACAACATATCCTCTTTGGCAAACATTTTTGATTTTTTTGTTTTGCTTTTTTATTGTCAATTAAATGTTTGTCATTATTATTTTTATTTCTTTGCGAAATAATGTTGGAGATTGAGGGATTTATGACTCTTTTAGAATGACAACTTATGTAATTTTATTGTTTATTGAGAGTTTGATCCTTTATTTTTTCAGGAAATTAGTACAGAGTTACAGTAGCATGAATAAATTACAAAAAAACTTTATATAGAATCAAGAAAAGACAACTCAAAACCAATTTAGGATATAGCTAAATACTATATTTAGCTATATTTTTTATTGAATATTTTCTCTCTAACAAGTAATAACATTCTCGAGAGAGGTGGACAGATTAACAGCTCTTGAAGATGAAGGCTGCGTCCATGGCGTACCTCGCTGTTATGATGGCAGCTCGAAGCAAATCCAAAAGTCTGGTTGAATTCTTTTTTAAAAAAGAAAATTTTTTGATAAACTTATTTTATCAGAAGTATTTTTATTTTGTGTTGAGCTTTTTTTTAACAAGGCAAATTTTTTGGATGATTTTTTTTATAAAATACATTATATTCAATCCTCTTATAAATTTACATATATCTTCACAATATAATTCCATTTCTGAGTAACCCTCAAATTTTCCGACTCATAACCCATTTTTTTCGAGTATAACGATTAGAAAAATTATGCGGAATTGGGTGAGACCAAAAAAATTTAAGTAATTATTTTATGATGATCTTTTTATTATAATAATTAAAAAAAACACAATTTTAGGATGAACTTTTTTATAAAGATTTTTTTTTTTACTATTGTATATTTTAACAGCATATTTTTATTTTTTGTGGTCAACCTCTCCCAAACCTCATTTTGCCAAGCCGTTGTTCTGCAAAGCCCGACATTTCCTCATCTTCCTTGTCTACCTTATGAAAAATAAGCTGACGATAACTTTTTTGATTATTTGTAAAATATTACATAGACTAATTCCAAATATGAGCGATAACATTCATTACTGTCCCCCAGAAATGACAAAAAATTATGAAGAGATAAAACGGTAGAGCGGTATTTTTATTTTTAAATTACAGTATAAATGATTTCGAGGACTCTTATTCTCTCTTATCGAGATATTTTATCTAATAGTAAAAATTAGTAGAATTCTATGGATATGACTGGAGATTAAATTATTAGCAAACCCTCATCATCATCAAAACGTCTCTTTTTATCTGTATATATTTTTTTTTGAGAAAGTTGGAACTGTCGGGATCAATGAAACAGTGAAATATAAAATATGCTCTAATAATTATTACATCAAAAAGAGAAATACATTCAGACTATGGAGACATGCCAAGAAAGAATTTACGCAAGTACTGGAGAGATATAAAGAAAAATAGACTCTACCTACGATGAAAAACCTTTTAAAGAGTAATTTATTGGATTAGGTGTATTATATACTTTCTCATATTTAGGCCAAAAAGCCCCAAATTTTTATCAAATTGCTTCAAATCCGTTTAAAATAGATTTTACCGTCATAACCTTTTAATAGGCCCCTGAAACATTTTTAAGAATAAATGCATGTTTTTGCTGTTGTAAAAATGCATTTTTTGGAATTATTCGTAAATTTGCAATTTTAATATAGTTTTAGTGAATTTATTAGTTTTTAAGTCGTTCTTCTGCTATTCCTATTTCTTGTTTCTTTTTTTCAATTGAAAGTGTATGTATGTTCTGTTACTAATGTAATAGCAGCTATTATTCTATGTATTACCCTCAATCTTACCAAAACTAATGAGTACACCTTTAACAACTAAAATTCATTAAAAGGAATGAATATTTCAAAAAACTTTTTATCAAAAAAAATAAATAAATTATAATGTTTGAACTATAATAATCAAAAATTATATCTATTGATGCCCCAAACTAAGGTTGTTAAGATTAATTTTAAAAAATAATGTACCTTTTCTCCTTATCTTGAAATCAGGCAAATATTTTAATCATTTTAATTGATATTTACTATTGAAGGGACGATTTCAAAAAAAAAAAAAAATCCCCATACCAATTCTGATACAATTCTATTAAACATTCCCGATGCCGCTTCAGATTCTTTAATATTTTAAATGATAGTTAAAAAATAAAATTTTGATATAGGCGTCCACATGATTATATTTTAGTTGGTGGGAAATTTTTTTTTTTTTTTTAATTTGAAATATTAAATTTTTGGAAAAAAAAAATATTTAATATTTAAAATTTTTTCAAAAATCTACACCTACTCACAAGAAATTCGAAAAAACCTATGAGTATTTTCAAAAATTTACATTTTTTTTTTTTACATCCACAACTGTTGACACAAAATAAATTTTTTTTAGAAAAAATTTCAAAAGTTAAATTTTATGTAAAAAAATTGAAAAATCCCTAGCTGTTCTCAAAAAAAATTGAAAAGCTTTCCAATACAAAAATTTTTGAAAAAAAATTCAAAAATTAATTTTTTGAGTAAACAATTTAGTGAATGATCCCTTCTTCACAGAAAGCTTAATTTTGTCGAAAAAAATTTGAAAAATTGATTTAAATTTCAAATATTAAATTTTGGATAAATTGAATTAAATTTCAAATATTAAATTTTCTTTTAAAAAGCAAAAATTTCCGATTCCAGTTAATCGTCCCATCACTAATACTTACGACTGCCAAATGTATATACTGTTTACCCTAGTATAAAAACTATTTAAAAAGTATGTTCACTAACGGAGCGTTAAATAAATTTTTAAAACTTAGGATTATATCAGCTCAAGTTTTGATTGGATAGAGGGCGCCCTAGTAGTTATTCTTGTACATCAAATAGTCTCTTTAACATTAAAAACAAAGCTAATAGCATTGTATTTTTGCGCTTTTTTTTATATCAAACGCAGCATAATGGGAGGGTAATTAACTATTGATAACATTTAAACTCTATTCAAAAGTAATTTTTAAATATGTACAGTTGTACATATTTAAAATACAAATCCTTTATACAATTATGAATTTTAATTACGTAACATTTTTATTTCTTAGCTCATTAGTACGAGTATTATTGTATTCGGTTATTGAAGGATGGAACGTGGTGTTATATGATGATGGTAAAGGTTGCCTTGTTGCTTCTATTCCGTGTACAACGTACATATTTAAATAAATATACATTCAATTATACAAAATACATATAACATCCATTGAGAAGAATACGTTGGATGTCAGAGCAGCAGAATATACAGAGTGGTCCATTAAAATATGAGCACTTTGAATTGTAATCTTCAACAAGATATAATTTATAATTAAAAATATAATAATAAAAAATATTATATTATATATATGATGAAGCCGCCCATAGAGACAATGATAGGTTCCAAGCAGCGCCGAAGTTCTAGCACCCGGTGCAGATGTAGCCCTCTGTCCCAGTGCTGGCTGACAGTTGTATTGAGGGCCTCGGTGTTTGTATGACAGACACTGCAGGCCTTCCCCTCGACATGCACCAGCATTGTATCCGCGCTATAGGCGAACCAAAAATGTCAAAAAAGAACTCAAAAGACTCATTCTAAAGATTCTTGTAACGAAGGAGATGGTTTTCTTTCATTGCTGGAGACAAAAGTGGCCTCTCCACCCTCACAAGGTTCTTTCCGCCAACTTTTTTTTGATAGATTTCCGGACAGTGTGGTGTGAAACCCCAAGATCTCTTACATGGACCCTCATGGACTTCAGGGATTGGCATGGACTATTTTCTTTAGCTCCAGCGAGTCCATTTTGACCTTTTTAGCAGATCCCGTCTTCCTCTCCAAAATTTGGACTTTTTGACAGCGTAGACGGTAGAGTGACGTAGAGTGTGATTTCCTCGACTTGTAAGTAAGCTACGTTTTGCAACTAATTGTTGATGCTTTAATATATCGAAATATGAATAAATTTCAATCATTTCAGTTTCATTAATAATTGAATTATTAAGAGTTCAGATTTCAAATGTCAATGAAACACCCGGCATATCTTTAAATATCATTAAGTTCGTTCCAATGTTGTTCATTCAAGAAGAAAAAATAGTTCTACACGCATAGAGTGTGTACTCTGTTGTAAATCTAATAAAACAAAATGTTGGAATGGTTGGAATTTCATATGTATATTCATACATACATTCACATGTTCAGTTAGAACCATCTCTATATATATTATGTATCTAAGTACATACATAAATACATTACTTAAATGTTAATGATATTCCTATTTTAACAAATCAAAAATTGTCCGTCTTATGTTGAGCAAAAATAAAGTCAATGGATCTTTAAAAAAATAGTCATTCTTAGAGTTGTACAAAAATATTACCTATCAGTATATAGAAATAAAAACAACCGATAAATTATATGGTAACACTAACAATTTTACGAATTAGATGAAGGAAATAAATAAAAATCCCATTCCATAATTTATAGCAAAGGTATAGGAAAGAATTCCTATGATTTTGTTTCTCAATTCTACTCTGAGACAAACAAGAACTAATACTTTTATGTTACTCCCCAACAAATCATCTATGTTACTCTCAGTCATTCATGATCACACGCAATTTATTCTTAGATGTTTCCTCCCCAAGAATGAAAGAATTACAATAACAGTTCGGGGGGGGGACGCTCTTTCGATTGGCAACTAGAAAATTATCTAACGCGTTATGTTCATATTATATGCAACTCTCGTTCTTAAAGTTACCTCGTCAAATTATGAACTATTTATGTATGAGCGGAAGTACTCGTCATTCCTCATAGTTATTAGGCGTCGACAGACGGACAAACTTGGTTTTAATAGTATAAAAGATGTACATTCTACAATTTAACGACCAACACAATATTTTTTTAAAAAGAGATTTTATCCTAAACGAATCATCGATTTTAATAAAAACCAATAGCTTTTGGCGTCAATAACGGCCTCGACTCGACCTCAGAAACGGAAGCAGGTCTTAATGACAGTCTCCTTAGCAGAGTCTGGAATTCTTCTCGGATCCTGGACAAGAACAAGGATTTTGTGCTGCAGAGGATCTTTTAGTGTGTCGCTCAACTGCACTCCAAACAAAGAAGTCCATGGTCCCGTAAGCTTGGGGTCCCAACACTGTGTCCAACAAAGTCAAAAAAATAATTTGACAACATTTGTCTTTTCTCTCAGATTCAAAATCACCTTCAGACTCTTCCAGTTCCTTCCTAATTCTCCAGACAAAGGATCTGTTAAGGCTTAAGAAATTCAACATTATCTCGTCCGGTGCGGATCGTAACGAGGACACTCTGTTTTTCCACACTTTTAACTAGATACTAAAATAACAAACCTGCCCATGCACAGCAGTTCAGGCGCTCAATTGTTAAACAAAGGCCACACGCCGTACTCCCCTTTTCTTTTTTAATAAAACGCGTTGAGTTTTTGCTTAACACGTTCGTTACTACATTGGTAATTCTTATATACAGTTGTCATGCAGTTTTAAGATATTGAGAGCACACTCAAAATTGAAGCGTTGGCAGACAGAGAAATATCCTAAATGGACTTTATTTATATAGAATATAGTTAAATCCAGTTTCTTAAAATGGTGCCGGAGCACACTGGGGAGTCTCCTGACCGCGTCAGGGGTGTTACAAAAAACTACATATTAAGACATATAATTTTTTGGAAATCAATAAAAAAATAACATAAATACATTATTTTTACATTTTATGAAAGGCTAAAATTATAAATTCATTTTATATAAATAAATTTATAAAATTAAGCGTAAAAATATATATCAAGTGCCCCTTGTCAATAAGGTGTGATGTTAATAATAGCCCACCGGTGCATCATATTGTTTTATCATTTAACCGTGAAAAGGAAGAAGCAATAGCATCATGGATCATTTCTAAAAAGAAGAAAACCCCAATTTGAAAAGTGAAGCTGGGAACAGAGCTAAGAATAATAATATTTCTTTTTTTCGCTTCTGGCACCGGGAATTATGCAAATCACCCAAATATTTTTTTAAAACAACTGAAACAATTCGGATCTACAATTAGGACGCAAAATAAATTAAAAATTATTATTTTCAAATGCCTACAGCTTATTTTAATACATAAAAACCCTTCATTATTGTGTTTATCAAATTCCAAAAATATTTTGCGGATTTTTTTTTTTTAAAGTCAAATTATAATATCAAATATTTTTTTAAATACAAAACAAGTTTTACTAATAAAATGTCAATATACACTTTCAAAAAGACAAAGATTGTTGGCCCCAAAATAAATCTTAAAAAACAAATTTGGAACTTTATGATGGGACAGATTTTTATGTCCCATTTTAAGAAATTATGTAATCCAAATAATTACCCATATATATGATTATTTTACCCTTTAATATGGGTCTTCAAATTGATTCCTTTGTGTCTTGTATCCCTCTTATAGGTCCTTGAGAAAACTATCAAACCTTTAAGGAACCCCTCCTAGAAGGTATCCCTTTTAACTAATATTATAGTAAAGTACTTTTGCATTCGTTCATTAAAATTTTAATTATCGAAAGTGCATGATAATAGTTTGGCATTATTATCACTAATTAATACATAATTATAGTATATATTATTAAGATAAACATTGGGTAGTAATATCTATTACTTTAAGATGGTCAAGATATGTACATATATTGATGACTACGTCTCGGACTGTGATCTATGATGATATAATTAAGCAAACATTGTTCTAACTTTTACAAGATGTAGGAGGGACTTAAAACTTTGATACTGCTACGTCTTTACCTTGATTGTATTATCTATATGTCATGTACATTTTACAACTTATAATTTTTAGGTCACATAACGCCTTATCTAATTATAACATCGCCATTTTAATTACCAGCTATTAACTGATGCTATCATTTCAATTTGATCTATTCAAATTAAACATCTATAATCTATTTCTAATTTCTAATACTAAAGAAATAAATTTGTTAAGTAAAGCGAATAATATATAAGAGAAGAAAAGGAGCCTCCAATATTTCGAGATTTTCGGACAATACGCACTTTGGAGGATCATGAAAGTAGAAGAAAGGTCCCATTATGTGTAGTAATTTATGAGTTCCTCTCTTATAGAGTGGGGTTTGATGGCCTCGGAGTTGATTTATAGACTGAGGGATGAAGTCGGAGGAAATCACATCCTAGAAAAAGTCCTAGTGCCTTACATAACGACACGTGATCTCCTCCAGCCTCAGTCCTCAGTCCACAAAACGACTCTAAGTCCCTCTTCTCCTAATCCAATAATTTATTTTTCGCGTCGGTTCCCTTAGCAAAGTTATTTCTTTATTATTAAAAGGTTGCAATAATTGAATTTCAACTTTTGGCTTTCGCTGTTTACAATTAGAAAGAATAATTATGACATACGGGCAAACTTATACAGTGTAGACGAATTGAGGATCGACGTCAGAGTAAGTTCTTCTTCTTTTCCTTCTCCCCCACCCCCAACCCTCATCAGGGATGTTTATAGCTGATTTAATGAAACGTCATGACAATTAAGTTGCTCTCCTCTAAAACATTCCTTAAATTTGTCAGGGTTACCATGCTGAATTTAGGAATTTGTATTATTAATATATCCATCTCTGAATATTCAATTATTGCATTATCCTACTTATAATAAGTTGTACTCACTTCAAAATAACTCATCTCATTTTTAAAAGGGTTCAACTTATACAATATATTTATACAAGATACTACTAATTTATACTAAATCGCAACACAATAACATATACAGGTCTGGTCAGTAAAACGTGGACTCCAGAGTTTAATATAACAAAAAAAAGTAACAAAACTTGTTAACAAGGCACCGCACAGCAAAATCCAGCGGGTTCAAACTTGGTGAGGAAGAGACCTACATCTTTTCGCCTTTTAACCTCTCGAACCTTCTGCCTATGACCTCTGTCAAAAGGTGTTGGGGGATCCTTGTATATGAGGGCAATCCCAAGTCCCCTTCAATTATCTCTTCAGGGTCCTACGAGCCACGGATAAGTCATTGGTGAGTTGATTCATCGATTTGGTGGGCCCCTCCTTGATCTTCTTTGTCAAGCTGGACAGGAACTCTGGAGCCTTCTTTAAATTGTCCCCTTCACTTCCTGCTTTTCTAAAGAGGTCTTCGTTATCATTCTTCATCTTGTCCATCTTGAAAACTAGGACCTTGGAGCACTTCACAATGTCTAAAATCCTTGTCACATCAACACATCAGTAGCTAGTAAATCTAGATACGCTACCTTATGGATTTGTGCGCACTCATGATGACGAGATGAGGAAATCTTTATTATAGTTTGACTATGCAAAAAAAGATGGGGAAGAAGAATGTCAAAAAATAATCACTAAACCTTCCTATGTTAATAAGAAAATTAACATTAATTAACAATCCACGTCTTGATGCAGAACTCTGTACATGAAGCATGAGATTTCATATTGTGTGGTGGTCAAGCATGGAGGACGATTTTTAAAGCAGGGAGAGAGCAAAAGTTGTTCCAACATTAAGGTAAGTCCCTATACACATCAAAAACACCTCTTTTTATCAGTAGAGATTTATCTCCATAAGTGGAGGGGAGAATTATGAGTGAGTTCGTGAGAGAAGAGGCCTAATTATAGAGTTATATAAACTCAGTCATATCATTAACTTAACTACTCCCATTATCTTCCTCTTCTTTGAACCGTTAGAAGATTTGTAGGAATGACGTATTGAAGAAGATAAGAGTCAAGATCTATTTATTTATATCTTCATAATATCCAACTACAGACATGCATACTATAATATAGATATGTATGTTCTCAATTAATTTTAGTTCGATCCATTGTTGTTGAATGTATTGTATAGAGAACTCCTGGCAGAGTTTTGCCAATCCATTAGTATTGTTTTTTTATTTGAAAATCAACAAATATATAAGGCAGGAAGTTTAACAATATTAGGAATCCTATCTTATTTCGACATTATGGGCAACATACTGAATGTACTGAATCCTTCCAGTTTGTTTCTTTTAAAGACATTAATAAACTTTATACTACAATGATATGACCATTACATCTGAAACTAGAATTAGCACTCGGTAGAGTGGTGGTCATTTTTCGTAAATGAAATATTATTTCTTCTTTATGTTAAAGTCAAACATGTGTGATGTTGAATTTTATATCTACTCTTCATATCTTACTTGATTCAATATTCACACTATTGTTATAGAACCTATTACTACCACGATAGATCTTTATAAAGTTGTATTAAAAAATTGTACCAAATGTTTGTAGACGCCCGATATTTACAGCCCAAGAAGAATTAGTTAGAGTTTAAAAAATCAACTATCAGAACAATAATATGAATCAAAAGTAGAAAGATCAACAGTCGAACAAAATATATAGTTAATTCATTACATAAAATTGCATAGTGCATGTTCCCCAATGTGAAAATACACCTTTAATGGAACGTCGAAACTTATTCTTTGTTGCTTGTGCTTTTTTTAAGGAAAGTTTGGTAGATACAATTAATTATACATAGTATATTCACTAATATCATGAATTACACAAAAGAAGGAGAGGAACAAGAGAAAATATTTTTCTACTTGTTATATCTACATTAGTTATCATAACATTACCTTATCAATATACTTATTTCGTTGAATATACTATAAATAGATAAGTTAATATATTATTTTTAAAAGCTGTTTCACTTTTTAGATTTATTATTTTTTAGATCTTACGATCTATTGAATGTTAAAACAGATTAACCAGGCTATGACAAAGCGAAGTATATATTATGTTCACATAAGTTCCCATCGAATCTCAAGGAGAGATAAATAGACACAGGCCATCAAAAAAGTTAGAACATATTATACTTATCCTTCAAACACCAAGAAACCTTCTACTATGAATTTCTTAAAAGTGATAAAAGAGGGGGATGTCCTAACTTTACCGTCAGAAATGTTACATATAGTTGTTTTATTTGTAAGCAATTTCTATGAAGACATTACCCTCCGAACAATAATTATGAATTCATAAAAGCAATCAGTCTTTATTTGCTCCTCCCACTACTAAACAAATGAAGATGACAAACTTAATGAATACACATAATTGTTAAAAAAGAATGCAAATTTCGTCATAGTTTCTGAAACTTTTTTGTGTTCAGTTCAGGTTTAGTGGCTCTATTGGTACTGGTCTCGGTTCTTTCATTTCAATAGTCTCAATTCCGGATTATCTCCGTTCTTTTTTATACAGGCTCAGTCGGAAAAGGCACTTAAACAAGGGGTGTTGCTAAAAAATTTGGACCCAGGAAATTGTATTAGGTACAAACAGGGACGTGGTTACCTTATATGTAGAGTATCCCAAGTTCTAGTAGGAGCCCCGAAATCTAAGGTTTCTTAAGACAATGGCTTTCAAAGAGGGAGTCGTGAGGGGAAACTAGGGGGCGCAGGAAGATAGAGAATTAAGGATTACTTTCAGTGTACATATACATAGTACATATTTTTGGTATAAAGGGCACCTCAGATAAAATGTATTAGTTATCACGAAACCGATAAGGGCACAAAGGGTAACTCATCAAAACTTATGATTATCCTTTTCTCTTTTTCGATCCAAAACAAAACGTATTTATTTTATTCGGAGTCAAAAAGTTTCTTGTCTAGATAAAAAAGAAGTCTTACTTAATCTGAGGCGGTTAAAGAAGGTGCTGTATCTCATAGGAGTCATGTTATTGCTTATTAGAGATGGGATAAAACAATTTTTCAATAATTATGTAAAAACTATGAATTTTTGGAGTGACGAGTTTGTTAGCTTGGAAAAGGTGTTAGGGTGGTTAACAAGTCACCCCAAGAATGACCAAGTTACAATATTTTCTAATTATATACCGAAATTATATCGTTTCCAAAACTTGGACCTATTTTTTGTCTCTATATAGAACGATTTTTTTTTTTTTTGGGGGGAGAGAGGAGTTACAACTATAAAGATGAGAACCTTCAACATTTTAATTTGTATATTTTTATTATACTTTTTTTAATACATACTAAAAGTTAGTGCGAATTTTGTTTTTTTTCGACAGTGATTTTAACAACACGACGATCTATCAATAAATCTATAAATTCTTATTTTTGTTTACGCTTTGCACATCCCTACTACTAAGTAATAAGTAGTTTATTGACATAGGAAAGAATAGTATCATCCCCTTGCGGATATTGATGTGTTTTTTTTTAGTTTCCTCATTCCCGAGCATTAAATAACCCTGCCCTAGTTTTTAAGAATGGGGCACTGATTTTGGGCAATATTTCTGTTTCTTCAAAGGTTACGTAATACAAAAATGAAAAGGACATGTAAATCCGTCTATAGATTAAAAATATGCATCTAGACCAACTGAGGCTCCAAAGTACATCGATTAGGGCTCTGCAAGCTTATCAAGGTCATCAAGTAATGTTAAAAAAATCTATATGTAGTTTCCAAAAAAAGCCATAAAAAAGTCCCGATTATATTCTAAAAAAGGTCTTAAAAAGGGAAAATTATAACAACCCTATACCCAAATATCCAGCCAAAATTAGTTGCTACCGAAGAAAATGTGTCTAGGGGGCTCTGCATTGATGAAAAAATCACTCTTTTAAAGTATTTTTAAATTGTTGTAATGCACTTTTTCTATTAAGTACTGAGAGTTGAAAGTCAAGTCGTATGCCTATGATAATGTTGATGCACAGGCTATGTCAATAGCTACATACTAGATTATGTATACACAATATATATACATTTGTATATTAAACATTCCAGACTTCTTCTTTTTTTATCAAGAACGTCACGAATTTGAAATTAAAAGCAAATCTTTTATTTTTAATAATAATGGTTAATGAAAACACACAAATTACATTCGTCAGAGGAGTACATAGATATTTATATACAAACTCAGGTAGTATTTAAACATTAGACTGTCCCAGTTTTGAGTTTATAACAACTCACCCCCCTCCTTCACCCCCACTGATACAAAAACCTTTTCTGCCGCAAACAATGTAAAGAAATTGCAAAAGTTTCAGGCCTATTATACCATTTTTGGCGTGTTATAATTCATTTTAGTTTGAAAAAATGAGGGTTTTTTTGACAAAATTAGCCATTTTTGCCCTCTTGAATTACCGTGCTAAATATAATAGTTTGAAGCAAAAATTGTACTTTTTGGTATATCAGCTATATAATGATATGCCGTTTCCCTATTACATATATCAATGATAGTTTCCCTCTCATTTTTTTGTTTTTTTGGTTTAACACTTCAAGTAATACCCTTAAATTTTGCTATATCATCTTAATTAAACAATTAAAAATTTCACTTTATTTCAAAGTATTTATAATACAATTAAGGCATTTCATTACGTGACCATAATATATAATCTGAATATTCTGCGAGTTGATACAATTTGGCAGAATAGGGTAAAACATCTGTTTTTTGGCAATAAATCTGCCAATTGTCATGAAAAGCAACATTCATTAAATTTAAATTCCATCTAGCTAGTAAAAAATAATGTATGTTATAAAATATATCATATTCATATACATTTTTGGATCTAAGAAATTAGAATGTAGTCAAATTAATGAAATCATGCATGTTTATTGTATTCATATTTTTGATCAAAGAAATAATAATGCAGTCATATCGATAAAATCTCGGAGGCGTTTTGCATGTAGCATCGAGTGTATTTCTATGGAAACTAAAGTACTTTTTGTCTCGCCAGCCAGACATAATATTTTATTATTTTTTTTTCTGAGGCCAATTACGAGTTTTCTTTCATTCTTGGGGAGAGAACTTCATGTATTGAGTAACTACATGTTATTGTGTTCATGAAAGCCGGTGAGTAATACTGAGGATTACTTAAATAGCTACATTATATATGTTTAGCCAAAGTTTGTCTTTTCAACAACGCCTAATAACTCCAGGCAATGCTAGGTACTACTACCAGTGTTTAATGAAACACAAAAACACAAACTATTGATCACACCTTTATCCTATTATTATACTATTAAAAAACAAGGAGCACAGTATTTTTTTCTACTAAACCAAATACTAAAAATATAAAAAATACAATTTGTGCATCATATATAGGACATTACAATATGCCTAAAAATTGGCAATTTCAACACCAAAATCTTTTTTTTTCAAATCAAAATGTCCTGTTTCACGCCAAAAATGAGCTGAAAGGCCTCAAATTTTCCCAGAGTCAGTTTTTTTATATTCTCCTGCAGGAAAAGTTTTTGTGCAGGTAGAAAAAAATGTTAATCCGAAAACGGTACAGTCTAAGAAACATGGATATGTAGACATGCATTGCCTGAATATGGTGATAAATATCATACTGACGTCATAAATGAGGAGTCTTAAATACTCAGGATATACATACAATATACACTACAAGTACACACTCATGTTTCAATGTGTATGGAATGAAAAACGTTCCTAAATAGTACTCTGATCGTTTGTTCTGATAGTAATATGTAGTAATTATTATAAAAATTTGTTAATGCGTTCAATGCTCACTAATTTTAAAGTTAGGATAATGTATACAAACATAAATATGGTTATTAAAACATAACAAAGATTCCAATGGCAGGTTAGAGTAGGCCCATTAAGTGACGTATTTACGATTGGAACATAATTAGCATACGAATTTCTATTGCCCATAATCTATATATTATGATGGTATCCGTGTTACACAGATATTCAGGAATGACTATTCTTGAAGCAGCTATTAATTTTTTAAAGGAAACGATCCTTTAATTAACATGATAGAATCTGTTCAAAATGCCAAAAGATAGGGATGAAAATCTGGTATATGTTGTTTTTTTTGGGTTTTTTTTTCCTAAGCTGTTATTATTATTTAATTTCTGAAGAGTGAACTTCCTTTTCTACACCATACATCATATCATTTGGTTCAAAAACACTTTACCAAAAAATATCATTTTGGCGAACGTTCACGTTGCCAAACGACAAAATGTGCACAATGTCTTTCGGCAAAGTGTTTTTCAGCAATAAGGTTTTCGGCAATGTGTACGTGGACGATATCATTGAAATATACACAATCTGATTGAATATTTGCGTGTGCATGTAAAAAGAAGAAGAGTAACCCTGAGGATTTGGTGTAGAGTTATAATTATTGTAAGCCCTTGTTGGACTCAGAGTAGAATTGAGGATCGACGTTGGAGTAATTATTGCTTGTATCCTTGTTTATTTCCTTCTCTCCCTCGTCAACCTCCCAACCATTCTTCAAATTGTCAGAGTGACCATGTTAATTTTCGGTCTCTTTTTTTTTAACATAGCATTATTTTGATCAATGATTATAATCGTATTAGTATATTATGTAGGTATCCGTATCATATGAAGTATTGGTCCGAATCCGTTTAGAAAGTTCATTGGAACCAAACTGAAAAAACTCGGTGTTATCAGACCAAGTCCCAACAATAAATAATGATTAATAAGTTCACTGTATTTGGATTGATATTTGCGAGAGGATTCCGTGTGGTCTGCATAATGGATCATAATCATGAGAGAAACGATTCTCATCAAATGTTTTCAAATTCCATTCAAATATAGATGAAATATCAAAGATAATTGAGCTACCAAACAACAATGGTTCGGAAAATACATTGCTAGTATCTATCTAAATATCACTCAAGTCATTAAATTCAAATCATGTACCTATGTTGGTGCACTTATTATGTAAGATGAATATAAAGATATTGGCGGCTAATATTGACAAACTAAGCAAAACAAAAATGGTAAAAGATCTTCAAATATGTACAAATTTTTGAAAACAGTACTTGCAGCTTCATGAGGGTTAATACAAATAGGGACATCGACGACGTCACCACCGTCCTAGACAAAATTGTCAATTATAAAAATAAACAAGAATGGAAAACTGAAAAGCTAACCCTTTCCCATCACAAATAAAAATCCCGTGAACTAGAGACGATACTTGCAGCTCGATACCGTCATACAAATATTTGACCGCCAATAACATATCTCTTTTCTTTTTTTAAATTTTATGATAGTAAATTATAAAAACTTTATATTTAGTTAAACAAGAACTTTTGCTACCTGTTGATGAGTTCGTTCATATTATGCCTATATATTCATATAAATGTATAATTTTGCATAGAGGGAGTGTGCTGTAAGTATTTGATTTGATACAGCTAGACTTAAAACTGTTGGTTATTATACAAATTTGCGACTAAAAAGGATGCTGAATTGAATGAATTAGGTTTCGACTATTTAAATTTTACAATATTGAAGGGATTAAAAATCAAGTAATCACCCAAGGAAGATCAAATTTTACAAGAATCTTGTCTGGCATATGATGAATAAAATTTTTTTTTTTTTGTCCTAACCATACAAAATAAAACAAAGCTAAAACTGTAAAAAGTGGATTTAAAAAAATAATTTATCCCATTTCACTGTTTTTAGTTCTAAAAAAGTCCCCGATTTCATATAGAGGGGATTTTTGTTGTTGCACAAAATCGTGATAAGTAAGGGCCCTTCGTAATTGCCACTCCCTCCCCAAGAACCACGTGCCTTTCATCAAATTCATATTTCTAATGGGCCGTAGAAATTTTTGATTTCTATATGTATTTTTTTTTTCGTCATTTGAATAAGTTATGCAGGAGAGCAAAAAATTTAAGATTTGAGTTTTTTTTCCAAAAAATTTAATTTTTTTTGAATAGCTATGGATTTTTGAAATTTTTTTCTAAAACTTTTAATTTTGTGAGTAACTATGGATTTTTAAAAAAATAATATAAAATTTAATATTTGAAATGTTTTTCCAAAAATTTTTATTTTTTGGAAATAACTATGGATTTTTGGAATATTTTTGTGAATAGTTGTAGATTTTTTAACTTTTTTCCAAAGCATTTAATATTTGAAATTTTTTTTCAAAAAATTCCAACTTACTCTAAATAGTTATAGATTTTTGAAACATCTATATTTATATTTAAAAGCTTTTTATTTTTGAAATTTTAAAAATTGAAATTTGATTTTTGAAATTTTAATACTTGAAATTTGATTTTTGAAATTTTAATGCTTTAAATTTGATTTTTGAAATTTTAATACTTTAAATTTGATTTTTGAAATTTTAATACTTTAAATTTGATTTTTGAAATTTTTTTCCAAAAAATTTAAATTTCTCTGAATAGCTTTAGATTTTTCAATTTTTTTTCCAAAAAAAATAATTTTCTGTCAATAGAAATTGATTTTTTGATTTTTTTTTTTTTTTCAAAAAAGCTCCAAAAACCAAGTCCACCTCCCTTGGGAGGGAAGTCCCCTTCCCTCCCCCCCAAAAAAAGATATATATAACCTGCAGATGCCCCTGCCATTTAGGCATACTATTCAGATCGATATTGTTTTAAGTTTTACCTCCTTCCCACTCAAATGCCCCCTAATTTTATAGCAAGCATCAAACACCTTCCCCCAAGACCCAAAACAAATTACCTGCTAGTGGATGTGAATTACTCTTTTTCAAATACTCATACCCATTTCGGATCCGGAACCGGTACAAAATATTACAATGTCTTTGAATTGGCATCTATGTTGTACTAATCCAAGATCGTATTATCATTGGATGGGCTTGCCTATGTATTGTGTTTGAATAATGCAAATTTTATGCATAAGATCAAGACATCAAACGCACTATGGAGTATGTATCTCTCATTTTACCTTTATTCTAAAAATGGGTTAATTAAGGAATGGCCCATTATTATCATTCTATTCATCTACCCTCATTGTGTTAATTAGTATTTTAAACTAATTATAAGAAGGAAACTGAAATGAAATGTTGAAAGATTTGAACAGAACATTTATCAAAGGAAAGAAAGATGTTTTGCATTAATAAAGTATAATCCGTTGAGTAGATTGTACATATTATAAACAATAAATGACTTTAATTTGGAAGTCTGCAGTTATCCAATAATTCTAAGTCCGTAACTAAGCCAATATTGTTTTCTAGTTACAAAAACGACGTTTTTTGTCAATTATTTATTTTTTTTATCACAATTTTAAAATTTAAAATATTCATTGTGGGCAAATGTTATTCCTACAAAAAAAAATATTATGTCAATTTCTTTTCTTTTCTAAAATAGTTTATTGTCAAATTTTGCAACAAAAAATGGATGTTTGTTATTTTTTTTCTTTTCTAAAAAAGGTCATTATCAAATTTTGCTAAAAAAATGATTGTTTGTTAAATTTTGCTCAAAATTGGTTTTCAAAATTTGCACAAAAAATGTTACTTTTTGTTTTTTCTAAAAAAAAAGTTAATTTGCAAAAAAGCTTATTTGTCAAATTTTATAATTAAGGTTACTTGTTTAATTTTATAATTAAGTTTATTTGTCAAACTATGTCTATTATAAATAAGTTTATTTGTTAAATTTTGTGTTTTTTTTTTCAAAAGTTTTTGTCAAATTTTTCAAAAAAGGTTATTTGTCATTTTTTTTTACTAAGAAAGTTAATTGTCAAATTTTGAAAAATAAGTAGGCATATTTTGCAAAAGAAGTTGTTTGTCAAATTTTTCAAAAATAAATAAATATCATAAACGAACTCCGAATATGTCGAGTACTGGGCCTATGGAGGTCTGCGTTCTACTGTATATACATGTACACATAATAACTTTTGAGGCTCACAAACACCACCTATAGTTTACAAATTAGTTTAAAAGATCATTGCTTAGGCAATAAACAGAGTTGAATAATTTAGATTATATTCCTTTTTTTCTATTTTTTTAAATCGTTCTTAATTTGACAAGTCAATCATTCTGGATAGCCCTTATAATCATGTTGTTCATGCCGAACTCAGATATTGACGTCCCTCGATATTTATCTCAATTAGTTGAACACGGAATAAGTAACTTTTGTAAAGGATTCAAAGGAACCCATCTTCCTACATAGCTGAAAATATTTACAAAAGAGGAGTAAGATTTTGCTTTCTCGTACATTGATTTTGGAAAATGTACATTGTATATACATGACCCTTGAATGTTGTTGTTACAAACAAATCATATTACCATTTCGAATATTTATTTAATTAAGTTTTAAAACAATGGAGGAAAGGACGAAGTAGTGATGGGATTATTTAAAAAAAAATCCCGATTCTGATGCAATTATAGTAAAAATTACCAATGCCAATTCCGATTCCTTAATATTTTAAATAATACTTAAAAAATAAAAAAAATTTGAAATTTTTTCCAAAAAATTTAATTTAAAAAAAAAAAAAAAAAAAAAATAAGCCCCCACCCCCTCTAATATAATCCTGCAGACCCCCCTGGTGATCTCCTCCAAAACATTCCCCAAATTGATAGGGTTACCATGTTGATTTTCAGTTTTTTTTTACATGTCATTATATGTTCATACGATTTTCATCATTACTGATATTTACATATTCCTTGAGTATGTTTTTGTATGTTTACATCATTCCATCCTTTTTTCTTAATGGGAGTCAAACCCCCAAAAAGTTAGCCTCGTACTTTGTTACAACTTGCAGGGGATAAATAAATGTATAATTATGACACTCGTCACACCTTTGAATATTATTACTTATTATGATTAACTCTCTATTTTGTTCATAAAGGACACGCTCATTATTTTGTTCTATGCATAGCCTAAAGATCCTTTAGTCCTTGTTTGTTCCTCGTCCTATACTTTATTAGAGGGATTCTCAACCTTTTTTATATATGTACCACTTGTAAAATATTTATTTAAATCAAGTACCCCCTTACCAGCACAAAGCATTTTTGACTTCTTTGACAGGGGCGTCCTCAGGATTTTTTTTTTGATTGAAAAAAAATTTTTTCAAAATATTCATTTTTTTCAAAAAAAAAAAAAAACGAAAATTACAGCTCTTCCCAAAAATAATCCATCGGCATTCTCAAAAAAATCCAAACATCTATATATATATTCTCAAAAAATGATATTCTTTGAAAAAAACATTCAAAATCCAGAAAAAATTTCAATTATAAAACTTTTTGGAAAAAAACTCAAATTTAAAATTTTTTGGAGATAAGTTTAAAACTCCAAAGCTTTTCAAAGAAAAGTAAATCAAATTTCAAATATTAAATTTTCGAAAAAAAAGTTCTAATATAAAAAATCCAAATTTCTTAATTCCCCTGTTTTTATCCCTGTAAAATATTATTTAATAATCTCAAGTACCCCCTGGAGTGCTTCCAAGATCCCCCATTTGAGAACCACTGCTTTATAATATATGTAGGCTATGTTATTTATTACTAGCTTTGCTCTTCTCCCACGTAGAATATACACCTTTTTTAAATTAATTTAAATAACAATCAAATGAATTAACGAAAGGTGTTCTCACCTTCCTCCTGAATAACTTTAAAAAAAATAGAAAAGGAAATGTTCCAATGGGGAATTTACCTCCCTAACTCTCCGATTTCATAAATATACACCTTTTGTGATCTGTAAATACTTACAACTTTGTATTATTATGTACATTAGACTGCTCAGGGGTGTTCGCAACTAAAATTATTTTTGCTTTTTACAAGAAATTTTTTTGCCCAGGAGGAAAAATGTTTACGGAAATTCGGTAAAATTTAATATTTTAAATTTTTTTAATAAATTTTAAATTTTTTCCTAATAAATTTAATATTTTAAATTTTTTCCTAATAAATTTAATATTTTAAATTTTTTCCTAATAAATTTAATATTTTAAATTTTTTCCTAATAAATTTAATATTTTAAATTTTTTCCTAATAAATTTAATATTTTACAAAAAATTAAAATTTTTGTGAATACCTGCGGATTTAAAAAACAAAAAAAAGTTTAAATTTAAAAAAAAAATAATAATAATTTTTTGTGAATAACTGTGGATATTTAAAGAAAAAAAAATTCAAAAATTGTAACTTTTTGTGAATAGCAAAGGATTTTTGAATTTGTTTTCAAAAAAATTTAATTTTTCAAGTTAAAAAAAAACAATCCCAAAAACCAAGCGCACCTCCCCCCAAAAATATGTATATAACCCTGCGGACGCCCCTGCTGCTTATTAAATTTGGTTTTACTAGTGTTTGGTTTGGCTCTCAAAATTCAAGCCCATTATCCTTTTTGTTGGACGAAACTATTTCGGTCATTTAAAAAAGTTTATTTCTAATATAAAATAATTCATTTACAATTAATCAATGATGTAATCCTGGATTTGAGTCATTATGAAAAATACGCTGACGCTGATGACGTTATTGACTATTTGTGAGTGTTACACTAATTGCAAAATGTGAAGGATCATATTAATTACTGTCCATCAGAAAGAACGAAAAACTGTGAAGACATAAACAGTGAAGTAGTATTTTCATTTTTAAATTACAGTACAATGGATCTCGAAGACTCTTATTCTTTTCTGGATTCTTCACAAACTATGAAGAAATTCCATCTAATAGTTAAAATTTGGATAATTCTATTCAAAGGAGCGTCCGTAGGATATATATATATTTTAGGGTAATTTGACTTCGTTTTTAAAATTTTACGTACACAGTTTTAAAAATTAAATTTTTTGCTCCACAGCATAATTTGATCTTTTTTTTTTAACAAATCCTTAAAAAAAATTATTTTATGTTTTCTCCTGATAATTCCCCTCCCCCCTGAGGATTCACTTGAAATTAGTTATTACATGCTAATATTTTAAACTCTCATAAGTACATATTTGATGACCTTTATTATAAATATTCTCTTATTTCGGCCCGAAATTCCACAGCCTGGACCAAACCCCGACGTAGACCGACTTAACCTAAAGCCCAATCAAATAAAGCCAATCCATCTCTAGTCTAGATAGATTTTACATATAAATCATTTATGACGTTATATTTGTTTTTGAATTGTAAACACGGTACAATGACATCTTACGAAGTGGATAACGTGGATAGTCAGAAAGAATTTTCATTTTGTATTTGAAAATTTGGGCTAAAATTTAATTTGATTTTAATGCTCCCCCTCCCCCCCCAAATTAAAAGATTATTATTCAAATTTAAAGAATTTGTTTAGATTTCTAGAATTTGTTTAGATTTCCAGAATTTTAGCTATAGTTTAGAACCTTTGTTTGATTTGAGGTACATATATTGGCTGCAATATACCCCTTACAAATAAAATTCATTCATGGTAAATGAGCCTTTTTACTTGGTTATATCCGTTTATAAACAAAGCGGCAGAGAATTCTTCTGGCAAAAACTTTTTAATAAAATATGAAGCAGGGTGGAGCTTATTTTTTTAATTTGAAAAAATGTTGAGCTCTGAGGGTCCTAAATTTTCCATTTTAGACTAAAGACATCGTTATAAACTTTGAACAGTTTTGAAAAATATTTAGAGGTATATGCAATCAACAATATTTCATTATTTTTTTAGTAGTGGTTGGTGCTAATTGATCAAAAAGAGCAAAGGCTGCCATAATTTACATTTTTTGCTATATGTCCATCTGTCTGATCGTAAAAGAAATGATATCCATATTTACAATTTCTGTGTCCCAAATTATTAGAAATGGTGAATTTACAACTTGAAGTAGATAGAACAGATTATGTTAGGATAAAGTTGACCTTTTTTCGATCTTTTTACTCAGCCTTTAACGAATTAAAATACTTTATAAGGTAAATCCATTTAATAAATCGTAATTAAAGTATTATTAAATACTCATTGTGAATACCTTTTTCTAGCCTTTACTTGATACAAAAAGTTTTCTTATTCAAATTTTAATCAATAAATAAAGTAAGTCAAGTAATTAGTTAGTACCAACCTCTAGTAAAAAAAGAATAAAATGTTTTTGATTGCAAATTGATTAGACTAAATTTGTTGTTTTTCTAGGTTTGTTGTAACAACAAACCTAGATGATATTCTGGTCAAAAGACTCTTTTTTGACAAAATTCGTAAAATTTCAAAAACTTTAGAGCCGTTGAGCTACCTCTAATTTTTTTTCAAACCTATTCAAAATTCATATACGATGTCTTTAGCCTAAGAAGAAAAATTTTACGAGCCTCAGAGCTCAACATTTCTCAAATTTAAAAATTAAGTTCCACCTGAATATCCAGGGGATTCTGAATGAGGTGGGCTGGAAGGCCTGAGCCCCCAAAAAAAAAAAAAAAAAGAATATTTACTTTTAGCTAAAAAATTTAATATTTGAAAAAAAAATCATAAAGTTAAATATTTGAAATTTAATTCCAAAAAATTTAATTTTCGATTTATTTTTTTTTAAATTTAATTTTTTGTAAACAGCTGCAATTTTTTCCGAGAATAATTTTATTTTTTCGTTTTTCAACAAAAAAAATCAAAAACAAAGCTTCCCCCGACACAAATAAAAAAATTTATTATCTTAATATATCGTCCTGCGGACGCCCCTGATATGACATTAATACCTTAATATTAATTTAGTTAATATCTACAATTATTTAATATAAAATATAGGTGTATGTTACTCACACAGGCAGTCACACCACCTTGCGAATTACATTATTTTTTAAGTATGGCCATGCCCTATTTATAATTGTTTTATTCTGACAATCAAAGTACACAAATATTTATTTCTCGGAAAATCTTTTTACACCATTGCAATCAGCGTAAAATTTCCTTGAAAATGAAATCAATTTCCCCATGGCCCCCATTTGCAGCAACTACAGCTCTCAGGCCCTTAGAAACTGCTTTAAACACTTTACGGATGACCTCCTCCGACAAGTTCTCCCATGTGGGCTCTATGACGTCCCTCAAGTCTTCGACTCTGTGGTAGGAAGTCATACTAACCTCCCTTTCCAGAATGGACTATAAGGAGAAGTCCATTACGTTGAGATCTAGGGAAGAAGGGGCCACATGTCCTTGCTCCAGAGGTCCTCGAAAGTAGTTTTGAACCACCCTTACACATACTATACAGTATGTGAAGATGATCCAACCTGTTGGAAGCAGTACTGTTCCTGGATCCAGGAAAGTACTTAGGACTGTAACTTGTCCAGATAGGCAAGTTGATTGACCTTCACACACTTGGGAATGAAGATCAAGGGCATCCTCATCCCGCAGGAGGTGAAGCCGGACAGACCATCACCAAGACCAGCAATTGCCTCCTGAACACAATGCACTCGATCAAAGGAATTTTCTTGATGTTGTGCTTCAACAATCAGCCGTTCTGGCTGTTGTAAGCCAGCTCCACGGTGAAGATCTTTTCTTCAGTCCAAATGATTCAAACGTGCACACAAGAATTGAGGAATTTCCGATACACCTTCACCTGGGTCAGCCTCTTGGTCATTGTGGCCTTACTGAGAAGCTACCGCTTTTGTAGAAGATATGGATTCATACTCTGATCTTTCTTGATCATGCTACACATGGTTTTTCGAGACACACCAGGCTCATAAGCCATCTTTCTCGTGGAGCACTTTTTTTTTTGCAGTTAATCTTCGACCTCGTTGGTTCGATCAACTTGGGTGTCCTCATGGAACTCGAGACTGTCATTGACACTCCCAATCTCCTTGTATTGCTTGATCGTGTAGTAGACCGATGACTTGAACACATTGAGGTCTTGTGGGCCCCGATAATGGCCGAACAGCTCTTCCCTTCCAAATGAAGCAAAATGATGGCGCCCTTCGGATTGATGATGTCGTCGTTAGCTGCTCAAGAATATGTTTTAGAAAAAAGTTTCCTTAATAACAAACAAAGGTGGAAGTTGCATAAACGATATGTAGCAAACAGAATTATAGGTTGCCCTGTAAGTCAAAAATAGAGGAATTTATCAATAATAACTATTTTAAATAAAACAACAATCTTTCAAAAGTTATAAAATACTTTTCTCCTACATTGATTATTTCTTATAAAAAAAGATAAATAAAGTATTGCTGTAGAAGGTAAAATGCGCCTTCTTTGTCCATTCTGTATAACATCATAAGATTTGAACATGTACATACAATATGGTTGTAACGTTATATTTCTTCATTTTATACCACAAAATAAACATTTCTGAACTATCTTTCCTCTCCGCAAAATTCGAGAGTAAATATAGTCACCCGTCTAATGTACATACAGGGGTCTCCCCAGAACTATATAAATATTATTTTGAATTAGGGGTTGGTTTTTGGATTTTCTTGAAAAAAAAGAGCCCCTCCAGCCCACCCCCTGCCTACACCCCTGACATAATATGACATTCATTCATATTTGAAGGCACCGTGCGTTATTCATTTCAAAGTCTCAAACTATTTCATACATATATATACATATGTATATAATCAAAGAATTACCTGTCACCTTTTGTATTTCTAACAAAATGCCAACATATTTTGAACATAAGCACATACATTTTACCTATTTGAATAATTCCTTCATACACTTTAGCCTGCATCTCTTTTATATATTTTGCTTCAACAAAGCCTATTTTCTTTGTTTCTGTATGCAATAATAAACAGGATCCTAGTACATTCATATTATGTTTTACCTGCTTGGTAACAATAATTTGCTCTCAGGGGGGCTTTTTATTTACGGATCCTTTACAAGGTGATTAGCATAATTAAATTGTGTTTCTTGGTTACTTATGAGTTATGACTGCGTGATGTAAAATATTGGGATGATGCGGGCTAAATGATGAATGTTTGAGAATAATTATATAATTAGGTTAGTACTATTAGACGTAGCCAGGGTTGTGAACGGAACACAAAATTGAACGGCGTTCCATGGAACGTAAGTTCAATAAACAGAACGGGTTTTTTTTTAACACTGAATGTTGAGCGCTAAAAATCAGATTTTAGCGCTCCGTTCCAATAGTGCTTACAAAAAAAATCAAGAAATCAAAGTTTATATTTATAATTTGTTTTTTAATTATGATTTAAAGTGATTATAAAGCAAAGACTTAGGATAACTATTTTGTAATAGTGGCACAGGGGGTGCTGATTCGGCAGTTTTGAAGGCTCTCATCGAACATGAAAGTTTCTAGTACTCTGCCTTAACTCAAACATTTGAACGGTTCAATAATTCTGAATCATTTGGACGTGAATGTAAGTATATGGGCTGCTAAAAAGAATAAATTCTGCTCTCGTTTGTAGTGAGCAGTTTTAACTTCGTCAAGCCTGACGAGACGAAATCATTTTGTCAACAAAGTTTTTTCCAATGACGAAGACGAGACGAAGATGAAAATCTGACAAAAATCATGACGAAAACGAGACAAAGAGGAAAATCTGATAAAGACGAAACTGACGAAAACGAAACTCTGGCGAAGACGAGACAAAGATAAGCCGAAGACGAAATGAAAGATAACTACCACGATGTCTGACGAAGATAATATTAAGACACTGACGAAATTCTGACAAAAACTATTGACTTACGATTACAAAGACAAAAAATATCAATACTATTACTGAGGATGATGTCTTGTGCAACATGTCCCAATGGTCTTACAACAAACTCTTAACACAATAGTTTTCTTTAAGCATTAATAATTTAATCAATAATTTAGTGTGTGTGTATGTTTGTATTTCATTAGCCCACAAGTTGTGCAGTATGGCCCAAAGTAGGTTTATAACCCATAGTCAAATTCAATTTTTGAATTACTAGTTTCAATATTTCTTTAAAAAATGTTATTTTTTTATCTTACGAGTTTTTTAGCGAGCAAGTGTTAGGGTCAGTAACGATTGATCAGGGGAGTAACAAGTAAGGCTCGTAATTCCTCGAGTGTTTTTTAGCTCGAAAATACTCATGCAGCAAAATTCAGGTCACTATTAAAAAGTAAAATATTCAAAATCTGTTAAATTATAGTTCTTTCTGAATAATTCGTGAATCTATGAGAAAAAATATTGATTTTTTTACATACATTCTCATTCTTTGTATTTCTAGTCGTAATAGGCGAATATTTACGTATTTAATTCATTTAAGGCCATATCTTTTATAGTATTGTTATTTTGCTCGTGGCACTCACTACCTTTTAACTTCAACAAATACTATTTTGCAATTTATAGTTATGGCTCTTAAACGTTTTTAAGCCTAAGCCCCCCCCATTTTGAATACTAACCGCCTTTGCAAACCCAGTAGGAAGTCAAATGGATTATATAAATAAAAATTTTAGTTATACACTAGAGGTCATATATAAAAACAGTAAATTGGCGTTAGGTTATGAGCCCACCACATGCCCCGCTGGTATATTGCTCAACCTGTGGGCAGAAAAAGTAAATAGAGTCTGGAATAAGGAGTTTACAATTATTTGATTAAACTTACTCCGGCTCATACTGAAATATTTTTTTGTACTTTAAAACCCTATTTTTCAAGTATTATTAATTACTAAGAAAATATACATTAAATTAGAAAAATCGTTTCCATTAAAGAGGAAACTCTGACAAAGACGAAACTTAGACAAAAACGAATTCTGACGAAGACAAGACGATACAAGTGTTCAGATTTCAATAGACCACCCGATATGTAAAAAACAGAAAATGCACTATTTTAAACCTAACAATTTGAAGAATATTTGGATGTAGAGTAGCTTAAATGTCATGACGTTTCATTAAATCATCTGCAAGCAGCTATAAGAGGACATAAATAAACACAAATCCCACTCAGTATCTAGAAGGACATAGACAATAATTTCTATGATATCGATCCTCAATCCTACTCAAATTCTAACAAGGATTTATACTTATAAGTTATAAGTCCACAATGGGTCTCCGTCTATCATGATTACACCGACTTTATACATAAATGTTATTTCTTAATTAATTAAATAATAATGATGATTGATAACAGCTTTGAAAAACAACAATAACTACAAAACACTGCTTAAGTTGCAAATACAAACGTCAGATGTTTTAGGTAACATTTGTTACAACTCCATGTATGTATTCTAAACGAGGAGCATAGGCAAAAACAAATAATTGAGGTTTTAGTAAGATATATTAAGGATGCTGGGGCGTCCGCATAGGGAGGGCTGGAGGCGCTGTAGCCCCCTTAAATTAAGAAATTTTGGTTTCTAACAAGATTTTTTTTGGGTCAGAATGAAAAAAAATTTACGTGAAAAATTTAATATTTGAATTTATTTTTTGTGAAGAGGTGTGAGTTTTTTAATCTTTTTTTCCAAATAATTTTATTTTTTGTGAATAGCTGTGAATTTTTTACGAAAAAATATAATACTTGAAATTTTATTTTTGAATTGTTTTTCGAAAAAATTTAATTATCTGTAAATAGCTATGGATTTTTGAAAAAATTTGTAAACAGCTGTGGATGTTTGACATTTCAAATATGTAATTTTTTAGTAAATAGCTATGAATTTTTGAAAGTTTTTACAAAAAAATCAAATTTTTGAAATTTTTTTAAAACGACTATTTGATTTTTTTCCCATAAAGTTTTTTTTTTTTTTTTTTTTTCTAACCTTTTAATTTAGCCTAGCTCCCCCCCACCCTAAAATATATATATAATTTTGCAGACGCCCATGATATGGTGATATAAATGAAACATTAACCGATCACCTACGATGTCATTACAATGCAAGATGTTTATTTTAACAGATGCAAAAACAATTAATTCTAAAGCCTCAAATTATCCAATAAAGAATAGGGATCTTAAGTGCTCCATGAATTAATTTATACAAGATTATTACAATTTTGAAAATTTATGAGCTCACTCGCGTGATTATTTTTGCCATGCCTCCCACCCTTGGATTTATCATTATTCCTTCTAAAATTATTAATATCATAAATTATATAGCCTATACCTAAGAAATATCACTACAATATAAGATCGTACGGAATATATTTCAATTAATAAAACGCCTATTCGTGCAAATCAAAAAACATATATATATATTATAATATAACTTCAACTCGTACACATGCATTTAAAAAATAGTTATAAAATTATTCGTGGCTCCATCTGGAGTTTTAAAGGTCAATCACTACACAGTAATCCATAATTAATGTTATATAATATATTCAATAAATACATATTATAAAATAGCTTCGAAAAACTAATTAAGCAGATGTAAATAAGCAGAAAAAAGTAACATTGACCCCGACGTGATTCGAACACGCAGCCTTCTGATCTGGAGTCAGACGCGCTACCGTTGCGCCACGGAGTCAGTTGCACATCAATAAGAACTATTATTTATTTAAACAACTTTTTTAATCATAAAACTACGATTTATTGAACTTTCATCAATTAATATGGTGTAGTCACAAATTTTAACTGTGAAGAGTTGAAAAATTACCGAGTCTGCTGCTATATTTTATTATTTGTACAAATACTATGGGGGGGGATGATTAAAAGAAAACAAGGTCATTCAATCAAATACAGGTGTGGATTAAATATATATTTTTCTAAAAAATAATAATTATATATATAATCCTGCTGACAGCCTTATTATAAAAAAACTATATTTTCAAGATTTATTCTTAGGATCCAGGTTTAATATTTTTCTGTCCTTATTTAGGACTGAGGACAAGAGTCTATAGAGATAAAATACTAGCACAGAAAATGTAGTAGAAATCAGTTTTAAAGGGTAAAAACATCGGTGCCGGAATGTATTTGCAAGGGGGATTACATAATGGTGATTGGTGATGTTATCAGAAGAGCCGACATTTTTTTTTTTTTTACAGTTTCAACTGAGTCTTTTTAAGTGCAAATTGAATAAATAATCGAAGGTACAAAAACTTTTAAGTGTTTCAATTTTTGGGAAGAAACTAAATTTGAAAGAACAACCTTTTTGATTTTTTCCCAATTTTTTTATATCTACAAGCTAATTTTACTTTATTGTCATGTCTATAAACATTCTGTGAAAGTGGGGGGCAATGGGTTCGGCGCCACTGGGTAGGACTGTATTCATCTAATCATTATTTATTTTAAGAAACTCACCGAATTTATTTATAACATTGTTAATCTCTTGAGGAGATATCGAAAAATAAGTAATATTATATTAATTAAAGTATTGTAATTACTCTTGATTCTAAGTAATAAAACTAAATTACATTTCCACGGAGTAATATCAAATAAGTAATGAGTAACTTATTACGATCAAACCAACCAAAAAAATTGTTTCAAATATAGGGATCGTCTTTCTTTTTGGTTGAACTAAAAAAGTTCAAATAAAGGATATTCTATCTTATTTTGAATACATGGTTTAGGTATATAGATTTACTAAAATATATTATGTCTTAATACAAAATATAAATATCTATGTAATCCAGGAGGATTAATAAATAATCAATGAATACTTAATTTTTTAATATATTTGAAAGTCTATGAAGCAAAGAGTTAAAATATAGATTAGCTTAAAAACTCTGTTTAATCTCTTGCATATATTTATACCTTCAACTAGAAAATTGAATAAGGAATCCAATTGCTCGGAGCCTTTCGATTCAATTTTTTTCAACTTTTCCCATTGAATGAAAATTGGTATCAATTTCAGTAGAATGTAGTAACACATATAATCGAACTAAATGTTTATTATTATTTGATTTTTTAAATAATCAGATTTCAAATTCCAGGAAATTTCTTAACTTTGACATCAATGAAATTAGACGTATAAATCAGGGGTGACCAAGCGGAGGCATAGTTGAGTACATTAAAGCCTCATAAGTAAATACTTACTAGGAAGAATTATCTTATTATTCTTCATCTTATATGCAAATATAAATTAAGTCCATATACATGGAAAAATCATTAATTAATGCGACTCAAATAAAAAATAAATGGATTGTTATTTTAATAGAAAATGTCTATAAGTATTACATAATATGTATGTAAGCAAATATAAATCGTGGATATAATATCTGAAAGTATGCATATCACAATTATTCTCCATCAGACTCAAGCTTGATATCATCATCATATTCCTTTTGAGATACCTATTGAAAAAACAAAGGAATTGCCTCTTTAGTTTAATGTTTAAATAAAAGTATCTGTATTATTATTTACCTTGCCCTTCTTCAATTTTTTAAGCAGTCTAAAATCCTTTTCTAAGTCATCTTCATCCTCCTGCGATATTTTTTCCTTTTCCCTTCGTTTCTTCTCTGACACTAAATGACGAAGTTTTTTACGATCCTGCCGCTCAACATTCCTTGACCATGCTTGGGTATCGCTTAAGTGTTCCTTCATTCCAGGCCACTTACCAGATTCTTTATAGATTTTTAATTTCTTTTGACGGGAATCTTCACGTAGTTTTTCTCTGATGAATAAAAAAAAGAAGATCAATTTATACATTTATTTTATCTCCATGTAGTTATTTAAACGAAAAGGAATTCCTTACTTATATTTAATGGAATTGAGATCGACTTTCTCGGGAATAAATCCTGTGACTTTGATTTTTTTTAACTCTGGCATTTTCGGCATTTTAAGAAGACCATAGGCAGATGCAAGTTCTCCAAAAGGGAGATCTGATGAAATAAAATATCGATTTAAACTATCTAATTTCAAGAATAAATGAAACCCTTTGGAATACCTTTTACTTTAAGGATGTATTTGCATTCATGCTTGGAATAAGCTCGAACGTATGACACAAAGGCTTTAATTCCCTTTTCCATTAGGTCTCTATCGTGTAATAACCAATTCCGAATCACGGGAAGTGTCTTAGGTAAACCCGTGATAACTTCCATTTTATCAAAATCCACCTAGACAAGATATTTCAATATGCAATTTGTACTAATGAAACAGTAAATTATAATTATTTCAATACTTTTTGATTTATCTTGATAAAATCGATATAGGAATCTTCAGTCGGAAGGAGTAGAAGCAAAGCATTCCCCACTGCACCACTACGAGCAGTTCTTCCAATGCGATGAACAAATGCTTCAGCCGTTTTAGGAGCATCAAACTGAACAACCCATTCTACGTCAGGAAAGTCTACTCCTCGCGATAAAACATCCGTACATACCAAAACACCCATATCTAACTTTTTAAATTTATCAAATATCTTGAACCGCGTTCCTCCTTTTTGTCCGTGTAAGGCAAATACAGGAGTGTTATCATCCTTAAGAAATCTTTCTAATAAAGTGGAGAAATACTCAACACAGGCACAAGTAGAAAAGAATACCATTGTCTTCTTCCCAGCAGCCTCAGTCTTGAGGAACTTGAGTAGAGTAGCAAACTTTTTCGCAGGAGGATCACATTTCATGTAGTAATTTGTGAGTTTGATTGGAGTAGAGAGCTCATTTTCTTTACCATGCTCCTTGACTTTGACCAAAACTGGATTGCGGAGTCCAGCACGGATGAGTTCATCTAGATCCTAAAACACAAGGCATTATTCTAATTTTAGATATTATCCATGGAATTATGGTCTACCTTCGTCTGTGTTGCAGAAAATAAGGAGGTTCTTCTTTGTTTAGGTAAAAAGGATATGATTGTATTAATGGCTGTTTCAAAACCTAAGCTTAAGAGGCGATCCGCTTCATCTAAAATCAAAATTTTCTGAAATATACATGTTTTAATAATTATATTATTTCAACAACAAAAAATCAAAAAGAACAAACCGTAGATTTGAATCCTCTTGCCATTTTTTCAGCTTTCAATTGATTAATGGACTCCGTTTTCCCCGTAAGTATGTCTTCCAAACGACCCGGAGTAGCTATAATAATCTTTGCTCCTTCTTTTTCAAACTATAAATGATTAGATACGTAGATAAATAGATAGATTGAGTCGTGCAGGTTCATTTTACTTTTCGAAGAGTTTCTCCAACACTCGAAGAACCTCCGCCCCCAATGATAAGGAGAGAGTTTAAAGAAGGGATTTTGGATAAAAATACCTCCAATACTTGACTAATTTGGGATGCCAACTCTCTCGTTGGGCTCAAAATCAAGGCCCCTATATCATGGACTTTACTTTCTTCATTCTATGTTAGAATTATAATGATAAATTATTTATTATTAAGACATATTTAGACTTACAGATGAATTCAAAAGGATTTCTAGAATAGGAATAACAAAGGCTAAAGTTTTTCCACTCCCCGTCACAGCCTCAGCACAAACATCCTTTAGGCCCAAAAATAATGGAATGGCGGTAGCTTGAATCGGTGTCATCTTCTTGAACTTAAGATCATTATGGATCACATCTAGAATAACTTTGGATTTAAGGGGTAATACACTCCAATCGTCCATTAATTCACTTTCTTCGCCGTTCCCCATTATTAAGGACTTCGTTCATTCGATGATTTGAAATGTGAATGAAATGTCACCTTGTAGTAGGACAGCACGTGCAATGTTTATATTTTGATTTTCTTTGTTTATATTGGGTTTATGTACGTCATTGAATACAATATATCGTCACTTTTCTTAGTGGACACTTAATAATTGACCGTAGAGTCCATAGTGAATTAATCCACTCTTGAAGTATACTAATTTTGAATAATTTTTATATATTTCTAATATTTAAATACATATTATGTATATCACATGAGAAGATAGCTCAGTATACTTAGTTTATAATAAGATTAGAATGCTAAGTATTAGGAGGTTGGGTGACTTTATTGAGTAAACTCCATAACTTTTCTCCTTATTTCGTTTGTTTCTGTGTGTTATTAGATTCTGTCTGCTTCTGCCCTGTTGCCCGTCCATAACTTTTTTATTATATTGATACAAAAGTTGTTTGATTAAATTGATTCGTTCGGTAGTAGTCTCAAGTTTGAGATTTGTTCGGAAAAGAATCAAGAATGTCTCAGCTATTGGAGAACCTTCCTCCTCAATATTCTACTGTCTACTCAACATGTTTTTCACCGGATGGAGGTTATTTAGTCGCAGGGAATCAAATGGGTCTTATCGCACTTTTCAGTTTAGAGTCCATCACATCCCGAAGCCCAGAGATTATTTCCTCCTCCAAAAAAGTTCATATGAGTTTTTTAGGACATGAAAATAAGACTCCTATTTATGCTCTACTCTCAACCAAAGACTATCTCATATCCGGCTCCGTGGGTAAAGTAACGGCTTGGTCCTGGAACGATCTCATACATAGAAAAACTGCGGAAATGAAATGGGAAATCTTTCTTCCTCCCGTTCCTGGAACTGCGGTCTACACAGAAGTAGTTTTATTAATTATAAGACGCAATCCAGGACTCATGTTCTTATAATATTAATTAAACAGGTCAATTCCATGTGCATTGATGAAAAGTTTGGAACTGCTGGACGACTCATTGTCGCTGGAGGAGATAATAATGTTCACACCTATGACTTGGAAACGAGAGAAGAGCTTCGAGTACTTAGCGGTCACGATAATTTTATTCACAGTTCCTCATATTGTCCTGTTGGAGGTCTTATAGCAAGTGGAAGCGAGGATGGATCGGTACGTCTTTGGGATACAAGGAAAAAAGTTGCAGAAGTGAACAAAATTGAGCCCTATAGAAATGATGAACTTTCTCGCCCCAAACTAGGGAAGTGGATTGGGGCAGTGGCGCTTTCTTCAGACTGGCTGGTTCGTATTTCTATGTATATTTTGGGCTTAGAGCAAAGGTAACTTTTTGTGGAAAATGAGATTTTTAATTTGTACAAATCTATGTACTTATACTGTCAGGAAGTATTCTATACTTTTTTTTAAAGTCTACGTTACAATGTTAGGAATATCTTTACTTTGAATGCTTTATGATTCAATGTCTCAAAAAAATCAATAATATTCCACTGGTTTTGCTCCAGACCCACACAACGTAGTCATAAAGATATACTTTCTTTTGTTGTATTAGGTCTGTGGTGGTGGAGCACGTCCTGCTCTGTGGCACCTACGTTCCATGTCACCCAATGCCATTCTTCCGCCTGAAAGCCAGTCCGTAACGGTCCTTACACTTCTCCAAGATAGGATTATCATTGGAGGCCTGATTAATAAGTAAGAATTGGAGTGTTATAAATAATTTACTTATTACTATTCCTTTCCTTTTATTTACAGATTATACCAAACAGACTTTACTGGAAACCTTCTCTCAGAGATCCCTGTCACACCAAGTTGTCTTTATTCCATTTCAACACAAGAAAAGAGTATCAAAGTCCTTGCAGCCTCTGGATCATCTTCCAAAATTGATCTATGCATCCCAAACTTTAGTTATAAAGATCAAACCATTACGTTTCCTTCCAAATTTGTATAGAAAGTTCAACAGCAAAAAATAAAACCACACAAGAAGGTTACTTTAGGATTTTTTTATTCTTAAAGCATAAGAACACACACACACCACTTATAAGTCAGTGTTTCAACAACAACAGAGAGGAAAATGTCTTTATAATAGTATAGATAATATATATTTTAGGATATATAACACATTTTCATTGTAATAGAGGGAATGAGGGGAAAATTATATATTTGAAGAGGAGAATATCCGGAAAGAAAAATAAATTAAGAGAAAAAAAGTATAATCATTTGATGATATTGTTTGGAATCATTAGTGAATATATAGTTCATTTTATTTGTGTTTTTCATAAAAATGAATGAACTATTTTGGGTGCTGATATTAAGAAGTCTCTTCGGCGGACAAATGCGTAAGGGAAAAAAGAAAATTAAATTTTAAATATGTTTAATATTTTATCAAATTGGGCATAATTAAACACAAAAAAATATGATAAAAAAGTAGATGACTAAATAAAAGCACAAACGTTGCTTGTTCCAATGATATTATGATAATTATAATAATAATTTAAGTAAATTATGGCACTGAGAAATAATGTGTCCATTATTTCATTCGAAAAATACCAAACCTAAACTGATGATGATGAATTAAGATATAAGAAGTTAAGATATTAAAATGGTATTATTATGTCTAGATTGAAGGAAAACGATAAGCAAAATATTCGTGTCTCAAGAATTAATAATAATTGCATCATGAGACGAGCGATACGTACAGAAAGTAAACAAAATGGTATGAAATCCTATCTGCAATATTGGGGTTTCTCATTGGCGAATAATAAACTTCATTTCTAGAGCAGCACCAATTATTTATTTCAGTTTTCCAAGGACTTACTTATTGACAAACTTGATTACTCATTTCTCAAAAGTAATGGATTCCATTATTCCAAATTGTATGTATAGTATGTAACGCTGCTGCATATAAAAAATGTAGGTAGTAAGTGCAAGGGGCGCAGAAGTAGTAGAGTAGTTTGATTACATAAATATTCTTCTTTGTGTAGTCTGGACAAAAGTGGAGCGAGAATGTCTCCATCATCATCATCAAACTGTCGTTTCCTTAAATAATTTAACACGGTTATGATCCTTGATTTCGATGTATCTTGTTAATATTCGATGATCAACTACCACAGGAGTGGGTGACGTTGACGATGACTCGTGCTGAAGTTGTTGATGTTGTCTTCCCGACTCGTCTTCCAACTCATTTTTGGGCTCAATAATCTCTGGAGGAATCGGAGAATGAGGAACATGGAGACTACTAACATTGTTGTTATTATTTAAAGGAGTCGGAGAAATGGAGGAAGAAGTCACAACATTCTTCCCCGACTTGCGCTCAACAACAAATGCTTTATCTTCCAACCAAGGAGAATAGAGTTTATCCCTACGTTTAGACTTAGATGATACTGATTGGTAGCGTGTATCAGAATTATGATGCATGTTGACCTCGTCATAAATACCATAGGAGGAATATCTCGGAATAGGAATCCTTGCGTTTGACTTCAAATTAAAGAGTAAGAAGACGGGCTTATGATCACCCATGCAGGCATTGCGCCCTATAATATCGTATAACACACTGCTGACTTCGATCTTTTTCCTTATCTGACAAAGATCTGGACTTGGAGAGGGTGAGATAGGCGTTGAAGCCTGAGGAGGTGGTGGATTATGAATGAGTTCTCTTGCAGGATTACTCAGTAGTACCCGGTCACACCATGCTGGACATCTCGTTTTCATGTAGCGAGATGATAATGAGGGCCTCTCTTCAAAAGGATAGGTTGGAGGGAAGTTGATTGTAAATTCTGTGAGCCTTTGTTGAACATTATAGACTTCATTATCAAGGGAGGCCCATTGTCGCCAATCCGTATTAAATGTTCCATCGTAGTGTTCCCCGAGAGAAAATTCCTTTTTACCAAGGGATAATACAAGTTGATCCTCCCTATTTCGAAACTCTCTAAAATCATCATCCAAATTTCCGTTCTCTGAGCGAGGTGATAGTAATGGATCATGGGGATAAAGGGATTGATGATGATTCGTTTCCTCTAAGGGATGTTCTTGTGTTAGTTTCTGTAGTACCCGTTGAGTGTCTAAGCGAAAGTTAAAATCCCCGAAGATAATGAATGGAACATTTTGCTTATCATCGTCTTGAATGAGATCCAATGTATACTGAAGAGCACGTCGTCTATAATTGACGTAGACAGAGGGGTCGGTTTCGAAGGAAACGAGATTCGAAGCATCATGAAAAAGATGAATGTTTATGAGATCCAAAATGGTTCCATTGATACGCCACCGAGTTCTAAGGAAACCTTTTCGACTCCAGCGATTATCAGGAAATAAGTAAAGAGGAAATTTGTGTTTCTCGACTAGAGGTTGAGCGTCTATACATCCGAGATGCATGTGATGTCCACAAGGGGATTCAAAACTTCTTTTCTACAATAAGAAAATTATATTAATTAATGAATATACATGGATGCAGTATTTTGAGTAAGGAAGAAGAATAAAATTATTAACTACTACATTTATGTAGATCGATCGGTCTTAGGCTTAAAGATCCATCAAACAAAAGTTGTTAAGAAATATAAAATAATAATGGTCAATATGGTTCATAAATAAAAGGTCAAAGGAGTCATTTTAATGATGATTATGAGGATAATAAAAATATTATATTAAGGACATTGTCCTAGATGTATTGAGAGAGAATTCGTGTAAAAATGTAAATACTTATTTCATCAATTTCTTTTTAGGATATATATTTTATATATGTAGGTATTGCACACTTACTTCAAAATTATAAATTTCGACATATTGAACACTCTTATGAACGAGATACAGGCTTCCTAGAGCTGTGAACCTAGTGAAAGGAGTAGATAAAAATGGAATATATTATTAAAAAAATGTATTATTCAATCAATGGCAAATATTAATTAATTGTACATTCATTATAAATAATGATTATTTTAAAACCTCTTGCGGTTGTTGATTAATATAAAAATACTATTAGGACATAAAAATTTAACTCAAAATTATGTCAAGAGATCCTAAATATTTATCAAGCAAAAGGAAGAAAAAATGAACCATCACAAATTTTCTTGTTTTATCGAACGATAATAATCTAATATTTTGACTTAATAAATTCGATATTTTGACTTTTTAAATTCGATATTTTGAAATATTAAATTCGATATTGAGTAGTATTGAGCTACTTTTGATGAAACTTTTCAATATTTTGACAACATGATATCATAGCTTGACAACAAAATTATAGTTGGGCGGATGTACTTGCCCATCCACCGTATGTAAGGACCATATTCAGGGATGGAATTGAATAAATTTAGAAGAAAGACTAGCATTCAAATATTCCTGATTTGATTAAAATCTATAATTAATATGTCCCTGTACATAAATTGATTGTTTAATGAGATGCTTAGGTTTGTTTTTGTTTTATATGCTCTAACATGTATCACAGTATCTATAAGGTAATAAATTTTTCCGTCTTTTTGTGCGTCTATTTATATTATACATGTAGACATGAGTTCCTTCTACGGGGTGGACCCTAAATACTGTCAAAATTAAAACTTAAATATAACTCATAGAGGTCTAGAGATATCATTGTAAAAAGTTCGCTAATAAATAATTAATCAAACGTCAACAATGTTTTTTTAAAACATTTGTTAGTGATCCTTCATTTACAAGAAGCAATAAATCCCTCAGTTTGTTGAAGTCTGGCACGCCTCCCAGTATTGTTTTTTTAGTGATGCTAAAGTTTTTTCTGTGGAGGTCATATTCAACTCCCAAAAATATCTGATTTGCCCTATAGGAGCTATTGAAGCAAAAATCAAAGTAAATGATGGTATAAGGTGCCCTTAGCTGGTCCTGTAGGTCTCTCATTATCTTTGTGACCTCGGAGGGTTAAAAGTAACAGCATTGAGTAAATGAGCATCTTCCTGGAAAAAGTATTAAGCCATGGGCCAATTCCCGCTTAAGGTAAGATACTTAACCCTTTCAACAAGTTGGTGCCCTCTCTAGCACGTCCAATAGGATACAAAAGTGGTGTAACAATCATTTCCCAAGCTTTTAGAGCAATAACTTTTAGCCTCTATCCAGTTCGGATTTGAATCTGATGGATTTTGGAGAACAGGGTCTGCAAGAAGCCACATGCAAAATTAGATGTACTAAAAGGCTCCTTAATTAAGGATTGGGGGAACGTTCCATGGATGTGGTCTGTGTCTAGTAATAGCTTACCTAACAAACTCAAGGCTGTAATTTCTGCAGAAGTGGGCCCTAGTAGTATTCAAACCAAATTTTAAATTTCTAAATTTTTTTTAAATAAAGGATTTATATACGATTATCAGGGGTCTCTGCAGAGGGTTGACTGAAAGGGCTGTCACCCCTACCCCCAAATTAAGGAATTTTTCTTTTATACTAGATTTTTTTTTTTTTTTTTTGGTTCAGGATGAAAAATTTTAAGCGAAAATAGAGATTTTTTTTTTTTTTTTTTTTTTGGAAAAATTACTTTTCTAAACAAAGGGGTGATTCGGGCATATTATGCAGCTGAGCAAAAATTTAATAATACATTTTTTACAGAAAATGTAATACTTTATTTTATTTCCTTAAAAAAAATCATTTTTTGTGAATAGCTATGGATTTTGGATTTTTTTTAAAATTACAAAAACCAAAAATATATATATTATCCTGCAGACGCCTCTGATTATTCATTTTTTAGTATTTAAGGTCCACCCTGTGCTATACATAATTATTTTCAAACCTAAATTATGCGCATACTTAATTGTATCTAGGAACGATACATGTTTTTAAAAAAGGATAGAAAAAAACGAGTTTTTATGTTGATTTTGAGCCCCTTATTATCATAGACACAGAGCCTAATACATAATTACTACTACTACTTTGACTAGTATATTATATAGAACATCATACTCTACTAACTAACAACATGTGTGAATACGTCACTAAATTAGTATGTACTAACTCTATAGCCAGGAGTAGGTATTAATATTATTTATAGACATTAAGTAAGTTGATTCTATTTGATGAAGAACGTCGCAGTAGTATTATAAATTAAGTAGAGAAACCGTGATGACGTAGCCTTCCAATAATAACACATAGCCAGGCCATATGTTATAGAAAGTCAAGGTCGGTGGTAGATTTTTTCTGTTAGGAGGGAGGTGAATTTTTTTTCAAATTTTCCAAGATATCATTTCTAAAAAAAAAAAAAGATTGGGCCTTTTTTTAAACTTCCTTTAATTGGTCAGATGGAGTTGCATTGATTAATTATGAGTCAACATTATAGTATTCAGGGACATCCGCAAGGGGTGGGCTGGAGGGACTGTATCCCCCATTTTCGATTTTTTTTCTTTTTACTAGAAAATTTAATATTTTACTGTGAACTGTGAATTTTTGAAATTTTTTGCCAAAAAAATTCATTTTTGGATTTTTATTTAATTTTCCCCTAAAAATAATACATTTTTGATGTCTTTTGCTCAATTTTCAAAGAAATGACTTTTTTAACGAAATCATCTTTATAACCTTTTTGGATCCATTTTCCTAAGTCTCCGTCGATATTTACTTCAATGACGGTTTTAAGAAATAAATATTTTTATCTATTTCTAAAAAAAAGTTATCTTTCTGGAATCCCATTTCTTTTTTTCGGGGATGTTAAAGTGTAATTAATTATAACTAATTAACAATATAATATGTTCGTATTATAATGAAGAAAAAAATTTGCAAGCTATCTGCAATAATCTTATACATATTTCACATATCTTGTTTGTCATAATAAACCATCAATATTTTATGAAAAATTCAAAGGACCGGTAAGAAGACTGCAGTGGAATGAATAAATAAGGTCAGACATAACATTGGCCCCTCCTATACCAATAGGATATATGTGGGCATGTGGCCTGTCATCCTTCAAATCAAAGTAAATTTTTTTCTCAAAATTGAGAGTGAATTACTACATACATTTGTATTCTTCAATAGATTATAATTGATTTATATGAACAAATTAGTGTTTTTCGCCTTTTGGAGGGACCGCAAATTGCAACTAAATTAGCCAAAATTGATTGTCACAATAAAAGAATGCAAAGTTGAGAGATTTTAAGTCTCTTAAATCAAATATAGATGATAAACAAAGGGTAAATCATCAGATAAATTTGAATACAAAGCCCATAATTTACTAAAATATGTCTATGAAATATTGACCAATGTGCTTATATGAAGAAAAAAAATTAATTGGGAGTTTCTCCTTTGGATTCATACAGACGTTCAGTTGAAGTTATTGGATATTTCGTAGTCAACTACATTAAGAATTTATGACTGTTTTGCTGAAAACCTTTTCAAGATAACCAATATATTTTATTTACAAATACCAGGGGTGTCCGCAGGGGGAGGGATTGTAGCCCCACCTCCCGAATTTAAGGAATTTTTAATTCTTATATTCGAAATGTAATTATATTTTTCAATTTCCTGTGAATAGCTATGGATTTTTGAAAAAAAAATTATGTTAGAAATTTAATTTTTGAAAAAAAAAAAATTCAAAAAATTTAATTTTTTGTGAAAAGCTCTGGATTTTTGACAAATATTTTAAATTTGATTTTAGAATTTTTTTTCTAAAAATTTCAATTTTTTGAGATTAACTATAGATTTTTGATTTTTTTTTTTTTGTGAATAGCTGAGGGTTTTTTTTATTTTTTTTCAAAAAAAATTAATATTTGAAATTTTTCCAAAAACACAGACCCTCCCCCTCCCAAAAAAAAAAAAAAAAATATATATATATATATGTATACATAATCCTTTGGACGCCTCTGAATCCATACTACTTATATATATCATTATAACACACTTTCTAAGTGTGGGAAACCCTGGTATATAAAATCTATAAAAACCGAAGAATGAAGGATTCACAGGTTATTTTTTTACATTAACAGCCATTGTACTCTTACTCCTCCCAACCAGATTCCATTTCGAAAAAGTATCAAAATGAATAAGGAAGCACAGGACAGTAAAAAAAATGATGGAAGTGTATAATCAAGCTTATCCCCATTTAAACCAGAAATAAAGTTACAAAAAGCTACCGAGTCATACCAGAACAATATTCAATCATTGTAGGACAAGATTGCAAGAAGAAAATCCATTTAATTAAATGGGTGAATTATTAATTATATAAATATTTACTACAACCTATTTAAGTAAAGGTAATATCAAATATTAATAGGGGAGGGGGCTAAAAATTGAGGACCTCCAATCCGAGGGGGGTATCAAGTTTTGGACAAACACAGATAGGGGGAGGGATGGGTCAAAAGTCCTACTTTTTTCCGGGCGTCATAAATGTATGACCACTTTTCTTTTTTTGTTCAAGATTGTTTTTATGTTGACGCACCAAATATGCAAGAAATGAAATGACGATATGTTAATTCAAAATATTATCATGCATATGGTATGTCAATACAAAAGCAAGGAAGGAATGATTTTTCTGATTTAAAAAAAGTCTTAATTACATTTTTTATTATTCAACTAATAATAATAATAAATTATTATCTACCATAACTACTAATTCCTATTAATGATGATTTTTTCAGATTAATCCTTTAGAGTAGTGTTTCTCAAGCCCTGGTACACTAACTCCTTCTAGAGTCTAGGTCAGTTGTTCTCAAATGAGGGGTTATTTTACAAGGGGTAAATCAAATTTAAAGAAAAGAAAAGGGCCCACATTTATCTTTGAACTAGACCCTGCTCACGCTAAAACATGTCATTATAATCAGAATCAGGAGCATTCCTAACCTTCATTATTTGGGAGGGCTTACCTCCAAAAAATTTCATCACCTTAATACAATACTTATGTAAATTGGTTTATTATATATATATAAGAGGCTAGCAACGGCACTGATCAGAATGTAATGTTGTATTCAAGTTACTACCATTGAAAAATTAGATGAATAGTTTTAAATGAAGGGAATAATGCAATATAGTTGAATATTCCTTGAATTGTCGATAGATTACTGATATTATTATTCTATGTATAAAGGCTAAATGCACACAGTTATATTACCCATAAATACGAAATAATTTTAAGGGATTAAAATGAAATGATCGCATCAATGTATGTGTATGGTATGGTGCCTAGTTGGTGATTAAAATGGTTCGTGCTACATATAATTAAACAAGGGGTTTTTTTTAAAGACGAATCCATTGCAACTTGTACAATCTCTTTGTATAAATTAAAAATCGCATAAGTAAATATAATATAACAAATGTATCAATAGTCTCATTTGTTCAGAATAACAAATAAAGAAAACATAATTGTTTCCACTCTAGCTACGACGCATATATATCCTGGTATTACAATACATATTACACACAAAGAATTAAAAGGCAGTAGTAATATTACTAATACTTACTTATCTGAAGCTTTATAATTCTTATCAAAGAAAGCAACAATCCGCGTATAGCCTATTTCGTGACCTTTATCAATGAAATCCTTGACAAAATCATCTACATGTTTCATAGAATGCTCAAAATTTTTACCACCAACCTGTAAATTGAAATTATAGATCGGTGAATGTAATAAATATAAAATAAAATAGACTAGTCGAGGATCAAAGAATTTGCATGATAATTATAATTATTAATATAAGGTATTTATGGAAAAAGGACAAATGAAGGAGGAGGACTCCCTCACATCCTTCTCACATTGGTAGAAAGAAATAATGATTTATATAGTATTAACAAAATAATACGATAAATTCATCATTTACTTTAAAGTACAACTACGATACTTTAATCTGAGAAAAGCTTTTTTAGAGAGTAAAGCACACATGATCATTGAAAATTATATTAATGTATACACTTTCTCCCATTAAAAGTATGTATGTAGTTAATAGATTACATTTGTTATAATCACTATGAATACATTTTAGTAGTATGTATTCCACATACTAACAGCAACAAGGACAATTAATCAATCATTAATTAATTGTTATATATAATTACATTTTATGTAGGTATTATCCTATTCGTCCATCAACAGGGGAGGGATAACTGCAGACTGTTCAGAGTTCAATGTTTTTATATCATTGAAATAAATCGTTAATTTCTAGTACTACATATATTATGTCCTGTACAAGTTGTGATTTTGTGCAAGTTGTAACTTGCACCGTAATATCTTCTCATGCAAGTTTAATTCGTTGCTGGATGGAGCTCCTAAGTAATAGCAATGTATCCCATAACAAATAACTTTTCTTTTTTAAATGGGAGCTTGAGCGTCCCATCGGCAATCTGTTTGTGTCAACATATATATATATAACCTCGTATGTCAAGGCAAATTCTTGCTCAGAATCCAGCTCGTATCTCAAAAAGCTCGTATTTGGGGCACTCATATCTCAAGGTTTATAAGCAAATTGTACAAGTTACAAAACAAAAAAGAATATTTTTAAATGAAGAATTTAGAATACTTATGGGGAGGATAATGCAATAATTGAATATTCCCTTAGATGCTCTATATTTACTAAATGAGTACATTTTGAATCTTTTTATGTGAAAATTACATATTGAGCATTGTATTCCGTTGCACATTATAAAGTTTAAATGCCTACAGATAAATACTTCGTAAAAACACTTTAATAGATCAAAATGAAATGATAACATCAATCAATATAATTGATAAGTAACATGACGTAGAAAGGGTTACTTGTACAATCCGTTTATATAAGTTATAACTTGCACGGACATCGCAGCTTGTACATAATATGTACAACATTATAGTGTCTATATTACATAATTAAATAATTATTAATCACAATGAATGTATTTATACTATATTGTATATAATTAAGTGGTTCATTAGTGAACTTCCTCAGTTTTTATTAAACATTATTTATCTTATATCCTTATAAAAGCCAAATGGATGATTAATTGATATACTTAGGTATAATGGGTAATACCACAAAATTGCAAAAATAGATTGAGGAATGACTCATAGGATATAAATTAACTTTCCTTGATTTTTTCAACAAAACAAGATATGATATTTTTATAAAAATAAAATAGAATTGAATAAAAACCAGACGACCTTTTTATAGGGCTTGTTCTAATAACAATAGTAGGTACGTATTTAAAGCCAATCATAAAAGTAAATGAACTCATAAATATTTTATGGTCCATGGAAATACTTTTGTAGTCATATATATGTATGAATTACTGTTATTGAATGGTTTTTGAAAGAAATGTCAGCTCAAACAACATAAATATATTCCATGACATTAAAACACCATAAAAAGTAGTCAAAATGACATTTTCATTGTGGGTTTTATATTTTTTGTTAAAAAAGTGATTCTGTACTTATTTTAAATAAAATATGATACAGAGGGATTTGAGCTCTTTTTCATCTAGGCTACTGCATGATGTTCATGTCAGTTTCACATATTATATTTTTAGGTCACACGACGTGTATGTACATACCGACTACTTTTGTACGACACGTATATGTATATAAACAATATTTAATCAATTTACGAAAGAAAGAAAAATAGATCTACAAATATTTACAAAGTGTAAATTAATATAACAGAAGCAGAGAGCACAACAAATATATGTACATATTGAATTGAAGGTTTAAAATACCTACAACACCTGTCTTTATACAGTGATGCTCTCAGATACGTGCTTGTTGCTGCAAAACAAAATGTACACTTGACATATTACTAATAGATACATAGGAGCAAATTATAAAATTAAATAAGTCAAAAAAGTGAGAAATTCAAATGAGAGAAATTGATTTGAAAAGGGAATTAAACTCTCATCTCCCCCAGACGCAATACTCTTCTTAAGAACATACATATAAATTACATTCCCCATAAATCCTCTTTCCTACCTCTTGACAATGTAAGGCAATGAACTGAGGCTGCAGTCGTTTAATCTTCTCAATGACTTGCCTCGTCCACTCAGGAACCAAATCACCAGGAGCTTCAAATATAGATCCAATGTTTGCAGTTGCTAGTAGTGTGGAAGTTAGTTCTCCATCTGGGACCACGACGAAACTACTCATTAGTCTCTCAGCTTCTGACAAGGAAGACATGGAGGATGTCATATTATGAATGTTGTTGACATGATTCGGAGTAAGAGATCCTCCTAGGGAGGTTCCGCCACTATTATTACCAAGGACTCCTAGAGGATCAAAGTCACATTCGAATGCCATGATTTTTTAATTGATTAAATATCTCTATGGTTTGGCGAATCTGGAATAATATATAGGAAGAATAGAAATGAGTTGTAATATAATAATGGTTGATGTTTTTTTTTTGTTTTTGGTAACTTGTTTTAATTCAACATGGAAATAAAAAGAATTAAATAATAATGATAAGATAATATTTAAATCACAGCAAATTTTGACTTGACATTTAAAAAAAAAAAATGTATTTTCAACCAGGTTATATAATATAATATTAATATAGTAATATTGTAGACAAAGACCGAACACAAAAGACAAATTGCGGAAAAAAAAATAAGCATATGTTTATAGATAGACTATATTTAATCTCCTAATACCAAAAAGAAATCATGTTCATTACGTGATTGATATGATACGAACGACTTCAACCCGGATTTGCGTAATTAATCCCATATTAAATACAAGGGATGATAGTTACAATACAAATAAAACATTCTGATTAAAGTCAAATGATAGTAATGTAGAATTATAATATGATATCCTTCAATTTTAACTTGAACAATAATCATATATTACACTATTTAAGTAACTAAGTGCACCAGTTTGTATATTAATTGAAATGAATACTCTTCTTGACAATCTTTTCATTTCACCTCCTCCTCCTCCTCCCTTGTTCATCCTTGAAATAAGACAAAGCAATAATAATACCCTCTTCAATAAATTCCAGAAAACAAATGAGTTTCCCACGCATTTTCCCATTAACTTCATATTATGAATAATCTTAAGATATAGTACATATTTTAGGTGGGAGATCATGGATCGATTTTATTCATCATTTGCGATACCAAATGTAGATACGAATTATAATGTATAACCATGGGTCATAATCATAGAAATATTAAATACAGCTCATTTAAATAATATTTGACAGAGGAGGGGAAAAAAATTACGAATGATTTGTTTTTTCCTCTTTTAAATGACTCAGCCTACGGAATCCCGCCAAATTCATAGTATTGTCTTCATGGTTTCATAATATTTGTTATGTTAACATTGTTCGAAATGTCTTTTCTCCAAGTCTACAAATATGGAAGCCATATCACGACAGCTCTTACTATGACAAATAAATATGTCCATCGAAAATTACAAAAATTAATTTTATTTTAAATTTGGAGAATTCTTTTTTTATTTAATTTATTTTAAACGGAGAAAAAACTTACCAACTTTTATTTTGATATATTTATATAACAAGAGTTGAGACAATTTTCGACTAAAGTGGCTCTTTTGGACGAAAAATTGGATGGATGACAAATAAATGTCGTCGTAGCACTTATAGAACCAATTCTTTGTAGTAGTAATAAAACCTCTACAACATCAAATTGCATTCTCCTTCTTAAATGAAATGATAATTCATAGAAAGATTGCAAAGGAATAGATAGATAAGTCGGTGAATAAAATAGGGAATCAATGTCAACAACTATTAAAGGGATCAATGAGGTTGAATTCGGATACTACTACTAACACACGAGACTCCTTCTCATTTCTGTTGTCTTTAAAAAAATGTTAAGTCTCCATTGAGAAAACAGCGCACGCCAAGGGAAAAAAAATATAAACAAAAATCCCAGGCTATTCCGCCCAAAGACTAATAATGGCAGGAGGTTCCTCTTTGACAGAATGGTGTGACGTCATACTTGCTAACTCTATGTTTATGAAGAGTAAAATCTGTTACTAGTACTCTTATGTAGAATGTAATACACAACAGTAAACGGGAGCTAAACCATAGGCGAAAGCCTACAACTCCCTCCACTCTTGTCCCCCCCCCCTTCTCCTCATATCTGCTGCCTTTAGCCTCTCCTTAGTGAATTGACAATGTGCATCTCTTTCAAGTACAGTTCCCATCCTACAGCAAGAATCCCACAAAAACCACACGCAATTAAACAACAAAGTAGCTTTCATGTCTTAGTAACACATATATATTTTTGTAATGTTTTTCAACATTGAAGTAACAACAATGTTCAAATTTGATGTTATAAATTAGACTTCTTGTTGCACAGGGGGTTCGTAGCCCTCTGGTCTCTCAATGGTCTCCCCAGTGTTGGGGTCCGTTGTTGTGGTCTTTCCACTGCCCTCTCCGTGAAGATCCATCAATTTGTTCAAATCGAATCTAGGCTTTTTGAGGACCTTGACCTTCCTGATATAAACGTCGTGAAGAGGGTAAATTCCTCTGCAGGCCTTTTGAACGTCGACCGCCATGGAGTCAGGAATCAACTTCTTGACAACTTCCTTCAAATCGCAGGAAGAGATTTCACGGGTCATGATGTCGACCATCTTCTTTCTGATTTGACGAATCTAAAATAAAGAAATAGGATTAATATACATACACCAATGAGTGTATCAGTACATGTCAACTAAAACTAGCAACATAAACAATTACTTAATAAAAACTTAAATTAGTATTTGAAGTCAAAATGTTCGGAAAAATAAGTTAAGGTTGAAAAAATATATAAAATATGTTCTTTCTTAAGTCGAGTGTCCCACAAACAGAACTTGTTTGGTTGAAATTCAAATATTAGTTATCCTATTTTTAAGTACTTGGTCCATAAAAAACCCGAAGACTGAAAGACCACAAAAATAGATCCAATGTACACAGCCATATCATATTACTAAGTTCGTCTTACCTGTTGCGATTGAGCATAACACGCCTTTTGGTTAGGAGACTGTCTGCTCGTGAAACCAATGCAGAAAGCACGGATCAAGTAACCATCCGTGGTTTTTACATCAGCATGTGCCTCAATAAGAGTTTGCCACTTCTTAACAACGGATCTGAGCTTATCTGTGGTCAAATTCATTCCATAGAAGTTGGTGAGGCAGTTGCGGCCTTGAACATCTTCACAGATGAGCTTGAACTTCTTGAAAGAACGCTCAGCATCAGTTTCGCTTTGCAAATCAGCCAAGGAAACCTCGTAGACACGGCCCTTCAACCCGTCAGAGGCGATCCTATATAAAAAGAAGGATTAGCGATCGTGAACATTAACATACAAGTAAAGAGAGAATGAAAAATGAGTCAATGACGGAGATAACATCAGAGCCAAAGTGTCGTCTTGAAAAAGAATGGAATGAACATCCCTCTTGAGAATCAAGAGAGGGGAAAGTGATCAACAATGCCGTGCCGTTCGGTACGAATAGAACATCCGAGGTGAACAACCCCGACATCCCCGACCCGATCCACGCGTCCATCCATCCCATTTCCCTCGGAGAATGGATTATTGGAAGTGCTCATCATAATTGCTACCTCCGCTATCGAATCAGAGGAGAAGAAAAAGTAATCACCTGGTTCCCTGTGTTCTATTAACGAGGGTCTTTCCAACCTCACGGACTTTGAAGATGGTTGGTGCCTTAACATCGTACCAATCCTTACGGGTGAAAGGGTCCACGACCTTCTTCTTAGCGCCCTTCTTGCCAACCTTGAGGCCCTGTAGACAATGAATAAAGATACGGATTAGATGTCGAATGAAAGCATGGAAATCTAAATTCTCACTTTATTTTTCCCAACAGCCATGTTTTCACGTGTAGGGTACAGGATCAAAAGAAAGAGAAGAAGGGGAACCGGAACAAAGAAGGAATAATGCGCAGGCCATTCTTACCAACTGAAGCTGTAAAATCACACTCACATCACACTCTCATTTCCCTCTCTATTTATACATACCCTCATTGTAGGAATGGTACAAAAATGAGGATTCGCATTTTATTGCCCTAATTGGGATTTGTAGCATGTATTTCAGGGGATTTTCAAAGATTGGCCCATTATTTTCAGTTGGTATAACTGATGTGCCGTTTATATCAGGGATAGGATGAATCTTAACAATTCACATATTAAACTTTGAATATAAGTGAGTCTATCTGGATTTTGTAATGGCGGTAATATATTTTCAAGGGTTGAAAAGAATCTACGATTATTTGAATCCAATTTTGTACCTATGGAATTTTTTCTTAATCTAAGTTTTATTGGTTTTTAAATATTATGCGTCAAGCAATGTATTAGAATGACGTCATAGTCTTGATAAAAAACTCATTATCTTAATTCACGATATGAATAAACTTTCATTCGTAGTAGTAAACTAATTAACATACAGAAAACTGAAATTTGATAAGAGTACTCTGACTTTGGTAAAATAAATTAAAGGCTATATTTTATATTATCTGGTTTTCTTTCATTGACAGAAAGATCTGATTTAATTAAACGTTTATCAAGTACAATTCTGTTACACAAAATTTAAAAACCTGAATAGTTTTTTGAATATTGTAATTTATTACTAGATAGAGATTTATCTTTCCTAAAATGTTATTCTAAACAAGGTGTAAATATTTATGTATAAAATTTAATATTTGGCTATTACAAAAAAAAAAAAAAATGGAGTAAGGGACTATAGGTTGTATAATCGACAATGTGTTTATTACTGCTAGTTGCTATAAAAATATATATATTATAATATGTCAACTAACATATTATGTAGATAGACAATACTCAGCCAATACCCAAGTAATTTAATAGGACTATGATTGAGAGTAATAATGTCGATTGGTTACGTTAATGTTCCAAATAGAACGCATGTCACGTGGAGATGTGGAAAGTTTTGTGCACTGATCTCCTACCTTGGTAATCGGTAATTCCTACATTAGATGGCGTATCAACTATCATAATAAAGGCAGTTTTAAATTAAAAGCCTCATTGGTAGGATGAAGTTGCGCAATAGATCTGGTGCCACTCCGGCTGGATATTTATAAAATATAGAACTCATTGGGAGAAGTTAAACCACACCTTGACTAAAATCTTGTAACCAAATTTTTGAAAAAGACAGCGTTTTTTTGTCAAGGAATGAAGGTATGTGTTCAAAATTTGGTGTTGTTTTTTTTTTACAATTTGAAATGAATAATTATTCATCTTGTTGACGTCCTTTTAAAAAAAGGTCATTCAAAAGACATGACTTAAAAACATTTTGTTAAAGTTTTGTCTAAAAAGTAACGCGACATCCTTAAGAAAAACTCCACTAACGATCATGTTTCTTAATACTCTCAATTTAGCAATGGAATCTTGTATAGTAGGAAACACAATTTTTTTGTATTTACTTAGTTCAAGGATTTACGCTTCCCGTCCTAAATATTATCCAGGAACGATGATTATTACGAAAATAAGGTACAAAAATCCAGTGTAGAATGGACATGTTAAAAAAAAGAACCTCAAAATCAACTTGTTAACTCAGACAATTTGAAGAATTTTTGGAGGAGAGAAAGAATAATCATGGACGTCTCATAGCTCGAGATGTTCATGGAATAATACTCATCGTATTTCTTTAAATCAGGTACAATCAGTTGTGAAAACTGACAAGGGAGGAAGGAAAAAATGATATAAACAAGGGCATTAGCTAGAATTACTCCAATGTCGATCCCCAATTCTACTCTAAGTCCAAAAAGGACTTACAATTATAACTCTGCAACAAATACTCAGTGTTACGCTCCGTCTTTTATGAGCACACACACGAATGTTCAATAAAGTTTTGAATATAATTGAATCTTTTTAGGAAAGGAAGTTCATTACTCAGGGATTAAATAATAATGACAACTGCTAAGGAAAATAAAGGCCCAGCTATAGCATATACCGGATTTTTATCACTGATTATTACTCAAAGATGTCTTGATTTTTACGATGAATCAAGGTTAATCGGAATTTCAAGGTTATATCATAAGTCATAACTATAGTTGATAATATTGTAGAGAAAAACGCGTGCGAGGAGACAGGGGGGAGAAAGACACATGGTATCATTGTTTGAAATACTGATGTGATTATCAGTGATTATCACATCAGTATTTATCAGTTGCCTGCTTTATTATGATTTTTGAGGGTGTAACGAAAGTATTTATTAGCAAAATGTTTAATAAAGATATAATACATATAATTGACTTAGACGATTTTTATCCGTTACAGTAGATTTGGAAACGTCACACTCCATGAAATAGTAATTTATTGTGAACCATATTCTCAGAAAAATAACTAATAAAACGACAAAATAAGAGTATTTCGAAATATATTTGAAGTTCCAAATTTAAAATAGAAGCCTTAAATTAAATATAATCTACATACTAAAAGATAAACCATCATACATTTAAGTTAAATATACAAAATTAAACAATTAGAATCATATAACCAATAATAACAATAAATTATAAATACAGAATATTGAAATAATAGATTGATCCAAATAATATCTTCTTGTTCTAACATCGGAATTCAGTTCAATATGTCATAACTTGAGGTTGCAAAATACAAGCCAGACGTGGAGTTTAATCAAAAAGATCATCATCACCTTTTTTCCTTATGTGCAAGTTGCATATACAATTGTACACAGGATAGATATATTTCTACCGATGAGATTTTAATAATTATTAATAATAAAGTAAATCATAAGATAATGTTAGATTTCAATCCATATCTTCTTCCAATCTTAGTAAGAACAGCTTTTAGAATCCCACTTTCATTTATTTCATATTTATCTAAAAAAAAGAAAAGTTAATCCATGCAGTCAAATTTAACTGATAAGACAATTCAGGCAACCATTCTTGACTTATTGTAGTTTTCTTACATGACATCGTAAAGATTTAGAGCAAAAGCTAGTTATGTAGTAATGTCCGGCGATATTACTCCTTATTAAGAGCATCAAAAAAGATTTTTTTCTCCGCTATTTATGCTTATATAACAACATATATATACAATTGGTAATTATAATGCTACACCCAATGCAACTACCCCCGTTGTTGTGACCATTTAAGCAGTTGTTTTTGCATTTTATGAGTTTTCTGAACACCATTTCTTGGAGCCTATCAACCATAGCTAAGCATTAAGTGATAAAGAAGTAATATTTATTGACTATGTAATATTGGAAAACCTAATGATCATACCCAAGTCTTTATGTGAAGAAACTAGTCTCAGAAAAACTAGTTGCGAACCATCCAAAGCTACTACCCCCGTTGTTGTGACCATTTAAGCAGTTGTTTTTACTATTTAATGAGTTGTTTATCATAATTCTTTATATGTTTAGCTAAAATAGAATCATATTTTAGGGTTAGATTTAAAAAAAGATTGAATACTTACTGTTAGATAGTACAAAATTCAGAGTTTCATTTCGAAATTAGTAAATATTTTATACTTTTTACTGATAACTTGATCGTCATTTGGTGTGGACGACTCAAAACACTTTTATATGTATTTCTATAAATGACATCAGTACCAACATCCTCCATTAATTTAATGATGGCTCCTCGGGAAGGGATAGGTTTACTCGTGTATTTCTCCATAATTTTTTTTGACATAGATGATTAGCAATTGATAAGGTTATATTACATGCAAAAAGCATCTTTGTGAGATCAGAGTTAAAGTCTGACTTGATGTATTCATCATTAACTTAATTTTTTAGATGAATATCCATTCTGTTGATATGAGATGAGAATAATGAGTGGCGTGTAATTCTAGATAGGACACCAAAGGCACATTTATTTCGACAAATCCGACAAACCATCTGCTTCTCATCTTGTAAGTAATTCCCAAATTCCTGGGCCTCCATTTTCAGAAATCCAGACAGAAGGCGACGTTATTTTAGGCATTTTATTCAGTTCTCTATCGACTATCACCATCTAATATTATATTAATATTGAATAATAAAGGCGGGAATGATGACGTTCTTGATTGATAGAAGAATATGTATATTATTTAATCAATGATAGCCATAAGTATTTCTTCTCTTCTGCTCGCACGCTTTTCTATTCTTACCAAAATTATCACCCTTAGTCATAACGCGTGTACGACTGATGTTTTACTTCCACCACGCTTTTTACCATTGACGTCATAGTGTATGAGTGGTTGTGAGTTTTGTCAAAATTTGTTTTTCTTAGCAAGCAGTCGGTAAGATACATTAAATTAAAAATCCTAGCAATAGTGACCTCATAGACCATGAGGGGTTGCGTGTTTTGTCAAAATCTGCCTGTCTATGCCAGATACACCAAATTGAAAATTCTAGCAAGCCCGATTACATGATGGTCTATAGTCTACAGACCATCATGTAGCCTTGTATTTCTATTAACCGTAAGATAAATAAAATACGCGAATGAGAAAATAATATAACTCTTCAGTCATATTCTATCGTATTTGCAAATTAAATAAATATTTCTTATCCTCCAAAATACCTATATAATATTATGAGTAAATCAAAATAGATTAACAATAGTTAACGGACTATTCTCAAAAAGTTGCCCACAGTTTCGATAGAGTTTTCAATATTTACAGAAATCGATCAAATATAAATAACTAAATTTGGTTTTCTGGCTATTCTTTTCCTCAAAAAGACAGTATAAATTATGTACTATTTAAACCCATACAAACTGGCTCATGAGTCATGACTACGGAATATGACACTTTGAATTAAATCTTGACGTCAAATTTTCGAAAAAAGAACATGTTTTGTGATATTTTTTTACATCTTTTCATATTCACAGATTAAATTTTTCAAAAGTTTTTCGAATTAATCTATCTTTTCTTCTTCTTTGTCCGTTCTTTTTTTTTAAAAGTTTTTGGCTCTTTCAAAAAATTAAACTGTAACATAAAATTTATTAAAAAATATTTTTTCTTGTCTTTTGTCACTTTCTAAAATTTGGCATTTATAAACTAAAATATTATGTGAAAGATTTGTCCCCCCCCCAAACAAAATAATAAAAACAAAAAAATAATAATAATCCAATTGTCGGTCTTGTTTTGGAGGATTGCTACACCACTTAACTAAAATCTTGTTGTCAAATTTGTCAAAAATATTTTGTTGTGAATATTTGTCTTTTCTAAAAAAAAAAAAAAAAAAAAAGAAAGAAGGTTAAATTTCACTGAGCCTCAAGATTTATTAAATGAGCTCGTAAATTTTACATACTAAGTATGTAAATAAATAAAGAGAAGAGTCCCCTGTAACAGAGGTGCATACAAATTGTAAATAATATACGAATCGTGACATTATAAGCCCAGAGATCGAAACTACTTTTAAATGGATGATAATTCCAATATGAGAAACCATCTTATCTTTTTAATTATAGAAATATTAAATAGTATAATATAGACTCCTCCCATAAGAAGCAAGTGTTACCAACCACTGATGAACAAAACTTGTTTAGATATAATAATTATTAAGCGTAATGTTAATTAGTTTTCCTAATAAAAAATATTTATTAATATAGAATTAACTGACTGATCACATCATTAAATCTCATTTGCTAAGAATTTTGAACACAATTCGGAGTCTGCCTTTATCTTGATATAATTATGACGTGCATTAATATAAAATTCAGCACCTAGAAGAATGATTTTCCCCCTTCTTTCAATGCATTGACCTTCAAACTTATCTTTGCAACAAAAGGAAATCCACCACAAAACTCACCTGCTGAAGATTTGCGAGTAATATGCTAGTGGCAACCAAAATTGAGAGTTAATCGATGATAAGCATTTAATTTCTTCGTTAAATTACAGGAATCTTTATACAAATTGGGATAAAATGTTCTGTAGAGCCCCGGGGTGTATATTATATCATTTAAGAATATGATTCATATAATCTACTTTACAATAAATGGACTGTTGGGTTTAAATTCCATTGTTAAATAAATTAGGTTAGGTACAAAAGTTATGTTTCATGTTTGTATATAATAGGGCTCTGTTTCTCCCTTTTATTTCTTTTTTTGTTTCTTGACTGGCTGAGGGAATTCCTCTTCATCATCTTCACCAAAGAAGGGGGGGAGGAAGAAAACTGAAAAGTTTTGAGTTAGTAATACTAAAGATTGATAGTTCTCTTTTGGTTGTGATCCACAAAGAGCTTCAATCATCATGACTGTGGGAGCGATAATAGAAAATATGTCTGGGCGGAAAGTAGGTCTCGTTGTGGGCTCACTCATTCTTTGCGAAATTGTATGTTTCCTACTTGGTGCAGTGGTTAGTCCTAGACCTAACTCAAGTGACAACATCTTAGCAACAAAGTGCATTGACTATAAGGGGGACCGTAAGGCATGGTTCTATTCAAGGGGTCCTGGACAATGTCCAAGATTTGATTCTTTTGATGACAATGAGACAATGCCACCAGGGTTAACTGCAGAGAATGTGGTCTTTACATTTCAACTCCCTCTTCCAAAAGAGAATAGCTCTCTCGACTTTAGGTTTGAAAATGATAATAATTAAATATACAGACTGAAAGGGTCGAGGATTCTTATCATATTTTAATAATGTTCAATGTCTTTTTTTCTTATCTTATTTTTAGCCGTTGGCAACAAACTCTCATCGGAATACTCTCAGCTGACATCGTTTATGAGGATGAGGTGGAGCGGGAGAGCCGCGTTCCTCTTATGATGGATGTACGCCTTGGTTATAGGAATAAGAGGGATGCTCCAGGGGACTGGAAGGAGTATGCTTCTTCTAGTGTTGCAAGGAATCTAGACTGCGACATTGATGAAATTCACAAAGTAGACGGGCATTACTATAATTGCTCTATTCTACCACTATTTGACCTTGGCTCACTTCATCATGATTATTACTTACTCAATATTCGGATTCCATCCATTTTTGAAAGTGACGGTCAAGTACATGATATTAATGACAAATTGGGTAAATTGGTAGACCTTTGGTTGATCACCATTTATCAAAATGGGGGATTCACTATGATATGGGTCGCATTGAAAACCATTTTTTTCCCTGTTATTATTGTTGAGCTCATTTGGTTCTGGAGACGCATAACCCTGCTTGCACGAAGTCCTACACTTTTAGAAAAAATGCTACTTACACTGGGCTGCGCCTTGAGTTTACTCAACATTCCCATCGAGTATTTTACTTTAATCTATGACATACCCTGGATTAATGTCCTAAGCGATATAAAACAAGGGATTTTTTATGCTACACTTTTAGCTTTTTGGATGATATTTGCTGGAGAGCATTTACTCAATGACACGAGATCTCTTGGGGAAAGAGATGGGATTTATGCCTATTGGAAGAAGCTGGCCGTCGTCTTTTTCGGTTGTCTTTGTCTTTTTATCTTCGACATGTGTGAAAGGGGAGTTCAACTACGGAATCCATTTTATTCCATTTGGGTTACAGACTTGGGAACAAATCTAGCTTTGGGATTTATCATCATGGCTGGAATATCTGCGGGGATTTATTTTCTCTTTCTTTGCTACTTGATTTATCAAGTATTTAGAACCATATCCGATAAGAGAGTAAGTAGTACTTGTGACATTCTTACTCTTTGTCTTCCTCATGACATTTTTTTTCTTAAAAAATATAAATATATATAAAATTTAGGCATCTATTTCCACTATGCCAAAAGTTCGACGTCTTCGATATGAAGGGATCATTTGGAGATTCAGATTTCTAATGTTGGCCACCGTTATAACTGCTATGATGACGGTCATTGGATTCATAATTGGGCAAGTTTCTGAAGGACAATATAAATGGGACGAGGACATATCCTTAGAGTATACTTCGGGCTTTATGACGGGTACGTGTCTTTTAGGGACATTCATACAAATTAATCATAAATTATACTTCTTTTTTTAGGTGTGTATGGAATGTGGAACATATACGTATTTGGACTCTTGTTCCTTTATGCTCCATCGCACAAAAAGTGGACGACAGAAGATAGGGATGCCATTAATACAGGGGATGAAATCGAATTTACTATTCAATCAGGGAATCCTGGCTCTGAAATATCACGTTTTGCTACAAATGTTGAGCCATCAGAACTTAGCTCTCTCACAGAGTTTTTCAAACATCAATCCACTGACTAATTCCGGGATATCTTAACATATTTCTATTATATTTGTATCCTACTAGCCGTTCTCAGTATTGCAGTAATCATTCCTCCCCCATTCCACTTTTAGTGTACTTTTTTAAAGTTTTTTTAACTACTCACGAGTTTTTAACTCTTAAATTTGTGCCAAACAAATGATTTGCACTTTTTGTACCATTTTTACATTAACTTTCTAGACTTTATCTTTATATATATATATATAAACCTACATATATTAATTATAATTACTCAATATCTTTCAACATAGCCATGTATATGGTTGCCATATTCATTAAATAAATGTGTAAAATAATTATTATCATTTGCCATTGTTACTCTCCGAGTATTGAATTAATTTAGCACTACCATCATCACTCTCAATGATGACGTATTTCGTTTCCTCAAATTCATTTTCAGAGATTTGCTCTACATCATTCTCGGTCACGATCTGAGACAAGTCCAATAGGGAAGAGGTGACATTGTTAGATAGTATAGGAGGGGTTTCATTTGTTTTTGTAACTAAAATAGGTCCTTAAAATGAAGAAACAAAATACTTTTTAATTGAGAAGCACTTGTATCAAAATATATTTATTCTTCACCTGTATCATAGCTGGCGGTTTGAAGTACTATTTGAGTCTCATCCTTTTCACTTTTATCCTCCCCAACTATGACCATGACATTGTCGTCTTCCTCTTCTTCATCCGAGTATTTTACAGGAGCTAAGCTAGAGAAATCATCTTTCTTTTTGTGAACATTGTCTGAATGTCTTTTGAGGTGATGAGATCGAGTAAAAGACTTATCACACATTTTGCATGGAAAGGGTCTCTCCCCCGTATGTACTCGAATATGTATTATCAACTCTTGCTTAGAATAAAAACACTTAAAACATGTAGAACATTTGTTGGGGCGAAGAGCTAAATGTAGTCGCTTTCGGTGATCAATCAGAGTGGACATTGAGCCAAAGGAACTTCCACATTCCGGGCAAAGGTGAGCTTTTTCCCCAGTATGGACTGCCATGTGAATTCTAACTTGACTTTTCTTAGCAAATTTCTTGGAACAAATTTCACAACAGAAGGGTTTTTCCCCAGAATGACGAAAGGAGTGGGATTGCAGCTCCTCATCGGAATTAAATTTCCTACTACAAGTCGTACAAACAAAGGGTCTTTTGGTGTCTCTGTGTCTACGGAGATGCACTTCTAAGCTCTTTTTATTTTTAAATTTCTTAGTGCAGGTCTCTTTTTCGTAACACATTAATAAATCTGTATGCTCCATCTGAAAAAAAAAAAAAAAAAAAAATACAATCATGCAGAAGATATATTAAATAGTTAATTACACAATGAGCCTTATACTCCTTGATTTCCACAAAGGAATGCTCACAAACAGGACAATTATAAGCTTTGGAAGACTCTTTATCAACGAAAGTAACTTTTCGTTTCCTCAAAACTCTTTTGTTAATATAATTTTTATTATTCTTTTTAGACGGAGTTATCGGAGGAGGAGCTACATCCAGATCAATGCCATCTGAATCATTGAATGCATCAATGTTTATATCAATATCTCTTTCCTATTAAAAACAATAAAAAATAAAGAACTATATAAACAATTAACTATGTATAATTAAGAGCATACAGTAATTATTCTATCACAGAAATCCAAAGATTCCACAGAGTTTTCATTCCTTTTAATTGAGGATTTAAGCTGAGCGCAATGAGAACATAAGTTCGTATCCTTCACAACATAAGAACAATTGAATGATCTATAAACCAACGTTTTATCCCATCTCTCGACAAGGACTTCTTCATGACCATATCTTTGGGCCAGACCCACACATGACATATACTTATTAGACAAAAGTATGTCAAGGAGAGAGTGAAACTCCTCTGAGGTTTTAATAGACTCGGGACTAAGGGATAAAGGCTCCTTGAATAGGGTAAGAGACCGAGTAAGGAGTTTGATGATAACGAATTTACCATCCTGATATGGCGTGAGAACAAGGCGTAGGGCACTAAAGTGAAGAAGAAAAGGATCAATGTGTCTAGAGTAAACGTTGAGGGAGTAAGGGACTCCTTTCATGAGTATAGGAACTAAGGATCCATCGCCATAAGATCTTATATAGTCTTCAATCTGCGGCAATATGTCGTTAATCATTATGACAAGTCCATAATAAAGACAATTTGAAATTAAATTAGTTTTCTATCGAAGTAATTAATCCTCCCATAACCACATCTAAGCACTGAACTACATAAATTCAAATTTAAATACACTATAATTATTAATTAATTAATATTAAATACACCATGAATATTGAAAATAAAACAATCCAACTGTAAAAAGTTAAAAGCAGTGGCTACACAATCAGCTGAAAATAAATTTTTTGTTATGATTTAATTTTATTATGGTATACTATGACGTCATTCAAAAATCTGCCGGTGAAAATAAGTAAATAAATAAGAAATATAGTTAATAACGGCAATGTAGTTTAAAAGCGCTACACAACTTTGCCAATAATTTATTATGTACCCTCTATGAATAAATTATAATTTTTGTTTATTTGTAATAAACTAGTAGTCAAGGATTTACGTTAATATTAAATTATTTATTAGGCATCATTATAAAAAGATAACACCGCAAATAGCGTTTAAAGGGTGAAAGTTTTGATTATAGCTATAAACGGGTCACGTGTAAGATTACTGATTAGGAAGAATTATAATTTATAATATATAAAGAATAAAAAACGTGGTGGTGATTTTTTATAAGAAGGAAAAAGAGAGCTAGAGCTACTAGCTAGATCTTAGTGAATACTACCGGCCCATGCGCAAATAATTTCTTGTTATATTTTAACCGCGATATATTTTAGAAGCAATTCGTCATAGCTCCTTCCCACGTGCGCCTGGTGTTTCATCTTCTCATACTCGTAGTATTCGTCAATCATCGTAATCATGGAGAGCCAATTTTGGGGTGTCGTTCTTCAACCTGACAAAATGTAAATAAATATCTTCTCTTTTTTTCAATTTAATTAACTCTGATATTTTATGCCATATCTCTGGTGTAGGTATGAACAAACTGTAGAGTCCTCGTTTCACGTGTCCATGGCTGCCGTCGAGGCAACGACTCTTGGATCCAAGATAACAAGTGTGTTTGTGGAGGCTGGAGGTGATGAATTCCTCATTTGTAATCTCAACAACTCAAATCTTAATGTTCATCTTGACCTCAACTTCCTTGAAGGAGAAAAGATCGGATTCCGAGCCACGGTGCGTTATCCATAGAGATTTTGTTGCCTTTGATACTGACCTTCCAATATTTATTATAATTACAGGGCCCAGGAACTGTTCATTTGACAGGTTATTTGATTCCCGACACTGACGACATGATTGACGACCTCGATTCAGAGTCTGAATGTTTTGAAGAGCATGAGGAGGAAGCTCCTGTCCTTGTTAATGGAAAGGGCAAGAACACCAAACGTAAGCCTGATAATAGCTTAATTGATACTCCTAATAAAAAAGCTAAAAAAGAGTTGGAACTTGCTAGAGCTAAAAAAGTTCAGTCCGATCTTAACTTGAAGAAGAAGAGTCAAAAGAAAGTCGAGTCTTCGGATGATGATAACGATATGGAAGCAGATGATGATACGTCGGATGATGGAATATTAGATTTCACTGAGAATTACGCTGAAGAAGAGGACTCTGTCGATGAATCTGATGACGAATACGAGGATGATTCTTCAGTAGAAGAAGGCGATTCCTCTCCAACAAAGAAAATTCTCGAGAAAATAGCCAATAAAAAGGAGTCTTCGCTCACTACTCCCAAGAACAATAAGAAAAAGGATAATGCCTCCACTCCTAAAGGCGCTACTCCCAAATCTGCAGTAAAAGAACAACCAAAAACTCCCAAATCCCCCAAATCTTTTAATGTGAACGGTATCCAATGTGAAGATATTCGAGTCGGTTCAGGGCCTGAAGTCAAAAAGGGAAAAATAATCGGGATGTACTATGATGGTCGTCTTAAGAATAATAACAAAAGATTTGATGCTACCCTACAAGGAAAACCCTTTAAGTTCCGTTTAGGCTCCGGCGAAGTCATTAAAGGCTGGGACCTAGGTTTTGAGGGAATGAAAGTTGGCGGAAAAAGACGTTTGACGATACCTCCTAAGTTGGCTTATGGTACACACGGTGCTCCTCCAGATATTCCTCCTAATTCAACCTTAGTTTTTGAAGTAGAATGTAAATTTGTGAAATGAAAATTTATTTTTAAATTGTTTGGTTTATTCTAACATACGAACATTCTATATAATAATTATTATATTATTCAGTATATTTTTCTAAAAAAAATATCTTTTTGATGTCATATTTCCCTTGATTTAAGATTTAATTCATAAATAAATCGCTCATATTTATAGGTCTTTAGTTATTGATATTAAGTTTCAGACAAATTTATATAATGTTATTATTACACCCTTCAGTATTCACAGGTCATAGATTTGTCAGCCTTAAAGTTATGCAAAAATCTAAAAATAATCGCTAGTTAGGCTCAAGAATTAAGAATTTGGTCATAATTCAACCGTTCAGTTAGAATACAATAACAAAATATCATTTGGATGGGATCTAGTATATACAATGCAGATGTTCATTTATAAAGCCATTTGGTGGAGTTTTATCAAGGGGTTTATTTGAAATTTGTTCATTTTATGTATTAAAAATATCAATTTTTTGTCCCAAAAAGGGTATTTCTGTAAATTATGATGTCGGTAAAAATACTATATAGAATCAAAAGCATATTTTACATCACTAAATCAATAGGATCCCTGGGCTTGTTAGTCCCTCTTTATTATCATCCCAGGCTTAGATGATAAATAAAAAAGAAATAGATAAATAATTATTGTGTAGTGCGGTACTGATTGATCCATGGATCGGTACTGGTACCCAGTCTAGGATTTGGAGAACGTTGTTTATAGAATCAATTCAATCTTTCAAGAATGTCACTAAATAACTAATTGCCGATGGGATTTGAATTTCCTTATATTGAGTGAAACTTAAGGTTTATTTAAAAATAGGGCAGTCTCATATAATACATATATATTATTTTTATGAAACTAAAGGGATATAAATAAGATATTCTGTTGAAATCAAACAGTTTTATGTAGATATGTTACAAAATGCCGATTTAAGGAGAGGCAAAATTTTGCAGGAGGAGTGCACGGAAGTTTTGGGGATCTTCGTAGAAATGCTGGATGTTTATTACTTAAATTGAAGAAATAAATTTGACTTCATTTATATATAATGTAAATAAATATTTCATCCAGTTTAATTTTTTTCCAATCCATTGCTTCGTTTAATCGCACCATTTGCTGGAAATTAGTTATCTCAAAATAGCCTTTGAAATAACAGATGGAGTGTAATGGATTAAATAAAAGTTTTAATGGACTTTAAAACATTTATTTATCTAGTATCTTTTTAAGTTTCCAACTAATTTGTTAATGCGAAGTACATAAATTTTTGTGAGCAGACAACCGGCCGTAAACATTTTTGCCGAATGGACAATTCTCCGAAAAACTCTTTGCCAAAAGATTATTATACTTTAAATGCTAGTTTTCCTTGCTCATGCATTCATGAAACTGTTCTATCAAATCTATCTAACTTCCAATTTAACTTACCAATTTTAACATATTAAACATAACACGCAATAACATTTGAGTAAAAGGAGAGACAAATTTTCAACTAAAAACCATACATTATAAAAATAAAAGATCGTATTTCTCTTTAATCGAAAGGTAAATCCATCATGTCGAACGATAATTGATAATGGATATATTACGGATATTACCTATTAGCACTTTGTTCATTCGATTGAATCACTGTCGTGTTTGCTTACTATTTAATTTAGTTTAAGTACTAGAACAGTAAAAGATTCGAAGTACATACTACTGTGTTGTGTTCATATATATATATTGACCAATAATAAATATACCTAATTAATAAAAAAATATTTTCTGGAAAACACAAATTAATTTACTTATACGACATATATGGCATATCAACAATAACAATCGGGCAAATTAACATACAATCTTTTTTAATTGAATTAAAACATGCAATCCCATATATCAATATAGTATTTATTAAATATTATTTTTCAGCCAAATGTCCCAAATAATAATTTGGCAAAATGTTCTTCGGCAAAAATGTTTTCGACCAATTGTTCTAGAACCATAAATTTTAACCCGGCATTAAAACTTTCAAAATTTACTGCGCAATATGTAAGTTCTTTGTCTTAATTTTTAAACTTTCTTTCAATAGCCTTCATTAATTGTCTGGAGAGTGTGGTAAGATATTCATATACTCAAATTTCATATGATACAATTCAATTGCAGGTATTTAAAAATCCTCTTTTGAACAATACTATATTCTGTAATTCCTGAAAATTTCATTCAATTCTCTTGATATTTAAGAAAGTTGTGTTGTTTTATTAAAACAGCATGTTTTATGAGATCAAAGATTTTGGTGTAGGTTATAATATAAACACTAGAAAAAAAGCCTGAAATTTCGATGATAAATTGGTCATATCTTCTTTAATGTAGAAGCTAGAGACAAGTTTTTGATATCAAAATGTCTTTTTTACCATTATCTATTAGGTAAAACATGTTTTAAAAAAAAAATGAATTTGAAATTTTTTGTAACATACCTATTTTATGGACATATAATACTAATAATAAATAATTAATAATATATGGTGATTTATAGTAGATAACTAGATAAGTTTAGATTGAGGGCGCTAATTACGCATGAGTTCACGTCGACTGTTGTCCCCCTCTCCACTTAATTATATAAACTTGAAAATGAAGAAAAAAAACAAAGAGTCAAAGAATATATAATTAAATGTGAGGCCACCTACCCCTCGTCCTTTAAATCCTGACCAACTATCCTCTTGGCCCCTATTCTTTTCAATTTTTATATTGATGAGTACGGGTAGTAAACGATAGAATGCTAAATGAGGCCAAAGTAATAAATGAATGTTATGGTTGTTTGGAGCGGTTGTTGAGCAATAAAACTTTCAAGATCGAATTGGAAAGTAATTATGAGTTCTATAAGCCATCAAAATTTTAATACCAAAATAAATAGATACTTAGCCTGATTTTTTTAAAGCATAGGCATGATATATAAGATACAATAAATATTTATAATAATGCCTATAATCTAATTTCCTTAATCCCATGACAAAAAGTTGGTAAAACATTGAGTTTTAGTAGGTTATTTATACGATGAAATTAGGGATTGAATATATTGAACAAGTATAAACATGATGTTATAAATGTCTGAGAAGGATTTCAGGATAACTCCTTAAATACGGTGAAATAGAGTCATGCATATCCAAAATAAATAGTTTAATTATATCTAATTTTCAATATATGTGTTTCAACATAATAAAAATGAAATAGAATCATCCAAAATCTTCTCATGCAATATCAATGGCATATTTGTAATGGAAAGTTCAAAATACTGACTTTTATACATATTATTATTATCTCTTATTTGATGAGATATATTAATTAAAAATAATACGTATCACTAATATTTACGTCATTAAGTTAAATCAAGGATTCCTTGGTTAAATTAATAATTACGTTAGTATTGTTGTTAAAAGGTTGATTGTTTGGTCGTATAGTTGCTATTTATTGTAATAGGGGGGTTGAAAGGCTTGGGAGTAAAAGGAGGTAATTTATCGGGGGTTAAAGGAATGGGGTAAGAGCCCTACAACTAATTAAATATAGTCTCCCAACAGCAGCTGACGTGAACTGATGCAATGGTCACTACGTCGTTCCCTTTATTGTACCACGCAACCTTTTCTCCAAAAAGAAAGAGAAAAAAGTACTGAAATCATCCGGTAGTTGCCAAATACGTCAACTTCACCAACTGCCATTTATCTCTTTTATACTCCCGAACTATCACTGTCATATTATTTATTCGTCATTTTTAAAAATGAATTACATACTATAAAAATCAACACAGTATTTTATTTGATTCTGTATTATAATATTACATAATAATATTTTATTAAAAGAGTAGTTATTACATTATTCCCGTGGAGAAACAGCCAAAATTTCTTCATAGAAATAATAAAATGACCAATATATAATTTATATTCACGACGAGGGATCAACAAGAAATAGTATTCCTGTTCTTTTGGGAATGGAGCATAAGTATAGAATAACTTTTTAATTTGTGTATTTATCAAAAAGAATGCATTATGAAATAACCATAACGTATCAAGGGAGAAGAGGGAATAGACAGCTGACAACAAAATACGTAGAGTATTTTTATGTTAGCGAGGTAACACCGTGCCACCGACCTACATAATAACTGGATGCACAACCTATTGAATATGAAGGAGCAAAAGAGCTACTCGTTTTTCAGCCGTTGACTACAACATAAATATTTACTACTCGTGGATTTTTTTATTACATAGCTTGACTCTCCTTTTCTTTGCCTAACGAGTATCCAGTTATTAATTATTAATAATAGCTGTTAGACTATGTAGCCTAGCTATATAGTTACTATTAAAATTATAATCAACTTCAAGGTAACATTGATTTTCATATTTGACAGTAGTACGTCATGACTTCCCAAAAAGAGGACATTTCCTCAATATGATTGGCTAAAAAGGTTTCTTTCTGTATGTAAGAAAGGAATATTTTAGAAACACGCACTTACAGAAGGACAAACGAGGAGGAATAATAAAAGTGAAAAAAATTCATTCGTTCAATATCAATCTAAATTTTTTATCTTCGGTCTAGTGGAAGTTTAATAAAATATCGATTTTAATTTTTATGACGTTTCCATTAGACAAAAATGGATGCATGTGTAGGAGTAAAGAAAGAAGTGGATAAAGTCATATCCAAGATTAATGAATGGAATAAAACTAAAAACGAAGACTTGGATGGACACATTTCTCGAGTCCAAGAAATCATTGAAAAGCTAAAGCAGCACGAAGGTACTTTCTTCACTTTCTCGCATGGCTATTACTTTTCCTTCTTTCAAACGATGCAATTTCCCAACATTCATTAAGGTTTTTCTTCTTCTTTCATGTCATTATTATTATTATCAAATATGATAAAATCTGAGTTGTAAACTCAAACTGTCTGCCACTGTTCTTCCTGGCTTTATGTTTGATCAATTTTCATGCACCAATGTCTGCATTCTTTCTTTCAGATGAAGAAAAGTTAAATCCAGTGGAAATCTACGTGATTCGAATTGCCTTGATCAACATTAAAAAGTTCATTACTCAAATAGCTAGTCAGCACCGTGATTTACATTCATCTGTGTCAAAAGTCGGAAAGACAATTGATCGCAATTTCATATCAGATTTCAATTCAGTTTCTCAAGAGGAGTTCTTCTCAGAGGAATCCAAAACCCGCTTCCTCCATCAAGTCATTCTTGAGCACTTTTATAGACAAGGACGCCTGGAAATTAGCGATATATTAAGTAAAGAGGCTCAAATTAACGAATATCAAGCCCTTAAAGAACCGTTCTTTGACTTAAATTCAATCCTCGAGTCGTTAAGGAACAAAGACTCTGGCCCTGCACTTACATGGGCTTTTACTCTTCGGTCAGAATGGAATGCAAGGGTGAAATATGGGCCATATGTAAAAAATGTTCAAAGCGACGGAAATATAGGTTCTCCTTTGGAGCTGCGTTTACATAGACTACGTTTCATTGAAATGCTTCGCTCTGGCAAAAGATTAGAAGCCATCAAATATGCACGCCAACATTTCCCCCAATTTGTTGATGGTCATGAAAAAGAGATTCAGTGTTTGATGGGTGCCTGCATGTACCCTAATATAGCAGAATCTCCTTATGCCCACTTGCTTAGCCCCTCACTATGGACTGATGCTTGTGATCATTTTGTCCGAGAGGCTTGTGCATTGATGGGCGTATCTGTAGAATCTCCTTTATCTGTTGTTATCAATGCTGGATCCCAAGCCCTGCCTGCTCTCCTCAATATTAAACAAGTGATGCTCCATAGACAAGTATCGGGTACACTTTGGAATGCAAAGGACGAACTCCCCATTGAGATTGATCTAGGAAATAATTGCCGTTTTCATTCCGTTTTTGCTTGTCCCATTCTGAGACAGCAAACGTCCGATTTAAATCCTCCACTTAGACTCACATGTGGTCACTGTATCTCTCGAGATGCGCTTACTAAGTTATCTACTGGTCAGAAGATTAAATGTCCTCTATGTCCTATAGAACAAAATCCTAATGATGCACGACAAATAACATTCTAAAGTTATATTTCTAGAAAATTGTTCATTATAATTAATATTTATTGAAGCTATTCAAACATAAGTGGAGAAAATTGGAAACTTAACTGTTACCTAATAATAATAATTATTATTATTGTTATCCAATATAATTATTTATGTATTATACCTTTGTACTTTCATGAAGGTGTATTATAATAAATCTTATGAAATACTTTAGTGGATCTACTAAATCTGTGTCTTAATTTCAAAAAACTCGTCTTTAAAACATGAGACAACTTCAATAACATTCATATTATTTCTATTGGTCTAACATAATGATTTAATTAACTATTTTGTCTATATAACTTTAAAAAAATTGTTCTTCACTGTATGCAAGACTTGCACATCCATGTTTATCCGAACATTCCACAAACACATAATTTTTACAGGCCGTATTAAATGCACTCACGGATTGCACCCGCCCTTTAAGAATCCTTGATCTAAATGCTTATCATAAGCATTTTTACGGGGTGGTAACTTTTGGAACTGGAAAAATCTTTGCAACCAAAAAATTTTTATGATTTAAATTATGAAGTGATTTTAAGGGAACACCATCTAAATTTTTCTCATTAATAAAAAAATCATATGTGATTATATCTGGTTCGTATGTCCATTAAAGTCTATTGATGTCTGAAAGAAAATGATGTTGCTTAATCTAGAGAGGTATAGCAACTCAGTGCCTTTCAATTCATATTTTGGAAGATTCTCTTTGACATGCTACATGCTATAATTTGGAAATTTGTTGAAATTGCTAAGGAGTCTAATACTACAAGAATTTTCTGTTAAATAAATTTGGGATTCATTATTCACCTAGCATTGTTCAAAAATATTTAGAGGAAATTTAATTTCTATTAGATACGCTCCAATCTCCAAAATAGAGAACTTTAAGTGTTTTAACAGATACTAATAAAGTATACCCATGAACATAGAACCCAAGTTGACAATGAAAATACTTTAAGAACCACCGTTTTCCTTCCTGTAATTGATACCCTGACAGGTGAAATATAAAAACGTTTTTTAAGTGTACTTGCATTGTCATGAATAGTGCCCAACACCTGCGGACACCCCTGATAAAGGGAATACAGCCTGTAAATCCACTTCATAAATTATTTCTTAACGAACATCTTATACTTAAGTAAGCCGAAGTTTATTTATCAAATATGAAAGATATTATACATGAACTTAAACAAGCCAGGCCATTCTTTCAAAGATATAAGACTGATGGAGAAAAAACTCCATTTCCAAGTTAATAGATTTTTAGTACCAAAATCAATGTATCTAGCATAAGAAACATCTTGAAGTTAATAAACCCGTAAATTAGTAAACATTAGTTCGGATCATATGTATATTTCCTTTCCTTCTCATGTACCGACTGAGATTTGAAATCCATTTACTGGAGTTTTTGTATGAACTTCTTTTGAAATTTTCTCTAAAATTAATAGTTTTTAAAAAGGAATAAAAAGCATAGGTTGAAATGGCGGCATTGAACAGCCGGCTTCGAACTCTTTACTCTTAAAAAAACACCTCTAGATCTGCCAATGCGTACATACATTTTAAGGTCGTTCAAGATTTAATAAAACAAGTTCTTTTGTAAATCATTAGCCTCATAAAGGATGAATTTATAACTGGATTATATAATATAATTTTTTTTTTTTGAGGAACAAAAAACAGTTTCCTACTCACAGGTTAGAATTCAAATATGTTTCCTCATGTACCATATTATAAATTATAGTAAAAATAGAATATATGTTACATTTGAAAGATGAATTTGCTTCACTACATTTTCTTTTTATTCTTGAGTAGGAATTAATCTATTAGGAAATGTTTTGTTAAAAAATTAAAACTGTATTTGAAATTACATTTCATTGTCATTTGCTGATTATGTCATGGAAATCCTCAGTTCTTGGATTTAAGTTAATATTTACCTAAGAAATAAGAAAAATGTATCACTACATTTTATTTCAACTTTTGAGAATGGATTTATTGGCTTAACGATCCAATAAACGCATTTAATAATTTTTTTAAAAGATTATATTTATAGTTGGAAATTGGATAAGAAATTATTTTTTATACTTTGGCTCTTGCTATAGATTGTGTTTATCACGTATCAACCCAAATTCCTTCTCATATAGATGCACAATGATGTAAATCTGGCGTTTTTCTTAGTTTTTCCGTTAATTTGTAATTGGTAGCATAGAGAAGGAATTTTATTTTCCTTAGCACCTGTCATTATTATTTAAATCCTGTCAAAATATGCGTCTTACTAAATAAAATGCATATTTGACATTACATCAATTAAGAAGAAATGTGTAGGTACATGTATTAGTTATTACCATCATACAAAATAATTAAAGTCAAGGTATATGAATTAAATAAGATTGAAAAAGTAGGGTTTGCCTACACAATTTTGATTTAAGCATATTCGTTATTAAATGTCAAAAAAATAATGGAAATCGTCAAGTTGGACCGGCATGTCAGTACTTATTCCATTGCTCTGAAACTAAAGTGTAGCCATTTGTATTAGGCTGGTCTTAAGAAAAAGCACGATGTATGTGTGACACACGAATTGATGCATAGATAACCTTTTGGATCGAATTGATATTTGCGATTCTTTGCTGAAACGTAACGAAATCTACCATTTTTGAAGCGTATTGTGACTGGCGATGAAAAATTGGTCACTTACAAAAACAACAGCCAAACAAGATCATGGTCAAAGCACGGTGAAACGGCTCAAACGATCGCCAGCCTGGATTAACAGCCCAAAAGGTTATGGTTGTGTTTGGTGGGATTGGAAAGGAATCATCCACTATGAGCTACTCCCATCGGCCAAAACACTCAATTTGGAATTATATTGTCGATAACATACCAGATTGTTGCTGGCTATCGACCAGAAGTGACCAAAATTGAACAATAGAAAAGGTGTTGTATTCCATCAAGACGACGCCGGCCACACACACCTTTAACAACGCGCCTGAAGCTCCAAAAGCTTAGATGGGAGATTCTATCACACCTGCCGTATAGTCCAGACCTGGCTCAAGCGATTATTCCCTTTTCAAGCATTTGCAAAATTTTCTTCATGGTACAAAACTGGCTTCAAGAGAGGGTTGTGAAAATGACCTGGTCAAGTTTTTACCAATACGGACGAAGACTTCAATCACAGAATTATGAAATTGTTTTCAAAATGGAAAAAAAAGTTATGCAACAAAACTGGGCATATTGGATTTAAATCGGATAATCCTAATTAAGTTAATTTTATTGTCAAACGAAAGCAAAAAACGCTCAGAACTTTTTAGTTTATCTATTCAAAAAATGCATTCTACGATTTGTAAAGGATTAAATTTTTGTCTACAGTATGATATCGCAGTCTGCACCAAAATATCGGCGCAAATTGATCTAAAAATCACTTAACAGCGTACAAAAAAAAAAAAAAAAAAATCGGTCTTGGACCGAGTCTCAACATTAGTAGACTGTCCTAATTTTTTCGAAATAACAAAAATTAATGAAATATGTAATAAATATTTTTAGAGCGTAAAATGTCTCGGAGGTTAATAATCGGTCCAGGGAACAATTTCAACTAAATTTTTAATTAATTTGAACTTGAAAAGTGCATAGATGTTCAATGTCATACTTTTTAGTAATTTTGATGCATTTCCCCATGGATTTTACAATCATGGATGCACATAGGTACATATATTTAAATCTTGATCTTAGAAGGGAATTTTATTTCTATAAATGAAGATGTCTTGAATTAGGAATAAAGTTCTCGTATACCAAAAATTACCGAGCTTACTTTACCTAAATTAAGTATCTAGCATTAATTGACAATAACTAAATTTTATCATTACAAGATGAATGCTTATTACATCAGGGTTCTCCAAAGTGACATAGATACAACCTTAATGGAGTGACAAGAACAAGGGTGTTGAGTCCGGGTCTCATAACACATGTAACTATAGATATATTATATATTCAAAACCATCCTCGAGTACTTTTACATAATTAATTATGAAAAAGTATGTACTAAATTGAATTATTATGCAATCAATAAAAGTCTTGATAAAAATCAAATAATTTTCCAAAGAGCATCAAAAAGGAAAAATATTGATTAATAAACAATTAGACGTATCCCCATAATTGAGTTTCAGAAAACAATAATTGAACATGATGATTGGAATGAAGATCAGTTATAACAGCCGCAGTTCTGGTATCATCTACATCTCCACAAAGAGCACGCTCTCCAGCACCAGGAGTCGAAAATGATTGTTTTTGTCAATTTCCCTTCAATATGTGGATTCATATGGCGTAAAATACGGAAACTGTGTAAGATACGATCCATATGAGTAGAAAAGAGTAGTACTCATATCTTAATTATCTTCTCTTCTTTTAGCACAATCAGCAGAGTACAATGGTGCTATGTCAAATATGATTCGCTCAGCCCATTTATTGATAAACAATCATCTCAAAGGTTCTCTATAAAGTACTGTTCCTACCACGCATATGCCACACCATCCCCCTATTCCCCGTTTGTCAATAGTAATTTCCTCTTTCATACTTTTTGTTAGCAAGATCATTCTCCGCTAGTCAAATCCTGTGTTCCAGACAAACTTAACTGGGAGGAACCATTTGTATTAGTGATCTGATCCTATCTCTAATTTGTTAAAAGTCTCAATACATCTAATTCTGCATCAAAATTGAATTTTCTAATTAGGGTTTTATTTCAATGCATCATTTTTATTAAATTTATTTATTATTTAGTAATTCCAGCTAATATTTCCTTGCTAAATACAGAGTGGGAATTGTGTAAAAGATCAATGTCCAAGGCCACTTCATCTGCTAAGATATCAAATATACATCTAAAACGGTCCAACAGTTCAGTGCAAGAGTAATTTAAAAAAAAAAAAAAATGTTGACCCATCATCAAATCAATATATTTTTGGTATTATGCGTTTGTCTGTTTATTAGCGATGGGACGATTAAAAAAAATCCCCATGCCAATGATTTTGATGTAATTCTAATAAAAGTTACCGATTCTTTAATATTATAAATAATGGTTAAAAAATAACATTTTGGTATCAGGGGCGTCCACAAGATTATATTTGGTGGGGAGGGAGCTGGGTTTTGGAATTAAAAAAAAAATATTATTTGGAAAAAATTTGAAAAATTAAATTAAACACCCAATTCTCCGATTCCGATTAATTGTCCCATCACTACTGTTTATTTATAAACTGTGTATGTGGTTCTTTTTTCATATAATTATTACCCCCTATTCCCATGTAGACTAACAATAATAATAAAAATGTTGTGTATTTTGGGTATGTTAAACAAAACGAAACTGAAAAGAAATATGGTAACCCTGACAATTTGAAGAATGTTTTGGAAGGGAGCAGCTTAATGAAATTTCATTAGATCACTTAAAATCATTTGCAACAAGGGGAAAGGGAGAGAAGGAAATAAACAAACACATGGTCAGTCCCTAATTCTACGCATATTCTAACAAGGACTTAAGATTATAACTCTGCAATAAATCCTCAATGTTACTCTCCGTCTTTTATGAGCACACACCAATGTTCAATCAGGGTTCGAATATAATCGAATCTATTTAGGAAGGATGTTCAAAAACTCAGGAATTAAATAATAATCACAACTGCTAAGGAATAGAAAAGACATTCTTCAGATTACCAATTCCAAAAAAGGGGCCAGCAAGATAATTCACACGATTTACATCACTAAATCAATGGGATTCCCTGAGATTGTTAATCCCTCTTTATTATCATCCCAGACTTAGGTGATAAATAAAACAGAAATATCTAAATAACTATTGTGCAGCACGGTACTGTATGATCCACAGATTTAAAAAAACAAAACAAAAACAGAATTGACTTGGACTCTATAACTAAGTCTTGCAACTCGACTTGGACTCCAAAGCTAGTATATTGCGGACGCAGGAAAAGTATCAATACTTTGGACCCTACAGGGGTTGGAAGCAAAACATGGACTGAATGAATGATTTTTAGATAAATGTAAATAATTTTATTTTTTGATAAATAATTTCGAATTTTTTTTTTACAAAACATTGAGACACAACCTTTGTGAACATGTTCAGTTAATATGGTCACCCTCGGCGGAAATCCTTGCAGTAGTTGATGATTAACTTCTACTCCTTCACAATGGCAGCCTTCAGAGAGTCTATGTTTGGGTGAGATGTCTGGTTAGTCTCCCTTTCCAATGTGCCCTACGCAATAAAGTCCAACGGGTTCAAATCCGGCAAAGATGATGGCCATATGGCCTTAGGCAAAATATTAGCCATGTTTTCGGGGCAGAAATTCTGGCATTTGGCCGATGTGTGTGAGGCTGCATCATCTTGGGTCCACACATAGTTGTCCTGTGGGTATGTGGTCTTGAGCCATGGCAGTATGGTGAACCTCAGCACCTTGTAGTAGGCGTCCTGGTGGTGTTTCTCCTAAGCCTTAAAAAAGAAGGGAGGCATCTTCTTACCGTCGGACACCACGACCCCCAGGACATTGTTTGGGCCGGATGTTTTGTATGGAACACCCGTTGACCTCCTCTAGTGATCCCACAAGCCAACGGTCGTTCCCACGGTTGTAGACCTGATCCACGGTGAAAATCAACTCTTCAGAGATTTTTTTACTGTGGATCCATTTGCCTTGATCCACACACGAATTTTCTTGTACGTCTGCAGTCTTCTTTCCTTCAGAGTGACCGTCGACAGGTGGTGGGGGGATCCTTGTGTAAGAGGACAACCCCAAGTCTTCATTCACAGCCCTCCTGATTGTCCCCTTGCCCACGTCAAACTCGTTAGAGAGGCGATTTATGGATTTTGTGGGGTCCTCCTTGATCTTCTTCTTCAGGCCCCAGAAACTCAGAATCCCTTTTCAAGTTGTGTCTCCCACTTCCTTCTTTCTTTGAGAGGTATTTTCCATCCTTTTTCATCTTGGCCACCTTGAAAATGAGGCTCCTGGAGCATTTAACAATGTCCATAATCTCTGCTACCTCAATTTTGGCATCCAGATGGTCTGAGATCCTCTGCCTTTTTGCTTCTTGCTTACTCATGATGAAAGATTTGATAAATGTTTATTATTGTTTACTTATGTAGAAAGGACTGTAGATTGGGAATATGCAAGAAAAAATCACAAAACCTTCCTATTTTAATTACATAATTAACATTTATTAACAGTCCACGTTTTGCTTACGAATCCTGTATATTATAGTAAGAGATTAAAGAAAGGATTATACATCTACTATAATTTAAGTGAATACTAATTACATTTTTGAATAAGGACTTTAAAGACGGCCTACGGAAAAACAAATACCGCTGTTCTACATGGGATGGCCTATTAAAAAGAAGCAAACTAAAGAAGATATAGTTCTATCAATTTTTGTTCCCGAAAAACACTCCTTAATTTTGAGAAAGGTAAAATACGAATTGGGCATCTTCTGAAGCAAGAAGCAGTAAATAATTGGAATTATTAAATGAAAAAATAGACGTGTTCCACTCCTCCGATCAATTCAACAGTTTTTCAGACATCCAATTAAGGTTGTTTTGAGAGTAAGAGCTTAGTTATCCTTATCAAAATCATAAGAAGCTTCCAGTGTCAAAGTTTGTGTATACTGTGACTTAAAAAAAAGTTAAGATTGTTGATGCAATTCATTACGTCATAGCTTATTTCAAAATTATTATTGGGTAGGAAGACTATAATGTGGAATCAAATGAGATGATTACGAAAAGATTTGTGGCAAACATCAAAAATTTATTTATTGAATGTTTAGCCTCAGCAAAAAAGAGGTTGAGTGATTTTAATCTCGTTGCTTCATCCCTCTTCATTGTATCCCAGGTTAAATCAAAAAGTTTAGTTGTTATCAAATGTTGCTTATTAATTTTTATGAGCACCCAATATTTAACTCACTAAAAAAACGATAATAATATTGACACGAAATATAGGCTTCTGTCTATCCGCTTGTTCGTTAGAGTATCACAGCTAATCGATTTGATTCATGCATACCAGGATTTACAAGTACGTTTCTTTTTTACTTAGATAAAAAAATAAGTGACAATTCTATCATCACTTATCAATCATATATTTATTATTCTTTCTGAAGAGGTCTCCAATGGAGACGAAATCGAACATCTATGTTTTATTGTGTTGGTTGAGTCAAGTCCTTCTTCTTTAATGAGCTATTATTTTTGAGAAGAAATACCTATAAAGTCAAATTTTAGTAAATGAATAAAAAAATGTATGCCATAAAATGAAAACAATGAAAATTTAGTAGGTGCTAATTTTATATAAAAAAAATGACCTCTGAGATCATTTGAGGCCAAGGGCAATGTCGATTTAAATTTTTTAAATCAATATTTTTTTTAGAGATGTACCAATACCATCCTTCTGGATGGTATTAAAACTATACGTTAAGTTGTATTTAGATAAGTTATAATAGTTTTTGTGTATGGAGTTGGAGTCAGTATAAATTTTCCAACTCCACCAAATAACAGTTCTGGAAGAAAGGGAACCCAATAATGAACCTATTTTAAGTAGTATTCACTTCATTATTATCTTAGACAAAAACGTCACAAAGGCAAAACGTTCACGGCAAATACGAACAAGGTGGACACGTTCAAGGCAAAAATATTGAAGTCGAATACTTCCGACACGAATAAATTGTGTTCCAAATTTATTACACACCGTAACAATAACTGAAAACTTAAAAATTTAGCACTTATATAATAAAAATGCCACGAAAAACAAATTAGAAGAATATTTTGTCCAAAAATACTATAGTTGATATTAAATCTAAAATATTTTGTCAAAGTGTGCAATTTCGTTGTTAAAATGTTTAAAATTCAAAAAAGTTTTTTGAAAAAAATAATATTTGGAAATAAAAACGTTACCTCTTTAGGCATGTTTCTTCTATTCACCATATGGCGTGATTAGGGCTAAACAATTCCCAAAAATAGAATAATGGCGATTTACAACTCATTTTTTACAATACCAAAAAGGCTGGAATCGATACTAATTCCAGAAGGAAGTCCTTATAAAAGGTTTTACTAATATAAAAAAGCTATGCTATTGATTGTTTCAGTAGACATTAATTATCAAATTATTATAGTTTAAATCGTGGATCCCTTTTTGGTCGAAGAATATAAGTGTTTCCAATGTAAAGTGCCCATATTTTTTGTTTCAAAAAAGAGAACAAGCGGTCCGATCCATTTTAGTGGAAGGTACAAATTTTGAAAATTTAAAATAGAAAATAATCTTTTATTACTTTTGAAAATATATTTTGCATAAGTTTGATTTTTATCCCTTTTTAATTTATTTTTGATTTTAAAATTTTAAAAGTCGATATTCAACTGTTTCTCCGTCCCAAAAAAAACAATAACTAGACATTTCATATGTAGATTAAAAAATCCCCGGATACCCCCATACAGGGTATTTTAAGAGGATATTAGTTAAGGGTTACTTCAATTAATGGAGTATTAGCTTGTCCGAGCTCCGTGGCAAGGATAAACGGTTTGACCTTATAGAATATATCATATAGAACACTTTGATAATGAATGACTCAATTTTATATCCATCAGTGGTTCTTAAACACGTTGCTCCCAACCAATTAGTGGCTTTGGGTCCATCCTCTAGGGTTTATTTATCAGACAGTTCCAGCAGGATTTAGATGTAAGAAGAGATATATGATTTACAGATATATTTGTTACTAAATTAAATCATGAAAAATTAGATTAACTTATTCAGATAGGTTTATTTTGTATTTACATTAGTAAAAAAAATACCATAATGGCAAGTATAATTGCTATTATTCTTGATAATTATAAAAGCAATGTGGATGTTGCTCAATATTGCACCTGAAACACCAAAATTTCTCCTTTTCAACCCTTGAAGCGTCTTAACTGAGGGTAGATCTGATATGGGAATGCCACTTGTTAGCTACTTCTTTCAAAAATGAATGAAAACCGGGTCATTAGGACGAAAAGGTGAATGAAGGGAGGTATACATTTGTTCTAGCTTTCATGAATCGCCAGGCTCGAAGAGTAAAAGTACTCCTTGTTGTTAAATATAAGCCACCATTTCTCCACAGATAGCTGTTATTGTATCCAAGAGAGAAACTCTTCCTATTCCCTTGTTATGGATAGAAACTGTATCAGAAAATGTGAGGTTCATATACTTTTTTAAACTCTATTCTACTCTCTTTCCTTATAAAATGGAGTATTTTTGAAACTGTATCTAAAATTTTGTTAACAGTAGGATATTTCCCATAAAACAAAATCGTTATGCTTGCCTTACTGGAGAGAGGCTAATTTTGAAACCAGCTAACTTCAAAATGAAATAAAACTGTAAAAAATGAATGGAAATTACTATAAATTAATTCTGAGCAACATCAAGGATCAATTTAATTTGTAAACCTTATCCTTTACGAGATATTTGCCTTCTCCTGGTATCCACAATTTTCATTTGAACAACACTCTCCATACGAAATAAATTCTTCAGTATTACGACGCCCGAGTTAATAATTTATACTTTTTATTCAATAATATTAAGTAACTTTAGTATTTTCTTCATGGGAGGAGAATCACTGATGTTTCTTGGAATAATCAGTCGGTACTAAAATTGGTAAATGGACGTCAAATCTATGGTGCAGTTATAGCTATTGATTTTTCATAACTTTTGAGTTTTTAGAATGAAGACTCTTCTTTTATTGGGGAAGTTCATAGAAATTTGCTGTTGAACGAGTTGGTTTTTGACTCAAATTCGACAATAGACGTAATACATAAGAACAGGTAAAGTGGTATATCTTTAAAAACCATGAAAATCCTATAGGCATGCAAAGAGGACACGTTGGATAATAACGTAATTTTGATTCATGGTGTAAAATACGATGATATTTTCTCGAAAGATAAGCTTTTTTTTCCTTTGCAAAGGACAGCAGCTACACACTGTATGCTGACTCCTTGACCTATAAAAATGGGTTAATTTAAAAAAGTATCATCAGAAACCATCACGATTTGTGGAAAATATCTCCGTATTCTATGTTTGAAGTACAATTGGAAAAGCCTTATAAATGAATTTCACTAAAGCGATTGGTGATGGAAGGAAATTCATTACACAATTTCAAGTAGCTACAGGTTGTATAACATTTAGTGATTATTGCAAAAACTGTAGTAAAGTTTTTAATTCTTTTGTTCATGCTTTTGCCGAGTGTCCTTTTTTTGCTGTTATTGAGAATGTTTGTTGAAAGAACTTTGAAGGTCATTGCAAAACGACGCTAGACCATATTCCGGCCATAATTCTATTTGGGTTTCCGAAACATAAGTTAATTCCTTCGAAGAAGGCTAAAGCAATCAGGCTTGGCCTACTAAACTCTAAATCTTATATTGCAAAAAGTCTACATTGAAGGAACCAACATATGACAGGGAGTGAAGAGGAATACTTATTGTGACCGCTGTGTCGCCATGCATGGATTTAGAATTAAAAATACCTTTAGACGATACATTGACGTTCGATTTAGCGCTGGATATTATACAGTATATTCCGGAAAACTAAATTAAGTACATACAATTTTTAAATCACGTTATGAAAACATTCAATAGACATAAATATAGGCGAATACTAGATACTTAGTTCTAGATTTCTGACTTTTTTTTGGGTATTTTATGTTTTCTTTGTTGGTGGGATTTTTTGTTATTCTTTTTTTTTTTATTTTTGCCCAGGAAGAAATTAAAATGAATTCTGAACTCTTTTGCTTCATATAAACAAAAAAATAAAGATCGTCAAATTTTAAGAATTATTAATTCTTTTATGTATCTGTACTTTCTTTCTTTAAAAAGATTATAGAGTAGGTTTTCAAGGTGTTGTCCAGGACATTAAAAAATTATAGTTAAGTCTGAACTCTTTAGCTCTTTCTCTATATAAAAAAAATAATTACATCAAATTTTAAGAATTTATTGATGAAGTCCGACGACATTTTGTTCTACTCCTCCTTGATCTTGGTCTTCAGGGTATCTAGATTCAGGCGAGAAGTCGAGTTTGTTTTCCCTTCTCAGACCCAAAAACAGCGAAGTCTAGCGGATTTAGAACGGTTAAGGACATAGGCAATAAGTCTGCCGGCCAAAAGGCAGCTATGTTCTCCCTGCAGAAATGTGTTCCGTGGCGTCATCTTGGTTAAACACATAGGAAACGTGCTCTTTAACCATGGGAAGGCATGGTACCTGAAGACCTTGTAGGACCTCCGTGTCGACTTTTTCATTGGCCTTGAAGAAGTACAAGCTTTTAGTTAGGGAGGGAGGGGTATCCGACCTGACTTACACAACAAACTATTAATAGAAATTTATTTGGTGGAAAATGATGCTTAAAGAAAATGATAAAGTTTTTTTCTAAGAATTAAAAAGATTTGTATTTCACATTTTTTGAGCTGAAGAAGTAAATAAATATATAATAAATAATCAAAAAAAATAAATAATATTGAGCAGAAAACTATGAAAATAGACTTATTTGCACAATTGCAGCCTTTAAAAAATAAGACAGGGCAAAATGGTTCTCAAAGTTATTTTCCATAGCTGCAAACTTGTCTTGGAATGTTTCTACATTCTTGACGTGGAACTGAGGCACATTGTTGACTTGGGACATTCGAACACTGTTGTCTTGGAACGCTTCTACATTGTTGACGAGGAACGTTTGAGCACTGTTCACGTGGGACATTGGAGCACTCTTGTCTTGGAACGTTTCTACATTGTTGACGAGGAACAGATCTGCATTCTTGACGCTGAACCTGTCTTGGAACGTTTTGGCATTGCTGTCTGGGTACATTTGAGCACTGTTGACGAGGAACGTTTTGGCAGTTTTGTCTTGGGACATTGCGGCACTCTTGTCTTTGGACTTGACGGGGCACGTTTTGGCAGTTTTGTCTTGGGACATTGCGGCACTCTTGTCTTTGGACTTGACGGGGAACGTTTTGGCAGTTTTGTCTTGGGACATTGCGGCACTCTTGTCTTTGGACTTGACGAGGAACGTTTTGGCAGTTTTGTCTTGGGACATTGCGGCACTCTTGTCTTTGGACTTGTCGAGGAACGTTCTGACATTGTTGACGGGGAACATTATTGCACTCTTGTCTCTGGACTTGCCTTGGAACATTTTGGCATTGTTGGCGGGGAACATTGTTACATTCTTGTCTTTGAACTTGTCTTGGGACATTCTGGCATTGCTCTCTAGGAACATTTTGGCAGTTTTGTCTTGGAACAGTTTGACATTGTTGTCTAGGTACATTTTGGCAGGATTGGCGGGGAACGGAACTACATTCTTGTCTTTGAACTTGACGGGGTACGTTTGAGCACTGTTGACGAGGAATGTTGCTACATTCTTGTCTTGGGACGTTGTTACATTCTTGTCTTGGGACATTGTTACATTCTTGTCTTGAAACTTGGCGGGGTACGTTTTGGCAGGATTGACGAGGAACGTTTCTGCATTCTTGACGTTGAACTTGTCTTGGAACATTGTTACAGACTTGACGAGGAATGGTGTTGCAAACTTGCTCTTCAACACGGCGGGGAACATTTTGACAGGATTGACGAGGTACATTGGAACAGGATTGACGAGGAACATTGGAACACTGTTGACGAGGAACATTGGAACATTGTTGACGGGGAACATTGGAGCATTGTTGACGAGGAATAGATCTGCATTGTGAGCGACATCCACCTCCAGCACCATATGAGGATGATGGAGCTCCATATGCACCACCAGCTGGTGCACCGTAGCTGGATTGATTATCACAAATTTCCTCACAAACTTGTTCATTGACGGTGGAGCATTGTTGTACATTGACTGTGGTACATTGTTGCTCATTGAGAGTGCTACATTGTTGTTCATTGACAGTGGTGCATTGTTGTTCATTGACTGTAGAACATTGTTGTTCATATTTGACCATGTATTGAGTCTCGCACTTTTGTTCTTGAACTGTATTACATTGTTGCTCATTGACAGTATCAGTGATAGTTTCACATTGCTGTTCATTAACAGTGGAGCATTGTTGTTCGTTGACAGTGTCGGTGACAGTATTGCATACTTGTTCGTTGACTGTGGTGCATTGTTGTTCATTGACTGTGGTACATTGTTGTTCATTGACTGTAGTACATTGTTGTTCGTTGACTGTATCAGTGACAGTTTTACATTGTTGTTCGTTGACGGTTGTGCATTGTTCTTCGTTGACAGTTGAGCATTGTTGCTCATTGATGGTAGAACATTGCTGTTCGTTAACGGTGGAGCATTGCTGTTCATTAACGGTATCAGTGACTGTATTGCATACTTGTTCGTTAACAGTAGAGCATTGCTGTTCATTGACAGTGTCAGTGACTGTATTGCATACTTGTTCGTTCACAGTAGAGCATTGTTGTTCATTGACAGTATCGGTAACGGTGTTACACTCCTGTTCAGTGACAGTGGAGCATTGTTGTTCATTGACAGTATCGGTAACGGTGTTACACTCCTGTTCATTGACAGTGGAACATTGTTGTTCATTGACGGTATCGGTAACAATGTTACACTCCTGTTCATTGACAGTGGAACATTGTTGTGCATTGACGGTCTCGGTAACGGTGTTACATTGCTGTTCATTGACAGTGGAACATTTTTGTTCATTGACAGTAGTACATTGTTGTTCATTGACAGTGGAGCATTGTTCTTCATTGACAGTATTGGTGACAGTGTTACACTGCTGTTCGGATGTGGTGCTACATTGTTGATCATTCACAGTACTGCATTGGCGCTCATTGACAGTGGAACATTGGCGCTCATTAACAGTGGAGCAAGATTGTTCGTTAATAGTGGAACATTGTTGTTGGTTGACAGTGGAACACTGCTGTTCATTTACAGTTGAGCAAACTTGTTCGTTAACAGTACGGCAAGATTTTGCAGCAGGTGCAGAGGAAGTGCCGATATTAGATACTCCAGATACGATACCAGAAGAAATGGATGATGAGGAAACAACACTTCCAAAAAAATTGGATGCAGGAGATCCAATAGGGTTTCTTTGTCCTCCTGGACCTCCATATGTAGACAAATCTCTTTCTTTTCGTGCATCTTCTTCACCCTCAGCCTTGGCTTCCGATTTTTCGTGTTTTTCTTCTTTTTCCTCGGATTTAGCTACCTTTTTCTCCTCATCCTTGATGGATTTTCCTAATGAGGATGTGATGAGGGCAAATGCCAATATAAGTATCTATTAAATCATAGAATGAATATTAAATAATGATCATGGATTGGAATAATGATTTAAGAAATAATGTGAAGATCAATGGAAAGCTGTAAGCACCTACCAGAGTTTTCATTTCTACAAATTGGTTGTTGTCCAAGACAAGAGAAGATTTAGAATGATGATGAATCAAGTAAGTGTCTTTGATTTTTATAGGTACTTTCAACTTCACAACAGTCCGATAAAAAAAAAAAAAAAAAAAAGAATAGTAACCCCTTAAAAATACTACTAAATAGGAATTTACCTATCGTAATTTTTTTTATATATTAAGGTGGTTTTGAAGAAGACCCGAAATCAAGGAAAAAGAAAAAAAAGTAATGCGCCAGAAGAAAAGTACGCTTTTTCGTTTCCCCCTCTTCATCATCATAAGGCTATTGACCCATTCTTACGCAGATTCTAGGAATCCCTTTATTACTTTATTATCTACAAAATAAGTTTCTGTCTGTTGTATCGACGTATGTATTGGCCCTGACTTTAAATACACACACACACACTTTATAAACAATTACAAACTTTGACCAACTTTATTTTTACCCCCTTCATATCCTTCAATATACTGGTTTTATAATTAATTATTTGTATTGATATTATAACAACCCAAGAATGTAATGAACAAGGTTAAGGTCACGGACTCGTTTATTGTACACACAGATATTCTTTCTTTAATAAGATTATAATATAATTATTACTAGGTATATAAATAGCTTCATATACAATCTCCCTATCATCAAACAAGCAATCTTCCACATATCCATATAAAAAGTACACGTAATTCCTTCCGGAATATTTATCTATGGACAAACAAGTATGTATCTGCATGAATGGAATTGACCTAACATATTTTTTTATCACAAAATAATAACGAATTTGTTTAGAAATGTCAAAGGAAGGAAGAGGGGGATGGAAATGAAGGTCAAGAATGCTGAAGGTCTTTGGGTCTTACTTATAAATAGGGGGTGAACCCAGTCATATAGGATCACTTTTAATGATTATTTTCTATCTTCCATATTTCATCAATTAGTTCATCAATATAAATCAAAATGAAAAGCGAACTAACTAAGTTATACTAGGGGGAGTCAGTGTTAATTCATTAAAATGAGCACAATTTTTGCGATACAAAAGGATCTTTTAAGCACTCTAGAAAAAAAATATTCCATCCAAAAAAAAAAAATATTCCAGCCAAAACCAACTTAAAAGTAATATCCGAGCAAACTTCCGAGGTTCAGAAACTTAACTTTAAAATACAAACTTCTAAATCCCTTTAAAAATAAAGAAAGCCATAAAAATCATTTTCAAATGGCTATAGAGGTCAAAAAACAATCTTTGAAGACTGAAACTTTACAAACATACTTTTTCATGAAATGCCACAAACAATCGAATTAACAGGTAACCCTAAAAATTGGACAACATGTTTTTAGAAGAAGTTTACCTTTTTTGTGATCTTTGAGCTTTTAAATGACTTTAAAACTGTACTTTATAAACTTAAAAGGTTATATAATTATTGCTTTAAGTATAAAAAGTGCTTTAATGGTCACGGCATTTGCAAGTTTCTTCTTATTACTTTGAAAATAAATTTTAAAAATATGTATTAATGGGTGAAAAAGTAATTTTGGAGGTAGGCTTGGTCGGCTATACATTTTTTTCCACAGTGCATAAAAGATCCTTTTGCATCCGAAAAATTGGCCTATAATTGAATTTGATTTTAACACCCCCCCCCCTCTACTTATAATATTAATCAGTGATTCTCAACCTGTTCATCACTGTAGAACCTCTAGACGTACTTTTTCGATGGGGGGGGGAGGGGGCAATTAAATCCGCCCTAATATTTGGAGAATTTTTAAATGATTTTTATACAATCTTTATAACCTCGTAGAGGTTTAGACAATGCACCAAAGATCAGATAGGCTCCGTGGAACCCCACTTGAAAATCACTGGTTTAAGCCAAAAGAGTAGTGACTTCAATTTTATCAAAACTAATATAGCTTTATACAACACTTAATCATAAATATGCATGTACCAGTAATGTCATAATCACGGATTTTTTAATGGTGGAGGGGGCATGATGAAATTAAATTTTATTGTTAGCTTGATCCCCTTTTGGTTACAGTACTGTATAGAATGTACATTATACGTACTAGCTGAATCGGACAGGTATTTTTTGACGAATAAAAAAAATCTAGTAAATTTAACGTGTATAAATTCAGTTCTCGTATAACTTTATGCCATATACCTACTCTCGGCATTTCTATAAAAAATTGTTTGTAACAAAAACCTTGTCAATGTAGGTAGAGCCTATGCCAATCAAGACTATATACTACTTTAAATTTAGTTGATAATAGAACCCAGTGGAGTGGCACCACTTTTATAGGGGAGATCATGTCTGTAATTTTTGCGCCCACATTTACAAAAGTCTATTAAAAAGATATTTGTAAGGGAAATGTCGGATCTCTTACCATAATCACCTCAATTATTAAAATCAATTGGCTATTCAATGATAAATTCAGAGATTTATGGTCGGAAATTAAATCTTTCTTCTCCTTAAATCGCATGTACTAAGAGCTGGTTTCTTAAGACTGGCGTATTAACTATAACGCAAGGAGTTTGTTAATTATTCTCTCACTCAAACTATGTCTCTCTACATTTAGGTATGTCGTAGTTTTAATCACGAAAACTAAAATTTCCTGGATGTGAATTGTACGAAGCTCAGTGACCGGAATGAATGAGCATACCACAAGCATGACACTCCTCTCATAATTTATTAGCGACTACAAACTTCTTGACCTTATAAAAACTGATTCCGTCTATTTGATTTTTATGTTTTTTCACCAATGAATCGAAAAATATTCCATCTTCCTAGAGTTTAAAAAAATATGAATGAATTAAAAGAGTAATTTTTGGCCCAAAACGTCGAAGCTAATTTGATGATAAATAAATATTTCTATTATTTATTTTCTACAGCAAATTTCTTTATCCTATAAAAACTGACTCCGTCAATCAATTCTTATATGTTTTCCCCAAATAAATAGAAAAATGTTCCATCTTCCTTAATTGTTTTTAAAATTTTTCTCTGTCAACGGGAAGTGGTGATTTTTTCCCCCTAACTACCACGCAAACCTGCAGTTCATTACATTCTCTCTTCATTAGCGACTACAAACTACTTCATCTCATAACTGATTCTGTCTCTAAATTTTTATATTTTTTTCACTAATGAATAGAAAAATGTTCAAGCTTCTTTAGGTTTAATAAAAAAAAATCTTTTTTGACGGGAAGTGTCAGTTTTGGCCCAAACTGTCGAAGCCAATTTGGAAGCCATTTTAAGTTATTAAATGAAGCTGTATATTGCAACTTTTTCTGGATTTTTTCAATGTCAATATAGTTTAAACTCTCTAGAACAATACTAGGGTAAATTTTTCTATTGCCTTTAAGAACAGTCATCAAATTAATGATTTAAAAGATGTTCATATTTATGGCGTTTTATGTGTCAGAAAACTTATTATCGATCAGATGTTTGAGGAACTTAATATGTAGGGGAGTACTCCCTCTTTTATATAATACCTAAAAAATACCAGTTTTTTTCAGTGCCGAATATGTTGTGTATTATCCGCCTGATACGATGGAAGTACGTTATATCGATATTGTTATAATGTACTTCATTATTGGTGCTTAAAAATTTTATCTTATATTCAGTATAATATTACTCTCAAATGCAAACAAACTACTTAGAATAAATGCTTATAATTTTGTTAAAAACATTGAACTACAGAAAAGTAAGATCCAAAAAATTAAGCCCAAATTCAGCACCCTAAAACATCCATCAAGGACTTTAAGGATGTCTTGTAATGATAAAACTTTATTAATATATTTTTCGTATAAATAGCTTTTTATTTTCTTAACTGTTTGGACCAAAAGTAATGGAGAATTATGAAATATCAATCAGTACACTGTAGCAGCATTTCAAACGCACATAGTTTACTCATCTGAACAACGAGGAAAAGGGAAGTTTTGTGGAAACCTTCTTTAAAAATTTCACCCATTTGCAACCCGAATTGTTAAAATCGTAAATTATTTTTCCAGAATAAGGAATGGCAAACCCATTGTTAAGTAAAAAAGAAGTGTAGGCAGTATACTGTGGAATATTTTGAATATAGATTTGTATCAGCACCACTTAATCCACACCAACCTATGTGTCTGTGGCGTGAGAACGTGTTCTAAAAAAACCATAAAGTCATGTGGAAAATTCGAGAATAATGCAATTTGATCTATCAAACAACAATATACCATATTTACAGTCACTTCAAGGAAAATTCAAGCCATGAAATACTAATGGAAATATGGTTTTGATTACTTCACAGCAATCTACTAATGTTTTACATGCTTTCGACAACATATATTTGTGAATTGCTAGATCTGGTAAGCCTCACACGATTAGATAGGAAGAATAGTTATGCACACAGTTTTACATAAGTCACAAGACCAAATTATGAAGTCTATACCTCAAAGTAATAACTCAGTTCAAGGAAGAATATATGAAATAGCTGAAAATTTAGAAGATAAATTGTGCAATATTTTTGCTACATCATAATTTTACCTGCAAATGAATATTTGCATCTCGCTTATGTTTTTTTTTTTTTGTTAAAGATGAATATTCGGTCCAAATTATGATATTTCTAATGAATCTTCTAACAATTACTAAAGGAGAATCAAAAATTAATATTAGTGATAACTTTTCCCAAGAGAAAAACATTCCACTTGCTAGCATTACTGTGGTGCAATAGATGGCTCACCATACATGATAGGTTGTCATCGTGGCTTCATCAATTTCTTGTAAAGCCGTACCTGGTGTACTTATAGTACTTTGTTTAATCTACAGGCAGCATTTGGTAGCAAAAAAACAAAAGTATTCGACTTTACAAATCACCAGCTGTAAATATGATAAAGTCTATTCCAGACTGTTTCGACAGCTTCGCATTGATAATGATGTAGAGTTTGAATATTTATTGCTAATCACAGAAGTCAGATTATTATCAAAGGGAAACTTTCTGAAACGTCTCTATCCTTTATTTGATACACTTGTTTGAAGTCTCTAAAACTGTGATGATCTAAAATATATCAGGGATTACATTACTTATTGTCAGATATACTCACACAATACATTCCAACTTAATTTATAGTTGGAAATAAATGAAGCGAATCATTTCTAAGTTAAATCTGTTATCTCCACCTTCTTGTCTAAGTGTAAGTTATTCAAACGAACTTTAGTACGTCATAAACTTTTCTAAGCTCCTCTGAATTGGATAAAGAAATTAACATATCCGAGTATAACCTTCATTTGTATTGTGCTCTTTTGAAAACGTTGCAAAAATAAATGTGTGAAAGATATCAGGATATTTTCTGGCTTAAAGTACCGTTTTCAATCCATTCGTAGAAGTCAGCTGTGAGGAAACAAGAGAGGTAGAACAAGAATTATTTTAAAATCAAGAACGACATTGTACATTGAGCATGGGACATTAAGTTCAAAGTACAAGATATCATACCACGATTTGTGGCAAAAACAAAGGCATAAGAAGTATCCTACCTTTATTCAGTATTATGAATCAAGATGAAGAAATATATTTTATTGCTTTTCCAACATCATATTTGGCAAAACGTGCCTTCAGTGTAATTCCCCTGCTTTTTTCATTAATTTATTCATGTGTCGTTTTCATTTTGGAAGAAAACCCTTAAATGTGTGTAGATTAGGAGGGGCACTAGAAGCTTATAATAGGTGAAGTAAAAAGTTGCAACTAAAGACATCTAGGGAAAAACACTCAGAAATGTTTACTTAACTTAATATGAAAGGGAAGGGGACAACACCTGAAAAAGTTTGGGAAATCTTGGACTAGATCATGGCTACCTTTTCATAATATTTAGATTCTGTTATTTAAAAAAAAAAAAATCCATTTTAGTTCTTGTATTTTTTTTAAATTGGCCTATAAACTTTTTCGCTACTAAATTGAAACCCTTGATCTTGATTTGATTTGGTTTTGAACACATTCTCAAAAAGTTACATAGATTATTTTCTTAACTATTTATCTGTATTAAGACTTTTATAACATATTTTTCAAGCTAGACTCCTCAAAGCTCAATTAATAGTTTATGGACAAAAAATTGGTATAAAAAAGATTTTACTTTCACGCCTAGTGCTTCCTTATGAAAGAATGAAAAATAGTGTCCCAAGGGGATTACTTGCGAATAGTAAAGATAACCCATCCAGTAGATTCGGAGTGAATTTGAAATTCAATTTTGCAATTTTTTTTTTCCAAAAAATTTATTTTTTATGAGTTTTTATGGATTTTTGAATTTTTTTTCCAAAAAATGTAATATGTAATGTATTTTAATTTAATGTTACTTTAATAGGGTGGAATGAGTTACACTGATTAAGTATAAGTAAACATTATAGTCAATGATTTAAATCCGTTTTTTTTTAGTTGGCCATTAATTGGTAATATAAAGAAGGAATTTTCTTTTCCTGAGCAGTTGTCATTATTATTTAATTTCTGAGTATTGAAAATCCTTTCCTAAAGAGATTCATTTATATTCAAAACCTAATTGAAAATTTGTGGTAAATCCGCGATAGCAAATAAATGGGTAATTAATTATGCACATTCAGATGTCAAAATGAATAACAGAATAAATATCTCAATAAACAAAGTCTTCATCCTTTCATTTTGTTACAATTTCCTTTTGATTGAACAATTAACTGTAAATATACGTAGATGTATAAGTAAAGTTTTTCTAATTCGATATGAATGAAGAAACATTTAATGAGGAAAATGATGGATAATGAAACACATGTTTTTTTCTCCTATAGAATCCCAAAAGGTGAATAGGTCTCGTTGGATAGTACATATTTCAAAGAAAATATCTTAAGAATTCTTTTATAATAGGTACATTTGTATTTACGGGGAAAAAATATATGTAAGGCTCAATCTAAAAAAAAAAACATAATCGTAGATATATTTATTTAGAAGGTCACAAAATCCCACTTAAGTAATTTGAATGATATTTAAAGATCCGAGGTATTGTTGATGTCATTGAAATGGGACAGTCATGGAAAAATAAATACATAGAGGGGCAACAAAAGAGTTTAGATTTGCTATTCGGCATAAAAAGGCAGTAATACATCGATTAAAGTCTTCAGTCTGATGCTGGAATGATCAGTATCCAGTGGCTTCTGAAGGATTATCTATATTATGGATTTTTTTTTTTTTTTTTTTGATTTTTTTTCAACAAATATTAAATTTTTAATCTTAACCTTAAATTCGTTTTACTTGCCCTTAGTAGTAGAATTAACCTACATATTTCTTTACTCTAATGTTTCGGAGGAGATTTTGAAAGTAATTTAATAAGGTATGATATTGATACCTCCACGCTTGTATCAATTTTTCAAAAATTCAAAAATTGACAGCTATTCCCATAAAATTAAATTTTTTGTAACTTTTTTTTCAAAAATCCACAGATATTCACTAAAAATGTCAAATATTAAATTTTTGGAAAAAATATTTCAAATATTTAAATATTGTTGTTTACAGAAAATTATTTTTCTTTTTGGAAAAAAATTGAAGATTTTTTTTTTTTTTTTTTTTTTTTTTTGGGGGGGGACTATAACCTTTCCATCTCACCCCTGCGTTCGCCCCTGTATTGACACATCCATGCTTGCTTTATCTTTTTCAATATACTCAAGTATGTTTACCTACATAATATATTGATGATGAGGGATGATGTTTCGATATTAGAGGGTTCAAGTTCTTGTCTATGGACCATATTTGTCAGAAATATTCATTTGAAGGATTTCCTCGCTTTATATATAGGAGTGCCATATGAAGATTGTACTATCTGTCCATTTATCACTCATACATCAAAATAACAACATCTACAATTATTGTAGATGTACCCAGACGGATCTTCTTCCGAAGGTAAAATTGATCACTGCTTAAAAATATAAAGTCATCTTTATGTTACTTACACTTCCTTCATTCTAGTAGATGGTTTTTTTTTGAAGCTTTTCATTTCATGTGATCCCCAATTTATCTTGCAATGGGGCAGGAACGTAGTTTTCTTATTTGTAGTTTGTTTCCATTACTGAGAACAATGACGCCCTCTTGTGCTTATAACTATTTATTAGTTTGTGGTTTGGATTATTATTTGTAAGCTATCGCTCAAAAATGAATCACTTTGACGTTTTTTTAATTTTTTTTTGGAAAAAATGCTTATTTTACCCTTTTGTGTGTGAAATGGCTCATATTTATAAACTGATATGAAATGGAAATAAAAATTTTGGGTTCTAGTTAAATTTTGCAACTACTATTCTTGAATATTTGATATTTTTCGAGGAAAATACCTTCCATCATGAGGGTTTCTCTTTGGAGGTAAAATATGTATATAATGAAATCAGCAGGGTTATTATTACATAATTGGATATGTGAGGGACCCAGATTCCGATAACAGCCCATTAGAAGAAATATAAACTTTGCGCCAAATTGACAGTTGAATAATCCCTATTGAATTTTGGAACAAAGGATAAATACATTTTCATCAAACTGATTTTCCATTTATGCAAAAGGTTGAACGTAATGTAAGTGGCGATTCCATCTAAAAAGACTGTTGAAGATCTCTCCCAGTTCAAATTTTCTTTAACTACTAATATGGACATCTTTTACTATGTTTAAAACTACCAATACTGGTGGAAGACAAAAATTAATGGAAGAAAATCTTTCTAAAATATTGAATTGTTGATATAATATAGCAAAATTTATGAATAAATTGTAATGAATATAAAACAAAACTAACTACTTTAAATTATTCTTATAAAACTGTATTTTTCTTTGCATACAAATTGCTCAATTTTGACATTTTGCGTCCTTATTTTTTTCAAAATTTTAGAACTCTTTTTAAAATCCTAAGTCTACTTATTTGTTTATTACCACAACTTAGCACAACTGCGCTATCTGACGGATATGAATGTGTTTTTTTAAAAATTTCCTCATGTCCTATTCGTAGGGCTGCCAGTGCATATGTTGGGGCTTACATATCATTTCGGGTTCTTGGGGTTTAATTTAGAAAATCTATAAAATTTTGAGGTTTTTATTTATTGGGAGGGGACTTTTTTTTAACGTATATGTTTCAACCCACAATGGCGCAAACATAATTTTTAAAATGTTAAGCGATTGTTGAACCAAACCAGTTTTTACAATTTCTGCAGTATGTGTTGCAAAGGATAAACAAGTTTTATATTGAATTTTAGTCAAAGGATTTTAGGCTACATATTTTTTATATGATGATATCATCGGAGTTATTGCCATCTTGAGGGCTCGCAGTTGATATTTGAGTTAAATAAAAGTAATATTAGAATACTGAATGGAACTTGGATATATGTTCTTGTCAATTTTAAGGATGGCTGATTTTAGGATCCGACAACACTGGGGGCTATTCAAATAATTTTAGGGAAGGCCAATCCTGAAATCCATTCCGACTCTGTTGTGGATGGATCTCATTCGGGGGAATTGCGAAAAGAAATATTTTGTAAACAGAACTGACCCAAGACAATTAGAACTTTTAGCATTTTCAAATTCAAATTCCCCTTAATAAGGTCTGCAAACAAGCATGTCTCTCATATGCCTTGGCACTTGAAAATTGATTTTGTTGTAGCTACTCCAGAGGAGGTTGAAAAAATTGTCAATCATTATTCAAAAAATTTGGATTTGCCCAAATCATGGAAGATGATGATCTTAAGCTTTATTAATCGTATCGCAAACGGCAGACAATCCAGGTCTCAGCTCTAAATCACCAATGGACTTATTTATTTCGACTATCCTTGCAAAGACTGTGGGAAATGTACAATTCTACCACTCCTCATACATACGCCGATTGTCCATCTATTAGGATTTTAAAATGTTTTATTATTTTAAATATGAAAGGCATTAATGAAAATTTAACAAGATCAATTTTATTATTTGGACTTAGTTTTTGTTTTTGTTAGTAGGTTGGTTAGTTATTGTTTTTTAAACTTATTTTTGTAAAGTGTGCAGTTTGTTTATTTTGTTATTTTATAACTTTATCGTCGTTTTCATTGAAATTTTAAAGTGTTATTTTTAGATTTTTATAGATGCGTGTGATTATAAATATATGCATTTTTATTATGATGTCTTGTGTCCCAAGGATTAAATTTAAACTATAATGCTTATTTATATTGTATAATAATGCAACTTCTTTGTATTTTAATAAAGGCAAAAAAAAAAAAAAGAAAGAAGTTATATATATCTACAGAAAATATATATGGACAGATTTATATATTTTTTTTGATCTATTAGGGACACGAAAAATAGAAATATCTTATTTTTTCCATTATAGTAGTTAATTTTTATTTACAACGCGAAAATAAGACTATATTGCAATGTAGAAACATATTTTGAATACATTTTAGGGTTAGATGTATAAGAAAACTAGACAATAGAGGGATAAAAATTTGATGGACAGTAAGGTTTAATTCCTTTTATTTGTAGGTCCTATTTTGACAATCTATAGTCTACTATTTTCCTTAATATTAATCAAAAAAGAATTTTCAATGTTCAATGACTTGGTTACTTAGTCTCCCAAAATGGCCGACATCAAGAATGCTGACGTCACGTTAAAATGTTCTTTAGGAATGTTTATATTTAGATTTATAAAAAAGATAAGTAAATCAATTTCAGAACAAAATATAGAACGTCTTTACTGACGTCCTAAATTGCATCATAATTGAAAAAGCCGGCATATTGGGGTATATGGTAATGCAGTATAAGATCTGGTATTTGTGATGTTTCCTGTTTTTTATAAAAAGTTACTCCATTTTAGTTATACACGAGGTTACTTTAGTCCGTGGGATGGCTTGAGTATTTCATAGTAATACATCTTCCAGCTCCTCCAAAAGTTTTGTTTGCTCGTTACTAAGTGTATTTTTTTTTGTTGCAGTGGGATCGGGTTACAGGATTAAAAAAAGCCAGACTTAAAAACAAAACAAAACTATGCTCCATTATTGAAAATGATAATTGAGAATATATGTGTAAGACTATTTAAAGATTTATACTTTTTTCTTAACCTTCCGTTAGTGAACAGATTTTTATTCATTTGAATCTACATTTTATCGCCAATACTTTTCTGTATGCCCCTAAAACATTCAATTTGAGTAAGTTTTTATTTACATTTGTAATTACATTTTGTTTAGGATTTATTCTTATATTTAGCAAATTTTGATATTTTTAGTTTAGTAAATTTAATAAATTGTTTTGCTTAAAAATAGTTCCATTATTTTTAACTTTGATTTCGATGATTTTTCTTTTTTTACGATGTGAGAAAATATAACATTTTATATCATTACTAGCACGAATACCCTATCTTAAACATAGCCAATGAAAATTAAAAAGATTTTATTTATATTTAACTTATTTATGTTAAAATTTTGGACTAAAACGAATTACTATAAATATATATTATGTAAATTTCTATTGTAAAACCTTCCTGTATACAACATATTTTTTGTTGCTTTCTGTCCATTTGATGGAAATATAATCAAACCTACGCCCCCCTTTGAGACTCTTGAAAAAGTAACATAATATATGAAAATACTACCGGGCCGTGCAAAGTTATTTTCGGATTTTTGTTCAGAACATATTGCGGACAATAATGACATTTCGAATGACTTGAGAAACAATTTATTCATACATTTTTAGAATAATAAAATAGTTTGTGATCCAATTTCATCAATGTAGCCACCATTTGACTAAATGACACTGGTCAGTCGACGTCTGAAGCTGCCACAGACTTGCTGGATGTAATCGGCATCCATGGAGACCCAGACCTTGTTGACCGCAGCCTTTAAGGCATTTATGTTCTTGTGTCGTTTTTTGCAGGCCTTGGTCTCCACGTGCGCCTAGATAGATAAGTCTAGTGGGTTCAGATCTAGACTCTGAGGGGCCTAGTAGTCCTTAGCCAAAAGTTCATGTTGTCCTTGAGCCACTCCTGAGCTTTCTTGGAAGCGTGGGCCGGTGCTCCATCTTGTTGTAAAACCCAAGGAGAGTTGCTGACTATGGATTTGATCCACGGAAGGACCTTGGACGCCAGAATCTTCACATAATCCTCTCCTGTTAATCTGTAGCCAGTGGGGAACCATACCGGCTTTATGGCCTTTCCGTTGGAGGTCACGAGGCCCAACATCATCACTGAAGCAGGGTGATTTGTTGTTGCCACATAGCGGTGCTTATCTTGCACATCTCCAAAGCTCACAACACGGTCATTTTGCCTGTTGAAAACGGGATCGACCGTAAAAGTATTCTCATCTGAAAAAATGATGATGCGTCCAGATGAGCTCTTGATATCATTCAAGATTTTCTTGGCACGCTCAAGTCTGACTTGTCACTGACGTTCAGTTAGCAGAGGGCGTTCAGTACGCCTCAAGGACTTTCCTCCAGCCCTTTTCTATGCCCTTGAAACAGTTGATGTCGACATTCCCATCTTTCTGGCCATGTTGGCAATGGACCTGTTGGGAGTCCTCTTGAACACTGCCTTTACTTGCCTTGTTGAGCCAGTGGGCTTCCTTCCAGCCCCAGGGAAATGCTTGAGATCACCCCCATCCTCCAAGCGCTTGGAAACGTTGTTAATTGTCTTCAACGAGGCCCCAACCTGTTCCTTAATATTGTTATGAGGCACTCCCGCTCGGAGAAGGGCTGCAATTTCGATCCTCTTTGTTTGCTGATTGGACATGATCCCACGTGTGGAAGTTGTTATGCTCTCACAAGAAGGGTTTTTGTTTATTTTAACAGTAAAAATACGAAACTATCAGATTGGTTGACACAAAACCTCTTAAAAAAGAATATTTACATCATCGGTAAATAATTTTGCACGGCCCGGTATGTGAAAATACTGAATTTGGTAAATATAAAACACTTTTTCAAATGTTTGACCCTGTGATATATTTATTGTAATTACCATTTCTAACTTATCATATTCCTTCTTCAACCATAAAGAAGATTCAAGGTATACTAAGATTAACTTGCTCATCCTCTTCCTAATTCCTTATTTAATTCGTATTTAATATACGTTCTTTTATTACAATGATTCCTATTTTGAATTATTTCTTTTTGGTTCATTTTTGAATCAACAACCCAAAGAATATTTTTTTTTTTTGAGACACAGGAAATTGATCTGTTTTTATGAAAAAAATCAACTTAATAGCTAAAAATAAAACCTGCCCTCTATAGCCCATGAATCTGGTCTGATGAGAATTAAACATAGTCTTACTTATGTAACTCAAAATTCTAAACAAATTTTATTAATGTCTAAAGTCTGATTCTTTCTTCGTTTTTTAATAAATGCGTTTTTAAATTTTATTATTTATATCTATTGTTTTTAATATTCTCACCATAACTGCTTCGAGCAGCTGTCAAATGAAGTAAATAAACACATGTGCACTAATTTGATTCCGAAGGTCAGATAAACTAATTAATATGTTTTAGAAATATTCATAGTAAAAACATTAAATCTTTACTTTTAGTATATGAATGCTTAAAATATGTTTAAAATAAAAATAGTTTTATAATTTTAATTGATATTTACAAGTGTAAAATGAATGAATTAGTTAAACGTAAATGACGTAATTATTATAATCACTCAACTGCTTATAATGTGAATAAATATGTTTTATTTTAGGGATTCATTTTAACCCAATTCACTAACCACGATATACATTGCTTTGCAAAAGCTTAAAACTACCTCTGATATTTCATCAAATTCAATAATAATCGTTTTCTTGACATGTATGAAAGCATATTATACAAATATGATACGTGGCATGTTCCAATTTTCTAGCGAGTGTGTAAATGACGCTTCAAGAAGAAGTTTGTACTTGCATATTAATAGTAATTGCTATTTTTGAAAATTTGCAAAAAAGCTACCTTTTCTGATGTTGCAAGGGCTAAAATAGTCACGTTACACTAAGAAAGTTGTTCTGAGCACGAAAATACCATAAAAATGTGCTGTAACTAGACACTGTTCACATGAATAATTTTGTAAAAATTAGAATTTATACGAATAAAAAGAGAACAAGGCAAAGGAAAAAGTTCATTAGAGATGACGACATGATTAAGTTAACTTTTTTAAGAAATCCCACTACCTCCTGAAAAAAAAGAATGATTCGAATCGAAGAGGGTGCAAAGTATGTGTAAGCATTATCTCACATACGTAGTTTGCCTAAATGGGTAAATTTTGTTTTATTTCTTAAATACATTTATTTTTGCTAAAAATAAGAAAACATAACCTGTGGTCTTTAACTTTGGCAAATGACTGGAAATATGATTTGACCTATAAATGTATGTTCAAGCGTACCTGGTAAAAAAGATCTTATATTTATGATCTTTTCCAAAAAATCGTCTTCCCCTCAGCCAATTGTTCTATTTGGTCTACTTATAGTTCATATTATGAAAAAAAAAAAAAAGAAGTGAAATTTTAACAATATATTTTCCAAAGCTGTTGTAATTATTCTTTTATTCACGAAAATATAAACATCTAAGTATAAAGTAATCCCTAGTGCGTGTGCTCATGAATGACTGAGATCAAAACTAGTATTTTTTGTGGGGGACTTATGTATATGCAGTGATACCAATTGGGAGTATTTTAGGCATGTTAAAAAAAAATCAAAAATCAATGTGGTAACCCTAGCAATTTGAAGAATATTTTGAAGCAGAGCAGTTTAACTGTTATGACGTTTAATTATCTGCAAGCGGATAGCAACTAAGCTTACCGGATCAACATAATTTTATTTTCTTATCTTAGTATTTTCTAGTAGGATTCATAATTTGTTTAGTGAGTGTTCTATTTTCCAATACATCACTGAATCTACACACGTCAAAGGAAACATATTAGATCCTGTCCTCTCAAATTCATCATGTAATTTTAAGACCGAGGTCATGAAGGAAGTGTCGCTCTCAGATCACTACCCCATTATCATTGATGCTGATTACATCATCAAGTTGAAAAATCTACATGAGTCACCCACCTACACTCTAGATTTCAAAAACGCCAATTACATAGCAATCCAAACAAGCTTGTTATACCTACATTGACTAGGTTTCACTCTTCTCCACCCAAATATCTCCACGAACATGGTGTCAGGTGTCCAGGATATGTGGTCTACATTTCGTGAAATACTTTACTCTCTTATTGATAAGTACGTTCCCAACAAAAAAATCTCATAACAATAAGGACTCTCCATGGACTAATTGGAGCATCATCTTAAAAGCAAAGAAGAAAAGAAAGGCCTGGTGTCAATACACAAAATTCCCATGTCCTCAAAACTTAGAAAAGTACAAAGCTCTCCAAAATGATGTAAACTAGTGTCTTCGAGTACATGTAATTTTGAAGCTAAATTGTTAGCTAAATTTGATAAAATTACTTCAAGCCTGTTTTTTCTTAGATGAAACACAAATCGGGGCCACTCAATAAGGCTTTTAACAAATTTGAATTGGATGACGGTACTCGAATGACCGATGATCATAGCATTGCAAATCTTTTAAAGACTTCTTTCACTCAGTTTACGCAACAGATTCTGAGTCTTCCTAAATTGATCAACCACTCCCAAAGAACTGTCCTCGCCTATCCAAGATTTTCTTTGCAGAATCAATTGTCCTAAAAGCCATTTCTTCCCTTAATAGCTCTTTCTCGTCGGGTCCTGATGGTATTTGTGCTTTCTTCTCGAAGAAGCTTAGTAATATTATTTACTTCCCTCTTACAATAATATTCAACAAGTCGATGCAGGAGGGAGTGGTGCCGTTTGACTGGAAATGCGCCAATATTTCCCAATAAACAAAAAAAAAGAAGCCATAAGGATGTTCGTAATTATCGACCAATTTCCATCGCAAGCCAGATCTCTCGACTAACATAGAAGCTAATCAATTCTAAATTTAGAAATTTTTATGACAAACACAATATGATATTTCCCAGACAACATGGATTCCGAAGTGGGAGGTCTTGTATTACAAACCTGTTATAATTCTGGGATGATGTTTCAAGGTGCTGCATGTTGGGCTCGAACACAAACTATATTGCATTGGGGTTGAGGGTGGACTGTTGCAGTGGATTTCATCTTGGCTCAGAAATCGATAAATGCGAGTTCTAATAAACAGCATTGGATCAGCTTCAATAGGTGTCCCATAATCTATACCTCAGGGTAGTGTCCTTGGACCTACCCTCTTCTCCGTCTATATTAATGACCTGTGTGACAACCTCAGATCCAAAATATATATGTATGGTGACGACACAAAAGCTTATTTGCCACTCAGAAGAGGAGACCAAACATTACCTCAGAGAATTTCTCTCGGTGGAGCGACCGATGGAGAGTTCCTGCAAATCATGGGAAGAGCTCTTTTATGATTTTTCGGGGCGGTGCTATTGATTTTGGAGAGGTGAAGAATGTGGGTGTCTTTAAGGATCTTTGAGTGCTGACATCTTCTAATATGAAATTCGGCACTCACAAATACAATATTGTTAGAAAAGCAAACAGAGCGCTTGGGTTTGTTAAAAGGAGTTTTAAAACCAAAGATATGAAGCTGATGAAGAAGCTTTATGAAACATGTTATGCCTATTTTAAGCTACGCTTCTCAGTTGTGGAAATCAATGTATAGAAAGAAAATTAGAGCTCTTGAAAATGTACAGAAACACTTTATTAAGATGGTATGTGGCGATATATCCTATGAGGTTGTTTTACATCTAGTTGGGCTGTTGTCGCTTGAAAAGAGGAGGAAACTTCAGGATGTGGTTATGATATCTAAAGTTATTAATGGACTGACTCATTGTAATATCAAGCCCAAAGTATGTAGTAAGGTGTACAACACTATGTTGTCTTCCGATTTTTACTTAGTTCAGACATCGGCAAATACTAATTACCCCTAACATAGCTTTTTTAATCGAACTATACGGATATTGAACAGCCTCCCTGAAGAGGTGAGGAGAACGTCTTCACTTTGCAGTTTTAAGAGACTTTTAAAAAATAATCTACATCTCCTTTAATTCCACACCACATTATATCATTTCATTTTACCATTTTATTTCATAAGATTTTATCATATTGTTTTATTATACTTTATCATAATGTTTTATTATATTTTATCATGAGTCGACATTATTGGGCTATTTTTAGCCACTAGTCGACACCAACCAAATAAATAAATAAAAACATACTAATTTTTGACTTGAATTTTCCTATTTTTTGGAGTGGGCTATAGACTTGAATATCGATAATACATGAAATATCAAATTATAGCATTATCCTCCACCCAAGTACAGTAAATCCTTCATTTAAAATTATTAATCTCATTTTTTGGTTGCAGCTTATACAAGTTACAACTTGTACAAAAGATATATATATATATAGATATATGTTACAGGCAATGTAGAAAATCGGGCATTTTGCAAAATGACCGTTAGAGCGGGCAGGTGAAAAATGCCAGGGCAATTTCCAATAGAGTGGTCAATGGTCATTTTAACTCTATTTACATTGTGAGGTGAAATGATTGTGGGTAATTTGATTATTAAATAATTAATTCCTAAGTAATTTGATCGTTAAGGATTTCAATATGATAAAATTTAATTACAAATAAATTGATAGACTAGTTTATTTTCATAGAAATTTATATTTTATTCATACAATCAAACTATTGTCTGATAAGAAATTATCACGAGAGACTCAATTTTGCAAAATATACATCGGCAAACAGGTTGTGCAATTGGATTGCTGCTCCCTAAGGGGGACAACTATCTTGAGTATCAAGGACCTCTTACAATGTATTATAATACAACCTGGCCCGTGGGTTACTCAAGTGAACCGGTTCTCACAAGAGGGATCAAAATCTATCGCCGCCGCTATCCTGAGTATCAACGACTCCTTCTAACATCCTATGATACTGGTTGTGCAAGCGAACCCCTTGATCCAAAAAGGGGATAATTACCCACCACCATCCCTTGCGTGAGTATCAAGTACCCCTTTTCATATCCCATAATACAGCCCACGGGTGGGTTATGCAAAAGAACCCCAGGTTCAAGAAGTGGAGCATTACCACTGCTACATCTTCCATGAGCATCAAGGACCCCTTTATATATCCTTTAATACACCCGATGCCAATGGGGTGTGGAAGTGAACCTCTTGTCGGTGGGTCATTATCCACTGCCACCGCTTCATTGAGCATCAAGAACCTTCGTTATTCACACAACTAAAAGGATTTAACTTTTGTTGGCATTTTACTTTGTGGGCTCTGTAAAGGTATGTGTAACATTGGTGATGTTTTATGACTGTCATGCGGATCCTCTGCAACCGGAGGGTCAAAGTGTTTTTTAATATTAACATGTAAGCCTAAAAGGTGAGTAATTTGAATGAATGTGATAAAATGTAGGTATATGAGGATGACTACAGCAATAAGTAAAGATCTAATTAAAATTTACATTAGAATTGTGGGTCATATTTAATGATATCCAAACTACACGGTTGTATTTTTCAAATAAATTTTATCCGTTTCTTTAAAATAGACGTAAACCAAAATTTGAAATGAAAAAGGAAATAGGGAAGAATTACTCTGATGTTCATCTTTAATTTTACTTTCAGTCTAAAAAGGAGCTACAATTATATCTCCCACAACAAACACTTAGTATTACTCAAATTGTACCCGTTCACCCTATTTCCATTCAATCGTTCATTTTGTAAAAACTTTCTCTTCGCCGTAATTTGTTCTTTTTTTCCCGTTCAATCATCCATTTTTAAATTATTTACTTATTCATTCAATATTTATATTGTATGAAAAGTCCAATCAACTAAATACTCAATCATCTTTTTGTTTCTCAATATATAAAAATGAGCCTCAAGACTGTAACTTACTAAAAACAAAATAGGCAATCCCAAGGGTCCTGAAATGTACAGGGCTCCAATATATCGGTAAAAATGATTTTTTCAATTTTTTTAAAATGGTGTCTAATTTATTCAATTTTTTTTTGAACAGCCTCAAAATAGCCTCCAGGCAGTTTTTTAGGGCATCCTCGAAAACTGTGTCTATTTCAAATTATAAATGAAAATAGTCGAGTTCAAAATGGAATTGTCCAATTCAAAATGAGAATATTCAAATTTATTTAAGGGTAATCAAAAAATAGTATTTCTAGTAAAATTTTTAATGATACTCCACATGTTTTCGTGTATTGTGCCGCTTTGGGTATTTTAAAGTCCCTGGTAAAGTTAAGTATAAGAGGAAGAATATGCTAACACTAACGTTGCAAAAGGTATGGTTTTGCTCGGCATTTCCAAAAGGAACAGAGGAGTGTCATCTGAAAACAATGCTTTAGATTTTGCTTTACTAAACTCTAATGCCATAATAGCTAGTAGATTAACAAATAATGATGTGTTGCATCCTCAGGAGCTGAGATCAATTTTTATTGCTGCAGCAGCAATATATGCTGATTTTTCCATTTAAGTTCCGTTTCGGGGGAATAATTCGTGGACTTTGGCTGGAGAAGAAATTATGTACCTTCTGTCAACTTCAAGACAACATTTCAAGGATTTAAAAAAGATTTTAAGACAATCTAAAATTTAAATTTGAGACTTGTTTTTAGTATTTTCATAAATTATCTTTGTTTTATTGTGGTTACCGCATTTTTTTACCTCCGATAGCATTAATTTTTACCAGTTTTATCTTCGTATTTTTTTGTAAATTTTAGTAATATTGCGATGTAATGTTACACCTAAGCTTTAATTTTCAAATAAAATGTTTATTTATGTATATTTTTCACGTAACTGCTTCGGTATTTAAGTGTAAGAACGAAAAAAAAAAGAAGTTATATATACTCTTAAATCTATAATATTAAAGGTATAAGGGTATTATTATAATAATATCATAGTTTAAAGACAAAGTAATGTCCATATAATTAGGTCTTATAAAGTCTATATATTCTTGAATTTAATTCAATATAAAATATTTATATATATTAGGATTAGAATACACAAAATGATTGTAATATACATAAATAATGATAATAAATGGTTTTGTATATTCTTTTAAAAAGTCATATCTTCACGATTTAAAGCAACGGTGACTTTACTTTGTATACTAGTGATGCATCTTACACAGGTTTCTGGATTATTTTGTTCAGTTATATTTTAGACAAGCAGCTCCAATTCTCTTAGCCCATTCTCTTGAATGGTTAGATTTTCGGGTGTAGAGTAAAAAAATATTTGGTAGCTTAATAGCAAGTTCTTTTTTCACGTGACTCTTTATAAGTTCAATATATACAGGGTTGACCATAAGTCAATATCAGACCTCATATAATAAAGACTCAGCTTTTTGGTCCAGGGATAAACAATTCTTGCAAAATTAAGAATACGATTACGGCAAAGACCACCCATTTCTGTTAATCTCATCAAATCTTTTAGATTGCTTGGTAATTTGAAATTATCAATTTCGGAGGTTTTTCTTTTTAAAGATCGAATTCTTTTGGAAAACTCCCAGGAAATCAATTGAATTAACAAAAAAATCACATTTTCCAAGGTCAATTTAAGTTTGAACTTTGCTAAAGTTTTCATAACACCATCACATCTTTCAAATAAACTGTAAAACTGCTATTATGCCTATCAGTTCAAGGAATCCTGCTCGAGAGCTCAAATAATATTAGGCATCACATGGGAGAGTAATGGTATCCAAGAAGATAACTGGAACCAAATTAAGACAACAGTAGATAAAAAAATAAACCTCTGGTTAAATATACAAAAAAGAATAGACCTATACAATACTCGTATTATTCCTGCAGTAGTTTATAAAGCTACAGTAAGTCTTTTAGTTGGAGAAAAGGGCGATTATGGAAGAAGAGGTATGGCTTGGTAGACTTTTCTTTAAACACTATTTTGGTTTTTATAAATGCTTCAGCGGTGCAGTTTAAACTATGTTAGGGCCCAGCACTTCACCTATACTATATGAGAGCTGGTGTGTATTGTAGAATATTAGAAGGGTTCCTTGGTGCCTAAAATCTGGTGGCGGTAAAGTTTAAAATGTATTTTGACCCAATATTTCATCTGTACAACATGAGAGCCGGATTGTATTTTCGGATATTAGGAGGTTTCATTGATGCTCCGGCTACAAGACTGCGAGTTCTGACGTCTGACCCAGAATAAAGCAACTATTTCCTGATACGTGAAAGAAGAGTCCCAATATTTTAGTATACTCATAAAACCAACATGAGAATAATTTTCTTAAAATTTTACAGTCTTCATTTTTTGTTTTATATTATGCAGAAGAGTTCTTAAATAATTTTAATTAGAGTAGATTTTGTTGGGCTTGTCTGGGACATTAAGAAATAAAAATTAATTAAGAACTCTTCTGTTTAATATTAAGTGAAAAGTAAAGACCGTAAAATTAAAGAATTATTACATGTTGGTTTTATAAGGAGATAGAATTGATTTTTCCCATTGTTACCCGGAACATTAAGAAATTAAAATTAATTAAGAACTCTTCTGTTTAATATAAAACAATAATTAATATAAACTGCACTGATGTCTCAAGAGTAAAGTCCAATATCTTCAAATACGAGTCCAAGTCAAGTGACAAGTTTTTAGGTACGTGAGTTTAAACCCTTGAGTTGTATTAAAATCCTAACCTTGTCGATCTGAGACCATTGAGCTACGAGTCTTTCATATTGAGCCCTAGTCAAATCTGAAATATCTTTTTTCCATTTCAAACCGAGTCCCTATGGAGTTTGAGATGACAATTTAATATTAGTTATGTTCAACCCGTGCCCGAGTCTTCAATTATGATCAGTGACTTATAATTATAATTAATGGATGACCTGATTAACTGATTAATATTTTCTTTACTTAACTTCTATGTATTGAATGTAACTAAAGAAAACTGCACGTACTTTCAAGAAGATACATTTAATTATTTGTGTGGAGATCCTAGATCTTTGCAAGAGTAATATTCCAAAATGGTGATAAGCAGTTTGGCAGTTTAGAAGAAGATTCCCAATTCAATAAGTTTGGGAATTGCAATGGTATTAAGATATTTCAACATAAGTATACAGAAGTTAAGAGGTTTTTTATATGTATATTTTGTAAAACACATTATCACTTAACAGCTCCGAATAACAGTTTATATGTATTAGCAGAATAAAATATGCTTTGCAAACCAAAATATCGAGAAAAGAGAAGCACATTATCTTTACAAGTCCAGAATTATGTTCCACTTGTTTTCCAATGACAACTCTGCGTTTTATACATCCGGAACACTGAAGGACTCTTATTAATGGAACAGTATTCTTAGAGTAGGAGACGAAGCAGAGTTGACTTTCAATAATTTCAAAGAAGGAGCTGTGGGTGGAGGATGACAACTCTTTTTGCTTCTCACTGGGTATCTCAGTCGATTATTCTGTTGTTTTATGAAACTTCTTAGTTCTTATATGTAGAAGTATAAGATGATTCCGTGGAAGATCTGAAGGAATTTATGTTTAAGGACAATTATTCGCGAGATCAGAAGTCACAAGTCCCGTAAATATGAAGAGGTACCTGCACAATGAACGATCTTTCCATTAAAGGTGATGAGATCCACAGAGTGAAACACTTGTTCATACATTTTCTGGCGAATTTGACGCCGATTATACTGGCCAATCACCCTTCGTGATTCCATAGTTTCATTGTTTTTGTACCATTTCCTCCACTCTGTTAATTAATTGGTGGATAGACGGAATGTGCACAGAAAGTCCTGTACGGATTTTCCACTGTTGATTTGTTTTACTAATTGATACATCACTGTCCAACCTCTGGGCTTTTGCCATCTTCAATGTGTCCCTAACATAAAATAATTGAGTATTATAATATAGATTCTAGCCACACATTCCCTACTTAAAACGTAAGGTAATTTGTCTCCTTGAAAGATTGATACTGAACAGCTGAAATGACGTAGTTAGGAACTAAGTCATTTCAGCTGTTGTAGCTCCCATGAAATACCAAAAAGTAGAGGTTCGAGGATGGAAAATTTTTATTAGGACCGAACTAATTGGACTGCAGTCTTTTTTTGTTTTTTAGACCTATCCAACACTACTTACAAGCCTTTTCTCTCTTTAAAAAAAATGTTCAAAGTCATTGTAAACGATTTTGTATGTTGGTAAAATAATAATCCTATTATTATTATCATGAAATAACAGTGTAGCAACTATATTAAACTGTTTAAAGCTATATTGACTTGTTTTTAAAGAACCAACGCGGAGATAAGTATTAAAGTTATCTTAACCTATATACTGTATGTACCAATGAAGAAGCTGAAAATTGACGTGGTAACCATACAAATTTCAAGAATATTGAGAAAAAGAGCACCGCAGCTATCATATCGTTTTATTAGATTAGCTACAAGCAGCAATGAGGGGGAATAATTAAACACAAATCCCACTCTGTATCTACATAGTAAGAACATAGTCTGGAATTATTCCAATGTCAGCCTCAATTCTAGTTTGGGGATACTTACACGTATAACAAGGAATGGTCATTTTACAGAGTTTGAGATGAAAAGAAGGTTGTAGTGGGGAGGAGCGAGACATCTTGTATTATTGAATTAAGACCCATTTTAACATGAGTTGTCTGTTATATGATTTTTAAGAGATAAAATGTGTTCCATATTATCAACAGGTTTACGATTTATAATCTTGAAACTGTTATTTTTCTCTACATCGTCCCCATTCCTAGTTAAACTCAGGGCCGGTGGTAGGATTTTTTTTCTTTGGGAGGGATTGATTTTTTTCCCCTATTTTTTCCGGCAGTGATCCTTTTTCCTGACATACATTTCCCATTTTCCAAATGTCATATTAATAAAAGGCCTTGCTTAAAGGAAACATATATCGACTTCGCTTTTTTAAAATAAATGAGTGTACATTTATTTTTAAGTGACCTTTTTTACGATTTTGTAATAAATTATGTCAATATTTCCTTTAATGACGTTTTTTAAAAAGTAATATATCTTTATATTAGAGCCCTTTTTGTTTCAATAGGCCTTCACATTTTCATCACAATATAAATACGAATCTTTGTTATTGACATCCAATTACTTAGATTTTTTTTCCTCTGGATGATATATGTATGTATTGACTTTGAGTAGGTACTTATGAAATCTTATACCTATGTAAGGGTGGTTCATCTAAAGGTTTGCAACCCGAGAAAAAATAGTAAAACGCTGCTGTGACTTTTTTTGATGAACCGATTTTATTGAATTATAAAATCAACAAAAATCTACATTATAACATAAATTTTACATTCAATCAATAAAACCTCTATTAGCTCGGACCATACCTTCTATTCCAGTGAGTTAGAAGGCCAAAAATTTGGCGGGACTTACATCACATTCTCAGAAATAAGAAAAAAGTGTCACAGCGTGCCCTGTCTTGCTGCCAAATCCAAGGTTGATCTTTAATGATGCTGTGGATCAAGGAGAAGACTATGGTGTGCTGAACACTGATGTAGATCTTCAGGCCCTGTTTGAAGAGGAAGGGCAGAATAACGTGCTAACAGCGCCAAAAACCATAACTTGCTATGGTCTGTTTGCCAACCATGTATTGTTCGTGGAGCTATGCTTCTTGGTCTGACAGAAGTTCTTCTAATCTGAGAAGAACCAGTCAACTGTGCCAATCTAAGTAGCATTGTCAAGATACCTGAAAATATGGAGACATTCATTCGCTATGCTTGGAAAACAAAATACCCTCTGCTTCTGCCATGATGTTGGGTGTTGTGATCCCTGGGGTAAATATATTCCCACCATTCTGGACAAAGGAGACTATTGATACAATGTAGTACTTGCAGGCCCACAAGGTATTTCCTGTCCTTAAAATAACCTAACCGGTTGGTAACTGGTACTGGATGTCATAAAAACAAGGCCACACAGATGCAAATCATGGCGAAATTAGGATTGAAAGGTTTTTTTTCAATAAGCTTTGGTCATTTTGGATTACTCTATGGCGAGTGTCGTGGGGTCCAAGGCCGGTGTAGCCTACCCCTCCAGGTGCTTAGGACCATCAGTGCTTCAGACTGTCAGTACTGTAACTAATTTAAAGAAGAAGAAGAGTAAAGTTGAGTCACGTCATCAAGTACCAAACTTTATCAGTTTTAGGACCGTTATGCAGGACTGAACTAGAGCGGACCAAGGATGAACTGGATGGTACAGTAGTCGAGAGTCTTAAATATGGACTTAGCCAACACTACCAGTATGTTAAAAAAAATTAAATCGAAAATTAACATGGTGAACCTAACATTTTAAAGATTATTAAGACTACTATATGACTTTTCAATAGATTAACTGCGAGTAGCTATGAGACAAACATAGGATATACAAATTTATCTTCCTTATCTTCAACGCTGAGGTCTTAAAACAGCTTTGAACTTTAAAAATAAAAATAAATATATGACCTTTTTGTGAAGCCCACAAGGCTCTGAGAGACAAAATAAGGCTATATTTGGAATCAGGGGATCAAATTCTATTAAATTGAGTATATACTGTTTTTGATCCATTTTTCTGTTGGACAGTGTGATCACAACAACTTTTGAAAATATGAAACCATGTCCAGATTACCCACTAGAAAAAGACACTCCCGCTTTTTGGGTAATATACTATTCACTTATATTGGTCACCTATCTTAACACTGATAGTATTACATTGAACTCCCTTTAGATCAGGGGTCGGGAACGTGCGTCTTGTGAGCCGGGCGTGGCTCTTTGGATGATTGCATCTGGCTTGGAGGTAAAACAATATATTTTCGTCTTTTTTCTTTCATTTATCGATGTTCCACTGGCTGCAAGGGCATATATATGTCAAATAGTGTGAACAATATTTTATAAATTGCATTGAGTATAAAAGGTGGTAATCCTGACAATTGGAGGAATGTTAGAGGGGAGAACAGTGATGATGTTTTATTAGATTGTCTGCAAACAGCTCTGAAAGGAAGGAAAGAACGGTCATAAAACTGGACTGAACCACGTAAATAAAGACGGACATACCACTTCTTATAACTCATTCTAACTCTCCGTGTTTCATGAACACACTACTTAAATTACCAACTAGAACAAGGAGCTCCCGCATTCTAGGATATACATATATTATCCACTTCTGACGCTACATAAAAACATATAGTTTATTTAATCGATTCCTAAATAATGATTGAAAATAGATGGAAAATCTCTCAAATTGTGTCACCCTTCAATTACATGGATATGTGTATATAATATATTAGTATAAAAATTTCTTGCCTTCATCAAAAGAATAACAGATTACACCATTAATATTACGGATATATAATATTTTTCATTAAGGCATTATTCTCCACACATATGTATTTCCCACACTTATTTTAATACTTTTTATTATTTTACTCCATAGCTCCAAATGCAATTTGTATGGGAAAACGAAATTAATAAAATATATAGAGAGGAGGATTCAGTCAAAAAAGAAGTGATAGACCTACAGAAAGACATATCTGTAGAGGTAAATAAAAAACTGAAAATAACGTGGTCACCTTGATAATTTTGAGAATGTTTGGATGAGAGCAGCTTAGCTGTGCTGACGCTTTATAAGACCTGCTTTAGGCAGTCGTTAGAAGAAGGAAATACCCACAAATCCCACTACGGATATACCAAGGACATAAAGACTGGAATTACTCTCACGTCCATCCTCAAACATGGACTTACTCTTACAACTTCCGAGCAAACACTCATTTTTACTTTCCATCTTTCATAAATACACGCACTAGTTCCTACTTTTTACTTAATTGCTCCCTTCTCAAGAATTTAATAATAATGATAAACACTTTGATAAATAAAAAAAGCCTCTTCAGATTCCTAACTAGAAAAAAACGATCTTGCATTCTAACACTTTCTTTAGTCGCTCTGTTAATGACACTATGAAAAAGTATTATACAGATAGGTTTTTTAATAATTTATAATTTCAATTCAAAGGCAAATTTTGAAATGAAATAAGCAGACATATATATGAAAATTTAAGGTAACAAAAATTTGTAAAAAAACATTCCAGCATTCAAAATACAAATTATTTTACAAGTTATTTTTAATAAAATTCAAACAAAATGTGTCAAATTAAACAAAAATTTTAGTAAAATGAAGGATCATATATAAAAGCTAATATTCTTTTTAATCACTTTAAATTATAGCTAAAACTAAGGAAGGTACATTACATTACAACTTCAATGAAAGATGTAGGGCTCACTCATTGTTTGGCCATACATTTTAAGGGTCGAACTAAAAAAAAAGTTGGAGAACCACTGGCATAAACACTACTTCAGACAACTACTTTGAACTCAATGAATGTATATTCAGGGTGTTAATGTATATAGCTTACGTATATCATATAATTATTTTTGATCTCAGAAATAACAATTTAGTCGTAGTTCTGACATATTGTAGACGTTTTGTATGTAACATACAGGGTATGTACAGGGTGCAGTATTTTTGTTAATCCTTCCTCTAGAGACTAAATAACTTCCTCGCATCATATAAATTAATATATGGTTTGAGTAGTGATTGTGCTCATGAAAAATAGAGAGTAACACTGAGGAATCGTTCCAGATTTATCTTCTTGGTAGGCAAAAAAATATATATTAAAGACTTATATTTAAATATTTAGCTAAATCAGTTTAAACTCCACCTACTTATGTCATCATTTTTTATTGTATATATGGGCATAAACTTAACATAGGTATGTACAAAGTTAAAGCACCAAAATCCTTTTAGCTTGTTCTCATAGTGTCATAATATATAAGTAATATTAAAGATACATATTTAATAATATCATATATATATATTTATTATATTATACATTCTTCTAAAAGCTTTTTTACGTGAAAGCCAGTTAATAAAACTACTATTTAGCTATTACATAAGATATAGAGCAAGGAATGCATATAAGAGTAGACTATAATGACAAAAATTTGGAATTTGGTATCTTAGGCTGTTTTATGTTTTGCATTTGATTAATACAGACAAGAAAATAATAAAAATAAACATGGATGCCTTTTGATTTGAATATCTGTAAAATATCTAAAAAAATGATTTTTTCATGTTGTTTCTGTAAAATATCAAGATAAATGTTTTTATGAAATAAAATCTTGTAGATTAGAAGTATAGTTTGTAAAAATATATAAACAACATTGCTCTAGTTTGCCTCACGCTATGAGTATTTTAGTTCTAAAGATTTGATAAGTAAATAAATATACTTTTTTGGTACTGCGATTACGCACAAATACTTTGATTTGTTTCTTTATTTTTACAACTTCAATCCCGTTTTTTGTTACATCAAATAGACTTAATACAATGTATGAAAAGAGAGATGCCCTTTAAAAGGAGTAAAAAGTATAGTAATTAAACTTGGTGGGAAAGGGGCGTGGCATGGTCACTCTGAGAATGTCCTGCTATCTTTAATTTCAAGGTTTGAGCAAGAAGATATGAAACTTGCAATATCAAAAGAACAAATAAATGGAAATACAATGAGCAATGTTAGTGTAGGTACGTCCATACTAATCCCCCAAATTCAACATGAATGTTATTTCCATTAAGCCTATCCATAATTTGAGCAATACTTCTGAGCCTCGTATCAAGACAAAGTACACATTGTTATTTTGTCTCTTCAACTTCTCAAGATATCATGTTCTACACAAATTTGGGAGGGGTAAAATTTTTACGAAAGCCTCACCTCAAGTTTATGGACGAGAATGACGTGATGGTTGTATCGGAGAAAAATTGAAATCCCAATTAATGAAACAAAGAATTAAGTAGACACAATGGATCATTTATAACTATTTTTTGAAAGATTATAAGATAAAAATATATTTCATGTTGAACAAATCCACTCTACAAATAAAGGGAGAATAAATAAAATGTCGTATGAGTTTTTATGTATGTCAAGTGTCAGGGAGCTCTCTATTCCTTGTCTATTGATTTTAAAATAAATTTTACGGCTTTAATGTTCCTAATTACGTTTCTGTTTATAATAGGTGATCATGACTTATTTACATGCGTAAAAAGTGTGATTTTATCAAAAAAGTGTCGATAATCAGTGATTTCCATAATCTTTTTTTAGTCAGAATCTATTCTCGATGATTTTGATTGTCTTTTTTTTTTTTTTTTTTTGTGTTTTTTATTAAACTATCTTCTCTTTTGCTCCTCTGAGTTCTTCCCAGATAATATAATGGAAAAGGGTCTGTTTTATAGTAGTTACTACATGGACATATATAGTTTTTTTTTTGCAACGATGTTATCATTATTATGAAGATATTATCATTGATCTTATTAGCATAAAGTAATTACAAGTGCGTGGTAGACGAAAGGTAACACTGCCGAATTTTTGTGAATTTATATGCATGCCCTTGTTGTATTCGAAGTAAAATTGAGGATCAATATCGTACTAATTCCTGCTTATATCATTGCTAGATACGGAGTGGGCTTGTGCTCATTTTCTTTAGCTTATAGCTACTTGAAGCTAATTTAATTAAACGTAAATATTTGGTTTTACTTCAAAGCCTCTTGCAGTCATAAAAGAGCCGCACCCTGCTTCAAACCTCGAAAGTTCTCCCTGTAAAACTAAAGAAGTTCTTTGATTTAAAATACTTCTTGTTTGGGAAGAGAAAATGCCAAGTTAGTAATTTTTGTGCTTCCAAAATTAAATTTATCATCAAATTATTTTCACTTCTACAAAAAAAAAAAAAATACATTTTAAACCACATAACTCATTCATTTTGAAAAGGAAAATTGTTGATGTTTGAAGATTATAATATGCATTTTTTAATGTAAATAAATGGTATATACACGTATACTCACATGATAGATGTGCTAATAAACCTTACCCCCGTTTGAGAACCACTGATTTATAAGATATGAAACGACATCTTGAAATTTCGAAAGACAGATAAAAGCATACATACTTTAGTTCAATTTATAATTTTAAATTATATATTGGACTTTCTCTTTTACGAGATGGGTGATTAGGATGTAAAATATATATTTATGTACATACATACATCTTAATAATCCATAAAAAAGTATTACAATATAGCATAAAACACATTCTGACTTAATTGTTTAATTAGGTAATGACAACGAGTCTTTTCAAGCAAAATGAAATTTTGTAAACACATAAAATAATATAATAATTACTTTTATGTAAATAGTGTTTGTTGGTTAAACCTTTTTTATCCATTTAAATACGTCATTGTAAATAGTGAAAGCTTCCACTGTATTTATAAACTATCTTAATTATATTAACAATAATGAGCAACCTTTCATTTGAAATAAATAGAAAAAAAAAGGCCGATATAAGCCTGTATATGTTAGTGGAATTAGAGGATACCACCTCTATTTAGCAATCAACACGATTTATTTAATAATAGATTTTCTTCTAAACTAATTAACCGATTGTAATAAAATCAATTTGAAATGAATGCTTAATAAAAAAATAATTGTTTTATACAATATAATTGCATATGGCGTCAATAACGGCCTCAAATCGACCTCGGAAATCGAAATATATCTTGATGGTAGTCTTAGCTCAATTATTACTAATACTAGTACAATTCAATATTTTACTCTGTTTAGATTGTTGGTTCTTACAGATTACTTCTTATACGATTGGGAGATCCGTGAAGATCCAGTAATGTATTTGTTCCTGGATCATATAGCATTTGATGACCGAGAGGGGAAAGTCAAAATGTTTCATGTAATTAATTTATGCACAAAGGACAATCTCAACAGATTGCGGTTGACGCCTCATTTGGATATCCCATTGATTCCATTAATTTATTTTATATGTTTGTCTGTGAATGTTTCAATTAAATGCAGTTATTATTATTATTTTCTTTTCATTTCCTTTAATTTGTCTGATGGAGTTGCACTGATTAAGTAGAGGTAAACATTATAGTATACCGTTCATTTACTCCACTTGACCTAGCAATTTCCTTTCCCGTGAACATCCGGGGAGTGAGCCTATGCACATTGAGTTCAATAGAATACTTTGCCCTGAGAGCATTTTCCATTGAACTTCGTCACTCTATTCATGATTTTTGTATTTAGTAATTTTGGTGTCTTTGTATTTCAGTACAACCTACAGATTTTTAATGTATTTATTTTAATTTAATATTTTACCAATTTCTCAATATATGTTTTATAATTTCAACCTTTGATTCTCTAGAGAATAGGATACCTATTTTGATCAACTTCCTTCATTAAATACAAATATGAATATCAAAGTAATAATAAATAATTAAAAAAATATTATTTATTAAATTAGCCTCTTGTAGCTATAACACGAAGGAAATAAAGACAAATCCCCAGTCCGTATCTGGGAATAATATAGGCTGGAAATACTTTGACGTCGATCCTTAATTCTACTCCAAGTTCACCAACGGTATTTTATAACTGTGCAACAAATACTCAGTATTACCTTTTGTCTTTAACGCACTAGGGATTACTGTATGATTATAGGTTTTCTCTTCAAGAATATAAGAATAATGTTAATAGCTTTGGAAAATAAAATAAACCATATGTTTAGGTAGCTCTCTTTCATTATAATATCATTTTCATCTATCGTTACCACATTTATCATGCGTGAACACATATATACGTGTATAATTCCAAAATTACCATTCGGTTTTCTAATATTCCTAAGAACTTTCCATATTATAATTTTCAAGCCCCTACAATTTTTCCCTTCAAAATGAATAGGTTATGTAGTTTCAAATGTGTTTTGTGTGTAGAAGTGAAAATGCCCTGATAAATTGAATTTTGGAAGCACAAAACGTACATATGTGCCGTGGAACTTTCTCTTTCCATACAATAAACATTTTAAATCACAGAACTTCTTCATTTTGAAAGGAGGTATTTTTAAGGATTGATGAAAAGTTTTTAGCTGTAAATTGCGTGTACACACATAATAACCCAGCTTAACGCCCTGACAAAGTTTTACTAGTGAGCGGAAAGTTCGATATTTTTATAAGTAAAGAAATAACTTTATTTCGAAATAATTGGATATTTCAAAGCTTTTAGGATATTTGAAGAGACCTTGTTCTTTATTAATTTAGACAATACTTTCTTGGTATTATTACTCGTATTATAAAGTGTTTATATATAGAGTTGAATAAAATATGGCCTTAAAGCGTGCAAGATATTTTTTTAGTTGAGGAAGAGTGTTTTTTATTTTCTCAAGTTCCTACTATTATTCCTTAATTCTGGGGGAGAAAATATCTAGATATACATTAATCGCTAGTACATGTGCTCATAAATGAGCAACACTGAGAAGTTTTTATGAAGTTATATACAGAATAGAGATAGAAATGAATATGCAATACCTTTCTAAAATAATTTAATGGGAGTGATATGTGGAGAGGTTTAAAAAATATGAAATTTCAAGATAGCTTTCTTTTTGTAATTGCTATATGGACATATTTTATTATTGGTCAATGCCATGATTATTATTCTTGAAGAGTAAGCATAAAATAATAACTAGTGCATGAAAAAAAAGAATTACTTTGAGGAAATTAAAATCTTAACACTTTGAATTTTAAACTTCAACAAGATATAATCTATTGATTAATAATAGAATTTCAACAAAGTTAATTTTATAAATAGATATGTGGTTAAACTCGCTTAATAGTCTTGGTAGTAGCCCTTAGTAGCAACTATGGCTTCCAGGTGGCGTGGAAGGCCTGGCAACCGCTACAGATATAGTCCTCTGTCTTGGTTTTTTTTTGACTGACAGTGATTTTGAAGGCCTCGGTGTTTGGATGACGGAAACTGCAGTCCTTTCTCTTGTCATGCAACAAAAAGGCGTAGTTGATGGGGTTGGTATTAGGCCTTGGGGGGAACAAAATTTCAAAAAAGAGTTCAAAATAACTTATAATACTCATTCCAAATTCATTCAAAAAAGTCTTGCAAAAGAGGAGATGGGGTTCTTTCATTTCTGGTGTCAAAAATGGCCTCTCCACTCGTACAAGGCTCTTTCCACAACTTGTTTGATAGCTTTATGGACAGTCAGGAGTGAAACCCAGTTATCTTTTGAATGGGCCCTCAAGGATTTGAGGGGATTGGTCTTGGTTGTTTTCTTTAACTCCTCCGTGTCCATTTTGGCCTTTTTGACAACGTTTTGGAATAGGTGAGGGCAGTGATGGGGGTCCATACCCAAGTACATGGGGGTCGTGAATTCAAATTCGTCCATTAACGTTCAAGTTTCATTTTCTCGACTTGTACGTAAGCTAGGGAGCTTAGATTTGTTTTGTTTTGTAACTAATTGTTTATCCTATAATATATTGAAATATGAATGAATTTCAATCACTCCACCTTCATTAATAATTCGATTAGTAAGTTTTCAGAATTCAATGGAAGACCCCGTATTAGTGTAAGTTGTTGTCGGACTAAGAGTAGAATTAAGCATTGACATCCAAATAATTCTTGCCCTTGTCCTTGTTAGATAGAGTAGGATATTTGTGTTTATTTAATACAGCTAATCTAATATGATTATGATAGCAAAGTGTGAGTGTTACCATTTCATTGACCAGTTTTCTATTATTTTTATACTAAACAGCTGGTCATATTTTATACAACTCTATTTATATACATCTGACATTTTTATATAATAATTGTCTTTTTTTCTATGATTTTTGAGGGAGGGGAGAGGGAAATGATTTTCATCGTTTTTTATTTTTGATGAAACATATGTTTTTAAATTGACTGTAGAAATAAACTAGGTTATCTTTGTCATTTAATGATAAAAAGTTGCTTCAGGCAAAAAAATAACAAAAATCAACATCCATCTGATTCCAAATCTATGATGTATTCCTAGACATGTGAATGTTGAACTGGAGGTATTAAATTGTTTTGTGAATATTATTATATGCCTGAGATTCCAACAGATTGGCATCTACCTATATGAGCTTTTAATAAAAATAAACAAAGTGGTGTTTTCCCCTTTAAATAATAGCCTTTTACCACTTAATTTTATTCTTTTTTACCTATTTAAAAGGTGTGCTTCCCTCTCCAGATCCAAATCCCTAAATAGAAGGGACAAGGAAAAAAAAAAAAAAAAACTTAAGAAAAAAACAACTAAATTAACCAAAAATCAATTATGGAGCTCACTTCCTTCACTCGCAAAGTGGAGTAAGGGAAGACCTGTATAAAATTATTTGAATTGAATTTGAGTCAATTAAGATACTTTCTAAAAACGAGAACATGAAGAAAAAGTTTTCCCCCTCCACTCAGGGGAAGGAGATCCCAATACCTCGACTCCCACTAACAACAGACAATATTTAAAAATTGAATAGTGATTTGTTTTTTAATTCTTGATTTGATTTTCCACAAATTATTATTTTTAATTTCTTTTTCTAGTTATATTGTGTATCTAACTACATTAAATCAATGGATAGGTATAAGTATATTTTATTTATACACTTTATTAGCAATTATATATTACATTTTTTTTACAACTTAAATTATATTAAGGAAAATAGCAAGGCACATTTATTTCTATATTTTAACTTTCATGTTAATCACTTTTCTTTCTTTTTAAATCATTTTCCAAACAATATCTTCCATAATTGTCAATTTGAACAATTTTATGAGTTGTCTTTCTGCTATTCTGTACGAAGCAATTATTGATCTTTGATTCTTTAAAAAAAAATGGAAAAACGTATATTAAAATTTTTCTTAGAAATATTATATATGATTATGTATCTAATAAGGTGCTCAGAAAAGAATTGTTATCCACTGAAATAATATATAACAAAAACTTGAAACTGGAAGCTTTAATTCCAAATGTGAAAAGAACTAAATAAAATCAAGTATTCGACCTAACAAATATCAACATGTGCAATGTGCATTAAATGCATTGACCTAAATCAAAAACTAAAACTATATGAATGTAGATAGTAATCAATCAGTATATTTTGAAACTAAAATATAGATTACAATAGATTGTTGCATATGAAATAGTGTTAAATATTAAAATGTGTACAGGCTGTTTCACAAGAAAATATCACAAAAAATTACTCACAAATTATGGTTTGTATTAGAATATATTCAGATTGGAGACCAAAACCAGTAGTGGTATTCAATTACGATTTCATCCTCGTTATTTTTAATTACAAGGTTTGCAACCAAAGAGAGCAACAAGAAAAAGGCAACAGGTACTTGATTTCCTTTATGACGGTGTCAGTGCCGAGAAGGCTGAAAAGACCGTTGGTATCCCCAGACAAACTGCTTACAACATCAAGAAGTTAATTTTGGAGTGCTCCATTCTATACAGCCAAGAAGAACAAAACTTCAGAATCAACAATATGGCCAACTTTTGTTCTGACTCCATGTAGCCCTCCTCCATTCTTGACATCAACCACCGGGACTTTGCAGTTTGAGGTGTCTTGGAGAAGAATGTCTGCCAAATCTCCCATCCAAATTTGGATTCGTTCCGTGCTCCCATTATGACATTATAGTACACCATGGACACGACCTTCAAAGTCATGAGATACAATATGTGTAGCTAGAACGTAGGATTATAGGTTCTAGCTACAATTAATTGTTTTCTTTGTTTAATTGTCTTTTATTATAGGAGTGAGATAGAGCTAGGGTTAATTTGTCCTTAGACCGTTGAATGGTAAAAAAAAGAAAAAAGATTGAAGGGAGAGGGGAGACTGATTAGGAAATCAGTCATAGAACATTACTTCTCGTATGATGTTTATGTCCACTCTTTCCTTTAGTTTGCACAACGTCTACCGAAATTATGTACTCACTAGTAGCTATACAGGAGTCCTTTATGAGCCTGGAAACTACATTCACCTATCTCTCAATCATACACTACATTGCAAAGTAAAGGAGGTTAAGATTAGGTAAAGAGAAATGCAAAAAAGTTATGTTTGGTTCTATAAGTGTTCGAAATTGCTTTTTTAATATTCTTGTACTTTATTTGCAGTGTGGGATGGGTCCCCATCCTGCTGTTGTAAGATTTCTGACTTGGGAAAGGAAATCTCTACAAAGTTTGATCCTTATGTTATAAAGTTAAAACTAATGGGGCTTTACATCTGAACAACCCTGTTAGTGATGAAGAGCATATAAGTCACATTTATTTTGGAGATGCTCCAAGAAATGAATGGTTCTTTAAAAATAAGTGTTTGTCTACTCAAGGACTCATATACACACAAAGAACCAGTCAATCAAATATGTTTTTGTTTTGTATTTCACCTATCAAAGTAAAAACAAATTGAGTGAGAGGTTTTTGTGTTTACATACCCTTAGGTATGTAGTTCATTACCTACTTAGCTTTATATCAATAGACAATTGTAGTGAAGATAGTAAAGATAAGTGAACTGTTTATTATGATTTTTTTTTTTGCCAAATTTGATGAATTTTATCCCTCATTTTTCAAGTAATAATTCAATTAAATATTACTAAAAATATTCTTTACATAATTAATAATATATATATTTTTAACGACCACCTGTTTTAAGTATGTGACTATAATAGGCAGCCACAACCATTTTTCAAAATTAGAATTGTGTCACTTGCACTATGCAGTGACTTTTATGACTTTCCTTGACTACTGACTACTTTATAATACAGGTTTGACAGTATGTATTTTCTTTATAAAGTCCTTAACTTAGAATTTTTTTATTAGTACCATTACTCAGTCAAAGTATCAGAAGTTTAAAAAAAAGTAAAAACTATGTATAAATAAAACAATCCCCAAAAAAGTAAGGGTGTGAGAAAAAAACACGTCACTTGAAAGACATAATCAAAAATAGGATTTGATAAAGAAGTTGATGTTTTGATTAAACTAATGTAAAATTAGTAACCATAATTTTTCTCTACTTGGATGGGCCCTTTTCCTAGATAGTGAGATAGTTTTTCACAAATGGTTCATATTACTTCTATTGGTACTCAGTCACGAAAAACATGTGGATGCGATTGTGGCTGTCTTTGTATGGCGCCTCTTTTTCTACATAGGTCACTCCGAAGTCGACCCGGTATCTCAAGTAGAACTACTTAGGAATGAGATAGGGATCGACCAAATACTTCACATAATGTTTTTGGTAGGTTCTATCCATTGTCATGTATTTTATAGTCTTGGTGAGGTTGTAAGAAGGGTCTCTTTTTCTCCATCCTTCCTTAATGGTTTTGTTGATTTTTGTAGGCATGAATACTCCTATGATGGAATTATGTATCATACGCACGAGCGGACTACCAATTTTATCCCTGGTAATCAAATAATAATTATAATAATAATAGAAGCTGGGTCCTCTCTAATCTGATTTGGAAGACTTTTTTTTAAACTCAGGGATTCCAACTAATGGGTTATTCGCCCCACTGACCTCCAATACAGGATTGACTGCATGGTCTTACTTTATGATGTCCTTAACTTACAAATTAAAATAAATTATAGCTCAGAGGCAATCGAACTGAAATACTATTTTCTATCAAGCCAGTAGTACTCTAACCAGTTTAAGCTTTTAAAAAAAAGTACTGCAACGGTTACATGGATAATTTTGTACCAACGCCGTTGTTTACGCAGAATGTTACATTACTTGTATCGCCCAACCTTTCTTCCAAAAAGAAACAGAGAAAATGCACAAAAACATTTAGTAGTATAAGTAGATCATACTAACGGCAATTTATTACTTAACTACTCCCAAACAATCATTGTCATATTATTTCTTCACAAGTTTTAAATTGAGTTACATATATATACGTACTATTATATATTTCATAATATTAAAATCCTTTTATTATTTTATTCGATACTGTGTTATAATATTGCTTAGTAATATTTTATTAAGAGCGTGGCCAATTATTTGTATATATATGTATAGGTATATGATTGCCAAATTGTCTTCATATAAATATTAAGATGGCCAATATATGTATATACGATCAGAAATCAACAAGAAATAGAAAGTGGACAACAAGTGGAAACGGAGACTAAGTATAGAATAATTTATTAGTTTGTTTATTTATCAAAAAGAATAAATTATGAAAATAGCCATGACGTATCAAGTGAGACGAGGGAATCGACATTTGACAAAAAAATAGAGTATTTTTGTATTAGTGACATAACGCCGTGTGTTATCTAGCTAAAAAAAACCTAGCACGGGCACAACGATCGGCTGTTTGAAATAAAAAAAGATTCAATGTGTTTTCCTATGAGCTGTTTTCATGAGTTGACTTATACATGTTTCAACTAGCTGACACTATGTATTATGAACTAAAAAAAAGGTTGATTCCAGGAAAAAAGATCGTTTAGGAACTTTAAATATCAATTAATCAATTATTTTGAATAAGAAGCATCTATAAACTTGTTTAAATATTCTTACATTTAAATTATTAATTATTTTACTATAAATTATAAATAATGATTCGTTTTTTTCAACGGAATATTATTGTAATATATATTCACGTAACCTAACATGCTTATTATATTTAAATTTCTTTATAAATATTAAAAACTAAATTGGGCAAAAATCAATCAAGATTGACTTTTTTTAATTCCATTTTTTTTAAATTGAAATAAAAAGGTCTACTCTATAACTTCAGCTAGGATATCAATCAATTGAAGAAAAAATACAAAAGATTTTTCAAATACTGAAATGTTTTTGTCAATTTGTTATTTACTTTGGATTATCATATATACCGTTCTTTCATGTAGAAATATGTCACTGAATCATAGTTATACCCTAAAAACTTATTACAAAAATATCTTTAAAGCCCAAAATCTGTAAATGTTGAAAGTTTTAATGGTCATTTTCGTATTCCACGGCTTAAATAACTATAATTAATGTGGGGTTCAGCTGTGGGCGCTCCAAGACTTTCATTTTGTTGTATAATATTATTGGAGTTTTTACATTTGTGATTGTTATGGTTTGTTACCTAACCGTGTTAAATTATCAGATGTATATGAGTAGAGTTGTATAAAATATGACACACCAGTATGCTAAAAAAACATAAACCAACATGGTTTACCCGATAATTTGAAAAATGTTTTAAAAGAGAGTAGCTTAGCTGTCATGACGTTTTATTAGATTAGCTGCAATCAACCGTAAGAGCAAGGGAATAAACACAAATCCCACTCTGTAAATAGCACTATTGATTACTTTATATTTCAAAAACAAAGCAATGATGATACCAGCTGTGGTTAAAAAAAAACACTCTTCAGGTTATTCTTCTTCCTGTAATTATATAAAAAAATATTAGATATGTTTTTATATTTTATTAATAAGAAATGGATTTTCAGTAGAATCTCATGTGATAAATACTCCGATATCTGTATTAAATATATATATATATATATGAGTATTATAATAAAACGTACAGTTCATACACATAGTCACACATTTGGGAATATAAAAAAAAGTGCTATAGAATATTCCGGAGAATAAAATGTAGTCAAGATATTTTACGAGAAGGAAGATTGAGATATATATGATCTGATAAATGCAGAATTCATTATTATTAAGAAAAAGTTTTTAGTATACAGAATGTATGTATCTCTCATGATAAATTATATGAGAGGATTGAACATCTTGGGATCCCAGGATACAAATCATCAGTTGTCTCTATTGAAACTAAGAGTATTAGATAATGTAATTGAGCTACTGCAATTAAAAGTGAGACCGAGGATGAAGTTGTGGAAACATCGTTTATGACTAAAGACAGTGTGGAATTACACAAACTAATTGAAAGTTTATATATAGAGAGAAAAAGAGTAATAGCTGGAGGCTAAGAATGTGTTGCTAGAAATATAGCAAATTCTCTTACAATTCCTTTTAACCAGCCTGAATTACTACTGGGAGACATGAATCTCACGGGATATATCGAATGGAGGAGGTGTTTCGAAGGCTATAGGAAATTGGCAAGCATTTGAAATTTTACTAGGCCGTACCAGGTTCTGGATGTGAAATGACTATATTAGATCAACAATTCCTTAAAAAGATGGTTATTACTCAAAACATGTTGTAGGAATCTAAATTTAACTGTATTAATATATGAACCAGAAGTTTGTTCATGCTACCAGGAAAGATTAACCTTAGCATAAGCTATAGAATGGAAGAAGTGGAAGAAGAAATCACGGTTGTTACTGAAAATGTTGGAATGCTACTTTCATGCATGGAAAACCTGAAAAGAATTGAAAATATTAGCTGATAATTACTCTGCAAAATTAGAATCAAATTATTGGATGAACTGCAGATGGTATAGAGATTGGCAAGGTAAGAGAATATTTCTACACCGGAGAAGAATGACAAAGTAAAACAAAATTTAATTAAAAAATATAGATATGTTATCATCGAAGGATATAGGCAATTGAAGAATATGAAGTGCCAACCAATAAAAATTACATTAAAAAAGGAGGCTATGCCTTATAAATTGTATAATGCAAGAAATATACTTTTTGCACAAAGAGAGACATCTAGAAAATAATTGTATAATATGGTAAGAAAAGGTAATATTATACAACTGGGAAACAACCAAACAGAATGAATGGTATAGCCCTCTAGTCGTTGTTGGAAAGAACACTGGATACATATGAATGCAACCTTTCCTCTGGAGAGAAACAGAAAAAAAGGCCCGAAATCATCTGGTAGTTAGCCAAATAAGTTAATCTTACCAACCGCTATTTACATATTATATACTTGCAGCCTATCACTGTCCTATTATTTCTTCACCATTTTCAAAATGAGTTACAAATTATTATAATATTTTATTCGATACTGTATTATAATATTGCTTAGTAATATTTTATTAAAAGGGTAGTTATATTATTATTTCTATGAAGAAATACCCAAAATTTCTTCATAGAAATAATAAAATGGCTAATATATAGATAAACGATCAACAAGAAATTGTATTCCTTTTCTTTTGTAAACGAAGCATAAGTATAGAATAACTTACTACTTTGTGTATTTATGAAAAACAATAAATTATGAAATAGGCATGACGTATCAAGGGAGAAGAAGTAATCTACAGCTGACAACAAAATACATTAATAGGGTAATTTTATGTTAGCGAGGTAACGTCGCGATTAACTTACAATCACAAAAATTTAAGCTGTGATTTGCTGTTAGCTGTCAATTTTTTCCCACCCTGTTTTAGTGTTCTGATTGTTGATTGGTTTGCATTTATATTAGCTATTGTTAAGCTGTGAACAATTATAATTCTATAGTTTGAAAGAATTGGCTAACGAACAACTAATTTGGGGTATTTTACAGTTTCTTCTCAAATAAGAGATGCAATATTTCTATTTACGTGATTTCAAGTGACTTTTATATATTGTTAAAAATGATGAATGAAATGTTTAAGGTCTATATAGACCTTGTTTATTATGATTCTAGGTTATCACTATTGGTTTATTGGTGAAGATATTGTATACTAATATTATTGATATGTTAGTAGCTATAGAGCTTTTTACAGAAGCATCAAATTTAATAATTCTCCCAAAGCTATATCCTTGCGGGTTTTACCTCTTTTATAAATTATTATATTGACCATATGGTGTAAAAGAACAAAGTACACAGTCTGTGTTATATAAATAAAGACTGAAGTAAAATTATATACCATTAATATAAAGACATTAATGATTTTTAAATATTTTACATTGATTATAATATCTAAAATCTAAAAAATGTGTCCAACCATACACAAGTAAAATAAAATGAAGGAACTTATATGTAACCTAATTTTTTTATATATTTTTTTCAATGGTTTTATATTATAGCTAAAATTTAACGTTTAATTTACTAATGGAATATTCAATAAATAAGCAATGTAAGGTTGCAATATAAATGTTCCGAGAGTATATATAAATAATTCGATTAGATGACTAAATCTGTAATAGATATAAATCAAATACATTGGATATGAAGCATATTTAAATTCGGTTTCATCTCAATGCCACTAAAATATCAATTACTTATTATAATATGTCTAGTAATCACCTTAATTCCTGGGAAACACTTAAAAAGCAAAAATTAACAAATAAATTTCTTGACATAATAAGCAAAGTTACATGTACAAAATAAATTAAATACATTTTGTCGAAATGTGTATTATTGGATCAATAATAAGGTCGATAATGATTTATAAAAGATAAATGACTGAAAAAAAGGTAAAATATCATTAATAGAAAATATTTTATTAAATAATATTATATATATCCTTAATATAGGAAGTAAAATATATTTATGATGTATTATTACATTTTGATATGTTTCTTTTGATCAGTAGTACAATCTTTCTTATATAAATCTTTCCGCTTATTACAATGGCAAACATGATCCCTCTTCCCAGTATCCATATTCTCATAAGTGTTGCTTTGATACGGAAGCTATGACCAAATTTGTATTCTTCTTTTATAATTTGGTTAGTCTTACAGATCTATTTGCTTAGTATGTAGTTCCAGCCGCAAGGAAAGACTGATTGCTATTCTATTTTAGCTATAATACATTTTTGGAAGATATCATTTTTTCATATTTCTTCTTCTTACAATATAGGAATGTAACATTTTGATGATGCAAATAGGTCATTTCTTTTAAAATTTTTGATGGAAGTCAGCATTGTAGGTTTCTTGGTATTTAAAATACTATTCTAATCGAACATAACTTTTTCTATGACCTCTATCTATTAGAGATTCGACGCTAACTTATGTGAAAATTATGACGGGTACGTTACAGTGTTGTACCGCGATTCAGTTTGGTACTTTTTTACGTATATTTATAATCACCTATAAAATATTTTGATGTTATAAACTTTTTGTTATTATTATTATTTTTAATTAATAGATTTAGATTGTGAAGTAAGATTTTAATGAATAAATACCCCTTTAAATAAGAAATAATTTATGTATTTAATGATACAAAAAATGGATAATGACTACCAGTTGACAAACTCCCAGTGGTATGGTGGAAGGGTAATTTAAATAAATTTGCCAATGTTTTCATGTTAGCTTCACGACACCTCACCACTAGAAGTACATACATCTGTAACGAAAAAAATATTTTTTTTTCTCGACAGCTCGCGATATTGTGACTGCTAATCAGTCTTGTTCATTACTGGAAAACGTAGACAAGCTCATCTTTTTGCAAAAAATAAATGATAATAATTATAAATTCGTGAATAATATTATTAAATAACTCGTCTATATTTTATATCAAACTTAGTTTTTTTTAGAGAAGTTTAGCATATTTAGGAATAATTTATTTGGACTGAAAATGAATTATTAACGAATAGAATATCGAAAAAACTTAAAAAACTATCTTAATTCAATTAATAAACTTTTTTCTATTATACCCTTCCAAATCACGTGTTCTGAAGGGCGTAATACGGTTTTACCGAACCATGGGATTAGTGAACCGTCCCAGTCCAAGTGAACATAATATATTATTCGTTTTTTCATTACTCGGATGACCTGTTTTAAATCTAGGGGCAATAGAGCAGTCTGGTATTCTCACATAAATAAAAATGTAGAGTTGAATAAGACAGTAGATATTTATGATTTATGATCTTCAATGACGGTTGTTCTAGAAACAAAAAATTGGTCTTTCAAGATATATGAGACCGAAAAAATTAGTCCAATATATGGGAGAAAAAATTGTCAATAAAGTGAGACCAAAAAATATCTGTCCCCCCAAAAAAAAAAAACCGGGTGCTGGATCGAGCCTTACACTTGTTTTAATGGTCATATATATGTTCTTCGACTTGAATAACAATAATAATGTACAGTGGTGGGTAGCAAAACGTGGAACCTCCTAGCCTCAATGACTTCTATCAAAAGGTGGTGTGGGGTCCTTGTGAATGAGGGAAATCCCAACTCAACCTTCACGGCTCTCCTGATAGCCCTAGTAGCCACGGGGAAGCTATTGGTAAGGAGATTCATCGATTTGGTGGGTTCCTCCTTGATCTTCTTCTTTAACTAGACAGGAATTCTGGATCCCTCTTTAAATGGTACCCTCCACTTCCTGGTTTCCCGGAGAGATCTTTTCCACCAGTTTGCATACTGGCCATCTTGAAAACCCGGCCCTTGGAGAACTTCAAAATGTTCGTAATCCTCGCTACCTCAACTTCACCATCTAGGAGATCTAAGATGCTCTGTCTTTTGGCCTTTTGCTCACTTATGATGAAAATGTTTAATATACTTTGTTTATGCACAAAGGATGGCTGAACCAGAATTTCATTAAATAATCACTAAGCCTTGCTATATTATTGTGAAAATTAACATTACATTAAAGTACACGTGTTGCTCTAGAAACTTGTATGTTTTAGCCGTTGGTCGAAAATGCTCTTGAATAATCTCATATCAAAACAATTCGTCGAGGAATACAATTTTACGAAATATCATTCTACCTTGCATTTGTTTTGATGGGCAACAATTTATTTCTTATTGCAATCGATAAGTTTATGAGCCTACAAATGTAAATAGTAAGTAAAAACAAGATATTTAGGTAATGTATCATAGAAGATATAATTTTATCATGTAGGAAGAGGAAACACAGTATGTACATTTAAATATATTGTATTTTTACTTTGTATTCAACCATTCGTAGAACATTTGTTATGACATTAGAAAAAAGGCGTTTGATACATATTTATATGAAAGTATCTCTTCATCTTCAGAACAATCTATTACATGGTACATACGTACATAGAGCTTAGAAAGGCAAACTTATTATAACCCCATAAATATATCTACAAACATTCTTGTTCTCGTACTCAATTACAAATATAAAAAACAACATTTTGCCACTCCACATACACGCATATTCTGGGTACGCTCTCTATTTCAAAACAAACTAATTATCCGATTAAAAAGCAACAACAACAACAAACAATAGCAAATGAAAGATGAATAAAAAAATGTTTATAATAATAATCGCATTTGGAGTCAATAAAAGCCTCGACTCGACCTCAGAAACGGAAGCAGGTATTGATGTCTGTGTTTTTTGGTAGATTCCGGAATACGGAAATCATATAGGATTTTGTGTAATAAGATGATCTGTTGGTGTGTCGCTCAACTGCACCCCACATAAGAGTTCATGGGGTAGAGTTCCGGTGAGCATGGAGCTAGGTCCAACAAAGTAAAAAAACCAGGTCAACGTTTTCTTTGGCATGGAGGGAGTCCAGAATCTATCAGTTCCTACATGACTCTAAAAAAAAAGAACCTTTCCACGTGCAAGAAGTTTTCTATCTCAATATTGTCTTTTCCGATAAAGATCGCATCAGGATACCCTGCCTTTTCCACGGTTGTGGAATAAACACTGCGTGGATCGATGCCATTTTTTTAAACCGAAGCTAAACACATCTGGCTAGCCGCCAAAACAACATAAAACGTCCTACCTGCGCATATGCTTATGGTTTGTTGTTATAAAACGGCCGTACGCTCAACATATACAAATTAAATCAAAATAAGAAGAATAAATTATTTCGTGGGCCACAGCAATGAAACCTTAGCTATAGTTTTAATTGCATAGAAAGTAATATAAAGATGATGAAATTCATTGACGTTTGAATATTTATATTTATTATTACTGTATTTTGCTCGTCAATTCTTTGCTATCAGTTTAAAGCTTGTATCCAGACTGGTTGTGACAATCCTCACTATCTAATATAAGTGGTCATGTTTGGGACAATGTTAATTTTTCATTTCATTCATCTCAGAGAAAATTGAAACGCACAACCAAGATGATCCAAACATTACAAAATCACAAAGGCTCAATTGTTTTTGTTTCTCAAATCCTGGTGGCAATCAAATCCAGAACTATTCAGTAGAAGAGGATTACTTGGGAATGATCTTCAATTCAACATTTGATTTCAAGTTAATCAAATCTATTTACAGTCGAGCAATATTTGCATTTTTTTTACGAATGGATGAACTTGCCATTCCATGCACTATTCTGCAGGGATGAAGATGGGTACGTAATCTGTTATAATACATCATCCCCACTATAAAAGTTTTCAAATCTTTGATTAAATTTTCTGATCAAGCATTGGATACATTATTTTTATTATTCATAGCTTAATAATTTTCGTTGCACGTATGAAATGCTGAAATGCACTTGGCTCGAAAGCGGGCGCCTGTGGGAATCCCTAATTCATGTATCCTGAAATGAAAAAGTTTTGGAATTTAGTTTCATAGGATATTTTTTATTATAAACATAGTTCATCTAAACGAGAAAATAACTTTCAATCTTACAAAAAAAAAAAAAAAACTTGATCCTCGCGTTTTGATTTGAAAATCTGTAAAATATCAAGAAGTAAATTATTTTTTAATGTTGTTCCTTATAAATTTTCGAGTTGAATCGGTATATAAGACTTTTATAAAATTAATTATGATTGATTAGAAGGATATCGTTCAACAATATTTAAAAAAATTGCTCTAATTTGCCTCACGTCATGAGTATTTTAGTCATAAAGATATTACAAGTAATAAATACACTCTTTTAGTATTACGTATTACGACAGATATTTCAAGGTTTTTTAAAATTTTTACAACTCAAATCTTGTTTTTTTGATACCAAGTCAAATATACTTTCACAGGTCATTTATGTCAAATAACACATCCTATCATATCCATTTATAGTTTTGGACTACATAAACTATCGTTATTTTCTCGTTTCGATTAATAAATAAATTGTATCCTGTGGTACCCAATTCAAAAATTTTTTTTATTATGGAAGGGGCGAACGGTGTAATATGAAGAGGTGGGTAAAATGAACAGTCTAAGCTTTTTGAGGAAGCTATGCACTGATTCCACTTTTTTTTTTTTTTTTTTTTGCAACATTGTATCAATTCCTATTCTAAGAGAAACATGCTGTGAATTTCTTTCTTTCCTGATGTAGAGGCACATGGTAAGTAAAACAATAATGCTCTTTTGGGGGAAAAATCACTTTTTACTCATCAGGAAGAAATAGAATTGAGTGATTACATACTTGACTGCTTTAAGATGTTTCACAGGGTGAACCTTGTTAGAACTAGCATATCAATATTCTTAAGAAAGGGGTTGATGGGAAAATTGCAAGCAAAGACAAGCTAGAGGGCTTTCATTTTTAAAGTTGAATACAATAATACTGAGTGTAATGTAAGCATAGTCATTATCCTCCAAACATTCATGTATATATTATGCATACCAATACTAAAAAAGTTACTACTTCATGTCTGAATAAATCAAATGAGTAATATTATGTAACATTGCACCACTTAAGATCAATGTCTATATTAGCCAACATGGTTTGGGTAATATAGACGTTGATCTTAATTTAAGTTGTGCAGTAGAACCATATGAACCTTTTTATTGACAGCACATAAAATTTAGATAACTATTTAATCAAATTTTACGGGAGAGCAAAAAACGTAGGCATGTTTATTTATACCAGAAAATTACAGTGTTGTCGGCAAATGTAGCTGAGATATAAGCTGTACAAATATTGATCTCCATATTTCCCCCTTCTCCTCATCTTTCAAAATACATATTGTTCATACGATACTCATATCTTCTCTAAGTTTTATTTTTCCTACATATCTCCGTATAGATAGACTATAAGAAAGGAGGAGACAAGACAGTTCATATAATAATGAAAATAAATATTTATGTAAATTATGTTCAATTATTCACACACACTCCATCATCAAATGACTTGGGATAATCCATTTGTAGAGTGGTGTTTTTCCCATTGACACTCCACAAATAGTAGCCAAGGGGGATTTAGTTTTGTTGAGAGCGTAGACCAAGTTCCTTTGACCAATATACCCCATGCCAATTATTATTTTTATTGTGAAGTAGTTGCCTTTGGATGAAGCTCCATCTTGATTTCATGCCCGACTCCCAACCCCATATGTTCTAATGGAACAGGATAAACATTGTTGCCGAATATACTTTTCTATCGGATGCTATCCACTTTTTCATTTAAAAATCTGAAGGGAAGGTAATTCCATCAGACTTTGAATTACTCCCAATATCCTGGTTGATTGAAGATACTTTGACTTCCCCTTACATCCAACACTTAGGTCCACATACTTTGGATTCCTCGCGATGTCCCTGGTACCCCTTGCAAAGTTCACTATAAATGTTTTAAATACATTATTAAGAGTAAATAATCTGTGCATATACTTTCTTACGTAGCTCATTTAAAAATAACTTTGAAGTTTATTGACATGAAATAATATAATTAAACAAAACTATTAAAGCTTCAAATGCTTTATTATAATTAAATAAAAAAAATTAAAGGAGTTACTTTGTTGCTTCAAAGAATGAATGAGGAATATGTAGACATACTGGAAATAAATGAATTAATTCAAGTATTACTGGTCCCCAAAAAATGTCCTTAGGAAATTTGTCATCTAATGGCATTAAGAATGAAAAGTTAATATTTACTATTTTCCAACTATATAAATAGTCAATATTTATATACAGCTATAACTTTCTGATTGGGTAGAAATATACTCAAAACTTATTTACAGATTAACTTTCTTTCTGTAAAAAAATCCCACTTATTCGATTGAAATAGCACATAACTCTTAAGATAAGCTTTTAATAGTTGTAGGGTAAAAGTGAGTGTATATCAGATTCACTTAAAAATATTTAGGTAGCCATTAGTACTCAAATTTATTATATAGTGACAAGGTGATAGTGTCCCATTTATATAAAACTTTTGGTTGATACTTTGTTAAAATAATAATTATACAGTTCCTTTTTTTTTCAACCTACCAATGAACTCTTTTTCCAATTCTCTTTATCGTGATCAAAATATAGAAGCTCTATATATGAACAAAATACAAAAACTCTACTTGAGACTTATCTAAATCCTTAATACAACACGGTAACATTTGAAAATCTTGCTGTTGGAAAGTTTGCTGGGGGGGGACATGCCGTTTTGTATTAATATAAAAAAACAGTTTTTAAAACATATTTTTGTGGGTTGTTAGATCATTTTACTATAATTTGATTTGAATATGTATATCCTGATATGCTAATACTGATCCGAGGGGATTATTTAGTGTTTATTCGGATAGTACTTTTAAGCAAATTTGTGAAATGTGTCCTATAACCATAGAAGATGGTTTCAATCTCAGAGACTCTCCTGAAGCCTTTTATAAAATCAAAGAAATGCAGCGCCCTAAACTATATAATACAAGAAATTAGCCAGGGTGTGGAGTCCAAATTGGGTAGGAATCCATCAAACCACGAACTTTTGTATGGTTTTGGGGGAGTCAGAGATCTCGAGCGAGTGGCCTTGAAAGTTGTAATCAACTTGCAGTGTTTGTTGTCTGTAGCACAGTACCATGATGCTTCTCCCACGAGTCGCTTAGCTTTGGCTGCACTAAATGAGTTCAAATGGACAAGGTTGGCCGAGAAGAGAGAAGATTGTTGGGGAGGGAGGGCCTCCTCAGCTCCAAAGTTTAACTGCGTTAATAATCTAGCTTCGTAACAACGGATACATAACACCACGAAAGGCGAAGAAGAGAAAAGGAATATTTAGACAGAGAGAGAGAAAGATGTGCCAAGCGCAAGTACGAACAGAATGAATTGTGCGCGCGTGCTTCACTATATTGTAAACTGCTGGGTCGGCACTCTCGTTTTCCTTTTCTTTCTCTCTCGCTCTTCTTCATACTGTATTGAGGGAGGACGAGTGTGAGGACTTAATCAAAACTAATTATTTCATACGATTCCTGTTTTACTTATTATATCATTCTTTAGTATTATTTTAATCGTTTTAAATTGATTTCGATTATGAATTGTTTTTTTTATTTTGGTTATTAAGAAAGTATATAATAAAAAAAAATAAATCAAGTAAACGACCTTCTTCTCTGAACTTTTAAACCTTTTTGTAAATATTTGAGGCTTCAAAACATTCTCTGAGGGTAATGAAACATCACTGTTTATGGTTGTAGAATTTTTTTTAATAAAAACTAAATATTTCCCTCAGATCAGCACTAGTATATCATGATATATATATATATATATTCAAATCAATTTATAGTAAAATGAACTATTCTCATTTATAGAAATTCTCAATAGTATATTTTATTTATAAAAAGAGAAAACTAATTTTTCGAAGGATAAACTATCCTTTAACCCTTTCAATAGAAGATTAGAAGGAAATCTTTGTGGGTGTAGTAAAGAAGCTCCTTCACTATATAAAGTGAATTTAGGATCATATTCTTAGTCGAACCCAGTTTAATCTAAAGTATCGTCAGGGGTCTGCTTACATGGAAACACTTTAAAGATTTACATTCTCTTTGAGGAGAATGTACAAAGAATAAGTATACTCCCACACGTATTCCGGAACTTCAAGATGTTGAATAGTATAACGAAACATGAGCTCCTTAACGGTTTCGAGAGAACCAGGAAAATGCTTCGTGTGGTCTCTAAAATATTTGTTAGACTCCAAGAGTTGAATTCTATACGCTTGATAAAAATAATAAACTTTGAATGTTATTTAATAAAAATTAATCCAACGTCAGATATTTTTCCCTGAACATTGGGACAATTCATTTTTAATAAGAATGAGGAAATTAGGTAACCATATTTTCTTTTCATATACCGTTATGATAAGAAATGTCAGGGATTCTGGAAGATGCATAAAAAAACGATTTTTGTTCATTCTAAAATTAATTTTAGATACTATTTTCTTGATTTTTTTGGTAAAATTGAGCACTTTATTAACTAGATCAATAAATATGCATTTAGCATGACATTTGTTTTCGATTTATTATACAATCTGTGATGCCAGTAAAAATGCTCTCTCACATGATAACCAAGAAAGTAAATGTTGGTTATGCCAAATCGGCATTTAGCTAGATTATTTGCTCACTTATAATCAAGCAGTCCCTAAAAAGCTTTTTCAAATGTTGTTTTTATATGAATTTGAAACCAAGATGTCATTCTTACAAAGACGAAATGGAGCCTGTTAAGAATCCGATTTATGAGTTTTTGGAACTCCTGTGCCAAATTTTTACGGCCAAAAAGGTATTTGTAAGAATTGAAAGAAAACAAAAGGGGTAACAGAGCCTATTTTTTTTTTTTTTTTTTGTATATTTGAGTTATTTTATTAAGAATGTCTATAACTTATGAAAGAAAAAAACAAAAACAAAATCACTAGAAAATAATATATTTCAAAAATAATCATAGTTAATTAATTAGAATAATAATTTATTTTCATTATTAGTTCAGAATAAAAATTAAAATATGTAAAATAGTAATCCTTGATTACTAAAAGTGTTAAATAACATCCAAAAACATGTTATCTACTAATAATCAATGGGCAAAGAGAATTATAATATTAATTTTAGCTCATAATTATAATTAATTAAAAATAACTCAAGTAATAGTAAGAATAAAGTTATAGAAAAATCTTAAGTTACATATTTTTTCCCTCGTTAAAACATTGAAATACATCTAAATACATTTAAGTACAATGTATATATATATAATTTTGCACTTTTTATATAATTACAATGTTCATAATAGAGTATATGGCAATGATCAAAAACTAATAAAAAAAAAAAAAAAAAAAAAAAAAAAAATGTTTCTTCTTTAACTTAAAAAAAAAATCTGAAAGCTTTCTATAGCAAAAAAACTTTTTTTCTGGCAAATTTTTGTCTTCCTTCCTTTTCCGAATTTGCAATTTTCCCTTTCTTTCCATAAATAAAAGAAACACATTTATCCACAAATACAGCAATAAACAGTTAACTAATTTATCAATTAATTATAATTTAAATATCTTCTTAGTTATTAATTATGTTTTCATTTTTTTGTAAGTATGTAGCAAGGGGTTGAGTGATGGCCAATCAACAAGAAACACGTTTATCACAGGCACTGTTTTTTATTAATAATTTTTAATTATAATCCTTTGCTTTTTTAATCCTCTTTTGGTTTAAGAAGATGCCTCAATATATCAATGGGTAAAGGAAAAACAATGGTGGAATTCTTCTCTGCTGAAATAGTGTTTAGAGTCTGAAAGAAAAAAGAATGAGAGGTTTAGAGAAAATTAGTTAAGTACATGATTAAATATTTTCAAGATGATAAATAATTGTCATGTTAAATTTGTAAAATTCATAAGGAAGTTGTGCATGTTGTAACTGAAGAATTGCATCCATAATCTTAAATGTACATTGTTAAGCTTATATTATTTTTTAAATAATTGAAACTCATTTAAAATTGTACGGATAAGGCAGTTCCCAAAATTTTGACATCCCATCTGGTATTTAGAACAATACTCGACTCGGAGGCAAAAGCTGTAATTTTGGAATAATTTTTGCTAATCAATATTATTTTATATATATATGCATATGGTATATGAATAAAGATAAAAAAACATATCAATTGGTAAAAAAAATATCATCTTTAATTGTGATGGATGTTCATTCTTGGTGATGGGATTTTTGAAGATAAATATTACAGTTTTATACTCTTCGTACTCAACAAAAGTCCCATCTCTAGCCATCTTTTGTTATTCAGAATATGCAATTTACAGATATCTTTCTTTTTTGTTTCATAGTTATTTTTACCATTTCTTTAGTGGTGTCTACTGTCTGAAAAAAAGGCAGAAATACTCGTTGGAATTGTAACTTGTACAGTTTGCCTATACAAATTGCAACTTGTACAAAACATACATAAAAAAAACATATACAAAATTAAATAGCGAAATCAATAGTCGTTAATATTATCAAAACTATAACGAACAAAAAAAAAAGAAGAAACTATCAACATTTATATATTTGTTATTTCTTTTTTTCCTAAGGGAAAAATTGGATCGTATGATAAATGAGAAAAGTTTTTTTTTCTTTTTCTGATGTCGTTAATAACAGTCATCATAAACGTAAGACCACTACTCTACCACATCACTTTCTATTTTTTCAGCTTTTGCAATAGGATCTGTTTATGACCACTCATCGTAGGGATATATTTATGTAGTTATTGCGATAGTATTGTACGATTATACGCCTATATATGTATATAAATCATAGTTGTTTCAAAATTATTATTCCATATACAAAGAAAATCTACTTAATAAAATATTCACAGGCATAAAAATGTGCAAATCACAACATGCACGCATAAGGAAAGCAGATCTTCATAAAATAGCTTGGGTTGTAAATTATAAGCATGTTTTTGCATATAAAAGTATTAAAAGAAATCGAAAATAAATGTACACACCCTTACAATTTGAAGAAAGGGAACCCTCCGTTATTGAGCTGGGATTATATTCCCCGACCCCGAGATTTATAAAAATATTTTTTCATTCCATTTAATCTTTCATTTTATTGCCAATACGTTTAATTTTGTTTCTAAACAATTAAATCTGATTATCATCAATTCTTTATTTAGCTTGGCATTGTCTTATTAAAGATTTACTCGTATATTTAGCAATTTTGAACCGAGGATAGTGAACTAAATTAACTATTTTGCTAAAAAGTTGTTCCTTTTTTATTTCTTGGATTTCTTTTAATGTGAAGACTGATGCGTATAGCGCAGTAACTACAAAATTGTAGACATTCATTTATTTAATGCACGCAACATCATCAAAACTGATGGGTAGTAATTTGATTCCTAAAATTTGCATAGCGTAATTAATAATTGATATAAATTTGGATGATGAATAAAAAAATCCTATAAGGACAACGAAATATCTCTGGTTGAAATCCCAAACTTATGTTGATAGGATTATATAGAAATAAGAATGATTTTTTTCTCCATGAAATATATTCATACAAGTATTTTGAGCATTTTAATTTATATTTAAAATTCGTAAAATGGATGAAATAGTTAAAAATGTGATAGAACATTTAAATGACGTAATTATTATAATTGTTCAATTGTAATATCATGTAATTAAATATGTTTTATTTTTGGGGTTTGTTTTTACCCAGTTCACTAACTGCCTTATAAAAAGGATATTCACTGATGCAAGGTTAAGAACCAAAACAGGTTAGTTATCTTAACGTTTCCCTAGATTAGCTGCAAATAACTGTAAGAGGAAGGAAATAAACACGAATCCCACACCGAATCTAGCAAGAACCATGGCAGTCTAGGAAACAATACCCCTGTTACAACTTGAAATTGTGAGGTTAATTTTAATTTTTTCTCATCGACTATACCTTTCATCAAATTCATAATTGAATCAATTCATTTTCCCGGTAAATCTATTTGTTTTAAATACTTTCTACTTAGCCTCAGAAACGTTGGAATGTCTGTATTCCTCTCCAGTGGACAAGGAATCAAAGGCTTTAGGAACAATCCTGTTCTTCGTAGAATAATAAAAAATCTGCTTTGGGCCTATTTGATGCGATCCTACATTATGTATACCTTTCGTCAATGCTTCGGTTTCTAATTCGATAGGATCTTCAAATTAAAAAAAAAAAAATCCTTCCTTCCGAAATTTTGTCTAATAATAGTAGTTACCACACTTGAGTCAAAGATTGGAGAAGTGTTTCACTAAATTACATATATGCACAGTCACATTAAACAAAGATCGATACATATTGTTATTCTGTATGTTAGGCCAGTTCGGAAAAGAACAAATTTAAGATATGGAAGGGGAGAAATGTATTCTCTCCAGCCTTCACCTCTTTTGGACAATATACAAACAAATATTTTTTTGTACATTTTTGGGATCATAAATTTAGTCAGAAGCCTGCCATGTTGTCCTTTAAGTCTTTATAGGGAAATAATAACACATGGGGTGAAAAGGTCCTTCTTAATAAAGAAAACACGTTTTTTTTTCACTCAAAAATGTATTTTCTTAACTTATTATCATAATATTATTTATTATTTTTTTTATTCGTTTTATGGAGCAAAGTCATCATAACACTTTTCAAGCCATTGCTTAGCTTGAACTGTATTTTGCCATCAAGAAGGAGAGAAAAATTAAAACTCAAACTTATTTTTGATCCATTGTTTTGGAAATTACAAAAGTAGCCTCACACTAAGCAGAATAACTCACAAACTAATGAATAAATTGTAAAGACATTTTGACAGTTTTCTTTTGAAGGTTGTTTCTATCTAAAAATGGGGTCAATCAAAAAAATTGGTGTTCTATGTGTAGAGTCTGGGAATTTTCATCCCATATGTTATATGACTTAAAGAAAAGTTTTCATAGTCACTTATTTTCCTCTTGCAACGCAATCTCTCCAATTTTAGGGGAAAAACACTTCATTTTTTTTCTTAAATTAAAAAAAAAAGTTGAGTAACACCCCTATATGTTGAGTGAGTTGGTTTTCTGTCCTAGCAAACAAAAATAGGGTAACGTCATCTGAATACATGTAAAATATATGTTAATGATGGTCCAACTTGACACCATATTGAAAAACTTTCGATTAATCTCGTCTTTAAGATTCTCCATATTTGGGAAAAATAATAATGAAGACATGGACAACCTTGCCGCAATTTCATTTTAAAATAATCAGTTGACTTTTGTTGAGAAGCAATTATATAATAGTACTGTTATGAGGTTAAAATATTTTTTTTTCAAATAGTCCTCTCAGCATTTTCAAAACATAATTGTGCTCGATAGAGTCTAATGCTTTGAATAAGTTTATTGAAATCTCTACTATCAATGTTTTTCTTCCATTTACGGCCTCAATGATAATTGATAATATGTGCCAAAATTTTATAATATTCGTTCAATATCATAATGTGTATCCAATGATTGAAAGCTTCGGAAGTCTACCAAATTCCCTTCCTAAAGATAATACTGAGGATTAATTTTTTTGTATAAATAAAAAGCTTCTCAGTAAGTCCGTCAGGGCAACCAGCCTTGGCCCTTCTAAAAACTTTACCAATATATTTCTCAACATTATTCAGGGAGATAATCGAATTCTTGAATTTCAGACGTGCAATGAAAATTTAATTAAGGCCACTTACATTTTTGTGAAGCCAATCATGAAAATACCCCTTAATTCTTCGCTTTTTTCAAGTTCAGCTCCATTCGTAACTATTTTTGTCATTGTTGAGGTAGGTGGAGTCTCTTCTTCAAGTATTTAAGCCTCTGCATGGTATCATTCCTCATTTTACTACTTTATTCATCCTCTACTACTTCAGATATTTTAAAGGAGTTGACAGCATCTGAAGTAAATGCTTTTGCAAAAGTAGAACAATGATTTAAAATATTATCTGTCTTTCATTGAAACGTCTAAATTCCAGCTTGATTTATATAAATATACTTCTTATAAGTAATTTGAGCAGCCTGTTTTTAGACATTTCATATTTTATTTGATGATAAAAAGATGTCTAACTTCTTTTAAGGCTATTTTTGAATTATAACTTGAAACTTTAATTACTGCATAATCCAATTTGGAATAACAAATCACTTTCTTTTAAAGCTATATCTAAGATTCCACTGGATCATTTAATGATCAGAAGAGGGTAAGTATTTTGTCTTTTGTCGTTCTTTTCATCAAGTGACGCGATGCTAATATGATATCCAACCTTGATTTCCTCATACCAGACCTTCACGATACATTATCATCTATAGAACATCTATTTATCACATATTATTTTTGGTAAAACCTTTAATATTTATCAGTCTTCCTGTCTACGTCAGGATTCAAATCGCCAATCAAGGTGAAGAGTAGACTGTTATTGTTACAGCTATAAATAATTACTTGATAAAAAGAAAATCATTTTACGTTGGGACAGTGAATGATTTAATTTGGAGAATGATCTTGAGCCAGTCACTTTTGCTATAAAACATTTTTACTAGCAAACTGAACGGACGATTACTATATATATCAAAGAAAACGCTCATATATATCAGCTTGAGGCGGTGAAGATAGAAGAAAATCCAACCAGGGTACAGAAGTACAGTCAAATTCATATGTGGAAGAAACAACCGGATAGAAGAGCTTGAGTTATTGTTTATTAATATCCATGAATGCTAGAACCAAAGAGTTAAACGAGTCATTATGAGAAAAACAACACTATTTTCTATAGACGAGGTATGACTTTAATCCCATATTTACTACAGGAAAAACTAAACGTGAGCGTAGGTGAACGAATATGTAGAAACTAAATTCAGAAGGATCAATCTCATCCTTGTTGATCTCTGACCTTTGAAGGCTTCAAAGCCACTTCTGGCCTATACTAAGAGTAAGCTGAAGATCTAAACCAATCCCCTAGATTCTTTTGTTTATTGATTGTTTTCCTCTCTTCTTTTGATTTTTTTTCTTCCCAATGCAGAGTTATCATGTGAATTTATACGGTTTGCGTATTGTAGCCAAATAAATTAGGATCAAAATGGATAATTTGATCATCTTTCACTAATTGGTTTTAGCTATGATCCTGCACTAAAATAAGTTTATCAAAAGCAATAAAAAAGGAGAAAAAGAATAAAATAAACGGTGTTTATTTTATTTCCCGATCAAAAATGAACAAAACGCATGAACGACATTCATTTTCTACTCAATCTTCAAACTTGATAATATATGAGCTTTTAAAATGAAAAAACTCTGGAAAGGGGAGATATATCCTTAAATGCTTTGAATGGCTTTATCTCAAATTAATAACCAAGTAGTGAGTTTATGGAGGTAGTCCTTAATTTAAGCTAAAGTTAAGACTTTCAGCTTTCAAACAAAATAGTTGGACTATTTCTTGAATATAATTAGTTATTATTTTTGTTAGGAACTATAAGCCTCTGACGACAAAAGGTACATTAATGTTCTTACTCATACTTATAACATGATAAATGTATTATGAAAATGCTTTTAAGACCTTTGAGCAGCAGTCTTTGATATAAATATTCCTATCATTTATCTCTATCTTCAACACCAAAATCCCTAAAAGGAAAAGAAGATTCGAATCTTAAAAAATTGTGAAAAATAACAAAAGTTTTAAGAGGTTTGCCAAAAGTATCTGACAATATTGTGAGCATAAAATATGTCATACAAGGCTCAGAATTTTTTTGGCTAGTAAAATTATAAGTTAACAAAGTATAGTTAGAATGCTTTGATTGATTTATATCTTATTTAACAATTGTTTATTTTAAGGCAAATTTGAATATTACTTCAAAAGTAAGTCTCTGCTACAATATATCATTTATGTAAATTTCAAATATATATTTGAAAAAGAGTATCAAATCCTGAAAAAATAGGGTTTCTATTTTTTTTAAATAAGTATTAAAAGGATCTTAATCAGTCCGGAGAAGTTAGCCAACTCCTTCCAAATATATTTTGGTATTCCTTATGTCAAAAAAATGTATATAATATACATCCAGGAGCATTATATACAGTGGAGCCTGTATAAACACTCAATGCTACCTGCAAAAAGGCTTGCAGACTTTCTTTAACATCACTACATTGATGTTCCTTAGATAAAAGATGATTGTTTTCTATTCAAATAACAGACAAACTTTGCGTTATTAAATTAGATCATTGTTGATAATTACTTATAACTTAACAATAGCTAATATAAATTCAATTAATCAACAATCAGAGTATTAATTCGGGGAAAAGAACCAAAAAAATTGACAAATACAGTACATTTTTGGGTTAGTGAGGTAACACCGTGATATAACGGTTAATATTAAATGAAGTTAAAAAAATTATTTTCCCTATTTCTATCCACACATCATCAGCAAATATCTTGATGTATTCATTCAAATTATTATATGTTTAAATACAAAATCAACACTATATAATAATAATCCCATTAGTATATTTGCTAAATTAATATATTTCCAATTTTCTCTTTCTTATCATAATTTGAAATTTGACTTGAACGTAACTTAGTTACCAACACAATTACATATAAGAAATTATTGCACCACTATGATTAGATGAGTATAATTATTGCGTAAATTATGTAGATTTGCAAAAGCTTTGTAAACCAACATGGAAGACCAAGGAGAGTTGCAAACTTTTTTGTTCAATTACACGGAGTTATTCGATCTGGGACATCCCAAAATTTGACACGACATACCAACATTACATTTTTTTAAACCAATATAATGTTGTAACTGTTACCGATCCCGGGAACAGTTGCAACTGTTAAAAAACTCATGCTTGATATCAAAATGAAGAAAATTAGGCAAAATAATATGTTTAATGGAATAAATAACTGGACCTTTTCCGGTGTTTAATTATTAACTTTCAATGTGTTATATATACAATATATGTATCGATATATAATAAGATTTATATTCGATTACTAATGAGTAATATGGATTGCATAAATTAATTCACTCAAACATCTTGATAATTCATTAACTCAACAAACATAGATACTGTGAAGCGTGGATAATTTGTGGCGCCCAACACATTTGTACTGAGCGTTACAATAACTCAATATTGTTCAGCCTTATTAACGAAAAAATGACTACCTTATTATAATAATATTGCTCCTCCAAAAATTAATGTTACTTTTCGAAAGAATTTTTTTTTGAGCAACGTTACTAAGAATTGAGAAAAAATATTGAGTATTCCCATAATAATCAGCATAGTGTTATTTCATGCATCATAAGAAATATTTTAGTAAAGAAATAATGGAACAACGTAGCTTAATAGACAACACGCGCGGAAGCATTAATTTTCTTCTACTCAATCTACATAGTTGCGCTCCCAAGCGTTCATAGAAAAGGAAATATACATGATGTATATTGACTTGAAAGAAGATTCCTAGGTTAAATGGGTAGAATGCTTACTTATACTTTATCAATGCAACTCAATCTGACTAATTAAAGGAACATTAAATATATATATTTACAATTCAGATCGTTAAGGCATTAATGACAACTACCAAGAAAGTTAAAGTATATCTATGAGTATTATGATTAAATATCATGGCTAATGAAAATACAAAATATATAACATAACTCAGTAAAATATTATGATATTGAATGTGTTTACCTTGAGGAGTTTAAATGATTAAAACCTTTGTAATATTTTAGATAATTCAGTAGATAATTTTTTTTTCTTTCCTATTTTAGGCACAGTATGTTTTTCTTTCAAAAATTAGGGGACCTTTCAACTCTAAGAGGAAAATCAGTTCCACATTTTATTACTTAGTGGATCATCCTACTCCTTTTGGAAAAAAGCATGAAGAAGCGAAATGGTTTTAAGGCAAAATAAGATTATACATATTTCTTTGTTTTTAATTTTTTCTATGTTTATTGAATGTTTCATTCAAATTAATGTCGAGCTTGGTTTTTACTTCATAAAATTTGATATATTTTGTATTTTAATCATATTTTTTTATCATAGTGTTGTATTAGACCTAATGTTTTAAAATTTGGTTTATAAATTATAATAATTTGTAAGCCATAATCTAATGAAGTAGTTCATAATGTTTAATCATATTTCCTCAAATACAACTTGATTAGAATATGTTATAAATGTTATATATCTACTGTCGAAATAAGGGGCTCTCAAAATTTTTACATCATGTTCCACTTGTAAAATATCAAAATGTCCTAGTCCCATTATTATTTAAAACTTTTAAAATTTGACAAAATGTTCATTTTGGATCACCTTTATTCATAATCTCCCTTCTCTCCTATTTGAATTTCCGTGAATCTCTAAAAGGGATTTCAATAGTGGTTTGAGAAAAACTCAATGTATAACAAATATATAAGCAACAGAGTTATGAGTTATTGCGCTGTAAATTAAACTTGTAAGCTTTTTTTTAATGTTCCTTTAATTGGTTAGATGGAGTGTCACTGATTAAGTATAAGTAAACACTATAGTATTACAATTACTCCATCTATCCTAGGAATATTTTTTTGTGAAATCCATATACATATATAAAGTATTATATATTTCTTTCTTTAGGAATCACCTGAAATCGAACGAAGATTTATTTCCAATGAATAATACACTCGAATCCCTTTACTACATGGTAACACAAGTGGTTTTGCTACGGGTTGGCGACATCCTCGATATATACCAGCAAGTCGAAGAAAGTGGACCGTGGAATTTTTTTTTACAAAGAAGCTGTAGAATCTTCATTCCATTTATTTTATTTTTGTGATTGAGTGAGACTTCTTTTATCTATGGTGGAAAATATCATTTTTGATAGGCTAGACATAAGTTTCAAGGCGTCAGATTGGTTCATTGCTTTTACAATGAGAGGAAAAGAGTGGAGGAGATAATAGCAAATACTCTCAAGATAAGTTATGCATGTATATCAAAAAGAAATCTTCTTCCTGTAGGTCTGAACACAACATTCGTGAGATATATGGACTCAATGGACTTTTAAACAATAATACATATTATAATTTTATTGTATAAAGGGGACTTCTCCCGTTTTTTTAACAACTTTTGAAATCTTTAATGCGTTTTAAATAAACTGAAAGAAACTCCATTTCTATTAATTTTTTTTAAATTTTTAAATAACTGTGCAATATTATGCATTTCGCCAATTACATAATAATAATAATAACTTGCCGAGCTTTAGCCGAATATTCTTCTTTATACATAGTTATTTCTTATATTAAGTAATCACACAGTTCTCAGATTTTAAAAATGAGACATTGTCAGACAAACAGAAAAAGTCGCTTTATTTTTACAGATTAACACATAATATTTATCTATGAAGATTTATAATAATGCAAATGAGCATTTTTAGGCATATAAATTCTATAAATGTTGAAATTTCATACTAAAATATATGCATAAGTAAGAGCAAACCATATTATAGAATATTATAAATAAACTTTAACACTTTAGAAAGGGAACATTTAACATACATTTTATTAAAAGTTAATTCATACATAAATAATATAATTTATTACATTTTTTTATGTCAGATAAATTTTATGAATGTATGTACGTATGTAATAAATTTATTATTTTTCATCTTAACAAAAATATCTCCAAGTAGAAACAGTGTCCATAAATATTTATAGATATATTTGTACAAAAAATTTGTAGTTGAAGTTTGCTGTCATTAGACACACCAGAACCAAACTTGACCAGTACATATTCTGCAGAACATTTTAAAGTTTAAATGTTCACAGCTATATTACACGTTAGTATCAATTCTAACTTGTACAATCTGGTTGTACAAAATTGCAATTTGCATACAAAATATAATACATATACTTAATTTAAAAAAAACAAGTTATCTTAGAAGATTTTTCTTTAAAAAAAGTTTCAATAAAGAAATCTCGTGATGAATTATTGTTAACTGATTTGGATATTTACCAGTATTTTTTCTGATTTGGTCGCATTAAATAAAATATTTTGTATTATAATTAATTTAATATTTTGAAATACATTCAATACTGGTCCTAAAACCGTTTTTGACGAATTAATTAATAGAAAATATATTATTGCACATAAATGAATGTTTACATCACATTTCTGTCGTTCCCTCCTCTCTATCTAAAAAAAGAATGTCATCCCACTAGCCTTTACTGTCCAGACGTAAATTTCATCTTTTACCCACTATTTTCAACTTTATTGTTGTTCCAAAGCACCAAATCTGGCTTAAGAAGCCACCTCCACTAAGTGATCACTTTTTTAGGTTTGACTGTTTTTAAAAATCCATCTATGAATACAAATGCCTATCTTCCTTTCTTTTTTAATTATATAATATAAATATTTTGGTGCTTAAGGGAGTTCATTGCAGCCATAGTAAATCTAAACGAAGATAAATTATTTGTAAGATGATCTCCAAACTATACTTTAAGGAGACCTACTAAATAATAATTTATGAAATGGGTCAAAGAATTAAGTAAAGTTGAGAACTTATATTGTACAATATAATCTATTTTTTGATTATCTTAAGAAAACTTATATGTGGAAAGTGGAATATATTAGTGCCATAAGTGTTTTATTAATATGAATTATCTCTTGAAAAAGATTGAAAGGTTATAAATTCTAATAATCAAGCAAAAATTATATTTCCCTTAATTTTTTTATTCCTTTTTCAGTAATTGATTCATTCGCTTCAATACGTAACTTTGTGCTAGTCTTATTTAATCCAGGCTCGTGATTAGTGGAGGCCATAAGAGGGGGAGGGGGTAATTTTTTTAGTAGCTGTATTTATTGGTTTATTAATAAAAGCATTGTAATACTATAACGCCAAAAATAACATATTTGATGCATGAGTTTTGGAACCACAATTTTAGTAGTTTGACAAATTTTTATGCTCAAAAAACTTCATTCATGCAATAAATTATTCTTAATAGATCAATAAACAGGAAAACAATACAAATTTATTTCTAATTATGAGCCTTTGGGGTTACAAACTGACTGTTTTATCGTAAAAGAACTAAAATCACATGTCGTTTTTTTTTGAAAAATTACAAATCTAATTTAGTGGTGTTGCATGGTCAAGCTTAAACATTGTTTTAATATATGTCCCCAAGAAAGTCATTCCGTTAATTTGAAAAAAAAATCCTAACCTAAAACTCTAAGATTTATATTAAAAAAGTTGAAATATTTGATTTTGACCGACTTGAAAAAAAAAAAAAAAAAATTGTCCTTAGAATTTGTCAAAAGTTACAATTTCAAAAAAATCAATTTTGATCAACTGTAATCCTATTGGCCGTAAATAAAGATAATATGACATACATAAATGTTGTGTACCTGTTGCAGTTTGATACATGTTGTAACTTGTATGATCAAATTGTACAAGTTGCTACCCAAAATTGAGATGAAGAATTTTAAATAAAGCATTTAGAACATTTATGATGAGAATAGTGCAATAATTAAGTATTTAATGGATGATTAATTTATCAATGATGCAATTACTGACTTTTTTAAATAAAAATTACTAATTGATATTAATACCGTCTGATATTATAAAGTTCAAATGTCCACAGTATTATTACTCTTAACTAGTCCTAATTTGAATTGATCCCAATTATATAAAAGCATCGATGTATAGTTGATATTTAAAATGACTGATGGTGTAATTAAATAATGGGTCATCAGCAACAAAAATTGTAACTTTTACAATCTTCTAGTGCAAGTTGAAACTTATTCAACCTATACATATTTACGACTTAGCAATCTCTATTTGTGTTCAACAAACGATTGTTCAAAACTCTAATAAATCAGGATTTAGAGAAAACAAATCGATAGCTGACAAAAAAACCTACGGTCAATGGAAATGGATTAAAAACATTGTGATATATTTTAGATTCTTCCTAAGATATAATTAATCTATCAAGTGTTTGTAAGATAAAAGCCTTTCTTATTCAAGGACATTTATCAGAAACATATATTGACAAATCCTCCACTGGGCTTTTAATTTGTATATACATTCAATCAATAAATATCTCTCAAATATCAGAGATCTTACTAATACTAAGACTCAGGCAAATGAATTAAGTAAACAAAAAAAGAGAACTTTATCATTTCTGATAATATTTCGATATTATTGGTTTCTTTATTTTGGGGGAAAAATCATTTATTGATTATCAACTAAACATTTTTATACAAATCTATGTAGTTTTTTGTTTGTCTCAATCAAGACTGCACATTCAGAATGATATTTTTGTACAATTTATTGACGATTAACTGAAGTAACCGAGTTACTATTTGCTTCATAAATGATATTAACAAAACAGTAGAAGCAAGATAGTCACATTTCAATAATTTTTCAGAAGGGTGTCTGCTTATTATATCCAATATTGTGTAAGTGAAGTTAGATATGGTGAAGTTTTTTTATCGAAATTTATTTGGCCTAGCTTCTTTTCAGCTAGGATCGTTTAAGCTAAATCTTAAAAATCTATATTAAAATGGCAAGGCAACAAAACAATACCACTTGACTAATGATAATTGATTTCATAAGGAACTTTAAAATTATATTTTTACAAAACGTGGACTTTTAGTTCATTTTAATTTTCGCATTAATATTGGAAGGTTTGGTGATTTTTTAATAGACATTCTGGTTCAGCCATCCATTGTGAAAAAATAAAAGTATATTAATATTTCGTCATCTCGTCATTATAAGTGAGAAAAAAGCCAAAAGGCAGTGCATCTATATTTCCTAGATGCCGATGTCGCAAGGATTATAGACATTGTGAAGTGCTCCAGGATTCTGGTTTTCAAGGTAGCCAAGATGAAGAATGATGGAGAAGATCTCTTCAGGAAAGCAGGGAGTGAAGGAGACAATTGAAAGAGGAATTTTGAGTTCTTGTATTGTTTGGAGAGGAAGATAAAGGATCACCCCACTAAATCGATAAATTGCCTCCTCCGTGGCTATTAAGACTATCGGAAAGGCTATGAAGGGCGACTTGGATTGCCCTCATACACGAGAATCCCACACCACCTTTTTATTGAAGTATTTAAAAAAAAACTCCTCAAGTCCACATTTTGCTGCCAACTACTGTATATCTACATGTTTTTTATTTCGTGGTCGGTTTTATCCATCTTCGTCATCTAATCCATGTTTCAAGACTCAAGAAATTAAAATTTCCATAAAGAGGAATATATTTGTCTCTTAGAGTAGGTTCTCACTTCACTTATAAGCTGTCCCACAGTCCATAAAGAATTGATCTATTCATTATTTTCAATGAAGAAATTGCAAAATATAAGTACAACGGTCAAGTTGAAAACAATAATATGGAATAAAACTCGCTATAAATAGTTTAGCAATAAAAACCACACTTAAAAAATTATTATCTGTAAAAAGGACGCCGAAAATACTCCGCGCTGAAAAAAGCTTGCACAAATAATAAATCTATTAAAAGACATTGCTGAAATCTACGACAGCCTCTCATGAGAGTTGAGACTCTCTTGATCTTCTTAAAGAAAGTGTCTCATTCTCATTTTGTAGACGTGATGGTCTTGGATCTACTGTTTTGTTCATACGACATATGCTGGTTAGAATGTTTTAGAAATACTAATCACATGTGTATCAGATTCTTCCTTAGATCCATTCTTGCTTAGTCATTGATATGCTACAGGGGTCTGTCAATCAAAAAATGTTTTTGCAGATATATTTTACAATGGCTTCAATCTTTCAATTCGATGTTTAATGATTTCTGATTGATCGTTTGAATTGTGAAATTGAATTTACCCATTGAAATTAATTATTAATTAAATAATTTAGAGATTTACTTTATTTCTTTTATAACAAAAATAATGGGTGTAACTAATTAACTACGGCAAGTTGCTCATTACTTATGAATTTGCCGGTAAAGTCTTGTTTTGCAAGTCTTCGGAACAATCAATATGTTGCTTGACAAACTTTAATGTCAAATGTCACAATATTAAATAACATTGATTATGAACTACTATAAAGCATATATAATGGAATAATGTATTTAGTCTTATCTGATCTTATTTTATCTATAATTGTATATTAAAAGTTTAAAATATACATTAATAGATGAAGATACTTGTATCTCTATCAGTTTATTTTCCCAACTAGGTGACGCTCAGTTAGTCACTTGCTCGTTAGTACATTTTTATTTAATAGATCAAGCATTCACGTATTTCTAAGATATTACATGCAGATTCAAAACGAGTCCTCCGTAGTCAAATATAAATAGATGCAGATAGACCGGAGATTTTTTCTTTATTAATATAAATTATTACATATATAATTAATTATTGAAATGAGTATACTGAATTTCAAACGGGAATTTATCAGTATGTAGGTACATATAGATATAATAATGACTAGAGTTGTAAAAAATATCAGCTAAAATCTATACAAAACTTTTTAAAATAGGCATTCAAAACAGGTTTTTTTACCTGAATGTGTCAGATGGAGTTGAATTGATTAAGTATAATTGAAAATTATAGTATTACAGTCCCTCGTCTGACCTAGGAGTTGTCATTGAAGTATATATAAATGGAGTATATTTGCTTCCATAGTAACGGCCGAGACATACACTTATGTACGTTGATTTCAACATAATAATCATTTGTCCCGAGTGTGTTATCAATATTATTGAAAATTCTTGTACAATAGGAATGTTAAAAAAAAAAGAAAGAAACCAAACCTTAGCATGGTAACCCCGACAATTTGAAGAATATTTTAGAGAAGAAAAATAATAATGCTTATAACGTTTCATTAGATCAGCTATAATCAGCTGTGATAGGGGAGGAAGGAGAGAAGAAAATAAACAAGACAATTGCTAAAATTACTCCGATGTCAATGCCCAGTTCTACTCTGAGTCCAACAAGGACTTACAATTATAACTTTGCAACAAATCCTGAGGGTAACCCTCCGTTTTTCATGTGCACACATGAATGTTTTATCAGGTATTGAACATAGTTGAATCTATCTAGGAAAGGATGTTCACTACTCATTAATAAAATATTAATGACATCTGTTCAGGAAGAGAAAATTCATTCTTCAGATTGCCAATTCCAAAAACGTGCCAGTTAAAAAATTTACAGGATTTACATCACTTTATATCCATTGATAGAAAGATAAAGTATGACGTTCGTGCAAACTTTTAGAGTGTACTCGACATATGTATTTGAATGTAGATATAATATTTTTCTTCTACAAATTTAAATGTAGAAGGCTCTCCTTTTTATTACAGTAATTCATTTTCTAACCCCAAAATAATACAACAGATAGCTCATATTATTACAGGTCGCAAATAAGTAATAACATAAGTCCTACTCCCTCTTTCCACTCACACTCACCAAAAATCCCATTCCTACTCATGATCAAACTATTAGTGCCATTCAAGAAATTTCAAATGCGCTCCCAATCACTAACTCATTTAAAAATTGTAGTCTTGCTTATTTTGTTTAGAATCATTGAGTGAGTTCCTCCTCTTGCTCAATCGGGTTCACATTATACTTTTTCCCAATTATTTAATGTCCTTTTTAAACAATTAAAGATATTTTCCGGAAGATTTTTATGAGTGAATGATTTAAAACTGTTTTTTCCCTTCAGCTCAATTTTTAAATCAATAAGTGCGCCCTCTTTGTCTCAAGAATCTTGCGAGCTTCTAAACAATTTGTGAGTTCATGTATTCATTTTTATAAGCTGAAATATGGGATTTTGAATAAATGCCTAAATATATATATATCTACAAAATCATCATAATCTAAAATGTAGCAATTGTTTTTTTTTATAAAAAGTACCCAAAGATGATAGAAATCGGCATTGTTCAATCAACATTGACTAACGATATCCTATTGACTAATGATAGACAAAAATATATATTTATGTAAAATCAAGAAAATATTACTAAGGAGTATGCTTCTAGAATTTGTTTAATGTGGACAGAAATTGGACTAACCATATATATAAGTAATATTTTTGGCAACCGTTCTTTTGTTAGCAAATTATAATTACATCAACTAAAATATATTATATTGTTTTGATTAATATTGCAATTATTCTTCCCATATCATAAAATTTTTATTCTCATCAGCTCAATGTGTGTATGATCAATCAATGGTGCCTCCTAGAGAAAAAAAATATATACATTTGTATAAAGTATGACCTTAACACGTGCAAAACTATTATACAGCTGCCAATATGAATATTACTTTTTTATTATTCAATAAACTTTTGAAGAGAGAACTAATAGTCTATCTAATAGAATGTCATGATAGCAAAGCTGATCCTCTTCCAAACATTGCTCAAAGAATTGTAAAGGTGAGCAAGTCATCTTTCTGATTTATTTATTTTTACATATCGGCAAGTACTATTTTAATAAGTTCTAGAAATATACATTAACTATATGGACATCAAAAGTGATGATACTATGACGATTTATTATACTTAATCAGTGCAATTGCTCAATTAAAGGAACATTTAAAAAATGGTACCATATTTGCTATCTATGATGTATTATGAATTATATATCAGACCCAATTTCGTCGCTGGGCGATGTATCTATTTGCTTATCTGAAGAATATTGACAGGAATATTTTTAATTTTATTCTTCAAATTTTCACCTTATTTAATCGTTATCGTTATAGATATTTTGGTTTAGGCTTCCATCAATCACTTTCCCCTTGAGGTAAACCCCATCTCAATTTTGGAAGCTATAAAAATTACGAATCTTCTTACTTACATAATCCTCCCCTGTATATCTTTATTCACCCAATTTCTTAATGGTTTCATTCGTTTATCAAAAAATAAATCATATAGTAGAGAAACAACTCTGTATTATGTACTCAACAATAAAGCACTCAACTTTGAAAGGAGTATAATTTCTATTTTTCTTCTTTCCAAATTATGTATACTGTTTATTACTCCTCTTTATAAAGAAACCAAAAATAAATATATAAATAAGAAATGAAAACAGTCTCAGGATTGAATCAAATAGAGGGGTTGCCAAACATATTTTTGTCAATTATTTAAAATTCAATAGTGAGAAAGTAATTTTTTTTACCTATTGAGCAAAAGTACTTAAATTTTAGTACAAACAAGTGAAAAGTTATCCATTCCACTTCTCGACTCATCCCTTAGTCTACGAATCGACTCCGAGGGATATTCATATTATTCCAGTAGAGACGAAATCACAAATTTCTCAATCTAATGAGACCCTCAATCTATGTACAATTAAAATCCTTCATACTAATTGCCGTAATATCTTGAAAGAGTCGTGATCCCAGTCTTATATTATAGAGTATGAAAAAACCCTTAATATTGACGAAATGGTGCAGATTTACTAAGCTAAGCTGTCTTAATAAACAAATAACTATACAAAAAATTAAAAAACAATAATGAAAGAAAAGTGGCGTCACTATCCTGGGGCAATGCCCATGCTTTAAGGTTGTAAATCCTCTAAGCATTTCATATTATGACAGGTTTTTTTTGTTGTTGGCATTTTGCATTTTCTAAAGCTGTTATGATTATTATTTCATTGTTGAGGAGAGAACATCAAAGTATCAAGAGAAACCACGAGTTTGTGTGTTCGAAAAGATGGAGAGTAACACTGGCGTAACAACGGTCGAGAGTTATAAGTAGTGATGAAAATCGGCTATATTTTTAGCTTGCCCGTTTTTTCGAAGTTTGGAAACTGATGATGGAATTTTCTTTTCCAATGCTGTTGTCATTATTATTTAATTCCTGAGCATTGAGCTTCGTTTTTTACTACCATCAATTATATTTAAAGCCTGATTGAACATTTATGTGTAATAATGAAACCGGAAAGTGTAAGTCCTGGTTGAACTCAGACTAGAATCGAAGATGGAAACTGGAGTAATTCTTTCCTAAGTTTTGTTTATTTCCTTCTCTCCCTCTCCTCGTCACAGCCATTAGTGTCTGATCTAATGGAATGTTATGATAGCTAAGCTGCGTTCCTCCTAACCATTCTTCAAATTGTCAGGTTACCATGCTGATTTTCGGTTTCTTTATTTTAACATGCCCAGAATGCTTTCGATTAGTATCACTAGTTATAAGTCTAAGTCCCTATTGGACTCAAAGTAAATTGGAGGATCCAAATCTGAGTTATTCCTGTCTATGCCCTTGCTAGTCAAGGAGATGAATTTGTATTTGTTTTCTTCTTCTCATGGCTGCTAGTAGCTAATCGAATAAAAATTCATGACAGCCACGCTGCTCTTTTCCAAAACATTCTTCAAATACTTGATTTTCATATTCTTTTTTATATGTCCTCATAAGCTGTCTCCAAGCTTTAATTTAGAAAGGGAAATTTTGACATCTTTAATTGTAAATCGTATCCGGTTCGTAAGGGCTTGAGTAAGAGGAGAGGTGAGTTTTATACGCTTCCAAAAAATAAGATTTGAAATAAAATGCTCAACAAATATCTCGTTTATTATTGAAGATCGAATTTTTTTTATATATATTAAAAAAGGCTAATCAACTGAAATAAAAGATCCTGACGTCACATAAACACAATCTATAGTCTAAAATTGGGATTCTCAAAGTAGTCTATATGGTTTGAATCCCCATCTTTTAATACATTAAAATAACATTTTAAGGTGTTAAGAGTAATAAAAATAACTTACTTGTAAGTATCTAAGCTGTAGCGCCGAAGATGAGCCGGCCATGACATTAGACGCGTCCCTAAGGGCTCTTGAAGCTTTTTGTTCTCCTTCTGCTGCTATTACCTAAATATAATAATACGTATGTTAAAATTGATGTCATTTGTTTTCGTTTTTTATGCATAGTTTATAACTTTCTTTTATTTTTTGCTTTTTCACTTTTCCTCTTTGTTATTTAATGGAAATGTTGTGAGATTATGTAGGTGTGGAAATGGATAGACGAGTGTATGGCACACATGTGCTCTAAATAAATAAAAATGTACAAATAAAATAATCTTATTGTAGAAAAGATTATGATGCGGTAAATGAACGTGTTTTTTTTGCTTTCTTTTCATTCAATAATAATAATCTAAAGCTAATCAAAAGATATTTGTAATAAATATTAACCTAAAAGATTTTAATTAAATATGTCTTTAGATGCAACGATAGTGTATTATATACCACCAGACAGAGAAGCTTATAATGTCATAAATGTATAAGACAAATCTATATTTTTTTTTTTGCTTGCCGTTAAAAGAAAGCTCAAATGGCTTTTTAATACAGAAGTCATCCCTAAATACTTTATTTATTATATTTTTACCTATATACCCATTTATAGGGTGGGTAGCCAAAATATCCGGTTAAGCAATTAGCTTTTTATGCATAAAATAATAGATACTCTTCTAATCAAATTATGTCATTGGAATTCTTAGATTTTAATCTTTCAAAAGAGGTGTAGTACGTGACAGTTGCTATAAAATGTCGAAGAAACAACACCAAAAGCAACAAATTATTGGTTTAATCTACACAAATAGGAAGGGGGGTATTAAACGAAAATCGTCGGAGGGCCCGAAAAGACCGTCACAAAATGTCTAAGACTGATCTAAAAATCGGATGGAGCCTTAGTAAGGACTTAGTGACCCGGACGACCTGGTTGAGACGATTTGGACGAATTGATCACCGAATGGGTGGATTTCGACCCAACCGTATCAATCCAAGTTATAAGTCGGCCTTAGTTAGGACTTTGGTTGTCATCTCATCAGATGGTAAAGCCTTATCACCATCAACACAAAATCAAAAAAAGAAAATATTAAAGAAATTATATTTTGTCGTTTTGGAAATGCAGCCAGTCAAATATGGATAAGAACATCATCATCTTTGTTTAATGTTCTATCAACTAGAGTAGATTGAGTCGATGCTAAAAGAGTTGATAAATTAGAAATAGAGCCTGAAATAGCTACTAGTATTGTTCAGTATACCTGTACTATATTGATACCGAGGTACTAACGTATTTTAAACAGCCCGCCAATGGCGTAACCCTTCTAACTCCTGATATCCAATCCAATTGGCTTATGTATTTATAAAACAGTTACGAAAAAAAATTTATTTCATAAAAAAGTCATCAAATTTTTCATATAGCCCCAAAACTCAATCAAATATCCTGCGGATATTGCCCTTAACGGAAATTTTGTTTAATTTTATAGGTCGAAAAGTACAAAAATACCTATACCTATATTTGTAGCGACGCGGGTATAAAAATATTTGTGTCTTGACAACACAGGTAACTAATACGAATGCCCACTTTCTATTTATTAATGTACTAAAGGGTGTACCAGCATTGCCAAAGTTATTTGTTAAACTATAACACAGAGTTGTTTTTTTTGACATCTTTTTTATCCACATGCATTGTATAGTCAATTTGAAAGGCTTCTCTTTTTTTTTTAAATCTATGAATAATTATACTCAAGCTTCAATTTAAGCATTTATTTAAAAGTTTAAATTATTTTAAAGATATTTTTAATAAATAGCTCTTAAAAAAATATTCAAAATTGCAAACAGAAATACAAAAAGGACTTGTTTTTAGACAATATTTTTAGTACAGTTATATATTTTATACTTGTTGTTATTATCAACTCTTGAGTGTTCAACGTATTTTAACAAATCCAGGCCAACGACTTGAAATGTTTAATTTTGGGACTCGTTAACCCTTTACCACCTGGTTGTACTTCAAAGTCTCTTTTTAAATAAACAGGCGTAGCATTAATTTTCAAGTCTATTTCTTCTCCCTACTTGGGACAAAAGCTAGTTAATGATCAATATAAAGAATATGTTTATATGTTCATATAGGGAATATGTTTTTGAAGGAAATTACTTCTACGTATGTTTATTATATTTTTTAATTTTTTATCAAGTTCTTGTGTTATTATTTATAGTCATTCGTCCCCATGTACATTCAAAGCCATGGATCATAAATATAAATATTTAATTTTTTTGTTAAATAATGTGACAAAGCCTTGTTAATATATTTTTCTTATTAAAAAATATTTTTGATGTTTTTTCATTATATTATATCCTAATGCCCATAAAAGTTTATAAAAATGAGAATGTTACTTTTTTATTCATTAGGTAAAGCCTGAATTTAACCAGTAAAGGGTTCAAACTCAACTCTACAGGAAACTGAAGTGTCTTAATATAATACACTCGAAGACTGTAATTGTATCTTAGGGATAAAAACATCTACTCCAGCAATGCTTCCCATAATGTATATGGATACAGCGGTACCTTCACATACGAGTTCATTTCGTACGGTAACGAAGCAAGTAACTCAATTATGTTGATTTTTATGCAATCATGTCATAATTTGATGAAATATAAAATACATGTAGATCTGTATATGTAAAATCCCAATCTTCATTTTTTTTTAATATCTGATTATTAATTCCCAAAATATGAAGTTCTATATTTATGCAATTCCCTTTTTTTTATTGTATTAGAGATCATTCGCTTTAAATTAGAAATGAAATGCAGTCCTTTATATCAATAAACCATTAAATTAAGCATTTACACTTTTTTTTTATCATATTATGATGAAAAAGATGATTGTATAATTTAATATTTATATAATAAACTGCGTTTCATAATCTAATTAAAAAAACGATAAATCTATAAAGCATTTGGCATAATTTACTTCTTATGAAATACATTGTTTGTTGTAACGATTTCAGAGGATTATATTTCTGGATCCAACACAGTTTTTTTTTTTCAGGAACTGGAAAAATAAAGGACTCCAATTCTTGCGAACTAATTATCTGATTACAAAAAAAAAAAAAAAAAAAAAAAAAAAAAATGCAGCTACAATTTCATCACATTCTGAGTTGTTGAGGTTAGGTACTTTGATATGGAACTATTAGGATTGTAGGATTGTGATTTTTGTTAAGATTAGTGAGCACGCCCACATGTTTTTATCTAAATTGCTCTGTTTAATAAAATTAGCAACTCACGGACAACGTGCTCGGGAGAAATTATTCTGTAGGTTTGGGTCTCAGTCGTTCCTAGAGTCAGATGGAGTAAATGTAGTGCTTACTGTTAACTTATAATTAATCAGTGCAACTCCATCAGCTCGTTGTTGCCGTGGATAAGTAATTAAGCAGTACTGATCAAAGTAATTGTACCAACCGTTCTTTTTGCATATTTACTTAAACTCAATCTATCTCAACGTTTCTCCGTAACTCAGTTATAAATATACCAAATTAATGGTTTCATTCGCGTATCGCTTCAAGCTCATTCTTAGCATTTAATTCAAATAAAAACGTCTTTTAAGTAACAAAAAATCCACACCCATACATAATATATTTATCATTGAAATCTTAAAACAATATATTGGAGCAATGGTGGTATATATCCATTGTATATTAATTATTAACAACGAAATATAATATATAATTTTATTTTCTTAAAGGAAACTCACACTATTAAGCTACACTTTAGGATGTTTGTTTAATCATATCACATACGAAAAACATTTCACAAACAAAACTCTATTATTTTTCTTCTTTACGTAATTAATATACTACTCTGATAAAAAAATAGTATTTGTTTATTACGAATTCAATTCTTATTCGATTCTCAGATTTAGTTTTTATTATGTTGGTAAACATGTCCACTAGGTATGTTGACAATTTGAGCCATTCTACATTATTAATTTGTGTTTTACATATAAAAAGATTCTACGCCTTTTCTTGTTTTCCGCGATTTTCTACTATTGAAAAAATGGAAGGAAAAATGAATATCAGTGAAATTTTATAAATAACTTTGGAATTAATGACTATTTTTCTAAAATAGTAAATATTTACAAAATCCTTTCAAAAGTATTTATATTTTTTTACTTAATTTGATTTTTTCTTTTCTATGCTAGAAAATCGCAGGGGCACACCAAAAGACGTATTATCGTTTTATATGTGAAAAACAAACTAAAGTCAGTTGGATTTACAATATGACGTAAGAAGTTGCATCATACCACAAAGTTTTATTAAGAGAAGTTTTAATACGCGTTGTTAAGTTTACAAATTGTGCACGTAAACAATGAGAAAACAGAACTTTAATTTTTTTCTATCTCGCAACCTTAAATGTTAATATAGTTTATGCTGGTTAACGCCGTTTTTAATTTCTCTAATTCTCTTTTATTTAAAGACAGCCAAAAAGTTAATTTGAAAAAATTACCACCAATTTGTGATATTTGTACATTGTATGGACTAAAGTGTCATTGCATTTGAAAAAAAATGTGTAGAGCTGATCATATTATGTACATATATACATGTTTATTGAAAAGAAAAGGAAAGAGTTTTGATGTGTTGCTTTGAGAATGAGAAAAAAAAGGTTTCTTTTTATAATAACGTTTATTCATATGTAGATTCAATTCAATATTATATTTCTCAACCCCTCTAGAGAAAAAGCTAACCCACAGACACAGAATATTACGATCAAAACATAAAAAAAGTATTTTAACCAAATCAACTTTTGATACAAGATAATAAAAAATGCTTTGCATTTTTTATTCTTCTCTTCTATGTTAATATGAAAATCATTTCAGTTTTAGATGTTGTGTAGTAGGGACAACTTTTCCTCCTGATATTAAATCTATACACTCTATTTTATATGTCAGGAATTATTTAATCAGAAATCCCCATATAATCAAAAATCAAAAGATTTTTTTGTTTTGAGGGATTTATATTTCATGTATTATTAATAATTAGTTATTCCTTTTAAGATATGGTTCGATGAGAAGTAACCGATTTGTAAAAAACTCGTAATTTCGAGTTGCTCGCACGTTGAGGTCCATTTTATCTATCTACTTTGCTCATAAATCAATTTAAGACATTATTAGATTCATACCGGGGCTTTTAAACTGGGACATGGAAAATAACTTTAAGAAGGAGGGGCGACAAGAGGTATTGTTTATTGGAGCTATCAAAGATTTTTCTGCCCATCTCACCCAACGAATAAGTGATATTTGGAGTTGACATTTTTGTAAGGAAAAAAAAGAAGTTATTAATTAGTAAATAAAAAAGGTTGTTACGTATGCTCAGTTTTATTTTTTGCTCATTATTCAATTGGTCGCCATGGTGTTAACTTCTGCCTCTGAAGTAAGAATTCTCGCCTATCTTTGTTGTAATATTTTTTTTCAAATAGATACATATGAATTTCAACATAAATATACTCTTTTTCCTGCACTTAGGCTTTTTTAAATTTGAATTGTACTCTTGTTTATAGCAGTGGTTTATTTTCTCCCCAGCAAATCATATAACAGGCAGCTGCTATTAACAAGGGTCATAATTCAGTAGTACCATATGTATCCCTCCTGCTTTCTCCGCGCATTCTTTTTTTCTTTGTGAAATTCCAAATATATATTGGGAATTTGATTACTTTTAATTCCATAGATATTTTTTGTAACTAAATACAATGTGTTGTAAAACTAAGATCAAGTTACATCTAGTTGACTTTAATCTAAACTTATGAATTCACTGTATTTAAACTAACTTAACTTTAAGTTAAGCTTCAAATGTCGAACAACATAAATTTTGAAAATATAAATGTTCTGAATGATTGGTCGAATTTATTGACATGATATATATTTAGTTTATGATTTAGACATAAAGTTTATAATCGAACATAAATGATATATTTACAATATATGCACAACGTACACACTATTTATGGACAGTTGATCAAAGAATGAAGGACTGTGCCACAGGGGAAATGTCGACATTTCTTTTATATTCATCAATAAATAGTTTGAATTTCCAAGATGATTAAATGCATTCAAAATTCACATTTATGAACATGTAAACTTCATATGTTTGTATTAGTGTTTCTCTTCTGGTAACCCATTTTCCCGTAATTTCTAGGCGTTTCACACCTACAAGAAATTCTTGTGAAATAAATATTTGTGCAGAAATCCTTCATTTAATTATTTCATGCTTCATATGAATTATAAATAATTCAAATAATAATACGTTGAATACATGCTTACTGAAGAATGACTCGATTGAAGGTTTTTATGATTTATGCTTTACGAATGATATTCGTAAATAAATGATGCTTAACGAAGCGGGAAAAGCAGACTAAAAATAACTAAATAACTAAATCATACACTATTATTGATATTGATAGAGGAAAAAAAAAAGAGAATTTAGAATAAGACTAGCTTCAAATTACGTCTTTCTTCTTAAATTATAAAAAATAAATTCTTAAACTTCCCATTGTTTATTACTAGCGGTAATGCCTGGAGTTGACAAGATTAAAACCGAAAAAATATTGTCAAGGGCATTCCCCTACATTTACAGTGGACGTAATCAGATTTATGTGTAGAGTTGTGGGAAAGGGCTAGCTCAAAAATTGTATAAAACAATTTCATTTTTACTAAGTTTTATAAAGGACCATTTTCTAGCTCAAATATTTGGAAGGGGGAGGGATTCTGCCCTGTTTGAAACAGAGAAAATATAATGATGAATACATTTTTTGGTTGTTCAAATATTATTAACGTGGCATTATTTGTACCCAAACATGAAATATTTTAAGTCACAGAACTTCTTTATTTTGACAGGAGAGTTTTGAGATTTGAAAAAGGTTTTATGAAATAAATTGTATGCAACCGCATGATAGATATAGTAACCTATCAAAATATAGTCAGCGGAACATTTTTTTATGACATATCTTCTATATATTAAATGAAAATGTCTATGTGTGTCTATGTATTTTGTTGAAATTTTTCATATAAGTTTTTAAGGCTCAAAAGATAGTTTTCGTACAATGTTTTTGGCCTTCAAAGATATGGCAGCGTTTAAATAGCATTTATCTGAAAACGATTTTTGTGACAAACAAACGACTATTTTAAATAAAATAAAGAACATAAATTTTTTTACGAACGATTCTACCTGCATGTTGGTATGTATCTTTGCACGCTCTTTTTAAAAAGGAGATAATAAAGCTTAGGAAAGAAAGAAAGGAAGAGAAGATAAAACAAAGGATTTTGAACAGTTATATGAAAGAGGAGCAAACGATAGTTCAAATTAAATATTTTTTCTTCTTTAAACCTAATCATCTCCTCTAAAAAAAGCAGAAACGTCCGTAACTAATTTTAATTTCTTAATGTTCCAGGCAACGCCCGATAAATCAAATCTATTTCCTCATAAAAAATAGTGTCAAAGATAAATACCAACATCAACATGCAACGAGAATAATTTTTAAAATTTTACGGTCTTTATTTTTTGTTTAGTATTAAGTGGTACACTTCTTTATTAATTTATATAAAGATCCTGTTCTAGTAACAATTAAGTATAGTACCGTTTTAAACGCGTTATTACCTGCCACCACTGTAGTACCAGTATACCAAAGAACACAAGTAGAAAGAAAGAGGGGGACTAGTTGACACAAAATTCATTCTTGGTCATATTACTGAACATGTGCACGTGCTATTAAGACTTATTATTATTATTTTTTTTGCAAAGTTTAACATGCAACTATTAAGTCCAATTTAGTTAAAGGTACTTTAGCTGTAGTATCAATTGTACTCTTGACAAGCTGTGGGGCATAGTGTGACAGTATTGATTATCGATAACGAATAACAGTAAATAATATTGTTTATTGATACCTATATTTGAAACACAGTTTGATTTAAGTAAAAATATACATAAATTATTTGACTCTTGATCATCTTAAAATTTCCAAATATTTCCTGGCTTAAGGTTTAGGTGTTGTTCTATTTATTAAGAAAATAAAATATTCATCATTTTTAAATATATGTTTTTAGTAAGCATGCAGGACTTGACCCCCTCCCCATCAAGCCACTCTTTGACTTTAAACATTAATTTCTCACTGAAACATAATAACTAGTTAGTAAGGTTTGACCCATAAATTTACCACATATATGTAACCATACAGTCAGATCCTTCAGATATAAGAAAATACGCATATAGTCAACGTTCTCTCCCATAGTAATTTTAAATAGATAAAATATTTGGGATAGAAGAAAGATTAAATAAAAAATCCGGATGAAGTCAATTGTTTCCCTTTTTAGGTACAAATGAAGAATACCTAATGATGATTAACCCTTTTTTTTATAGGTAAAAATCCAAGGCTGCTCTCAACATTTTTTTTTACATTGCTATTCAATCAATACAGATATGTACATGTCATGAGTACCCCGAAAAATACTTTCACTTAAATATAAGCTCATTTTTTTTGATGATCTGTCATGAACAGGATCTCATCAAACACTGGTTGCATCAAAATAGAAAGAACTATTTTTACGGCAAGGACTACTATTACAACAAGTCAACTTTGTCTATTTGAATAGCTAGTAAGTTAAAGTCATTTTCTCAAAGAAAAATTTGAAAATTTAATAATTTAGGCCTTGTTAGTTACATTCATACCTAACAAAATATCTCAAACTTAGTAATGCAATTTATATCATAGTAAAGTGATTTGACTTAATTAAGTAAATATTACAGTTTTGTTGTAAAAAAAACCAACCAAAAACAAAAACAGTTGGCGCTCTTGCTCTGTAAGTATTCGTTTTAATTCTTTATTAAATTGTTGTGGGAGTATTTATTTTTTTTTATAGGATAATAAATAAAATAAAAACATTGAGGCTTTCTGCAAAGTGTACTAAGTATTTTATTTTTCAAAGTTGGAAATATATTCTTGCTTCAATAATGTTATTTTAAATTTAAAAGGTTATCCTCCCAAGAGGAGTAATACCTTTTCTCCCTTCTAAGTGATGAAACAAGGATAAATTCAGAAACTCCCGTACAACATCTTAAAAAGTTTGATGTACTCAATGAGCTGTAGGTAATTGAATACTAATTACGCAGAAGGATTTGGAAATTTATACATGTTGAGGGAAAGGGGAAGGGGGAATTAAGTTTGAAACTTGTACCAGAAAAGGCAAGATTTTATTATTTAAATAAAAAGTATACTTAATCTGAAATAAATATCCTTATATTATAAATCTTGAGATCCGTAGGGGAGCCTTGCCTCCAGACAAACACTGGTTTGGCTAAAAATAACTATGGATAATATGTAATCTTGGATTGGTTTATATAAATACTGGACTATAATGTTTATTTATGTAACTTTTTACGCCATTGCTCCGGTTTATTTATATATATGTATGTTCTATATATAATATATAAACCAAATAAAGAATGTTGAAAAAAATAAAATATATATATATTGGAGTCCTATCTGTCCCGTCCTAATGAAATATTTAATGCTAAGACTGGTCTTTTATAGTAACTACAACGGCTGAAATGACATAGTTACTAAATATGTCAGAATTTCCTTGAGTTCTTTACTAACTATGTCGTTTCATTTGTTCAACATAGCCTGAGGGTTAAAGTTGTAGGTGTCTGGCTAGAACATATTACTATACTTTCTAGCTATCATTTATTATTTTTTTCGTCTTTATATTATTCAAATCTAGCTATGAGTGAAAATAGCTATAAATATAGCTAAGATCGTAGGAAGGACGAAGGTATCCTTCCTAAGAACCTTTGAATGGTAAAAAAATATCAGACCGATAAAAATATAAAAATGGAACTGATGATTAGTAGTATTACCGACACAACACAACCCTTAGGGGGTTATTACAAGACAAAGGGAAATAAACTAATTTGCAATGTAAAAAACGAACTCCTTCTTTTAACTTGCACGCATGCACGCATTTTCACTTTTCTAAATATTACACTAAAGTGCTAAAGCCCGACCCGTAGAAACTGCTTGACAATTTAAGTGTCCCAAAATTCATGTAAGTATATATTTACCTTTGCCCGGGCTTCACGAGCAGCTTCTGCTTCAGCTGCCATTGCTCTTTGTAACTGAACAGGTAGACGGACATCCTTACTGAAATATAAAAAACAACAAACGATTAATTATGTGAGTTTTTTTTTCTGGTAAATCTATAATTTGTTATATAGTATTGCGTTTTAGATTAAACATGCTATTGATACAAAAAAAAATTTAAAAAAACAACTCGAAGATAATATTATTTGGTAGGTATATTTATTTTTTATAAAGCTTCATCGATATGAGAGTGGAGAAAAAAAATAATGTTTTATCTTACAACTAAAAATCATGTAAAACTTTTCATAGTTTAAAATGAGGAGAATATAAATTTTTTGGGAGAATGGAGAAAATACAATGGCCAAAAAAACAATATAGAAATTCCTTTTCTGCATTTATTTATGTAGTAATCATGTCAAGATGTGGAAGGTGGGATCCCTGATGGGAAGAGGGAGTTAAGTAGGGAATAAAGGAGGATAGATAAGAACAAAGTGCGTTGATCTTCATTTCATATACCAAGTCTCTTAAAGGTCCGAGCACTACAATGGTGATCCCGACGGCTAATATACGAAGAGAGCAGAGATGGGCACCTGCTAATGCTAATTTTATTAGCTTTTATACTGAACTTGTAGGCCCATGGGTCTGTTAATGCTAATCCGCTAACTAATTAATTAGTTTTAAAGTAAATCCTGTCAAATCGGGGGTATATTTTCTCGGTGGGACGGGCTATCTCGCTAGTGAAGAGTGTTAGTCTTCGAGATTTTTTACTTACTTGAACCGGTGGAAGTGTCGTTTAACCGGGCGACATGACTGAGGCAACGGGCTTATAAATCTATTCATTTCAATATTTGGTCTTGTTGACCCAATTAAGACTGTAGACCTGTCAGTCCGGTCCTAATATTTCTTCCTCCAGCCACCCCCAGCAGACTCCCCTGGTTCAGGTAATATTGTCTACATATTTTGTTATGAATTGAAAAAAAAAAATAATGTATTTCAACAATCGTGTAAAGATTGTCACAAAGAATTAATACAACTTTTTGTATTATTTATTTATCATTACTGTTTTACTTAAAGAAAAAGAGGACGAAAAAAAGCCTTAAGTCGGTCAAAAAATATGAACATGAAAAAAATAAAAAAGAGTGAGCGTTCTATATATGGAGTATTCTTGCTCAATGGTAGGCCCATTGGAAAGGAAATACGGGAGTGTATCACAGTTTTAAGAATTACTTTTATTACAAGATTGGGTAATCAACACTATATGGAAATTTTTGATAATGGAAGAGGTAGTCTTTTTTTTTTGTAGCAACATGAATATATGTATTTTATTTTCCAAAGCTGTTATCATTATTCTGGATGAGAGAAAAATAAGTAGAAAGTAATCATTAGTGAGTGATAGACGAAGAGTGTTACTGAGAATTTGTTGTAGAGTTATAAACGTAATTCCTTTTTGGACTCCGATTAGAATTAAGGGTCGACATCGTTACTTAATTCCTGCTGATATTCTTGATATATACGGAGAGGTACTTGTGTTCATATCCTTCATATTACAGCTAATTTAATGAAACGTCTCGACAGCTATGCCACTCTTCTCCCAAAAATTCTTCAAATTGTAAGGATGTCCGCGTTAGTTTTCGGATTCTTTTTTAAGCATACCGGGAAGTATGGAGATCAGTAAGCAATAGAGGGAATGGAGCTTAGAGAAGCATCTTATTTGTCTAGAAACCGTGAAAGTTTTGTAGATTTTTCCAACCCCTAGCGAAACTTTATATCAAATATCTAAAATGAAGTGACATATGTTGGTTTATACATACATACATATGTAGAGAAGATAAACCTACAAACACATTCATTCAAAAATTAATATCCATTTGACAATTTATTTAAGTTTTTTTCTTAGAATACATGGATAAGTACAGAAAACACTTTTCCTAAACTACAAATATTCCATCACTGTCGCTTTTTACAATGATGGGCTGTTAGCCCAAACTTACAGACTCCCCCTTGAAGGAAGTGAATGTAGTATTCTTTTTTCTTCTTCTTAAAGTAATATGTAACTTATCTTTTTCTAACCACCCGTTCACAGTAATAAAATATATCCCCCCTCCGAAAAAAAAAAAAAAAAAAATTGGTACATTCAATGTTAAATTAATTCATCATTCTCAATCAACTTGTGTCATTTGAGTTGATCATGATTTATGGATATTTATACCCCTCTTAAAATTCCCTTGGTTATATTGTTTAACTGTCAACACAAAAAGCTAATGTAATTGTTCTCAAAAATGAGCTCAGATTACACTTGTATTCTTAATCTAATTAGCTTACATTTTTAATATTAACTAGCAGAGGGTAAGCGCGTCGCAAGACTGAATATGGAGAAATAGAAACAAAGTATGAAGGTAGAAGAAAAGAGACATAGAAAGAAACAAAGTGAATATGTGGAACAGAAGGATAGAAAGACAGAAGGGAAAAGAGGTTTTATATTACTGAAAAACAGCCTCTTAATGATCTCAGAGTCCCAATAAAATATCATAAGAACATTTGTATCTTATATGTCTATTTGCTAAATTTCAAACAGATCTGTTGACCATATTGGATTCCATGTGAGATAACACCAAAAATATAGTGGCCTGTAAATTTACCTTAAAACCAATCTGCCTCAAAGATATTTTACCTCAATATATATATATAAATGATACTTTAACGTTGTGATATTTAATTTTTGGTTCGAATTGATCTTCCTCTTGAATTTTTTAAATCAAAATATGCAATAGCTATAACCATACAATGCATTAAATGCTTGTTTTTATGTTGAAATAATGATATAATTGTGGGCTTGCCTCATATTATGCTTGTTCGTCAATCCACGAGTCATTTATAGTATGAAAAATTCATCATGTCTAATGATAATTACTGACGGAGAGCTGATTATCAAATCTTCAATTCGAATCGTTGCCGTGTTTTTATATTTTTGCTTTATATATTATAATAATTTTATTACATGTTTTGTATCAAATTCGAACTCCTTACAATTTTTTTTTTGTGTAAGCATTGAAACTTTGGTGCATGATTCCATTTTTTCCCTAACAGAAAACAACCATTTAATGTGTGTTATAGTAATACTCACTAAATATTTTGATTCAAAAATTCAAAGGGAACATCAATATAATTATAGATAAGATCTATTTTATTAAATCATGCCAAAATAACAAATTCCACTAACAAATTGTAAAAATTATTAATTGGGGAAAATATAAAATTGATTATATATGAAAGATTAAATTATAAATGAAGGTCACGAGACTGTGGTTACTATTCTTAATTATCGATTCCATTCCAAAAAATTAGAATACGAAGCCCATAATTGACCAAATTAATGAGGTGTATATATTTATAAAGTAAAACAATAAATTGGACATTCTCCTTTTATTGATTTTGATTTGAGAATTGGCTTAAGTACCCTCCCCTCCCAAAAGGGCTAGCGACACCATTGATTGACGCACCACATATTAGTAATATGTAAGTAATAATCAAAGAATCGGGCGTTTGTCCTGGAATCGGCACGTTTAATTTGCTATTTCGATTCTGATTCATTAATAATAAAAAAAATATATATGAATTTTTTGTATATACGAAAAAATTTAATATTCGAAACTTAATTTAATTTTACAAATTTTTTTAAGGAAAAGATTAAATTATCTGTCAATAACAATTTATTTTTGAAATTTTTCTAGGAAAAAGTTAATACTTTTTTTTTTTAAATTGTAGAAATGTAATTTTTGAAAATTTTACAAAAAAATAATTTATTTGAGAGCAACTTGGGATTTTTTAAATTTTTCTCCAAAAATTTAATATTTGAAGTTTTTTTTTTTTTTTTTTTTGTGAATAGCTTTGGATTTATAATTTTTTTTCCAAAAAATTTAATTTTTTGAGAAAAGCCATGGGGTTTTGAAATTTTTCTCCAAAAAAATCAATTTTCTGTATTGGTCTGGATTTTTTTATTCTTGGGATGAAATATTCAACGACTATAAGCAAAATCCCAGTTAAAGAAATTTCAATGTTTGCATATTTGCATGCCACCAGGGTTTGAATTTTATTCAACTTTATTGTCTTCAAAAGGACTGGATTCGGACTGCGAATCACCAATTGAGTAGTCTTGCTCCAAGGCCTTATAATCTCATACATATGCATTTTTAGAATTTACAGTAGACTTGCGATATAAGGATATAATTTTTGCATGTTTTAATGAGAATTACTCTTTAATATATATATATACAATTTTAAATATTAATTACTTTATTGAATTATTTAGAATTACAATTTTACACAATCAAAATAAATAACATGATTAGGAAATGTTAAATATAATGTTTTAAAGAATTAATCATAATCAAATGAGATAAATAATCTACAACTTCCCACTCAATTCCCAATTCAAAAAAGATTAAAAACAAGTAAATTTTCTATTAAAGATACAGAAGTATATCAAGACAAACAAACAGGTCTCCTTGATTGTATGTAATTTGTCGACAGTGTGATTACAAAATATTAGGAGCCTAGTGGTGTGCCTCCACCAGATAAGGAGTCCATGATATAAATCAAGTTGTACACACAGCTTTAGATTCCGAGTGGAATTATTCTTGACGTATGCTTTACAGCATTGAGTACCTCCTGGATATTGGAAACAATGTTTTCTACTTTGGGGCACTCATCATATGAAGGAGAAGTGACAACAAGACAATCCATTGGGCGAGTCTCACTCTAAAGTGACACCATACTATCTCCTCCACCATTCTCAACAGAGTTAAAACCATTTGGGCAAAAATAAATAATATGAGATGATGTCTCCTCCTTACAGAATGAACACCCTGATAATTAATTTAAAGAATATTTTTTTGGGGAAGAACATCATAGCTGTCATGACGTTTCATTAAGTTTCCTACGAGCAGCTGTAAGATGAAGGAAATAACGTAAATCCCACTCCGTGTGTAGCAATGATTTATGCAGGAATTACTCGGTTGTCGATCCTCAATTCTGCTCCGAGTCCAATAAGGACTTACACTTATTATCGCACAACAAATCCTCAGAGTTACTTTTTGTCTTTCCCACACTTGTGATTAATTATTTTATACACATTCTTCAAGGACTTAAGAATAATGTTTGACAGTTTTTGAAAATAAAAATAAAATTAATATTCAGATAGCTAATACAAAAAGAAGAGGCCCTCCTCCATTATAATATTATCTATGCTCAATGCTCATATCATTACTCATTTTACAACCAATAAAAAAAGAAATTATCTTTACTACAATGTAGAGAGGGCCCAAAAAAGTAGTAAAAATATATGCTGCCGGTATGTAAGGGGAAAAAGATGCTAACGGATGTCATTAATACTAACTGTATATTAAACAGTTATTTATTTTTACGCTGCTTTATTTTTATACCTACCGACAGCGCCAAGGATTTAAACAACTTGATTAAGGCAGTAATGATGATTGTCAAGTACAAAACAAATTATTATATCGTACGCACCGGGAGAAATTTTTATTTAAGTTTGTTATAATCATAATTTTATCGTTTTTCTAGGAGTATAAACATAGAAATTAAGTATTATATATATTTATTTACTGCACGATTTCTGAAAATCTAATAGGATTTGTTTATTCATGTCTATAATAATGTTTTTATCAAATTTATATTTTCTTTGAAAAGATTATCTTCTATGAAATAACATTTTATCCATCATTCTATGTGATCATATGAATGTACAGGGTGTTCAAGCGATATCTACCGCGAAAGGATTTTTTGTTTTAAATTCAATTTTCTCTCTAAAAAGTCCTCAAATCAAAAAAAAAAACAACACCAAATTTCGTAAGCTTGATGGATTCTCCTTTATTCTATTCAATTAAATCACCTCCAGCCTCAATTGTTGTCTCTATACAAGGCCAAAAGCGCCAGTAGGTCTTCGCCACTTGGTACCATGGCAAATCCAGAAATTACTTCTTAATCGATCGCGCTCTACATAAAAACAAATACATCAAATTCTGATCTGACGAGTTTTGAGGACAAAAATTAAGTGAGGTGAAGTCGTCAATATTGTCTTGGAGCCATTTCATACCTTTTTCGAGGTGTGGCAGGGAGCTGAGCCTTTTAGAGGCCTAAAATTCCCCCAACCTTGCGAACGAATGTTTAGCTGAGTCCCAGTGTATGAACAATTTTTATGTTGTCGCTCCCGGCTCGAATTCCAAGGAGGGCTCTGTGCCTTTTCTAAATATTTCATTTTAGACAACGAATTTGTAAATTTTTTCCCCCACTGGTGCAAGCTTGAACGAGCTATCAAAAAAAATAAATCAGCTAACTAAGTTCCTGCGTTTGCCTTATAGAGCTGCCCCAAAGTGGTAACAAAGATAGCTGGCACTCCCTGTATAATCCGTTTTATTGAAACAATAATAATTTGCATATCATTTATAAATAATGAAAAGCAAATGCATCACTAAAAATTCTGCCCGCTGCAAATGATAAAAAGAATACGCATAATTAAATTATTGTGTATCATGAAAGCATTTTTTTAGTACTCTACTTGAACCTTTTACCATGGATGGCCCTCATTCGGTGCATTAATTTTATTATGGATGTATGGGTCAAAATTTTGACGCCTATCCGGTACCGTCCTAAATTTTAAGGATATGTCTATTAAACAACCTTTGATGAATACCGTTATCATAGATTTTTACAGTGGTGTATTAATAAATCAATATTTTATCATAAAAATAATCTTTTTTAGACTTTAAGTAGCCCTAAATTAAGAATAATAGCAAAATATTCAGGTGTTGAAAGATAGTTTAAGTTTTACCAAACCAGTTCAAATAGTTAACTAAGAGACTTAATTATAATACCAGACAAACTTTACAAACAATGATAATTACCCACGGAATCATCAATCATACTCACCGTTTTTCAATAGTTTATCAATACATAGCTATTTCCCCTCAAGAATGAAATAATAATAATAACAGCTTGAGAAACAAAAATTTAAGGAAGTTTATAACTGATGAGCCAGGGAGTACTTTAGCCTTTAGAATGTTACATGGGGGAGCCATAGCTACACAGATTTCATGCTATATGCAAAAATATGACTACATTATTATTTCTTATATCAAAAATATGTCGAAATTATACACTATGGAGTGCACCATGTGATTTTTTGTCATACATTCAGACAGACAGAAAGCCAAACCTTTCTTTCATAATATTGATAAAACATTTTAAGATGTTTTGTTGTGCTCTTGAGCTTGTAATATCTATATATTTATATATATATGCTGCTTAACTTATATATAAGAAAAATAGTATTAAAAAGGTGATTAATTTAAATATTTGTGAGTTAATTTGTTTATATTATACAATCAGATGTGGAAAAAGTAATTTATTAATTTTTTTTTCTTTACAATCATCCGAGTTATGCCTTGTTCTGTTTGATAACTTCTTGCAAACGAGAATCCAACTAAACAATCCTCTTTCCGTAGAAACTCGTGTAAAAAAAAAAAAAATATTTAATAGATTTAAAAACAATAAAATATATCCAAGGGAAATTCATAAATCACAGTTTTTATGAAACTATTTAATTAAAAATATCAAGCATATCACAGACCTCCTTTTTAAATGTAAGTATATATTGAACTAATCAAATCTAATGAATGTGTGTTCTTTTCCATAAAAATATAACAAATGGCCTTTTTTTTGTACATATGTTATGTCATTCTAGTAATTTCTCAATTCTTCTACCCCATTTGTAGGGGTCGTGCTTCATACCTGGTTTACAGGTTTCTAGTATTATATTATTTAACTCAGTAATCGCCGAATATTCTACTGAGAGGTCCAATGTTCGATTCACGAGTATGCTTGTATTTTGTCTAAATTGTAGTGGCCATAAAAACCCGGCCTAAAAGAATTTTATAAAAATATGGGTACAAAGAGTCGAAAAATTAAAAAAAAAAATCAATAGTTCATTCAGTAATCTTTATCAGTTGATATTTCCTCTATCAAACTTGTGAACACATAGTTTTCTTTTAAATGCACACTCACGAGGATTTAAATCATTTTCACAAACCTAGTTATAATTTTTAAAATTGATAGTAATTATAAATCAGAGCATTAATGTTTTTCTTTAACAAGATATACTTTTTATAAAATGTACGTTTACTGCAATTTAGACAATATCCCCCCTAATTAATGCATAATGATTTATCGTTAAGAATAAGTTATTAATCCTTTTACGGTTTTAACTTTTATAACTCTTTTGAGTGTCTTCGATTCAAATTGACAAAATGTTCTTTCATTTTTTCTATTAGAATCTGACACGATAAGATGTAATTCGGAAAAAGTTTGATATTAGTCGGAAAATAGGAAAAAAACAAAAAGAACAATAATAATCTTAGCAATGGCGCTGAGTATATGTGTACAGGGCAAAATGACCCAACAGACTTGTGTGCAGTCATGAGAATCTTCTGTATAATGGGCATATTAAAAAAAGAAACCAAAAATGAACATGGAAACCCTGACAATTTGAGGAATGATTTAGAGGAGATTAGCTGGTTCAACGGAGGTGAGGGAGAAGGAAATATACAATGAAATTGGTAAGAATGATTAAGATGTAGATTTCTAAGTCTACTCTGAGTCCCACAAGTACATTTAATTGGATTTGAAATATAAGTCAATTTATTTAAATTATAAAGACAACTGCTGAGGAAAAGAAAATTGATTCTTCATATTATCAATTAAAAAAAAAAACAAAAAAAAAAAACGTGCAAGCTAAAAAAAAAAAAAAAAAAAAGGATTTACACAACTACTTATATTTAACAGAAACTCAATACATTTAGTTAAAAAGGTTCAACTTTTTATTTGATTAGTTAGGATTGTTATATACTAAAAATAAACCAAAGAGATCCAGTTCCATAAGAAATAAAAAAAAATTTCGTATAAATCATATTCTATTAAAATAGATCAATTTAAGGGTTTAATTTATTTACTTTACTTTTACTAAAATAAATCAAAGTTCAACTTACATTTCAACACGCTCAACCTTGATACCCCAAGGCTCTGTTGCCTCGTCTAAAGCCGCCTAAAAATGTATACAAATAAATATTAGTTTTGAATAGATTTTATTACCCTAAATTTGTCAAATAGGTGGATTAAAATGGCATAAAAATACAATTTTTCTCGATATACAAATATACATTTATAGCATTTGCGTACAAAACATTAATTTAATCAATCACATCTTGACAAATTGACTACGTAACTTGTGGTGGAGTTTTTGTAGAGTGAAGGCAGGAGCAGAACTTATGATGTTACTAAATTAACATCCGCTTCATATTAAATGATTTTGGGAGATAATATTAACAATAACTACAAATAGATGAGTTTAAACATTTCAAATAGCTTTAGTGGAGAAAAGTGGTGTCGTTAGCCCTTTTTTCGGAAGGAGGGGAGAGGGTTTGAGCCCCTTCAAAATGTGTATCATATATATGTATAATAAAACTATTTTTATAAGTAATTATATAAAAGTTGCTGATAATTTTTTGGAGCTATGCTCCATAAAAAAAAGTTTAGAGTTATATTTATCCTATTCTGCATTTCTTTAACAATTACCACCAAAGATAGGTGATAATTATGTTATTCATAAAATATGTTCTTGTACTATGTAAAAATAAAAGAAACTAAAAATTTACATGGTAATCATGGCAATTTGAAGAAATGTTTCGGATAAGAGCAACTTGGCTGTAATCATTTTTATATTGATTCCCAAAAATTTTTGCATATCTATTTTCTGTTAACTTAGTATTTTCTATATATTTTCTTAATTAACAGAAAATATAAACACGTCATAATTAAAACCATAAACATATATCAATTTTAAGATATATTAATATTCAAAATGCAATAATATTATGAGCAATAGCTTTTGAATAATCAAAATTTTCACGATTCTCATAATCATTTTAATTACAAGTTACAATTACAAGTACATTAATAACATAGTTTAAATATTTAGAGCATATAAATATTTTAACAACTTGCAAAGTCATCATCCACCAGTTCAAAGAAGACGATATCGTGATTGTAACCAACGTATTGTGACTATTTTAAATAATTATGAGAATTGTGAAAATTTAATGGAAAATAGATTTGCAGATAAAATCGACGTACTTTATCTTTTTATTTGAAATTGGTTTATTAATATAGGGAGTAAATCACCGGGGGGTGAGGGAATTTCTCGGATACCATTTTTATTGGATTTGCTTTAAGTAGCCGTGGGGTGAGATGAAGGAAATTCAGAATAATCCCACTTCTTATATTGTTAGGACGTATTGCCTAAAATTAATCCCATGACAACTCTCAATTCTACTCCGAGTCCAGGAAAAACTTACACTTTTCATTCCCCGACAAATAATTTACAGTTTTACTTTCCACCTTTCATGAGCATACCCAATTATGATTTCTTAATAAATAAAAAAAAAATGAAAAATGAAAACTTTGTTTCGATTGCCCACTAGAAAAAGCCGCAATTGCTTGATAGGGCATATTTTATTCACCTCAGGCGATCATTTGTCTTTCGGAGGGAGATGTTAACACCCCAACGAACTATTAGAGAATGAACAAAAATGAAAAAAGAGCACTCACACCAAAATTTATTCCTTTTAAAAGCGCTAAACCGTACCTTTTCTTTAATAAAAAAAAACAAAGCATATAATGAGGAGGAATGTTACTTTTCTAGATAAAAAATACAATTTTCTGAAGCAAAATAAGAATGAAAGAGCTTTTGCCTGTCTTTCGTATAATTTTCTACTTTAAATTTAAGTGAAAATTATGATATACTTGTAGGAGTACCCAGCACTGTTTGGTGTTATCAGATGTCAACAAACATATTAAAAACTGCTGTACTTTGCTTTAATAATATAAATAGATCTATTCCCCTTTTATTTTTAATATTGCGTTCTGAGGCTTTAGTTTACACACTTGTTGCTACATTGTTATTTCTTAGATCAAGTAGTCTCGCTGTTTAAAGATATTAATATAAAATTAGCTTTATTAATATAAATATATATTTGATTCTAATTTAATTATTCTTCTAGTACTAATGATATTATCAATGTTGAAGGTTTTACTCCCTAAAAAAATTATAGATTTTTCTCCCGTCTTATTTATATAGGAAACATCTGATGAAAGCAAATTTATTTATATCAATAGTACCATATGTCTTGCTCTCACTTTCTACTCACAATTTACAAAAATTGCATCCGTAGTTATAAGTTAATAATATAAGTCTAATTATTGACTTGGGTAAATTAATAACATGGTCGGGCTCAGATAAAGAAAATATTACTTAAATATTATTAGAATAATATCTTCGCAAATATAGTGTGTGACAATTTGCAATCACAAATAATGACGTATATTAATGCTTAGCTATAGATCAAACATTTTTGTACAAATATGCAACTTTAATTCACTTTAGATTAACCTTATAACGCCTAGGAGGTTCATGAGTGGGCAAATTTTCTCAAAATCAAAGATCTTTGATATTTATTTATATCGATATTTCTAAGTTTTTGGTTAAAAATTGAGGTTTATTTTATTCAAAGTAACTCAGTGACTGACTGTTCTTGCTTATGCTTATAAAAATGAATGATTTTACAATAATATACTTCTTATGCGTAAATACTTTATTCCTTTGGCTTGAAATTATTCATTTCTTGCGTAAAACGTTTATAGAAGCAATATAAGGAAAACATTTTTATTTTTTATTCTAATTACTAACTACCTACTTAGTATTTATGTCAATAGAAAATCATTCTAATATCTGTTAACACTTACCAGTAAAGTTGTTTCAAGAGTTAAAAAAAGTTGCAATTTGACACATTTTGGTTGAATAATATATAAAAAAATGTATTTGGGCTATGGTACATATGTGTAACAAAAAAAGTCTAAGTTTAAAAAATAAGATTGTAATTTTTCAAAAAAAGAAGAACACGTAATTTTAGCATTTTTGTCTGAGGCAATACATATGTAACTCTGGAAGGCTTCATAAACTAAAATTCGCATTTTTTTTGTTGAAATATCCATGTATTATATATTTGCACTAACATCCATGAAGTTTTTTGAGCCAAACAGTTGTCAAACTACTCAAATAGAGGATTCTACAACTTATATATCAAATATAATACGTGTGGCGTTATAAGGTTAAGTATCATGATATATTTTAAAGAAAATTATAATAATCAATTATTTTTTTGAAATGATTAAATCCTCACCTGCATCGATGCAGAAATACTTTCACGGTCAGAAAGGATTTCGTGTAGATTTTTTGTTCCTAATATGTTCCTTAGGGTAGTTTGAGCGAGGAGTCGAGTGGAATGATGCGCATTTTCAACATTGGCTACTGAAACTGTTGCATTTGATACACGATAATAGACGACTGCATCTACAGAGACCGTAACTGAGTCTTTGGTTAAGACCTAAGGAGTAAGGACGGATAATTTAGTTTTGCTTTTATAAAAGTACATTGTCCATCTAATAAAAACCTATTTATATAAATATATAGTGTAAAAAATACTACTGGGTGGTGCCCCTCCTAGATTCAATAAAAACTATCAAAATTTTCGTGACTATATACTTATAAAAAAAAAGTAAAAGTCGGTAATCTGGAAGATATTAGTTCTTTTACTAATTATTTTTCTCTTCTTTTGAAATATCAAATGTATTAGCGAGCAAGGAGCACTATCTCTCAATAGATATTTTGTCAATAAAAGTTACTGATATATAGTTTTCTTTTTGATTTATATACATGAGGGTATAAAGATCAATTAGGAGCGTGACCTACACTTTGAAAATTACTAATATATGTATTATTAGAGACACAAATAAAAAATGCCTCCCGGGACGTGTAAATAATAATACAACAATTATTTTACAGTCCACATTACTGCCTCAGTCACGAGGTTTAAATCATTGACACTGTTGGAAGGTTTAAAGTAAAGAAATGAAAAAACGTCCTGAATAGGTAACAGAACATTAGTACTGAGGAATTTTCTTTTCCTTTTTTTTGTCTTACATACCGGGATTGTATATTTTTTTACAACCCGTAACTATAAAAGGTAGCACTGAATAGCGTGCTCTGCTTTGTTAATTACGATATTTTTGTTTTCTTATTGGTTGGAAGCTAAACAATACTATGAAAGAAAACTTAGTCAATTTTATTGTATAGTTTCATGAGAAGAAAAAAAGAAAAAAATGACTGGTCTCTGTTCGTGTATAACTAATGATTCCCGACTATATAATCTATATAGAATAATTGTAGTGAGGTTTTTTTCATAGTTTAAATAAAGTTAGTTCTAATCCGACCAATTAACGTTTGTAATACTGATTACAATAAAAACAGAAAAAAACATCGAAAGATGACGAAATATACATTATATTTTACATAACTATGTTGCAAGCTATTACTAATAAACATAAAAACTATACAAGACATATAAATATGCTTCATGCAATATAACTAATGATTAATAATAAGTTTAATAAGTTTGTCAATTAATGTCCCCGGACAATTTGCCCATAGCCATTTTATCAAATGTTCATTATTTATTCTCTACTGAATAGTGATGGGACGATTCCAAAAAATAAATACCAAATCCGATTTTTTAATATTTTAAATAATGATTGGCTGTTAGGGTCGTCCACATATACTTTGTTTTGAAATTTTTTGAAAAAAAAAATTCCAAATCCACAGTTGTTCCCAAAAAAATATTTTTTTGGAGAAAATTTTCCAAAATATCACAGCTGTTCAACAAAAAAAAATTTAACATCGCCAGTTTTTTTACAAAAAAAATTTAAAATTAAATTTCTAAAATAAATTTTTTTGAAAAAACCAATTGAAATATAAATTTTTTTTAAAATACGAAGTTATTCACAGAAAATAAAATTTTTGGAAAATAAATTGAAATATTAAATTCTATTGAGAAAATTAGTAGTTATTCACAGAAAATTAAATTTTTTGAAAATAAAATTAGTAAAATTAAATGAAACTTCGAATATTAATTTAAAAAAAAAAATTCAAATATTAATTTAAAAAAAAAATTCAAATATTAAATTTTCTAGTAAAAAACATCAATTCCTTAATTTGGAGGAGGGGACTATTTTTTTAATAACTCAGAAAATGAATAAGTAGTTGAAGAATCGGAATTGCCAATTAAACAATATTTCCCCAATGGCAAATTAAAAAAAAATATACAGTTCTAAAATTTTCAATTAATCGTCCCATCACTACTAATGAAGGTCTAATTTACACTATGTATTAAATTTACTCCAAATACTTTATTAACAAACTCCAGAGTGAATCATATATTTATTAATACTCGTACTTCTAAACTCTCATTAATTTCAAATCGTGGGAACGACAAAAGTGTTGTTCTTTCATAACAGAAAAAAACTATTTATAAATATATTCTGTAGGTACATGTTTCCATTAAAAAAAAATATATATATTAATTATTCCGATATCTTTTTTTTAGTCGGAATAAATGTCTTTTAAGGAAAAAAAAAAAAAAATGCTCTTAGTCATACTCAAATATACACGAGATTTTTTCCCCAGCAAAATGGCTTTCGACTAATTGTAAATGAACCAAAATTTAATGGTTTAATGTACTACATATTATATCTACTGTGAAAAAAAGTTTGATAAATCTAAAATCGATGGAAACCTTTTCAGGATTACATATATGTGCAACATCAATAAACTTACAGTTTGAAATCGATATTTGATGAACAACTTTCTTCATAATTTAATTAGCAAGTAATTTTTATTTTATACATTCTGCTCTATAATCAACGAGATTGTAAGTTAATCCTCATAACCTTCTCTACTTATATATACACTATATAATTAATTTATGTTCAAATCTGAATCTACAATTTCAACTATAATGATATAAGTACATGAGAGGTACTTGAAGACTTTTCAACAGAGCTCTCCGCTGATAGTTGAATGTCTTGTGAAGGAATATAGATTGTATGAGTTCGTAAATCAACCTTGTGAAACTTCTCTATCACGGGTAGGATAAATACCAGACCTGAGAGCAAAATGGGAAATTTGAGTTTAATATTTAATATATTAGTAGTGTTGTTTTGAGAGCCCGGACAACAGTGCATGGAATGAATTTGCAAGTGGGGGCTTGATTATATAGTCACAATTTTATTATAGAGGTATTACATTTGTCTAAAAAAGTATCATTAAGTTAGACCAAACATGAGATGACGTAACTTCCTTAATTTCCCACCCTTGTACCAAACAAAATTGTCCTTAATAAACAAAACCCAATCCTAAATACACAATCATGAATATTTCTTGGACAATTGTCAGAATTTTTTTTTTGCAAAAGAACAATTTGACACATGACATTTCGCCGAAGGACAATTTCGTGAACGGACATTTCGCCAAAGGACTATGTGGGACAATGGCTAAAAACTGTTATATATTTTAATAAAAGTTTAAATTATATCATGATAAGCAGTTCTGTGAATTAATGAGTTTTCTTTTGCAGAAAAATAATTATTTATTAATTATATTCATTAAATAAACCCAATACAGTAGTATGTGGTTCGAATGTAGTTGAACTCTTTACCATTGTTGTACTTTAAATAATAAACAAACACGGCAGCGATTATACTGGAATTAGTACGAATTAATTTTCTGCTATGAATTAATTACTCGACATTATGGATTATTCATATTTGAAAATACTCATGGATTGAAGAACCATTTCTTGCAAGAGCAATGACCTTCCAATCGAGTACTAGAATTAACCAAATCAGATAATTACATACATAAAGTAGCTGTTTCTTTAGTCATTAATTATGTATATTATGTATTTAATTTGTTCAATAAATGAATTAATTGATGGAATTAAACACTGAAAAATAAATTTACATGAAATTAGTTTTACAAAATTAATAAATTTGTATTTAGATTCTTATTCTAAATAGTAAATTGGATTGAAGGAATATATAGAGTTGTAATATTTATATTCTTGATAAATACCACTTAGGACAATGATTTCAAACGGAGTTTCAAATTCAAATGTTATTGTAAAATAAACTTAAACATGTTTTGAAGGAGGTTGTTATGATTCTCATAACTTAGCTCTAGATCCATTGGAGGTATGAATTCACAGTCCTAGATATACAACTTCGAAAATTTGATTCTGTCATGCTCGTACGGTAAAGATAGTAATAATAGTCTTTTTGTGCTTATATAACACGGTGTTACCTCGCCAACAAACAAATACCTTATGTATTTTGTTGTGAGCTGACGATTTCCTCCTCTTGCTTGATCCATCATGGGTATTTCATAATGCCTTCTTTTTGATAAATAAACACAGTAATAAGTCGTTCAATACTTAGGCTCTGGTTTCAAAAGGACAGGAATTAAATTTTTTGTAAATCCCTCGTCGAATATATATATCGGCCAAAATATTTGACGAAATATTGGCTATCACATAGAACTACAAATTTATAGCTACAATTTTAACAGAATATTACAAAGCAATAGTACAAAATAATATAGGTACCTTGAAAACTGCCCTTGAGAAAATTGTTATGGAATAAAATTACCCGGGAGAAAATTGCCAGTTTTTTGTTGTAACTTTATTAATAAATCAAATAAATAAATAAAGAATGGACAACAATCCGATTTAATGTTTCAGGAGCATCCTGAAAAGTATTGGCCATAAAATGTAGATTCAATGGAAGAAGATCCATTTTTATATATCTTGGCGTGTATAATATAACAGTTCAATAACGGAGGTTTAAATAAATACTAATCTATAAATAAAGGATAGTAAATGTCCTTTCTTTAGAATGCGTTTTTAATGCTATTAAAGTTCTTAAATGATGCAGAACATTCCCAATGATTCTTATAAATAGTTTAATATAAATGAAACATTCATTACTTAAGGTATTAAAAAAAAGTAAAGTGCATGCATAATTCCCAAATGTACCTAGGGTATACATTACTTAAATTTAATATACCTTTATCCTATAATATGTTATTTTCTATAGTAGCAATTATGTCTCCTTTAAAATTATCTAAGCTCATTATAGTCGATGTGCCATAAGTTGTAATAAAGTTCATGTATAGGAATATAATTGAATATATTCTTAGGGTAAATGACGTTATTTGTAGTAGAAAATGGGAAAAAAGATATCGCATCGACCATTAATCTACTCTTGCTAACTAAGTGGTTAGACAAACTTGTTGTCTTAAGTAGATTCAAGATATATATGAATTTTTTTTAGCGCTCAAGGTGCCACTTTATACCTTAGATAACACAAATGACATCACTTTATCGTATTCAGTGACGTGTGAAACTATTCCTTTCCTTTGCAAACTTCACCTTGTTAATTTCAGTTAAATGGGGAAATTCATGAGGGCTGTACTGTTAGTTATACAGGGTAGGGTGTTAAAGTAAATTTTTCCCGTCAGCAAAAACCACACTTTTTGGTTCATAAATTCTAAATCTTACAGACGGACTTGAAAAAAAATATATTTACAAAAGTGGTTGGGAAATCACATGGGTTACATCTTATTCGATATTGTTTCCATTAGAAGCATCAATACGGGGTTTGAAGCTGATACAGGCTTTCACAATTATGTCCTGATCTTGGAGATGCTGCACTTTAGGACAACCACATTTCGGAAGAAGCTTTCATTTGTGATGGCCTCGATAGCAACATGTATTTGGAATGATTCATGCATCTACGAGTATAAGTCCAAATATATGAAGTCCGTGAGCAAAGATTCAAATAACATATTCTGGTATATTATTAAAAAAAAAAACCCAAAAATTAACATGTATACTCTAAAAATTTGAAAAATCTTTGGGAATAGAGTAGCTTAGCTGTCATGACGATTAATTAAATTAGCTGGGAGCAGATATGAGATAAAGAAAATGCAGGCAAGCACTACTCCGTATCTAGTAGCGGTATATTGAGGAATTACAGGGATGTCGATCCTCAATTCTACTCCGACTACAAGAATCACTTACTCCTATAGCTCCGCTACAAATTCTATTTGTTTGTCTTTCTCCTTCACGCACTAGTGATTATTTTATACTTATTGTTATCTCTTCAAGAATAAAATAATTATGATAACATCTTTGGTTAAAAAAAACAAACAATTTATATTCAGGTAGTAACTACAAAAAGAGCAGGATCTTAAAAATTTAATATTTTTGAAACCTCTGTGAATGAGTCTCACTCTGACCATTCAACAATCTATAGGTTCACTTTCTATGCTTATAAATTTTAAATAAATATTTAATCATGAAAATATAAATAAAGAAAAAATAAAAGAATAAATTAAGGGTGCTCAATGATTTGTTTCTCTATTGCTAAACAGCAAAACATGGATAAGTTTTACTCTAGTTGAAGCGATAGTTGTTGAACAAATGGAAATAAATGTTTCTCTAAAGACTACTAAAATTTAAAAAAAAAAATAATTTTAGGCAACATGCATGAAATAAATAAAGTTACCAGATTTATAAATATGGCAGATTTCAAAGTAAATCCCTATGTTTATCCAAATTAAAATGCCCTGTACAATACAAAACTTTGCCAAGGTTATTTGTTTGATTGTTCTTTGGGGAAAAGGTCTATGTGGCAGAAAAAACATTTGAATCCTCAAACGTGAGAGTTTAATAGGTTAAACTAACATTAAAGCGTTTTCACGTGACATTAACATTCTGAAAGTAAAGGCATGAACAATAGAATTTTATAATGGGCAATTATCCTGGCTCACATATCGCAATAGGGAGCTTTTTTTCCATTATTTAATAGCTATTAAATATAGTTTTCTTATGATTTTTTTTGTTGGATATTTCTCTATAAAAACAGCAACATGACGTAGATTTCGATCTTTTATAAAATTTGATACGTCAGTTCAATCACTATGTATGTGAATAAAGAGTTAATAAAAAAATGCTCATAAAAAGTCGTGCTTTATTTATTTCATATGGTAGGAATTACATAGATTTAATGATACATATAACGGCGTTCCCTCACAAACAACAAAAAATACACTGCATTTTATTGTCAGCTGTCAATTTTTCTGCCCCTCCCCCCTCGTATCAATTTTCAAAATTCAAATTCGCTCGTTTTAAGCTCTTAACAAATACCAACAATCTGAATAATTTTCTAATAATTCCATAAATGGAAAAAATTACTTGTTAATTAATTGTTCGTTGTTTACTAGTTGTATATTAGCTTGGTTAAAAAAAACGTTCGAGAGTCTTTTGGAAAATAATACAACTCCCTGAACCATAATATTTTTTAATACCATACACTTTATTTGTCCATTCAAATTCAAAAATTGTATTTGGACAGCAAAAAATAATGTATTTTTCAATAGAATCTTCTTTCAACCTTTAAAAAAAGAGGAATGACAAAAATTTCGCTTATTTGTTCTGAAACTTTGCTACACACTCAATCGAAATTTCTTCACGATACTGTTTTTGCTCATGTGTGAGCACACGTGGTATCCATGATGGACATAGCTTTCTTATGTCAAAAATTTCCGATAATAAGCAAGGTACAACTCTTTTTGAAATTTTTACAATGTCTGGTAGCTTACATATTTCAGGTACCGATCGACCAGTACCGCTTTATGGATTTTCTTCACAATTACTGAAGTGTTCACCTCAGTTGTTCCACCATGACGATGCTTGTCTTGGCAGCTCGTACGGACTCGTTTAAACTTAGATAGCCAAAGTTTTACTTCTGAATATAATCTAGTTCAGTTTTTTTATTGTTTGAACTAAAGTCCTTCAAATAAAAGTATTGTATCAAATAATGATAACCCGTAATAACATCGATATTTTTAGACTTCTATCTTTTATAATTCAAAAAAATTATATTCAATACAAATGATTAGATTTTCTTCATTTTCAAAGCCATTTGATGAAGATTCTATTAACATTATTTATTTTGAAATTCGTTCCTTTTAAAGAGACTATAAAAAAAGACACGTCATACACCTATATCAAACAAGAATGTTTCTTTTTATCTCTTATTCTGATTCGTCTAAAATTCAGAATATTTGCTACTTTCATCTCTTGCACAGTTCATTGTTATCACGTCTTTCGACTAAGATTAATCTAATGTAAGTTAATAAAAGTAACCTTTCGAACCGGATATGTATTTTTCTTTAGAAGAAGCCAGAAACATAAACTATTAATTAAAACCATAGTTTATAGTATTTGAAGTATAATTATGCTCTAAAAAATTAATAAAAGTTATTTTGAAATATAAATACAGAACACTAATTAGCTATCAAATATTATACATTTTTTTGATCAAGGTTCCGTAAATGGTGAACATTATTTTTATACATTGTTTTTGTTTACTTTTTATTCCAAATATTGTATCTCCTCTATCCTTTTTAGTCTTTTTTAGTTCCTTCAATTTAACAAATATATGTCATCACAAAAACAATCTTGAAAAAATAATTAAAAAGAGGAAAAAATCCCTATTTGAAACATATTTGAATAAATTATAGGCTTTGGTATTCAAATTTATTAAAATAATTTAACACAACCAATAACTTTAGCTATAGGTTCAAACCTTTTTTTGATTTAAGATACTTTGGCCTCTCAAATAAAATCTATAAATTTCTCATTTTTTTAAATAATATTGTGATCAATTTTGGCACAGTTTAAGAGTGCAATTTGCAGTACGACCAAAGGCTTAATTAATAAGAAGAATTTATTGTTTGAAACTGACGATAATTTATCGAAAAATATAAATGTAATTCACACTCAATTTTGAGAAAAAATATTCTCACTTGCTTTTGTGTTGAGGTAGCACATATCAACTCTATACTCACAGCAGATCGTCGCTTTTGAGTTATGACACAATTTCTAATTCCAAGATAAACTCTTTTAAGTATTTGCCATCAACTTTTCTTTAGTTTGTATTTTTTTTAACAAGCAATTTTGACTATTTTGATAAAAAGTGCTCTTATAAACTTATTCAGTAATAAATACTCTAAATGAACTCAAAGAAGGAAAAATTTTAATAGCTACATTTAATAACCCTCCAATACGAGAATATTAAAATTCAGTATGTGTGCAATTTAAAATATCGATACATATGCATGGATTTCTTTGAATTTTAAAATCCATTGATAATGCTAAGGACAATTAACAAGCTATCCCTTAATAACAATGATGATTAAATTCTTTGATTTAATTCTGCTTATAAGCTATCAAAAGTTATTATCAACATCTTAACTCTCAAGTTTTTTGAAAAGCCATTATTTTTATACCTCGGCTCTGGGCTATGGACATTTTCCCTTATCAAAACCATCAATAATGTGTTATATTGAGATATACTGGGTTGGGAAGCAAAACGTTGACTGACTGACTGATTTGAGAAAAATGTCAATAATTCTATGTTTTGATAAATATTTTGAATTTTTTTACAAAACTTTGAGACACGACCTTTGTGAACATGTTCACTCAATATGGCCACCCTTAGCAGAATTACAGCTTCCAAACGGCGGCGGAAACCCTTGCAGGAGCTGATGATGAATTTCTCGGACAAGTTGTTCCACTCTTTCAGAATGGCATCCTTCAGGTAGTCCACGTTTGGGTGAGATGTCCAGTTAGTCTCCCTCTCCAAAATGTCCCATACAGAAAAGTTCAACGGGTTCAAATCCGGTGAAATGTGATGGCCACATGTCCTTTGGCCAAAAATCACCAATGTTGTCGGTGCAGAACTTTTTGCATTTGGCCGATGTTTGTGAGGGTGCACCATCTTGCATCCACACATAGTTGTCGTTTGGGTAGGTGGCCTGGAGCTATGGGAGTATGGTGAGCCTCAGCATCTTTTAGTTCAGTCTTCTAGCCGATTTTCTCCCCACCCTTAAAAAAGAAGGGAGGTATTTTCTTACCGTCTGATGCCACGACCTCCAGGACCATTGTTTTGGCCGGATGTTTTGTACGTAGCACCCCCTTGACCTCCTCTGGGGATCTCCCAAGCCAACAGTCGTTCCGACGGTTGTAGACCTGGTCCACGGTGAAAATCTTCACGGTAATAATTAATGTAGTAATTCAATTTTATTTTGGTTCAGTCTTACGCAATTTTTTCTTTAAAAATTTTTAACCAATATTTTGGTCCAGACCAAAACTTAAGACCGTGAGTCCAAATTCAAACCATAGACTGAAATTTAGACCGGAAACAGAAGTTTCCTTTTTTTAAAAAGGATGCAGGCATAATTTTGTTTTTCTTTTAAAAAAAATTATGACATATGTCTAGATCAAAGCCAATTTTTTCTTGGACACCGTTCCAAGCCAAGTTGGATGACATTATTTAAAATCATGAGGATCTCAAACCGGTCCAGGATTTATAGATAGAAAACCAACACTATTGATTATATCAAAAAATAATAACCCAATATTTCATGTATGTATCTAAATTAATTAATTATTAATTCGCACGTAAATATAACTTTGTTACCCTCGGATATAAATAGAGTAGAAAATATAATTAAAAAAAATAATTTCTAAAGGTCTTTATACAGGATTAAAAATAAAATAATATCATCATTGTCCTAAATCATTCATGTTGAGTCATGCATGTCTTTGTGTAAGAACCAGACCCATATTATTTAATGAATATCAATAATTAATCTTAGAAAAGCTTCTATTCAATGACAATTTTTGTTTCCAAAAAAAAAAAAAAAAATATTAAGGAAACATATGTTTGCAACTCAAAAATTAGAGAGGAGCTTTTACATACGATATTTAGGATAGGTATGGTTTGATTATTTCTTAGGAATCTACGAATTATTTTCCTCAAATTTTAGTAATTCTTCCTTTCAAAATGAAGAAATTCTATTGTATACAATGTTTATTGTTTCGAGGAGAAAAAATGGGACCAAAAAAATTAAATATATTTTTATAAATTTTAAGAAGCACATTATCTTTTCAGCATTTTGTCTCCCAAAAAAATATACATTTAAACCACAGAAACTTGTAATTTTGAAAGGGAGAGTTGTGGAAGTTGAAAGGTTATAATTTTTAGAGTCCTTTTAATATTAATAAATTATACATTTTCTAAACACATTGCATAAGAGTACAACTATGGTAGTCGATATATTAGGAAACTTGCGTTAACTTCAAAAAAAATTCTTTGTTTTACTTTCCATCATTCATGAGTGTAATTTAAGAAATACAACCCTAGACGAGCTGGATACTTTTTGTAGTTGCAACTTAAACAGGGCTTATAGTTCCAGAAACTGCTATAGATAATTGATCTTTAATTTTTGAGGAGGGTACATCTAATCATAAAGTGCGTGAGCTATTTGGTAACAGTGAGTAATACTGAGGAATTGTTGAAGCTGTATATTCTGGATTTTAAAACTTAAGCAAAATCATTTGAAGCCTGGTTTGAAGAAAAACAGTTTAGCTATCAATACCTTCATTTGATTGACTGTAAATAGCTATAGTAGGAAGGAAATAAACACAAATGCCACTCCATATTTAGCATGGCCATAGGTAGTAATTATTCCATTGGCAATCCTTGATTTTTCCCTAAGTACAACAAGAAATTACAGAGGGGGGGGGGTGTACCCAAAACTTGCAGTAGCATGATTAAATTACTTAAAACCTTATTTTAACTGCACCAACGAATAATAACCCAAAACCAATTTGTGATAATTTTAAAAACTATATTTAGCTACATTTCTTATTCAATATGTCATCCTTAACAAGCAATAACAGCCTTCACATCCTGGTGAGCAGATTGGAAGATTTTTATGGTGAAGACCCTGTCCATGGCGTACCGCAATTAAAGTGAATAAAAAACTGATGAATTGGATGAGAGTTGTGGCTGACATTCTTCTCCAAGAAGCCTCAAATTGCAACGTCAGGACTAAAGCGGGGCCACATAGAATCAGGCCATGAGGCAACCATATTGTTGCTGCATAAGCTTTAGTTCTTTTTGGCTGTATGGTGCTGTAATTGACTACTGCCCCATGTTTTCCAGTGGGGAAGGAGATGCCAACGGTCTCTGCAGCCCTTTCGGCACATGTGTTGTCTTTTTAGTTGTGTCTCCGATTTTTTTACACTTAAAGACATGGGATAAAAACAAAACTTGTTTATTTTTGTTTCAACTGTAGTTTAGTTGCGTAATGAAAGCTTGTAGTTTGAAATAACGAGGATAAAATTGTAATTATATGATACTGTAAGTTCTTGGACCCCACTCCGTACACAAATCACTTACCAATCCTCTGTCACTCATTCACAAGCATACTAACTCATAGTTATACTTTATACTTATATGTTCTGTCGTCCAGAATTAAAGAATAATGATAGCATCTATACAAAATTAACAAAATACTGCTCTCATTGGCAATAAATAAAATGTGCACGTAAACCAATGCTTCGAATTTACAATTCTAACGGTTAAACTCACGTTATTTATTATTTTTATAAATTAGTTTGTGATATTTGAAGGGTGTGTACAGAGTAGCACAATTGGCTAAAAAAAATATATATTTATAAAGGAAAAAAATCCGCTAATTCCTGACGAGAGGGAAAAAAATCATTGTAATCACAAGAAAAATCCTTACTTCTATCAATGCTATGATAGTAGGTTTCTGATGATGAAAATTCTTTTGTATTTTGACAACAAAGAGAAAGCCATTAAGTATGATGCATATTTTTTTAAAGCGATATCAGTATATATACTTTAACAATATAATCTGCATAACTTTTTTCTTTTGTACTCTCGCATTTATACATACATATGTAAACATATGTATGTCTCTAAACCCTGTTCTATCTACCTATTGTTGTAAACAGGATTCAATAAATGCTATGTATTTTTTATTTATACTACTACTAAGGAGTAGAAAATGTTTATCTTCAAATTAATCCATGTATATAATGAAGAGATTAAATATGGAGTTCTCATTAAGAAATATCGTTAAGTCATGATTTTGTTTGCTGTAACTAGGGATTATCAGGGAACTTCAAACATTGTGCATTTTTATGAAAACTTGTGTTTTTTTTTTGGGTTGCTGATTTAGAATCTGTATTTTATAAAAAAAATGAAATTCGGTGGTGGTGCTACTGTTTTGCACTATTCACTTTCAGGGAAAAGCTCAACCTTTGAGCTTTAGTAAAAATGGAAAAGGTTTTTTTAAAAGAAAAGTCCTGGATAAAAAGTCCCCGGACTTTGCATTTAGATTTTCTAAAGTAATTATTTATCTTAAGGTCTTCGATCTCATCTCTTGTTATTTTTTTCTTTCGAAATAAGTTTAATCCCAACATCAACTAAGACTATTTACACCCCTACAGAGTGATGACCTAAAACATTTACTGACATTTTTATCTGTGTTATTTTTTCCCCGATGTTTCATTACCTAACCAAACGACAGCTTAAACAAAAATCAACAATATTAATAATTTTTGTTTGATTCGGTGTCTCTATGTCGTGTAGAAAAAGTGAGGAGACCTCCTAAAATTACAGTTTTAAATAAGTGTTGTTGATTAAATCTTAAAGCTCCGATTATTTTTGAATAGCTAATAGTCTAAACCTTTGATTGATGTACATGTTATACACAAAAATTATGTATATGTCGCAATGGAGGCAAGAAGATCAATTTAATCGGCGTCGTGGGGACCACCTCGGACATCCTGAATACCTTAAACACCAGCAATGCCACGGTCTGTCGCGTCAGAAGCCGTTTGGTTGATGTGGATAACCTTAAGGACAAACTCAAGAGTGGAAGAATCACCAAAGTGAAGCCTGAAGACTTCATGGAGACCTTTTAAGGTCAACCCAACGATAAGGATGTCAGAGTAGGCAAAAAGAAGAAGTTACATCGGTGTACGTCAAAAAGAACCCTGTCTTCAGCGATGTCAACAACTCTTGAATGATCTAAAGCTCAACAGAAACTGGATAATTTTTTTCTCTGATGAAAATAACTTTACCGTTGACTCCGTCTATAACAAACAAAATAATCAGGTGTTATGCTTTGACAAGGCTGACAACAGGATCAGGACAGTCACTAACACAAACATCCGACCTCTGTGATGATGTTGGGGGTGGTGGCATCAACTGGAGAAAAAAATGCATCGGTATCACGTCCGACTACTTGTTGCTTATCAAGGAAAATGTGGTCCCATTCATCACCAAGACAATGAAGAAGTCCAACATGGCTACTTACGTATTTCAGCAGAAAGGAGATCCTGCCCATACTGCTAATATTGCACAAGAGTGGATGTTTAGCAACATGAGCTTCTTGTCCAATAACCTTTAGCTCAGCCCAGATCTGAATCCAGTCGATTACTCCATATGGTGGCAAATTGAGGGGAAGGCCTGCAAAATCCATCACCCGAATATTGAATTCCTGAAGACCTCCGTTATCTAGGAGTTGAGGATTTCTCTAGCTGGAATTGCCGACCATATTTTAATGTACGAAAAACAAACAAATGTGACGTCATATTATACCACTTTTGTCTGCTAATATCTTTGCTCGATCCTTCGTGCATCTTGTTGCCTCTGTGTATTTCTTTCTCCTTGGGTATGTAAGTCTTTTACCTACGCCTAATGTCGTAAAAAAGGATTTTTACAACTTTCTTAATATAATAATATACTGTCATCCAAAGTAAATCAATTAACATATGTAATTTAAAAACTTTGCTGTCTAAAAAGCAACAATGGCTTTATGAATATATTATACTTATAAATTAATTAAAAAAATATATACTACATATTAGGATCTAAAGTAAAATCTCTTACTACGAAGATGAAATAATTCAAGTAAAGAAGATATATGCTCCGAAAGTTTGTTTATTATTAGGCCAGTGTTTATATGATGTATTAAATTTATTTTATACATATTTGTAATTCACATGAAAGTTTGAAATTATTTTTGCTTTAGATAATGTCAAAATTCAAATTGAATTGAATATATCGGTTCTAAACTGATACATTATTTGATTATGTCAACTTGAGATTGAAGTTTACGAAAATTAAATTGGTATTCAGGTTTTCCTTTTTTTTTTTGAATTATACATTTCCTCTTAATAAATTTTATTTTTTATCGGTGAATGGCTACCTATCTATTGAGCATTGGGGGTTATAAACTCCAAGAATCTTTAATCTGATCCTATTCAATGATCTATAATACGTATTTTGTAAGAAAATATAATTAACTATGTCTTTCGAACTAATGAAATAATTTATATTACCTGTAAAACTAAATTTTGGAGTAAAAAGAGCTGATTCTCAAGTAAAATATACTTCTTTCTTTTTAATGTAAAGTCATAAAAAAACAAAAGACCTGACGACGAAGTGAGTCACGGAAAACGATATTTTCACTCTCGTTTAAGGGTGAATGAATCCAAAATATATGTTCATATATTTATTCATCATATAGAGTGGGAGCCTTCATTGTCGTAAGCTGCCAATCTGTTCGTTGGATTGTATAGGCTGTCCTTGCTTGTGAAGGAGGTCATACTGAATAAATAGTAAATATACACAGTATAATAAACTTGGTCATCATTCTACGACATGAGATTAACAGGGAATATTTCAGAATTAGCTAATTTTTGATAGGTTGTGGATACAATTGGTTGATTAACTCCAAAGAGATTGGTGTTTAATTTTTTACAAGAAACAAAATGAGACTGATTTGAATTTTTGACTTTATTGCTATCAATGTTATTTGAGAATTTCTCAGTATGTACACAATCTTAAAAGTGGGAGAGCCATTGGACTAAAATACTTTTTCATATTATGTGTGTACTTTTCCTCACATAATTAAATAGACAGTTAATAATAATATCCTTTCTCAAGAATGATTATCATCGGTTATCCATAAATAAAATTCTAACTGTGAAGAATACATTATTTTAGAATAATAAATGGTATACATAAAAAATTCTATAAGAAAATAAACCGAGCCATATTTATAATTAATTATTATATTTATGTTTACTTGATTAATAGTAAAAATTTTCTATATCAAAAAAAAAAAATTCAAAATTAATACACCTTATAAAAAATATGAGTTTATAAGATTTGGAATATTTATATCAGTAATTTAAATAATTTGGCAAATACAGTTTTTTTTCTAAAAAAAAAACAGAAAATTGATGTTATAGAGGTAGTTGTATAAAGAATGAGGTGTTAAAACTTATCCACTCAGAATTTCTGTAAAAAATTAAAATTGCATTAATTGAATATATTTATTAGTGTTGGGGTTCAGTCTGGGCTTGCTTCATTATACAATTATTAGAAACAATATCGTATTTGATCTGTTCTTATATAATATATTTCTTAGAAAATACATTTAAGGAAAATGATTTTTGGAGAAATAAACAAAAAATTGGAAATTTCAGTCAACAGTCTAAATTTTGATCTTAAAAAATAACTTAAGACATATAAAATAAGGTTTTTAAGAAATTGAATTAGTACCCAAAATGTACTTGTTTTTTTAATTTTTACCTAGTTTACCCTTGCAGGATGGTAAATTTCTTAAGATCTTAAGCGTTATCACCTATAAAAGTTGCAATTATTTTTCTTATCAGTCTTCTCTACTCAGTTTCTTCCTAAAGATAATCAAAACTATAGACTATCTATTTTTTATCCTTAACAAAAATCCCATTTGAAATTCTTGTTTGATCTGTTTAAGCTATCAACGGACAAACTACAGCTTGCAACCCGAATGAGGTTCGGCAAATACTTTTTTCGTGGTTCGTCAAAAGACTACTATGAAGTTCTAAAAACGTATTTAATTTGAATTTTTAATGTTGAAATTATTTGAGATATTATACTATAAATTACTCATACATATAGTTATTTTTATTGTTTTATTTCTCAAACTTTTCTTCAAAAAGAGAAAGACAAGAGTTTTATAATTAATTAGTCTTGAGACAAATTTACTCCTACTGTACGAATATTGTTTATTTAAAATAGTCATTCTTTGCTTGACAACAGCGAAATTGTGTGCAGTCAATCAATGCTCAAAATACTCATAAGGAGGTAAGGAAAGTAGAACATTGATAGCTGACAAAAAACATCAGAGTTCTTGATGATTTAAAGAACCATTGTGAAAAATCAAGTGATTTCGAGTTTTGTACATTTTAAATATTTCTTATTAATGTGTTTTCGTGTTATTTCACATAAGCTTTTTACCCACTTTGGAGTTACACTATGGGCGCTCAACTGAGATTTTTCAAATTGCTCATTGCTAAGAGTTCTATTACAAAATCATTAATTTTGTTCAATATTCTTAGCATGCAAGTGCTTTTTTTTGTCAGCAACTTTAGCAACTTGTTTTGTTTTTTAAAGCTGTCATCATTATTCTATAATTATTGGGGGAATAACATCTTATTAAAAAGTTTACCAACGAGTGTTGTAATCATAAATATGCAAAGTAACACTAAAAGCTGTTGAGGAGTTTTAAGGATAACTCCATGTTTGAGGCATAGGATTGAGAATTGAAATATAAGTTTTTCCTATGTATATCCTTGTTCGATACAGAGTGAGATTTTTTTAATTTTCCTTCATTTAATAGCTGCTTGCTGCTAATTTAATGAAGTGTCATGACAGCTAAGTTCTTCTCCCCTAAGATACGCGTGTGTAATCTCCTCTCCACCAGTGTATGTGACTATAAGGCTGCGGAGATCGTGGAAATCTATATCCAGACTGTTTTGAACATCAATAACTTCATTACATCCCCATACATAAAAAAAAACCCTAAAATTCTGTAGTAACAATAGGAGTATCTTTCTAGCACGCCTGTATATATCCCTCCTCCAGCCCTGACTTGGACTCTTGGACTTTGCAATTTTGGTTGTCTAGGAGAATAATGTCTCCAGCACCTCTCATCCAAATTTGGATTCGTTCCGAGCAGTCATCATGACAGTGTGGTACCAAGTGGACACGGCCTCCATCATCAAGGACTACAATTCTGTTCACCGGCATGTGAAGACTATTAATGCTTCTGAAGGAGAACATAATGCTTAAAAAATATAGCTAAAAATAGTATTTAAGAACATCAAAAATGGATATTTAGTTGTCTTATCTTGATTCTTTTAAAAAACAGGTTTTTTTAAAAGTTGGTCATGATACTGCAAGTTTTGGGTACCCATTATGAATGTATATGGTAAAAAAATAGCGATAATTGACATAACTTTTAATTTTTTTTCCATAGATTGTACATATATTAAAATATTAACAGATATTTGCATTGCCAATTTTTGAATGCATGCCAAAAAAAAAAACCAATAGCAAAAAATGCATTAACAACTGAATAATAAAAATAAAAAAACCAGTTTTTAGTAATTTTTTTAACACATCTAATCAATTTAGTACAATTATGATAAATAAATGTATTAAAAAGTTATACATAAAAATATATTTTTCGTAATATATAATGCAATATTGTTGCAAATTTGTAATATCATATGGAAAAGTTAATATGAAAAGCTCTACTTATTGTAAAAAGCATCCATTTAAGAAGAAATAATTTATTTTTATATATATTTTTTTTTAAGGAGGGATTTAACTCTCTCAGAAAAAAAATAATTCTCAAATGTATATTTAAAAATTAAAATAGCTGTAAGCAGTTTTGTTTGCATTTTTATAAAGAGATAGATATTTAGCTAGTTGCTTAAGTTTTCTGTATGGATAAATGGAACATTTAATTGGGAGCCTTTTTTTATGACATAGTCATTTTAAAAGTAGTCCATCTTGGGAGTATTTACAAGCAAATTAATGAGAGTTAAACACACTCCTTTCTTTTGCCAGAGAAAAATGATGAATATTTGCCATGTATTTTGATTTAAAATAGGACTGACTATCGTTAAATTTCATTTATCCTGGATTTAGCTTGAAATGAGTGGCTTTTTGAGTTCCATCCCTCCTTTTACTTTCTTTTCCTCCCCATTCTATCTTTCTTTTTTTACTCCAATGGCCCTCTAGAATAGGGACTTTTCTAATTAGATTACTCCAAGAAAGAGATACTCGTATGTGGTAAGTATTGGGGTTTTTATTGAAAACTTTGAGAACTAAAAATTAAAGGTTTGATCAAAAATAATTGTTATGATTAAAATTTTGTAATGAAAAAAAAAAAAAAAATGTTAGGAAAACTAATTTTCATTGAAATTTGTAATTTGAAATTAAGCACAATAAATTCAGTTCCTATTTTACTCTGACATGTTATTGTACATTATAAAATAAAAAAAAAAGACTCATTGAGGAAAAGGAAAAATGCCTCATCCATATAAATCTAGATTCCCATATAAGTCAATTTTTATTTTATGTGTATAATAATACATCAGAGTTAAATATTGGCAAGATTTATTCTGCTTAAAATTTCTAAAGTGTGAATATACAAATTTCAGTAATGATTCGTTTTCTTCACATATTTTTATTACATATTTTAATCTTAAAAAAATATTTTTTACAAGTTATATTTTTAATCTTAAACGAAAAAGTCTTTTGTTAGGACGGACATCCTTAAATGTGTTGAATATTCCGATAGAATGACTTAGTAAAAATGTATTTACAGGGTGTCCACGATAAATTGGAACTACTTTAAACTTCATCCAGATCCATAATGTGGATATTCGGAGTTAAATGATACTAATATAAAAGGTTGCATGAACAATACACTATAACTTCTACCACAATTGTTTTGACGACAAACAATAGTCATAGTGTAACAAGCAAGGAGAGACACCATCCTCGAATTGGCTCGCACGGGACACAAGCCCCCTGCTATCAACAAGCTTCTTAACTACCCCAAGACCACGGTGTACCGGGTCCTCAATGCATCGGAGGTTGAGGGGAAGGTCTGCTGCAAGACCCACAACATGAGAAGTGACCAAATCCGCACTCCCCGCTTCCTTAAAGGCCTCCGGAAGTCCATCAAGGCTTCGCTGGGGACTTCCTTGTCCAGGTTGGCCAAGAACCGTGGAGTGAGCAGCTGGTCTCCAAGGCTGTGAATGAGGACCTCGGGTACAGTTTATACCGAATGTCCAAACAACACATCCTCACGGCATCCCTGAAGGGCACCAGGCTCACCAACGGTAAGCGTCTCCTCAATGACCTGAAGAGCCATGGAAGAAGAATCATCTTCTTCTCCGACGAGAAGAACTGGACTGTCGACAGAAGATACAACGTCCACAATAACAGGTGGCTTGCCAAGGAGAGAGAAGAGGTCCCTGCGGTCTTCACCACAAAGTTCCCGGCCTCCGTGATGATCATGGGTGTCATTTGCAGCACCGGTTAGGTGATGCCTCCTTTCTTCAATAATCCCAAGGAAAGGGTTAACGCGATAAGGTACTGCGAAGTCATGGAGGAGTTCGTGATCCCCTAGATGAAGGATACGGCCGCTGGCCGTATTCCAACAAGACTCAGCGCCTTCACACATCGCCATGAGGCCCACTAACCTCTTCAACTCCCACGACATCACTTCCTGGGATCACAACACCTGGCCCTCTAACTCATCTGACCTCAATCCGTGTGATTACTTCTGGTAGGGGAAGTTGGACAGGGAGGTGTGCAAGGTCAGCCACAAGAGCATTGCGGCCCTGAAGGGCTCCATTATGAGGGAGTGGAATGATGTTCATTCTGCAAAAGTCATCAGAACATGCAAATCCTTTAGGGGGAGGATGGAGAAGATGGTGGCTGCTGAGGGAGGACATGTTGAAACAAATTTATTGTTTAATATCATGTCTAACTTTTTCATATTAACAAATACACTCCAAATTCCATTTTTATCAAGCATGTTGAATTTTAAGATAGTTCCAATTTTTCGTAGACACCCTGTAATTACAAATTATTCACTATACACTGTAAGTGAATAATGTTTATAAAAGAAACTTGCTCTTTGACTCAAGTTGGAAAGGAGAGGGAAAAAATGCTGTTAATCATTTAAAGGTTTAGTGGGAGAGGGGCCAAAACACACGTCGGCATCTATACTGTACTACTTAACCTTTCCTCCGAAATTAAATAGAAATAAGAACCAAAATCAGGTAGTAGTTAGACAAATAAGCCAACCATATAGAGTGATAGAACAATTTTTACCAACATCTCATAATAGCTACCACGTTTATTCGTTGTAGGCCTTCAAATCACTATAAGATATTCTTTTTGAAAAATCTAATTTGGGCATATAACTATGCTAAATTGTGATTGACGAGAGACTCACTGAGGGACAACATCACTTAACTCAAAATATTGAATGAGGTTTTAATAAAAATCAAGCAAACTCAAATTGAGTATGACATCTATCTTTTTTTTCAAATTTAAAAAATCGTCGAGTTGAGTGGAATGAAGTCTTGAAAAATTTCGAGTCGACACAACTCTATTTATTAATGAAGAAGAAGCAGATATATATTTTTATACTTATGTCAATATTTTTTTGCTCTAAATATTTTCTCATAGCCTTTACCAACTCATTATTAATTGATTAATATATATTTTCAGACAAATAATACAACATATATAACCTCAAATTAGAGAGAGAAAAGTTTCATGCATTAACTAAAATTCCAGAGAAAAAATAAAATAACAAAAACCATTGTAGACATGCATTGAATTGTCGAAACAGAGATAACAATATAACATGCAATTTTTTGTCTTTACCTCTTGCGGTGGAACACCCAAAGTAATTGTTCTGAGGTCTACCTTTTGATACGACTCTATGCAGGGTAGAACAAAAAATATTCCTTAAAAAGAAAATAAGTATTAAATTATCACATTAATAAATTATATATCGATAAATGTTTTTAGAGATTAAAAAGACACACTTTATGCAATACTAACGGGAGTGCCTGGCATTGCTTAGAGTAATTAGGCGTCAACAACAGACGGATAGAAATTTTTTGCTTTATTAATAGAGACGAGATGTACTCTCCTTTTCTTTTCTTTTTATTATGACACGCTGAGCTTTTTTCTTACAAAAAAATTAATAGTAAATCAAATAGGAAAGATGCTATTTTTATAGGGGGAACCAGTTTTGTGAAAAGCAAATAAAAAAATAAAACAGTTGCTGCTTTTGTTTCCCTCCAAAAAAAAAAAAAAAAAAATTAAACAGCTCTCGCAGGTTTTACGTATAATTTTTCTACTTTGAATTTAAGTTAAAATTATTATGAACTTGTAGGAGTACTCAGCATTACTCAAAGTTATCATTGGTAGACAAACAGACTAAAAAACTGCTAGACTTTGCTTTAATCCTCCACACTTTTTTTTAATATGGTGTTAAATTTATTATATCAAGTAGTCACGTTGTTCTAAGATATGAAAATAACATTCAATAATAAGGAATTCACTGACAAACATAGATATGTACAAGTTTTCATTCAAACCTTTATATAAAAATTATAACTATTTTAATAAAAATCGAAAAAAATATAATATAACTGCGATAAAGTAATATAATTATTGCAATCACAGATAGAAAGACTTCTTTCTACAGCAATATTTTTAAAAATATGACGCGTTGAGCTTTAGTTGCACACGCTTATTCCTACTTTGTTATTTATTAAATCAACACTCCATACCCCCCATAAATAATAATTCAACAAACATGGAAACATTCGGATAATTTTTTCTAAAATAATAATGTTGATGTGATGAATATCATTTTCATTTCTGTACTTTAACTGCAACTTTTAAATATAATTTCTAAATATATATTTAAACCAATAATGTTCTGACAACTTAACTATTACACAAGTAAAAGATTCTTCTTAATCCTCCGTTACTTCCCTATCAATTAAAACACGAGTGTTTATCTGGGATGTTAATTTACCTCATATAAAAATGTATTTATAAATTCTCTTTTAATATTTTTTTCAGAGTATTCAGTAACAATATTTCAAAGAATAATAACTATATAAGTAAAAATTAAAGGTAATAACAATTAATTAAAAAAAAACATTCCAGCATTCAAAAGAAAAAATACTTACTAAATTATTTTGAATACAGTTCCTACAAAATGTGTGTAATGATATAAAAATCAAGTAAAAAAAAAGATAATATTTAAAAACTGTCATTTTTTACATATTTTGTTCCATTTGGTAAATAAATTTGTACTAAATACAAATCAAATAAATTATCCATATACCCATTTTTTTCAAACATTCATTGCTAATTTAAATTAGTCAAATAATCAACTTAAGCATATTTAATTTCGGAGCCTTTTTCATAAACATCATAGGTTCCTATTTTTAAATAATCCTTAAGAAAATTAAAACTTAAACTGAAGAACAATTAACATCGTCTTTTTTTTATAGCAATTCTTTGTATGGTTTATTTTTTAGCTTTAACCTAGGTATAAAGCAATTGAAAGAAATATTAGCTTTTATATATGATCTTTCATTTTTGTATTTTGTGGGAACTGCTTTACAGATAAGTTAATAAATGATTTATCTTTTGAATGGTGAAATGTTTTTATCCATTGTTATTAGCTTTAGTTTTCATCAATTTAACTATTTAACGTCTAAATTTGTCTTTGAATTGTAATTATATTTGAAATTGTGATTTTTTTAAAAAGCTTTAAAAGTAATACCTCTGTCATTTCACCTCAGTTCACCCATGAGTGGTAACCCTACCCGCGCTGGTTTTAATGAAACTTGGCACAATTGATCCCTGTGGGTAGAAACTAACTCCTGTGAAAGTTTATCTCATTTGGATCAATAGTTTAGGAGATATGATGTTTGGAATTTTTGACTTTTTCGACAAATTAGACCGGGATTTTATTTAAGAAACAATTGAGATAATATGTTTACTAGAAAATAAAAACAAAATACTTAGGGATTCACTATTATCTCAACTGATTGTTATATAAGTTATAGAATTGGAACTTTAACTTTAAACAACACGGGAATATGGAATAATATCCGGGGTATTCAAGGTCAAATTATAGTTTCGAAAATCATTACCCCATTTTATATTCCAACTCTGAAACTAATAACGGAATTGGTTTTCTGGGCTTATTACCTTTTCAATACCTTTCAGTTCATACGTTTAAAATTTACTTCATATGGTATCAATGGGATGTTATAAGGATTTTCAGAAAAATCTTGTTTGTACATTAGCTATGGGAATTCTTTTAAGACTAGTTATAAATCTTCATAAGTTTGTTTTCATCGCTGATTCATTATATTTTTGACGCTTAATCGATTTGAACAATGAAAATATAAAACCCAGAAATGATTGATTACCAGTATGATAAATATTTTAAACTTAGAACATTCCTTGACTCTCTCAAAAATAACTTTGGTAAAATTGAACCAGAACAATGCAATTCAGTGGACAAAATTATGATATCCTTCTTGGAACGAAACTCATTGAAGCAAAACATTATAATAACATCTCATAAATTCAAAGTTTTTGCTAGATGTAGTACAAGTGGCGTCCTTTATGACTTTGATATAATATGTAGGAAAAGGAATCACAGTGACTCTTAGTACGCAGCAAATGGTATGACAATAAGCCTGTAAATGTTGCATCTACTTATGTGGGTAGGAATCCAGTATGTACTGTGAAATGATGGTCAGTAGCTGAAAAAAGCAAAGTGATGTTCCTATCCCTGCAATGTTGAAATAATACAACACAAACTTGGGTTCCGTTGACCTAAATGAAATGCTTTTGGCACTGTACAGAATAAAAATATGTTTGAAAAGGTTATATCTCAGAATATTATATCATTTCGTGGATACAGTAAGAGTCAATTCTTGGATACTGTACTTAATGAAATTCCACAAAAAGTCTCTAAAAATCATCTTTCCAGATGTATTGTTATATCAATATAACACTTTGTAGAAAAGGAATGAAAAGGAATTTACTTTTTTTACACTTGTATTATTTGAACTATATTATTTGGAACTAAACAAAAATTATTGCTTTATTTTGCCTTTCAATTATGCCATAGCATCTTCCCGATGATGCCATATGGAATCCCTGCCATTTCCTTTCATATGCTCCCAATGATCCCATATAGAATCATTCTCGGTTTTTGCTTTAAACTCAAAATTTAACTTTGAAATGTGCATTTATGTGTTTAATGATGCCATTCCCATAAGATTTCGTTGTTGAATATTTTTTTTTCCAATCACAAATTAATTTGGGAAAGAAAGGGTTAAAAATAGTAGTTGAAGAAAATATTATTCAATTTATAGACTGTTGAGGGTTTCTAAAATAATATATTATTAATAACCAAAATATGTTATGCGTCTACATAAAAACAATTTTAAACAAAAATCAAGAAATATAGAAAGTCCTAATTAATTTTTTTATTTCATATACAAACATCCCAATATTTCATTAACGTAAATATTTCAATTTAAGAATTATTAGTCAAAATTTAGGGATGATTAATGAAACATATCACATTTAAAAATTTCTGATTTTTTTATTGTAAAATCCATCTTGTGTTCTTTTAAAATACAATTAGTGAGGGCTCCAAACCATTAATAAGAATAGATTGTTGTAAGAAATTGACAATAATTTGTCATTGATGAATATAAATATTGTTTCTTTTAATTTTGAGAAAAATCATTACAGTTTATTTGTGTGCTGACGGGTAATACATAGGACATATCACAGACATCTCACACTTCTCTTCTACCTTCTCTTTTAAAAAATATTCCTTGATATCTCGATAGTTAATTCTTAAAAAAAATTTACTACCTTCGAATCTAATCAAGTTACATTCCAAACAAATTCGACACAAAGACTAAATGATTTATAATTAACATTGAAGATGGATCAATACTACAGGGATATTTCAGTCTCTCGGTCAAAATATAAACCCCGAAAAAAAAAACATAATGCTGAAAAGCGCAACTATTACAGCATCAATTATTTACTTGTTTAAAATTATTATTCAAGGGCTTCTAACAACAATTATTTTTTTTGAGAAATGCGGGTTTAAATCAAATTTTTCATTGTTGAAATTTATAAAATAAAATTATGTCAAACTTTCCATATTTTTTTCAAAAAATAAATTCTTAATTCTAATCAATTGATAACATATTTTTAATTGTTAGACATTTCTTTTAAATTATACTATACATTTTTATATATTAAAAAAAAAACTTGCATTTTTTTTGGCATATGTGAATATAATGAATTGAATTTCCAGGAATTATTATTTTAATTCAATATGCATTATATTGTTTAACATTTTTTATGAATGCCTATCATAATATTATACTTTTTTAATTTATTATTTGACAGTTTAATTTTTCATAGATTGTTCTTTTTTTTTTGTAATTCCTTAATCAGACAATTTATATTAATCCTACCTCCCTTTTTCCAAACATGGACTTACTTTTTGGCTATTATTAAGGTTCTAAGCTATTGTTATTGCTTGGTGTTGAATATAAAGATAAATTATGTGAATATATTTTCACCTAAAATCATTTATAATACGACACAAGATGACTTCTTGCAAACCCGTAGTAAAGTGAGGGATTCCTAGAGACTTTCGACAGAGTTTGGAGTAGACCTTCACAAGATAAAATTTAGCGTCCAAAGACAGTTACAAGTAATACCATACCGTATATGCACACTTCTTCATGGATGATTACCGATCTGGAATTCAGGATCCTTATCTCAAGAGCCAAGAGGGGTTTCATTCAATGCTTTAGTGTTTACTTTTTCGTTCTTTCTCTCTCTTCCAGGTAGGACATTCTAAATTTAGGGACTTTTCTTATATGATCAGTGCAAAAATAAGTTTCATCCTTAAAATATTGTCATGACCTTATCTCAAATCGACAACAGTATAGAGCTTTTTCGGGCAAGCTTTTTTTTTAAATTAAAGTTCAGACTTTGAGCTATCAAATGATATACTTTTCAACTTTTTGAATATATTCGTATTGAAGCTATGAACCATTGAATAAATAAACACCTTTAAACTTTTGTAACTTGAGTTATAAGCATGATACAGACATTTAAAAAATAGTTTTAAATTTGTTTAACATTAGGCTTTAAAATATATTCGCATAATTTATATTTAACACCAAGCGCATTCAAAAGCCTTGAACTTTAAAAATGTATGTTGGACAGTGTAATCGAAAATAATATATAATTAGTGTATATATGTTTAATATCATAGCTGAGACTTAGTAAAAAAAGAAAAAAAAAACCTTTAAGAGACGTCACATCTGTTTACAACGCCCATATAAGGTAATGATGTCACTCCTATCTTTTTTTTTTGGCTTAACTGTGAAAAAATAATTTGTTAACGTTAATGTTAAATATTCTTCTAGATATCTTAACTACCCTTTCATTATATATTTTTTATTTGAAATTTTTTTCAAAAAAGTTCCGAAAACTAAGCCCCACTCAAAAAAAAAAGAAGAAGAAGAACAATCTGCGGATGTCCTTGTATCATATAAGCAAATATACTTTATAGATATATCATCATTGACTACAGGTCTGTGCAATAAAACGTGGACGTGTCAATTATTGCATAAACATGGGAAGGTTTAGTAATTTAATTTGACATTTTGGTTCAATCGTCTTTTATGCATAGTCAAATAATAATAAACATTTTGTAACCTTGTCATCAGTATGAGTAACCAAAAATCCAAAAGGCACCAAATCTCAGATCTAGTAGATCTACATTCATTATTGTTATTTAAGGTATATAGCACAAAATTGACCATCAGTATTTTCAATCACAGTAGGTTTGCCCTTTAAAGTCTTCACAAAAACAACTACATATTTTTGAGTATAGTTTCGAATAAGAGTTCTATTCTTACATGAAATAACTATATTGATGAAGATTAGGAAGTAACAATTGATAAAAAATATTCCAACATTTTAAGGGTAGTGTATTTGTTGTGTTATCTTGAATACAGTTCCTTCAAAATATGTATAATCAGACAAAAATATGATTCAAATGAAGGGTCATATGTGGAACCTACTAATTTTATATTATAGCTAAAACTACAGAATAAATCTTATATTTATAACTTAAAAAGATTTGGTGTGAAAAAACATAGCTTTTTTCAGTTTCAATTTTAATATCCTTATAATAGCAATCTGGGTTTTAGCATGCAAGTGTGTGTTCCATGAGATGAATTTTGTTCTATAGCACAATCGGTGAAACTTGCTCATTATTACAGACTTTAAATTTCTCTAATAATAGGATCCAATTATTTAAAATAAAATACGAAATCCATAAAAAAAGAAATTAAATTTATTTTTTAACCATTGAAGTGGCTTGTTCAGACATTTCAGAATGTTCTTTCATCCCTTAATCAGTATTTTTGACAATGACAATCAATTTAATTTAAGATACATGACATCCCGTTTAACTGTAATTTCTTGTCCACTAAAAAACTTCATTAAATCATTTTATGATTAATAAATTCAAATTGCATTTGAAATTTATAGCTTATCGGGAAAAACTTTTTTGGATAAAAAAAAAAAAAAATGGCAGATTTAACAAAATTAACAAAATAAAACTGTTAGTATATCTTATGCACAGTCTTTACTTTTCATAATTTAGGCCTGTTTAAAGTATTTATTATTATGGTTATAAAAGGGTTAAGATTGATCGACGATGACGTCATTTAGTAAAGATTGTTACATGGGGTGGATTTTGAGTCTCATTCGGACGTTTCCTTAACCCACTTCAGTGAAAATCTGATATTTAACAGGATTAGAGAAATGGGAAAAAATAAACCATATTTTTAAAATGTATATAACTATATCGTTTTTTGACGAAGTTGCATGTATTATAAAAATAATAGCTATATGATTATAATTTCCTAGCTATTTTGTATGTTTGTTACATTTCTTCATTGAAACACTCCATTCATCTATGGAATGTAAATTAAAAGCGCAAAATCAGGATCAGTATAATGACAATACTGGATCTGCAAGAGATTGGCTGGTCCTGCCAAAACATTTGACGCTATGTGGCCGACGTTATTAAGAAAGGCGGATTTCATTATGAATAATTGAATTTTATTAAACTGAGCTTTCAAATAATAAGAAAAGTATGGTTCTACCCACATCTAGTTTGTTTTGTATAATCCTTTAAATATTTTCCCAATTTATCTGGACCACCCTTTATAGGCATGATTGACGTGGAAACCCACATTTACTCTGTATGTATGTACATAAATTAACTTTTTTATAGTTGGTGTAATATAACAACTTATATTAACGAATATAAATAGGCTTTACTCCTGGGACTACATACATATTTTTAAAATAGAAGTCCCTCATATTCAGTATCAAAAATACAGACTTATCTTATTTGTACCCTTTTAATGTTAATTAAAAATATAATAAACAAACTATACTTCATAAAATTCAATAACGCTTTTGTAGCCCAGATCCGATTGATAAATTAACTAAAAAGAATATCCATGATTTTTTTATTTGGGTATTCTATTTTATGTGTATCTATGAATAAAAAAAAGGAACCTTTTAGTATTTTGATATTGAGTTTAGAAAAAAAAAGAGATAATTCTTTCTAGAGAACATAATGATTAGTTAAGTACTATAGCTAATCCTGCCTATACAATTTATAGTTGAAAATTGGCATATCCTTCATAAAAAACAAAGTGGCTAAATTGCTTGGTAGCTCTAGAACATTTCTAATAATATCGGTATCCCTTTTCCCACGCAAGATGTCGCTTTTGATGATAGTTTTATATTAAACACCACCATAATTGGTTTGATTATTGAGTTTATTTGAAAAGGAATAGCATGGGTCCTGAACTCCAAATGTTTCTACAGATCATCAATATCCTTCATTCATAGATAAAATGAAAAACAAAGTGTAATGTATCATGCCAAAAAACTTTACAACAGACGACAACAACAACACCCACTGAAATAAAAAACAAAAAATGCGTGTATTTGTTCCGCAATTTTTTGATGAATTTTATATTATTGTAATAACACACTATAATAAATCACATTTGTTTAAAAAAAATGATATTTCCAATTACACAAGGAAAGTAATAAAGTCTTAAACATGCATATGTTATATATAGAGATGTAAATAATGGCTTAATTGAGGTCAGCGTAAAAATAACTCCTGAGAGAATGCCATAAAAATGTAGTAACTTTGAAAGACGACATGTATCTTCCGACGGATATCACTATGAATATGAAAACTGTGCAAATCTTCGTGAGTGTAAATGAAAAGAAAAATATAGGTTGGCAAAGACATATCAGCTGACAGAGATCATTTAATAAACTAAAATGCCCTTGCTCGCTAATATATTTGCGTTATAGAGAAATAAATATATTGAGACGACAGGTTATGTTTCATTGTAGTTTGGGATTGTGAAGCAGATCACGTCTTTTTTGAATATGAAACTCTTGTAGAAAAATTTACTCACTGTTTTTTATTTTAAATTAGCTGAGTCAATTGAATTAATTGAGGGATAAAATACAAATATTTCAAAAGGAAGAAAAATTTTAACTCCCTGAAATGATTAACTTGTGAATATCTCTTTTCTAAACTTTCTATTTCTCCGGGCCATATCATTTTTACTTCATCCATGTTTATTACCAACTGTAATTTCGATCAAGCTTATTTCTCAACATGATGCTCTATAAATTTCTTTCTCTATGATTTAAATTTTCAAGATAGGGATAAATAATTAAGAGGACTAATAATATTTTCACTTATAATTAAAAAAAAAGGTTTCCTCACGAAAATCTTGACAATTTTCACATCCCTAACTCAAAATTATAAGATTCCTTGCTCACTGATACGTTAGACTTTTGAAAATAGTGTGGAATAATTAAAACAAGAATCCATATTTTTCTCTTGGTAACATATGTATTCTTTTTTAATTATATGTTCACTGCAATTTTACCAACATCAACACCCTTAGCTATTTGAAGTAAATTAGTTTTACTCTAGTGTGCTTGTATCTCTTCTTAATTTCTACACTTGTAATTAAATATTTGAAGATTTAAAAGTATATCTAATTACTTACAAAGTACGAGTCAAAATCTTCTACATATAAAAGTCTTACTTTTTTATACAAATGAAAGTTATCAGCTAATCCCCTTTCATCATTTGAATATTAATATGTAACTTTCAAGGAGGTACAAATAAATTGGGAAAATCTTTTAAGACTTATAACAAACGAATTAGATGTTGTAGAAACATATTTTTTTAATTATTTTATGGCTACATTTAATGAAATTGAATTATTTAAAATGAGATCCACCTTACTAGATAGCCTGGGTCACATGGCGTTGGAAGCTTTGCTAGGCCCAGGCAACCTCATGCGGATCCAGTTTGCAATTGAACTGGTTCTGCACTTTTAATTTACATTCCAAAGATGAATGGAGTACCCCAAAGAAGAAATCATACCTTGTATAAAAGACATTGCTCCAGCCCCAAGTCTAAAAAATTTCAGACCTGTACTCATTTCATTATGACCGAGTTATCAAGAAATTTGGATCTTATTATAAATAATTTAACTTCATTTATTTGTAAGTTTCAAATAATAAAAAAGAAATGGTTATAACCCGTCTAGTTTGTTTGTTATAAGCCTTTAAATATTTTCCTAATTTATTTCGACTATAATGTAGTTTAAATACAAATTTTAATAAAATTCTCTTTATGGTTTTATATTATTCAGCATTTCCACATGAAATATATGTGATATGTAATGAATCATAGAAATTGATTAATCTTTTTCCCCCTTCCATTCAATTGTATCTGAGCATTTTAATAATTAAATAAAATTAATGGGCTAGAAAAATGTTTTTTTTTTTTTATTTGCAAATATTATAAAATATTACATTCAAAGTTAAGAGTTATTATAGTTTGTGACCAATGCTTCATGTATGTATGGGATGATTCAGCATTAGAGTCTCTTCAAAGATTAAATTACTCATAGAATATGTATTAATACTTTGTACAGGATTAATATACGTCTGCATACCATTCAGTGGGCTTATCTGGTTTCTAAACAACTTGGGGATGAGCTGAAGAGTCCCGGGCTTAACAAAGAAAACACGTATTTCTACGTTCATAATTGGCTTTTTAAAATCAATAAAATAATTTACATGATTATAACACTTTTCAAGCCATTGTTTAGATTGAAAGATACTTTTTCCAATCAAGAAGCAGTGTAAAATCGAAACACAAAGTTTTTTTTTGATCCATTGTTTTGGAATAGCGAAAGTAGCGTCACACATGGCTCAATAACTCGCAAACTGATGAACAGATTGTCATGAAATTATGACAGATGTCTTTAAAACATAGGTACTAACTAATGAATAAAATAATAGTGCCATATCGTGGTGAAGCCCTAAACTTTTCAACCCATCTATATTAGGCACAATGTTTAGTAGCCTTTGCAGCTGTAACCGGAGTGTCCATGTTGAGATTGGAAACTACATTGGCCTGCCATAGACCATACCTTACAATGCAATGTCAAGGGGGTTATGCTCATATGAAGAGGGAGGTCCAAACTCCTCAAAATTGTCATTGTATATTTCTTGCACTTTATTTGAAGTTTTGGCTATAGCTGGGAGCAGATGCCTAGAAAAATATCTTTACACAATATTTTTAATTTAGTTACGTTTAAGTTAATGAAATTCTTACTCTTGAAACGATTCATTACTAAAATTAGATATTGAACCTAAAAAAATTGAATGTTTATCACTTGGATTGTATTCAATGGAATATTATGAAACTCAATCTACACTTACGATTTTTATTCTCAGTAACACTCTTTGCTGGTGAGTCTGAAAATTCATTCCCTTTAAGATCAGAATGGCCATTGCATCAATCAAGATATAATTTTTTAAACTCCTCCCTTTGTTCAAGATTTTTTTTCTACATTCTGACTTCCTCACTGGTACTAAGTGAGTTAAGGATAGTAGCAATTGCTCATTGAGAATATCATTGATTTATCAAATTTTTGAGGGGTTTTCTTACTTGATGATAGCCGTCACTGATTTTTGCGATTGTAAAAACCTCGGCTTGGAACACAGATGCCTGATTGTAATGCCATCAGTAAGAGGTAGATTCACGTATCACTTTCAGTAATAGCCTATCCAGCACTGTTGTTACAATCTTTATCTTTGGATCCCTCAGTATAGATGATTGTGTCTGGGTTGTCATCAGTGCTGTTATCAATCTAAACACGACTAATTTTAATTTAGTAACTATATTTGTTAATTTGGGCCAGATTGAGTATTTTGTCGCTCGAAAAACGGTTACCTCGACTCCTTGGAAGACTACCAATGCCTTCCCAGCTAACCCATAGAAAATGTTTTGTTTTCCTTCTTGATTTTTTCCTATTTTCATTGATGAATTATACAAGGGGAGTTATCAAGACAGCCTCCCTTCCTGAGGTCGGCATTGATCGTTAAGTGTGGGTTATTCAAAGAAGTGCCTTTCTTTGGTTAGTATTTGGTATTTTTACTCCAACTTTTTTTGAGATAATGGCATACCCCCGAAACCCTTAGATGATGATACGTCAGATACAGCCAGCCTCATACAACCAGAGAGCTTTACCTGCTGTTAGCCCCCAACTTTTGTCCTATGATTTCTTTGGTGTTCTTTCCAGGTGAGCCTGAACATCGACTGCATAAAAAACCGGTTTTTTTTCATAGATAGTTTTCAACCTCACTTAATTTCCAACATGTCATTAAACTAATGGATTCTTGGGAAAGTAAAAACATTCACTGTCGAATTAAAAACAAAATGAATCATTGAAATGTTCTGAACCTCTTGTGATAGAAAAGAAGAATTTATTACTTGATAAATGGAGTATAAAAAAAACAGATAATATAAGCTGAGTCGTAAAATTTATAATTTATTTTACGACTTATATTTGAAGATGTGTAAATTATCGAAATCTTGATGAATGTAAAAAAAAAAAAGAAGTATATCTTGGCAACTTTGATAAATGACATCTGTTGACAAAGATGATTATAAAACTATAGCCTTTTAACACGCTGCAATGTTTTGAATTTTTAGGGAGAAATAATTAATCAGTTTCTAATTCCCTTTTAAGTTAGTAATGTATACCTTATTATTTATGTATACTAATGAAGATTTAGATAATTTTTTCCCCTAGTGGAGGATTAGTCATGACTTTATTGGTTTTTTTTAGATAGAAAAGGAATGGAAAAAATAATTGATAAACCCGGGTAATCATAAGATATTATACATTAAAAATTAATTAATATATTGTTTGACTTAAATCAAAACTTGCAACTAACTAGAGAGTTTTCTAATTAAACAAATAGACAATACGCATAAAAAATCGCTTATTCCCATTGACGTTATATTACTTTACCCTCTACTGACTTATTGACATGGTGCCTTAGATACTAATAAATTATTAGTAAGGGGAATAGTTGAAAGGAGAGAGGTCAAAAATACGTTATCTGTATATGTTGTTACTTGTACAAGTTGCTTTAACAAATAGTGTGAAATTGTTTAAATGAGATACTAGGCCATAAATAATAAAATAATTGAACATCATTTGTATTGCCGATACATATATTAATAATGTAAATTTTGACTTTTTCAATAAAAATGACCAATTCATTACGAGCATTTGATGGCACCTTGTTAAATTCCAATGCCCACATTTATATTACTTATAGATACATAATATTCATTTAATTTTAATCCATCAAAATACAATGATAGTATCAATAAATAGTTGCTAATTAGAATCACCAAAGTTGTAATTATATAGTGCATTTTGAGACAAAGAAATTGTAACATGTATAATCTACTTATACATGTTGCAACTTGTCAAAAATCGTAACTTGTACACACCATAAGTATTTAAAAAATTATAAGATCATATTTAGTAAATAATTTAGATATATAATTTATATTCTTTTCCAAAGAAATATTTGAAAAATAAATCATAAGGAAGTAGAGCTTTCTAAATGTTGAGTCCCAGAAAATTTCTTCAAAAACAATTTAAAAAGATATACCTGCATAAACAAATAGATATAGTATTATGAAAACTAGAAACTAATTAATTGATATATGTATATAATATATGTATACAAATATAATTATATCCCTCATGGTCAAATCCAAAAATACTGCCAAAAACATTTAAAATCCCTACATGGATCATTAATTAACATTAACAGAAAATAATACGTCTTATGCCAAGTACTCAATTAAAATTATTTGTATTAATGTGTTATGTCAACATATAAATATATATAAACATTTATCTATTTTATATTTCATGTATACATAAGTAGGACAACATGTTTTCTAAATGATGTACAAGAAGACAAGAAAAATATTTCAACACTTTAATTTCAATTATATGCAGCTTTTCCAAAAGTTACAATCCGCAAAAAACTTTCAAAGAAAAGTTGATGTGTTTGTCAACCGTTTTTGAACTATTTCGCCGAATGAAAATGTAGGACAAAAATGATATTTAAAATATTGATTTATGCGATTAGAACAAGCGCGTAGAAAAATAGCTCAGGCCAATCTCTTCAAGTCTATGAGGGACCATGCAAAAGATCTTGGAGTTTCACACTAGACTGCCCAGAGAGCTATAAAAAAGTGGTGGGGGGAGAGCTTTGTTAGGGAGGATAGGGCACTTTTGACACCAGCAATGAAAAAAACCAATTTCATCTGTAAGACTCTTTTGAATGAGTTATTTTCAACTCTTTTTTAACACTTTTGGCCCCCATCAGCCCTGATCCTAACACTCTTGACTAAAACTTTTCGGTGCATGTCGAGGGTAAGGCCGGTAATTTCCGTCATGCAAATACCAAGGCTTTCAATGCCACTATCATCCAGCACTGGGCACCATATTTATAGTACTAACTTTATTGAAATTCTATTGTTAATTAATAAATTAATATCTTTTTGAATTCCAAAAGTCAAGGTGTTCAGATTTTAAAGGAGTAATCGGTAGATATATAAACCACTCCGTTACTTATCTAAAAATTAATACAAAAACATAGCATAAAACAATACATTGTTATCATGCCGGAACTATATGGTCCCACATTTTTAGACTCAGTGTAATTGATATATAACAAATTTGTAAGTTTATCTTACTATAATGTAGCCACGATATTATTTAATCCTGGAAGTAGATCCTGCTCAAGATTAACGGACATTTCAGTCAATAGAAATTTTTTATTTAGCTATTTATGTCTTCCAAATATATTTATTTTTGAAGTGTCGTTTTATTGAACTTATTTCTTATCTGCAAATGTGAAAGTTCATTAATTTCAGTATATTTTCATATATTTATATTGGTGAGTGAACACAAAAGTAATCTTGATTAAAAATCAATGCTCAATTTATATTATTATTATTTCAAAGTCAAATTTTTGTCATTTATAGGCCTTGCATTCAAAATTCTGAAATAACTTTGAATATCCAAGAATGTTGCCTATACTTTAAAATCTTCATTTGATTTATGAGCTTTAGTTTAATTTCCGATATGAATCCTTTCATATACATTAAACCAATTCATTTTTATTCCTTTCATTGAGAAAATGAATTTTATCTACTTAAGTGTAATTTTTGGCGCTTTCAATAGGGGTAAAGGAATCATTTGTTGATATAAATTAACTATAATTTGTGGAAAAATACGGATGTAAACAATCCAGAATCAATTTTGGAAAAAATCTTGCTAACTTGTTTGTGTGTTGACAGATTACACATATACATTAGACCTATTCATAAGTATTCTTCTTCGAATTTTGATATGTATTCAATTTTTTCCATGCTTTAATATGTAAGAAGCACAAAAATCATTTTTTTAAAGGATGTAAGTATATCTTATACACTGCCTTATTGACTTTAAAGTTTCTCCAATATGCCTTTTTGACCATTTTGTGTAGATTTTGGACAAAAAGTATAGATAAAATACACTATTGAATGCAAAAAAAAAAGACATTCAACTAAAATACAACCATTTTTGAATGGTACTTTTACATATTCTATTATCCAAGTATTAAGATTATCCACTGAAATTAAGGTAAAGAGAAACATTTAGGTGCATGGAACGCAGTACTAAAATTTATTAATGTTACTTTCTCTTATATCTACATATTTTTTCCGAAAAATGTATTTATATTTTCGAAAGATTATACACTTACCTCAATTTCGTATTTCCAAAACAATTTTCTAATACCAACTTGAAAATCAGAAGGATATATATGATTATATTATTTGATATATTTTCTTTTCAATAGCAGCTGATATATATCCTTTTTATTTATTTATAACTGAACTATATTTCGTTGAATGAATTTCTTATCCGTTGGCAATTAATACATATTTTTGAAAATAATATTTGAGCATAATAAGAAATGGAAAAACGCAGAAAAGTGAAAATTTATTGCTTTTCTTAGCTTCTATTCAGATATTATATACAATACCATATACATTATTTAAATGTATAAAATACATATTCACATAAACTTTCATTTGAAACTAAAATATCTATTTTACACTATTTTTTCCTAATACTTTCAGAAAAGAAAAAAGAAAAATTTGTGGTTATAATTTTACAAAACAAATATATATTGTATTTTTTTATATATATGTTTGGAAAAATATACTGATATATCTTGTATTGGAAGACTTTAGTTAAAAGTCATATGGATGGGAAAGTTATATAAATCTTCCTGAGACTAAATCAAAAAGAAAAGTACATGTTGGCAACTAAGATCTTCGACATATGTGTTGAAAGAGATCAATATAAAAACTATAGTGCTCCTTGCTGGTTTTAACAATTACTTACTACTATTAGTATGTTTCCAAAGTTTTCCACGTTTTTTGATGTGTCTACATGCACAATGTCTCTTTTCTCTCTATGCTCCGTTAGTAACGACAAATATGCAGATTTTTCATGATAAATTATATATCAATGTCGCAACTGTTTGATTTCCATATAGACAAAGGGCCATTTAAAAAAACAGCATTGATATTAAATATACAAAATTAAGCCCAAACTATTTCTTAAAGAATTTTGACTTATTGTTCGTGTCTTTTTTCGGTTCATATTGAAATTTTGGGTTTCCATATCCAGTTTCATGCCTATTTAAGCATTTCAAAGGGTTTTCTATATTGATAATTTTCCTCTTAATCCTCATTTTTCCGCTTTATCGATAACTCATTAATCAATGCTACTGAAACCAATTCTTTTGTTAAACACCACATATGCAACTCTATTGCTTTGATAGGGACTCAGGCTGCGCACTTTTATATTCTATGACATTATTAATTCAATTTAAATCATTTATAGGAGAAAAAATTAAGGATTGGGCGGTTTCTCATCAAGGAATATAAAAATATACAAAGAAATGTACAAATTGTTTTAATTTTTCCAATTGTACATCGTAAAATACTGTTTCTTTTGATAAGGATTTATTCAAATTGAAAGTAGTATCATTTTAATTAACATTTTTGCTATCCACCGAAAATTTTAAAAAGCTTTAGGTCTTTGATTTTCAGAATTTTATCAACAAGATAAATGTATGTCAGTTGTATTAATTCTTTATTCTCCCCCCTTGAATAGCCAAATTCCAAAACTTGCATGCAGAGTGAATTTTTAATGTTTTTTGCTGTCTCCATTTCTCCTTTTAATCTAGGTATTTCCGTTTTTTTTTGTGGTTTAATATTTGAAACCTTTTTAAATATTCCGAATAAAGAAACCTGAGTACTTTTGGATTCTAATAAATCCAAGCTTTCTCGAATATGATGCCAATAAGCCAGCCAAAAGAACTCTCTCTTCAACAATTGTTAAATAAATATACGTTCCAGAGCTCATTTCTCAGTTTTCGATGCTGCTCTGTCAAAAATCACTACCCAAACTACATTTCCAATTACGCAATAAATTAAATGAAGTCTTTGTAAATTCTCTGCCGAGTATTTCGTTCAATTTTTCTGTGTGATAGTGCAGGAAAACCAAGTAATTCTACTCCTCCAGCTGACAAACATGTATGGCTAATATCCTTCCAATCAATTAGGATTATTAAGATTTTCTTAATTTTTTTCAATCTCACAAGATTTCCATAATGGATGGGAGCTTCCAGCATCTTTTAATTTGTTTTGCAATACTTGTAACTGTTACAATACTTGAGTTATAAGAGAAATGTGGAATCCAATTCGTAACACATAAGGCTGCTTCATATTTGATTTTTTTGTTCACTTAAGGAAAGTTTTCAACTTTAAAGCGCTTAAAGTTTGCTAAACACTACAACGAAACTTCTTTATAGCTTGGTAATTTTGATCTCATAAGATAAACAAGCTGTACTGTGACACTGATAAATTTTTTTGTGTCTTAACACTTGATAATAATCCTTTGTTACTGAAACCAATATGACAAAGAAAAATATAGAATAAAGGCTTTTTGTGTAATAACACTGATCGAAAATTGGACAGTGCAATTTTTATAAAATTGTCATTTTTATGAAACTCCTGATTTGGCCTCAGGTTATCAAACTTAAAGACTATGTAGATTGGCCACCAAGAGATTAGGATAGAGGAATCACTCTAGTACTCATGAAAGACCGAGAGTAACAAATAGAGGCTTATTCCGGAATTATAAGTTTAAGTCCTTGTTAAACTCGGAGTAGAATTGAGGATCAATATCGAAGTAATTGCATTATATACAAATGTTCTCGCTATATACGGAGTGAGATTTGTGTTCATTTTATTTATTTTACAGCTGATTTAATAAAGTGTCATGACAGCTAGGCTGTTCTCCTCAATTTCAAGATTACCACTTTCATTTTTTTTTTACATAGCCGCTGGACATGCGTTATGCATCACGGGTTAATAACCTATCCCTATTTGCAAGGAAAAAGAAAAAAGTAGAATGACTATTGCATCAGTGTTAAAGTCGAAGTTGAAATTGAAACAAATTCACCAAGGCCACATTTTACTTCTGGAGATTAAAAAAAAAAAAGGATGAATAAAAAAAAAAAAGGCACCTTCACAATTAAAATGCACCAAAAGCATTATTCAGAGTAATGTAACAAACACCAATTTTAAAAACCGATTTTAAAATATTTATGTTTTAGCTTTTTTGAAGAATTTGAATGAATGTAAAGTTTTTTTTTGAATATGTGAAAAGTTTATTTTAGATTAACATTAATCTTTTACTCTTTATTTATATTCCTAAGATATTTTAGTCCCTATTTTTAATGTTTCTTTGTATAATTAACTACCAAAGCAAACTTTTGTATTCATATGAATACTTATCTTTTTTGCAAATTATAATTTTAATTACATATGTATAATGTCTTATTTGCGTTAAAGTATACTCTCTGTTTTCATTCACTGTATCTAAGTAATATTTTAAGAATTTCTTTTAATTTCTTTGATATTTGATGCAATAGCAAAAGAGAATAATCATATTTGACCTTTTCTCAGGCATCTGAAATGGTAAAAGAATGTGCTATACTTGTTTCATAAAAAATATGACTAAATCAACTACAAAATATGTGAGCTATAGTTTTTAATTTATGATGATTATCTCCTATTAAAAATAATTTAGACTTAAAAAATAATCTTATTGCAATAAAGGTGCTTGAACTGACTCAGACTCCTCATCGATTAGACAAATTGCCATATATTACATTTGATGTCTCATTAAATGTGGTATCAAGTGAGTACTAAAAGTGACAAAATGATTTGAAATACCCCCAAACAATCATGTCTCAATATCACTTCTACATGCTTATTAATATTCTAAAAACTGAATTTTGTGTCAGCTAATCCCTTTCCCTCTCCACTTATATAGCTCGTATAGAAAGCTAGGTAACTTAAATATTGTTGCTTTAAACAATACATATGTATTACATAATTTTCTTTTGTTGTTAAAAATCAATATTGTATTGGAAACAAATATTCTAGGAAATCTGCTTACGTAAAAAGTTAATGTTTGTTTCTTTATTTTTCTATCCATGATGGTAAGGATTTATAAAATGTAACATGTAAAAATACGTAAACAACAATACGTGGAACAGCCCAGGTTATTGGCTCTACGAATGTACTGTAGATTTTTTTGTTAAGTGGAGCTTGCAATCTACATAAACCCAAGGTTAATAGAAATACAAGGATATGCCATAACGCTTTTCCGACTGATGTTTGACTTCCACTACGTTTTTTCATAATGACGTTAAAGAGTATAACTGTTACCAAGATTAGTCTATAGGTCACTGTTAGAGTATTGCTCTTATACTCTATGACGTCAAAATATGTCTGCCATGCCAGCAGTACATCGAATTGAAAATTCTGGGAAGACCAATTAAATGGTAACATATCCTTGCATTTCTATTAACCTTAATAAAATCGTACTTTAGCAAACCTTGGACTAAACTGGATATCACTGCATTAAAACATAAATTGTTAACAAATCAAGTTAGGCCTCCATGTTAATGGATAATATAAATTCATAATACTGAATGGATTTAAGAGTATATATTTTTCTTTTTGAAAAAAAAAGATACTCAATATCCTTTATAAGTAAACCTTCTTTGTATAACGGGGTTAGTGGAACTGTATAAAAGATAAACACAAAATTAAACTTAATGAACTACATGATATGTACTGTTGAAGGATTATAATAATATTTAGTCATTGAAATGTTGTATCATTACTTTAAATATTCCATCCATTTTGCATTAGTAAATACCAATTTAATATGCTAAAAATACTTAAATGAGTATAAAATATCGTGAAAAAAAGACATCTTTATTTTTAAATAATTTTTTCAAGATCATTTTGGGGTTTTAACAAGATATAATTTTTTATCTTTACAGTTAAAAAATTAAATATTTAATTTAGATAAAATGCAAATTTTGAGAATCAAATCAGTATCTATCTGTTATTGACAAGGTTGCGTATAATAAGTTTATAAAATAATATCTACCATATTATTATCTATATAATCACATTTTTAGACAAAGTCTCAGAAAACAAAGTGAAACGACTTCTAAGCCCAACAGGTAATTACATTCACCAAACCTCAGTTAAAAATTGCTAAATTTACCAATAAATTTGACCCAAGGCATTATCAAGATAAATACACAATTAAATTTAATCTAATTGAATGTTTCAGGAGTATTCTGAAGAGTATGACCAATCAAACCTAGATTCAAGCGATTAAAAAATATTCATAAAATTCTAGTCAAGGAAAGGTGCATGGAGCATATCAATAAAAAAATGAAATTATAATTCTGAATTATATATAGTTTAATTTTTTTTTACTGCGTTATGTTCATCATTCGTATCGATCATCATTGTTAGGGATGTTATTTTTGTATCGAAAATTAATTGTTTCATTTTTCTTTCCCTCTGGAAAAGTTCCATTCCTGGTATTTTTTAATTTTTTTTATTCAAGGGCACGTGAATGAGTGAACATAATATAAGTATATGTGTTTTAGTTTTGTTATCTCTTTTCTGAGATACCTTTTAGATTTGAATAGTATATTTGATTATGTATATATATGGATAAATTTGACGTTAACAGCCTGATTTTTAATAGGTGACTCCAAAAATTAGTAATAAGTGTTGGAAAATGGTGTTTTTCTTGGCATTTTAATCATTTTTATTTTTTCCCCTGACACCTTGTTCTAAGAGACAAATATAATATCCACTTATCAATTAATTATTGTGTGTTGTTCGTCTTCCTTACAGCGAGTCTGTGGATCATTGAAAAATATTTTATCCAATTCCTATCAGTTGTAATTGAAATATCTTCTGACTAGTAAACATATCAATATCCCAAAAAATTTTGGGGTAATTCATTCCTCACCTATACCAAATGTCGCAAGGCTTGAGAGTGGGTTAACACATTTATTATGCATGTACACGTAATATTTGTATATGAAATTTATTTCTAAAGACTTTGCATATTATTAGTTTCAAACCTCAACAATTGCCCCTTTGAGAAGAAAGGGATTGTGTTTTAAAAGGTATCTTATTTGTAGTAGTGAAAATACTACGGTAAATTAAATTTTGAATGCAACAAAAAATATTTTAAATCGCAGGACCTCTTTATTTTGAAAGGGAGAATGGTTGGGAAGTGTAGATTATAATTTGCAAAGTTCTTATAAATAAATTGCGTATACACGCATGATAGATATGTTAACCCTATTTAAGTGCTACAAAATATTATGTTATTTTTCTGCATATAAATAAATGGTTGCATTGATTAGTTATGAAAAATGAAATGAAAAAAAAGAAAGAAAAAAACTATGCTGAAGAGAATACTAAATACCTTTTTACTATCTTTTCTTACAAATTGTACCTATACTGTAGAACCTTTATTTATTATGCTGATGTAATTTGCCATGAATAAGCAAGCAAGGTCTTATAGAAAAAGCCTCAACATTAAAATATATATACACAGAAGGGATCAAATAAATGTTGATTTCCTATTTTATCATTGATATTCGCTTATAACTGTTGAAAAACACAACAAGAATTAATGTTATAGTACTTGTCGTGTACATGTTGCTATTTTGTACAAATTGTCCTTTAGTAAAAGATTGTATAAGTTGCACTTAAAAAAGCTTTTTAAATGTAGAAGTACCAAAATGGGGAGAGTTGTATCCTGTTTGGTATTGGTGTCAATAATCTAGAGTTGGTTTGGTTAATTTTAATAAATAAAAAATCTTGTTACAACTAATCCCTATGGTCTGAGTATTACACTATCTCAAATTTCTTTTCAAATGATATAAAATAAAGCAAAAACAATGAAAAACGGATTTAATAATGTAATATAGAAGTATTGTGCATTAAAAAAAAAAACTTTTAATTTTCAAAATGAGTTTTTATTGAATATCTTCTAGAAAAATTTACCAAAATTATTTATTTTTTTGTACAACAATCTTCATTATATGTATTATTCAAATGTGATTGTAATGTTGTGACTGTTGTCTTTATGATGTCGAGAAAAAGGGTATTATCCAAATGACCCCAATCTCTTCTACAATATGCGTGTACAAGTTACAACTTCTCTAAAAACTAACATGTACACGACAAATCTACGTACAAATATTAACAATAAATCATTTACCTGGTCCTCTGGAGCCACCTTGCAACAATCGACCAAGTCTGAATATAACTGCTCTTTCATATTCTTGAACAACCTATGTCATTGATAAAATATAAGAAATTATTAATTGTAGGTTATTTTATATCAAATGGTAGATGACATTAAGAAAAAAAGTACTTAATTCGACCATTATAAGATTGAATCATATTTGAAGTCAAAAGATAAGATCATAGCCACAAATTAGGAATCAAACTTATTTTAATTATATTTTGAGTCAAATAGAGACGTTGTTTGTTGAAATTGAACGAAAGGTTCAGAAGAGAGTTTTAGTGATCACCACAGTTTTTCCTTCAATGTGTAAAAATAAAGATAAAATTTCATAACAAATCATTTGATTGCAAATTATATGTATATATTCCGAGTTTGCAGCTAAAAATTAACAAACATACTAAATTTTATTAATGTGAGGCTCTGATGGAAAGTTTACTTTTCTTGAGCAATTTTATTTAAAATTTAGCCCAATTTTATCTCAAATTAAGGGCTAGGTCAAACATCAGTATACAAGTCCTTTTGTTTCTTTACTTTTTTAAATAAAAACTTTTTTTAATAAATTTAGTTCAAAAATAATATGTAGGGTCTTATTTTTATATTAAGACTTTTTTTTAAAGCATTTAAATTTTATTATGTTAAATTGTCTTTTTATCAATAGTATGTATATTTTTTAAATAAAACAATAATATTTTATTATTTTTAGCGTAACTTTTTTCTTAGAAAAGGTGAAGGACCAATCTTTTTATTTTCATGTTAAAACAATTTCGGTTTTAGTGTATACAATCAATAAATAAAAAAATGATGGGTCTTGTAGACCCCAATCAGAGGATTGGTTAAATTGATTCCATGTCCAAGGGCGTACACATGTTTTTTTTGTTGTTTTTTGGGGGGAAGTTAATAAGAGAGAAAAATAAATTATGAAACATTTATGGATTTAATTTTTGTAGGAAGATACTGAACTTAACCGAGTCACCATTTTTTGGATATGAGAAGTTAAAAAATATGTTTTGAAATTTTTTTTTACATTTAATTACTTATGTTGTGGTAACTAATTAATTTTTTGAGGAGAGGAGGAGCTGTGCACACCACTTGTAGCTTTTTTTAAAACCGGCCATGATAGGGATGAGCATAGATTAGTGTATACATATTGTTTGAGGTCGCTGTTATTGCATAATTGTTTATCAACTGAGGGAACTATATCATGTTTATATATATACATATCAAATTCAAAAAACGTTAGGGACGAAAATATATAATTAAATAATAGTTTCTCCGCAATACCTGACATGATATTACGCAATAAAAATATACTTCTTTAGTTTAATTATTCTTTTTAAGAATGTCTCACATTTAAACTTACTTTAAAGCAAACACAGAGAGAAAACGGGAGTGTGACAATGACAACGAGCCAGGATATTCCGGTTAGTAGAAGTCCACAAATTCCAACTCCATTTTCCGCTTCTTCAGCTGAAAGAAAAGAAGGGAGAAAATAAATGATTTTGTACTTATATATTGTTGCTACTTTGACTTAAATTTACATCCAGATGTAAAAAAAAACAAAAAAACAATGTGGATTCATATTTTTCTTAATCGTTTTGTTACTATAAAAGGTATGAACATAAATATAAATATTGATATTTAAAGTCTATGTCGAAAATAAATAAATCCCAAATACCTACGAACGCTAGGGTGAAGCTGCTGCTCAACAAATTCTTATATTTTGATAAATAACACTATACAGATTTCTGGTACTGTGTATAGATATAATGAGCGTATCTTTATGATTTCAATTAAATACCGTTCGAGTTGTAAATCCTAAGGATTTTGGTTTGAAATAAATAATATTAACATAGTAACCCTAACTTTTTTGGAGATCATATTTCATTAGATTAGGAAATAAATAATACAAATTCAACTTTGTATAAAGCAAAAACATTGAGAGGAATGACTCTGATATCGATCCTCAATTCTACTCTGATTCCAGCAGGGGCTTACAATTAAAAGCCCTTTAATAAATCTACAGTGTTACTCTTTCCTTCTTCTTTCAATAGTACAAGATATTTATAATACAATATTTAGGGATACAAATCTTGTGTAACTTTTAGTTCACCCATTTTTATTTTTTTATTTTATTGGAATTTGAAGAATGCATTTTCCATTCCTCGGCTTTTGTCATTAGTATTTACTTCTACTAAGTTCAAATATATTTAAAACCTGATTAAACATTCGTGTGCTCATAAAAGACGGAGAATAACCTTTAGGATTTGTTGTAAAGTTATAATTGAACTTGGACTCAGATTAGAATTGAGGATCGACATCAAACAAATTCTTGTTTATTTCCTTTTACTCCTCTTCCCTTGTCACTATGGAATGTAACGAATCTAATAAAACGTTGATTTCATGTTGACGTACCACAGATTAAAAGAAAAGCCAAAATTGTGGTTTTTACAGTTATTTTCACTTTCTCCAAAATTTTATTGTGTTTGTGTAGCAGAAAAATATTAATCTTGGTCAACAAAATTAAACATATTTGTTCAATTCAAAAATGCATAGTCATTCATAGGAAATTATATTTTAGGAAAACATTTCAGCTTTCTTGAATAAAAACGAGGCATTAACTCACCCTAATGTACCTATATAGCTTCTGCAAGTTAAAATAAATGCTTACATGCTTACATAAATATTTCAAAAATCAAATATCGTTTTTTTCTTCTTTATATAAATAAGGATTTCATTTTTTCTTCATAGTTTCATGTCTCTCTTATCATTTTTGTAGATAACATTCTATACATAATGTTTAGTACTAAAGTTACACAATATTCTTAAAAAAGAAAAGAATTTAGAATATTATGAAAAAGTTATACATGTCATTGTTGCTTATCGCTAAAAATACTGTGTCAAACAGGTTAATTAGAGTCAATAGAGTGAGTGATAATATTCTAAGGCAGTTAGACCAAATCAGGGATATATTTCATATGCATATATGCCAACTCCCTTTGATTCGTCTAATTCTCCCTCCATAAATAGCTGTTACTGCATCCATATGATCAATTCTTCCTATACCCTTATTTAGAAATGTTATCCGGGCTTTTCACTTTTTTCAACTCTATTCCTCCCAGCTGCCTTAGAAAATGAAATATCTTCATAACTCTTTTTTTAAATTTTGTCGACTGTTAGATATTTTCACAACGCTTACCCTACTGGCGAGAGGTTAATTCTTTAACTGCCTCATTTTAAAATGAAACTTAAATGTATAAAATGAGTGAAAATGATTAAAAATTGATCATGAGCATAATCTAGGACTACAAAAACATTTCTAAGTAAAATTTAATCCATAAACTTTATACCTAAAGCAATATTTTTTTTTTCCATAGAAGCCATAATTTTAAATTGAATAGCACTATCGGTTTGAACTTAACTCTTGGTTAATGGGGAGCCCCAGTAGGTAATTTCTAATGAATTTTTTTAAATAATATTTTGGTAAAGAACTCAGGGCAAGAGATTGAAAAAAAAATAAAAAAATGATAAATGTTGCATACAGATTTAAAACTCATAATTATATTTTTTGATAATTAATTAACCTAACACCTGTATTGGGTTAAGTATATACTACATAATTTTTCTTCCTTTCCAATCTTTCCTTTTTTTTTTCTTCCCTCCCCCCTTTAGTCTTTTAACAATTATGTCCATCATTCTTTTTCTCCCATTCAACAGTCCTAAGACTGATTAGAATGGCTTACAGTATTAGCTTTGTATGAATGATTGTCATTTTGTATAATACAAGAGCATTATAGTGAGTGGCTAGATGGACGGAAAATGTATTCAAACCCTTATTATGAATAAATTTCCTTGTTATAAATGATGATTTATGATCGTTAGAATTTATGAAACTCCTGCAGCCGAAATAAAGTATAATTAAAGGATCAGTACAAAGACTGCCATAATAAATAAGGATTAGACCGAGAAAACTGCAGTTTTTTTAGGGTTTCTAGAACAATCCAATTTTTTGGACTAAATAAAGTAAAAAATTTAAAACAAATTTTCAAAAATTTGTTTTAAACGATTTTAAGATAATAAAATAAAAAATGATGTGTGTACGTTCGTGCCCCAGTGATTCACAGAGAAAAAATATACTATTTGTATATGGATTTCACCAAAAAATTCCTAGGTGAGATGAAGTAATTGTGATTATATAATGTTTACTTATACTTAATCAGTGCAACTCCATCAAACCAATTAAAGGAACATTAAAAAAATAAATAATCAACATGTGTATTAAATAATAACTCGATTATAATGATAAATAGTGATATTTGAATTCAATTAAAGTAATATATATATATAAAATCTTTCAAAATTGATAGATTTGTTGGTCTTATTTTGACATCCAATATTTTACTATTTTCTTAATATTAATTATAATTAATAGGTTTATTTGTTATATAACTTGATTGTTGAGGCTCTAAAAATGGCCGACATGAACAATGCTGACGTCACATGATAACGCTCTCTAGTCAAATCTATGACAAATTGTAATGCTCCTTTACAATATTCTATAATAAAGACACGTTAGTTGATAGTTTATATATTTAAAAAAATCAATTATTATTTATTGTAATGTTTTGAATAGAACAAGAATAATAATTTATTTGGCAAACCATAACCTTTAGATAAATTTATAAATGTTTATTCTTAGCATTAAATGATTTTGATACAGAATTGCCAATATTCTATTATTTTATAAAATTATTTAGGTCATATATGAAAAAGTATATATCTCGATGTTGAATACAATTATAGTGACAATGTTAAGTTTGATGAGATAAGATTATTACAACAAATTGTGTTGCTGTAAAAAGACTTTATTGAATATTACGTGGGATAACAATGTTTATTCTGAAGAATATATAATTGAAAAAATATATACAGAATAAGTGCCAAAGTGTAAAAAAACAATGTCAAATATTATTTTTGCATCTTATTTTTTAATAAATGTAACCTATCAACTCTTTTTTTTTTACTGAAAATGTATCTCTATGATGCAGAACACCCATTTATCAAGAAGCTATTTTTCAATACATGTAGGTCGTTACTTTTATTGTATCTTTCAACTTTTCTTTCTCAATAAAAAAACAGGAAAAAGGCCCAAAATTAATTTTTAATTGTTAGCAAATATTTATTTGTCATTATAATTTTTTTTATATATTATAATTGTTGGAAATTGTTCATAGCACCGAAACAAGAGCTAATCCATATTTAATCTTTCAACGTTCAGAACATTGAGTTGTGGAGTAGGTACATTAACAACATAAGCATATACAAATTAATATTTTTTAGACAGCAGCAGAGCACAAGTAGCTATGAGAGGAAGAATATAAACACAAGTTCCCGTTTGTATTAAGTAAGGAAATATGCAATGATTACTCCAATATCGACCCTTCATTCTACTTATCCCCAAGAACTCCTTTGTAATACTCTCTGCATTTTATGAGTACACGCAAATGTGATTACTTTATATATAGATGCTTCCTCCTCAAAAATGAATTAAAAATTATAATACAACACACTACTCAGATTGATAACTACGACAAATCGCCTGGTAGGTCCTTTTTTTTCTCAACTTAACCTTTTAAGCAATGATTTGTATATCCATATCATATTTGCTACATGTGTTTTGGAATCCTGAATTTCAGCATTGTGATATTTTTTTTGTCTCAAGAGGCATAAAAATACAGCTCAGATTGCCAAATACAAAAAATATTGGGCTACTTTTAGATCATATTTTCTACAAATATACTGAATAATATCATAAAATGACGTCAAAGGAAACAGGGGAGGGGGGAAATATATATTTTTTTTAAATAAAAAAAAGGATCTACTTTTTTTCGACGAGGTGGTAATATTGAAAAAAAAGAAATAATTCTTTTATTTGTGACTGGGCAAAAGTAGTAAACAAATCGGCAGAGGATAAAAAGAAAAAATGAAGCTGTTTTATATTATAAAGTGTGGTAACACTTTGTCTATTACCTATTAAAATTTCATTTTTTTACTGTCCTTATTCCTTATTTATGGTTTAGTAAATATAAATCTATTATTTTATTGGATTTTTTTATCCATCAATACTTTTTCCATTAATCTTTATCTCGTTTGCAAAATCCAAACAGTTCTTACATGACGATCAGACTCGACGATTTCATTTATTTCATCCACATTTTCTACAATTGGCTTTGCATCTTTGACATCAAAATTACGATAACGGACCCAACGAAACTAAAATTGGACAAGATTGGCTATTACAATATTAGGAAGATACACCCTATTCACCTTTTCTACCAATTGGTTCATACTTTGCCTTGTTCCAAGAAAAACTGTAAAATTTGGAGTATTCCTCTTTGACACACGCTCAAACAATCACAAAACTGTCTAAAAAGTTTTTTATCTTTCTAACACCATCTAGTTTAAACCGAGCGCAGTTATATCACGTGAGATACACATTACTAAAACCATCTATTGGACAAATAATGGATGTCATTTTACTACACTTGGTTTAATCTTAGTACTTATTTGAAAATAAGTAAATTAAAAAGACGCTATAAGTGACAAATGGAGTAACTAGAGACGTGCGAACTCGATGCAGATATAAATTTTTAATCATTAAGGGAGGATGCATTTTTCTTCAACATATTATACAATATAAATTGAAACAATCCATATAATTAGATCAATATATCTTCTAACCTCAAGGTAGGTAAGCGAATAATTATTTATGGATTGGAATTTTTTTCATTTCTATATGTTCATAACTCACTATTAAATTAACTCTTATAATGAGAAACATTAATTTTGTTTGTTGGGCACTTAGATTGGGAATGCATGAATAATTATGTAGACATGGGTGTTATATGCTCTCGCTAAAGATTTTTCAATTCAAGGTTTTACCAATTAATTATACTTTTATTTATTTTTTTAGAACATTTCAGATTGAGGTTTTAAAGGATTTCCACATAATTTATTATATTGTTTTTTTATAGGCGCATATTGTTCCTGCGGCTCCAGAGCTCATGCGCCTCTGGGATTGGATAAATTAAGCAGTAACAATATTTAGAATTTTATATATATACCTATTACATCCATGTGTAACAATGTCTTGATGTCAATGCGTGTGAGTTTGTATCCCAGTAGCTCATAAAGAAAGAAATATCTGATCCTTGAAACCAATAATAATTGAGACAAAAGTTAGATTTCTGTTTATAAAATTGTATGCTGATTTCAAATATGTGCTTATATTTCGTCTATTTCTCAGAAAATGCAATTTAAAATTTAAAAAAACCTCCATATTTTAGAATTTTATTACTCAATAAATAAATTCTGGGCTTTTCAATTGTTTTTACGCCAAGGTAACTTTCTTGACCATACATAATTAAAGTTTTATTTAAAAGAGTATTATGTTCTAGATGGTTTACTTAAGCAGGAAAATTGTTATTTTTTAATAGTAAATTTATCGATGTTTATTATTGAAATATTTAAAAAATATATTTGTTTTTGTTTATAGGTAGACAATGGAATTTAATAAATAAAAATTTCAGAGGGGATTTTTAATTTTTTTCATGCTCAAAAGTTGACTCAAGTCTATATAAAGAGTGCAATACTCAAACCTTTCAAAAATTCTAAAAGATTACAAAGGGGAACACTCATTTTTTACAAAGAGTTCAAACCAAGAAAATAATTTATCTTTGATTGCAGAATCCGAAACATATATCAGGTTTTTTTCTCAGTTATCTGTCTTTTTTTATACTTAAGACAATCTCCAAATTAAAAGAAGGATAAATAAACCTTAGTAAAAGTATTTTTTATGATTATATAGCGTTTTTATTGATTCTGTATCCTGTTCTGAACTTCATATATTTCAATTTTTTGTATTAAATATCGTCAAGTCATCTCTCTTGGAATTAAGAATCTGCATTCGAAAATCTCTTGATTTGGATGATCAAGTTAGAAGTATTTTCTTTCGATTGCCCCGGTATTTCTTTTATGGTGCTTGACGTCATGAAATTGGCATTGAAATCGGAAAAAATATGATGGTACTGTTGATTAGTTGCTTGTACACCCACATAAAAATCGAGGCCCTTAAAACATAAAAAGATGCTGATTTTTGGGATGTGAGGGTTCATATAACGGGCGTTTATTGAATAGTAAAAAATAAAAATCGTTTTTGGAGTTCAAGGAGACTAGATACGGGGTTCAGTTATTAATCAAAAAGGGACTGCTATCTCAAAAACAACTATAAGAAAAATAACGGTTTTTTTTTTAAATTTATTCAAAATCAAAAAAGTTATGGTGTAAAAAAAGATATCGTTGAAAATTGCAGTTTTTTTCAAGGTGAGAAAAAACGGATTTCCAATGAAATATTGGAATCGTAAAATTTTTAGAAATTTGCCTGAAGATTCATTCGCGTATAAATTTGACACGTAAAAATTGATGTTTAACTAAAATATTGGTCATTTTCTGAATAATTTTTCATTTTGTTTCATAATTTTTACCCTACGTCAATTTTCAATTTTGAAGAAGAAATACTACAAAAAAATACATTTTGAATATTAAATTTCGGACCTGAACATTCAACAATATATCATTTTTAATTTCCAGAACATTTTACGACATAACTTTTCTACTAAACTACCTACTGTCACACCATCTTGCAGATAATATAAATTTTATAGTTTGCTCATACCCTACTGTCAAGATCACCATGTCATGTATCGGTTTTTGTTAAAGCATACCGATAGGTCATATTACGACAAGTAAAAACAAACGTTGTTCTGGTGCGTATAAAATGATAATAATAATAATCGAAGTTGACAATCTGTATAATCTTCTCCATCAAAAGTTTGAAACTATTGGCGCTGTTTTTATTATAAAAATAAAGAAGCGAAAAAACATAATAATAATCCAACATTACTTTTTATTAATGACGTCATTTCGCTTCTCTTTTTTTCTTACATACAGGTAGCACTTAATTTGTACTACTCACAAGTACAAGAGGGAGTACTCTAGAGCAATCTTTGCTTTTTCTATAAATTTATTTTAATTTTCTTATTGGTTGTAAGTTGAGCAATGATATGAGAGGAATTACGAGTAAGAAAGTGTAAATAATAACGTTCCTCAATAATAAACAGTCTGACAACTGATATTATTATTTTAAACGCATCGGAATGTGATTTTTTTTACGTCTCTACAGTGTACGAGATAAAATTGTGGACTTTTTGGTAACAAAAAAAAGAGTCAACTTTTCTAAAAATGAAAAGGAGTACAACATTGAGGCCTTATCATAGATTTCTTTAATTATGTATCTTTCCACCTTTCAAAATGATTTCCTTTGACTATAACAATAGCCTTTAACCTGGGCATAAAGGCTCCCCACCACTTCTTGATGAAAGCCAGTGATATGGTCACTGCTGATCGACAGATCCCTTCAGATCATCCAAATTTCGGTGAGGGGTAGCACAGGCTCTCTCCTGGACTACAAGCCAAATGCAATAGTCGAGGGGGAACAGTCTGTCAAGGATGGTAGCCAGTCCTACCCATTATGTTTTAATCAAGTAAACAGTTCTGTCATGTCTTGACCATTAAGCCTTGGCTGCTGTTGAAAGCTGTTGACGATGTCGTCGTACATGGTAAGCGTTTCCCAAAACCTCTTCATAGTCCAGTCACTGACATTGTGAACCTTGGTATGCTGCTTTATCGACATAGCTGGACTTCTGGTGATATTGGTGACCACATCCTCCATGATCCCGATTTTATGGCGTCTACTGCTTCCAAGGTATCTTTCAAGGCTCTTCCCTGAAGCTACCATTCTTTTAATCCTGTAAGCAAGACTCTAAAAGAATCTTTCGACCTTCATAATCTCCTTGACACTCACTTGAAAATGGATTAAGTCAGACACCCTTTGCGTTTTCGCCACCAAGCTGACGACAATTGCTTTTTGAAAGCTTTATTGTAGTCGTATTTAAAAAAATAAGAATTCTGAATATGCCCTACATATATTTCATATTGTTTAAAATATTAACATATGAATAAAATAAATGCAAAGGCCAACAAATAGTAAATGCATACCACACAATATATGTACAAATGTTGTAGATTATCATTATGAAAATAAGAAATGCCATATAAATACATGTTATCAACATGTTGCTTCCAAATACACTTGCAACAACCCATAATTTTTTACTGAGAGTATTATATATTAATGGATTTCTTTCTTATGAAAACAACAGTATTTGGTTGTTATAAACAAACAAACCTAAAATTAATTAGTATGTACACAGTATACAGCCCTTCCTTTTCTTTCCATTTCAAAAAGTTGAAATTCATTAGCTGCAAATGTTTATGTTTTTAGTGTATAAATATTGACACAGTGGGCAATGAACTTTAATTTGTTTGAGTAAATTTAAATGTAGGCTAACGATTTACCTGCAACAAAATCTAATGTAGAAAAAAAAATATATATACAAAACGATTATTTTTTATAAATCAATTGTGTAAAAAGTATGATATAACACTGATTTGAAGACATTTTGACATCGTTGTTTTTACCCGAGGATAAAAAAGAAATTGGTGAATATAACTCTAAGGCTTCAAACTTTCCAAAGAAATGTTTGATTTGTATGTTCTGTTTTTATCAGAAGACACATTTTAACTCATACTACTATGTAACAAAATACAGATCTTAGAAAGTCCGGCTAAAACTCATGTGTACTATTGTTATTTAAGTCATAATAGACAATTGCAGTAGGTTTGTACTTATAAGGCCTTTTAAGAAGGGAAGTTTTTTTAGTATAATTTCAATCCAGAGCCATATTTTGAAGTATACCAACCATATAAATAAAAATTAAAGGTTATAACATTCGAAAAATTAAATATTTATTAATTTATCTTGAATAGAGTTCCCTTATATAATAGCTAAAACTAGAGAATAAACCTTGTATTACAACTTAAAAAGATTAGAAGCAAAAAAAGTTCAATTTTTATTGAGTTTTTTGGTTTGACTTTTAGTTTTCTTATGAAATATGTATACAATGTCAGATTGTATCACAATATTTAAATTAAATATAAATTAGTAAATTATTTGATTAACTCTATAATAAGTAAATAATATTTTAATGGCAGAAAAAGTTCAGTGAATCAAATATAAATAAATGGATTAGATTCCTTTTATCTATTACATAAATAAAAATCAAATACATTGGGTAAGAAATATATTTTAATTTGAATAAATTTTCCTATCTCAAAAATATTAGTTACTTTAACAATTAGTCATATAACCGAATTAATTATATTAAACTTTAAAACATTTTCACCCTAAATTTTATTGCATAGTGTAGTAAACCAAAAGTGACGTGGTAACTTTGACAATTTGAAAAATATTTATGAGAAGAGTAGCCTAGTTCATATGACATTTTATTGTATTAGCTACAAGCATCTATGTGAGAAAGGAAACCAACACAAATCCCACTCGGTATCTAAACAAGAATTATTCCAATGCCGTTCCTTCATTCTACTCTCAGTGATTCCAACGAAGTCTTATGCTTATAACTCCTTAAGAAATACTCGATGCTACTCTCTGTTTGTTATAAATAAATCTATATATTGATGTTATCTACTTAAAGATAAAATATAATGATAAAAGCATTGGAAAATCAAATATACTGCTCAGATTGAGTGCCGCAGAAAATCTTGCACATAAGAAATGTTTATATTGTACAGTTCTAATAAACAAATAAATCTTTACCAGTTACAAGTAGGCTATTATTTAATATGATGTATTCTATTAAGAAACCCTGTTAGAAAATTATATTTTTTTCTTATACTAATTTTTCAAAAAAAAGGGAACATCTTTCTATTGTGGTCAAGATAACACATTCTGGGATTGTTTGAGAAAGAAGAATTTTATTTTTTCGTTACTAATTAGTTTTTTTTTTTCACGTTATAGTAATTGTCATAAAGTATTAACACTTTAACATTAAGAAGCTCTTATTGCGTTGTACCCTTGTTTGAAGAGAAACTGTAAAATATGGCGTGTTTTCTGTTTGCTGTTGTCCATTTATAAAGTTCACCTCAAGTAAGATTGAGTCAAATAGTAATATAAGTGTATACAAATCTTTTTTATTTCAAAAATCTTATCTTTCTAACACCGGCTAGAATAAAAAATTCGCACTTATACAACATGAAACATAGATTACTAAAGTCACCTTTTGGAAAAATAATTGATTTTTTTATAATTATACGGTTAGTGTGGTACTGATGTATGAGATTTAGGGAAACCTTAAAATTATAAACTGTCTAAATGAAACCTCTTTACCTACTCCTATGAGTATAATTTAAAAAAAAATATTGTCCATATCTTCATATCTGTACACTCAGTATTTATGTACTCCAAGGTTTCTCACTTCACGAGAAAATGTTATAAGTCCTAAAATAAAAATGTCAACTAGGCTAAATTTTGAGAGTAAAATCATTGTATCTTGCTTTAATGATGATGAGCGGCACATTTAATGTCCGGAAAATGTTCTTTCAATTTAAATGTACCTACTTATTTGACATTATTCTTAGCTATCTATATCCTCAATAAATTACTATTATTCATTTTCTTTAAAAAATTATGTGTTGCATTAGTCATTACACACATATATTCATATAAGTTTTGTGCAATTTTTATCTTGTTTGATTTAATATGGAATATTGGTAATATTCTGGGGGAGATTGTTTTTTTCTAGGATAAAAAAAGAGCTTTATGCATTTGTGAGCAAAAGGCTTTTCCTCCTTCTTTCTTCTTGATCAGAGTTTTATATAATGTTTTTTTATTTTAACATACGGTTAAAGTTGTAAATTGAGAGACTTCTTAACACAAAACGACTAGTGTTTCATTTTTGATACCATTATGATATTACCGTAAGATATTATCAAATGTTCGTACCCTAAAATTTCAAAAATTTTGTTTTTTATAAATTACTACAAGAAGTACATAGCATTCATTTCCCCTAGTTTTTAGACGTCGACAAATAGATAAACCTTGCTTCAATTATATAAATAATAACTCCTTAACAACAAATGGAATCATTTTTGACACACACAGTCCGTACAAGGAGGTACTATATCCCCGTCATTCTAATATTAAAAGATTTGAAATAATAAATAATAAATTTATTTTAATTTAAAAAAAATAAAAATGAATAAGATTTGATGTTTTAACTGTATTTTGTATACTAATATTATAAATCAACAAATTTAAACAATTTCAGACAATTGTAGTCTAGTTATATTATAAACATTTTTTTTAATTAAATTCAACTTTCAAAAGAAAATATTTTAATTGCCAAATTGTCGAAAAATCAAAAAAAAAATAGACTTAATTTTATCAAAATTTGAATTATATTAAAAAAAAATTATTTTAACTTAATCATTCTGAAAGTTTTCCATTTTGGAAAAATACACAATTTAAATTTACAATAATATAATACTTTGACCATATGTAACAATTTATTTTTAAAGGTACTAAATAATGAAAAAATTTCCTCTAGATTCTATTGATTTTGGTTCATTCACTCTATCAATAAATTTATATCCATTGCGTAATGCGTATGGCGTGGCTTTCGGTTTATAATATTATCTATAACGTATATGGGAATGCTTATATGATTACTTTTTGATATATTTGGGGAGAAGAGTTTTTTTTATTCAGCTTTCTCAAAATTATATTGTGTATATTAAATTTTATTTGTCCATTTTTTTCTTAACTTGTGGTTCAATTTGAACATTTAAGATATTTTTAGAAATGAATATAATTTTTATATATGTAATATACTTTTAATCATTTTTTTTGTTATAACAATATTCTTTAATCTTTGATTCCTTGAAACAACAATTACTCAACTTTAGAACAATACAACATTAGCTAAAATATTAAAATTTAAATGATGGTTTCAGTTATTAAATTTCAAAGGGAACACAATTTCCAATAATTGAATCCGTTTCTTAATGTTTTGAGATGTTTCAACACTGTTGTTATTATTTCTTGATATTAAAATAAATTTTTTTACTGTTTTTGTCATATATGTATTGTGGCAAAATTAAGTCTATATTTAAAATGATTTTAGTGTTCTAAAAAAAAATTGTTTTGTTGAATTCAATCGTTTTACGTTCAAAAAATTATATTGATATTTCTCCAAATTTTAATTTATTATTTCTAATTTATAAAACTTAAATTTGAGTGTATTCTGAGTATTCATACAATGAATTATACCCACAGTTAAATGATAAAAAAATTGAAAAGTGGGGCGTTCTTTCAAAATAAGATTAAATTTAATATATTAATCAGTCATTAACCTATTATGGCAAGTTTAATTTTTGTCAATTTTAATAGAGTTAGACAGATAAAATAACTTATCAAGAATTTAAAATTGTACATATAATATACAAACATAAATTATTTCGCTCAAAATGATCCAACGCTGCATTTGCTTTTGATATGAGTTTGAAATATTCTTTAATCCTACTTTTGATGGAAATTGGTATATTTCCCTGTTTCTTTCTTAAATAATCTTAAATCTGTATTTGATTGATTGCTACACTTAAAGTACTTATGTATACATCTAAAAAAATTTAAAGTATGATCCCCATAATATGAAAATATAGTCGCAATGCTAATTGTTTTTTAATCCTCAGTTATCAAATATATTTTTTTAATAACGCAGTTAGTGAATTGAATAAAAAAAACAACTCAAAAGTACAATGTTTTAATTATATGATGAATACTTGACCAATTATAATAATTACGTCATTTGAATTATGTATTAATTTCTTAACGATTCCTTACATTTTGCACTCGTGAATATATATATTTAAATATCTATGAATAATGTGTATAAATATATTTTATCAAAATAAAATATTTTACTTATTTTAAAATAATTAAGACAACATGAGTATGGTGTTTTAACAAAATATAATTTGCAATTCTTATAATAAAACGTTACATATATACTTTGGATAAGAAATTCTGTGAAATATTCATTAGTCTTTGCAAATTTTGGGAATCAAATGAGTATCCCATCTTTGTGGATGAAATTGCATGTATGTTATTGTTTAGAATTAGTTCTACAATATACATTTTTGTAGTTACCATTGTTAGCCTTAGTCCTGACATTGAAAAAAGAGCAACCCAAGAAATCAAATAGAAAACAAAGGAACAACTTTTTATTAAAATAGTAAATTATTTAAAATATTCAAATAAACGGATAAATTTTAAATAAGGCATAATCAAAATAAATTACAAATAATGAGATTTGATATTTCAGGAGCATTCTGAAATGTATTGGCAATAAAATGAATTACAATATAATGTAGATTAAAAGAAATAAGAAAAAATTGTATAAATAACAGAGTGTATAAAGTCCTACTTCAGTAACACAAGGTTAAAATTGCAATATTTTTAAATAAATATTTTATCATTCTATGCTAAGAATAAAAAAGTATATTTGTGTTAAGTCAACCTTAACGTTTATAATGTAAAATTTAGAAAAATAATGAGTTATCTTCAAATTGTACTCAAAAGTAAATTAAAGAGCATTTCATTTAAGTAAGTATTCAACAATGAAATAAAAGAATAGTAAAATATTTTTGGACTTTCAATTTCACCACAAAAACGAAATGAAATATTGAATCCCTTCAAACTGTAATTTGTTGATGTTTATATTACTTTGAAGTATTATCTAGTCTGAATTTCCCCCCTTTTTGGTTAGATAGAGTGACAAAAGTTAGGTATGGGCAAAATATAAAGAAAAAGAATAGTTTTGAGAATGGAAAAGGAAACACGGTTGCTGCCATCGTTCTTTTTTTGTTCATTCTTTAATAGAACGTCTTTGTGTTAATAAATATATCTTTCTAAATAATTAACTCCCCCCCCCGCCCAACTTTTGAATTATTTTTTTATACATCAGTAATACGGGTTCTCTCCCTTCAAAATCATATTACACGTAGCTTAAGATAACAAAGATCTGAAATCATTAGTAGTACCATCAGTTTCCCTCTTGCCTTCTCTCTTGCACTCTCCAAAATACCCAATCCTTAGGTGTGAGTAGACATCATAGTACTTTAATAAATTCAGCTCAAATATTTAATATCTTAAAGTTAATAAGAGCGACATAGAATCAAAGTAATGCACACGGATTTCCATTGAATAACTTTTATCCAGTGCGTTCTCCTCCTCATATGTTGCTCCACATTTGTATAAATGACGGGTTTTACACGGGTAATCTCACCAAAGATATCCGTGTCTTAAAATATACTAATGATAATGAAAATACAAATAGTCTACTAATACCAAAATTCTATATATCCCTATTCTCAATTATTGTTTTATTATTTTCCAATAATTTCTTCGTATACAATTGTAAGATTATACCCCAATAATAATATTAAAGAATTTGCAAACATGCAGAATACGTATGAATCAAGTAACACTGATTAAATAAAGTATTTATATATTTTGCACATGCTGAATGTGAGCAGAATTACAAATGAGGATTTATATTTGTTAAAGAAATAAAGTAACTATATTTTTATGTAGGTATACTGAAATAATTTTTCTGTTTTGAAAGTTTGATCCAAGTTACGAATAAATATTATTTGTTTTATATAATAAAAATATTATTTTCTTCTTGTTAAATTATATGTGTAGGTCACGCTGAGCTTTTTTTATCCATTCGCAAACTCAATTGACGAAAAGGAAATTAACATAAAAAAAGACATATGGTAGCTAGTCTTCTGTATTTTTCTTATTACTAACTTTTAATTTGTATGGGCGAGTATATTATTAGAAGTTATCACACATAAATAAATATTACTTATCTATGAATGATATTTACAATACCCATTAAATTGAAAATGAATGAATAAAAAGAAAGAAAAAACACAACAACTGTTTTTACTTTTCTAATTTTTAAAGGTAGGGTTTTCATTGCAAGCTATTTAACTCTACTTTTCTTAATCAGTGCAACTCCATCTGACCAATAAAATAAAAATTAAAATAAACAAAAAGATAATTTTATCAAATATTATGATTTTCTTTTTACTCAAGTTCAATTGGATATACTGGGTATTGGATAATTCTTTTCAAAAGAAAGTAAATAATAATTTTTAAGGTAGTCTGTATGTTAAAGATTTTTTAATCTTTAAAACTCAAATCTTATCTAATTTAGACCTTATATTTCCATATAAAAGACTCAATCAAAGTTTTGGATCATAAAGTTATTTTCTTTTATACCTTGAAGTTTTATTTTATTCTAATTAATCTGAACTAGTTTCTATAATTCTCAACCATCATTGAGGAGTGAAGTAATAAATATTAAAATTAAGCTAATATGCCTTTAATACATTTATTTTTCTACCAAATGAAGACAATTTAATACTATATCTTAACTCAAACTACAACGGCCCAATCTACAGGGTTGGACAGCAAAATGTGGATTAATAATTTTCTCATTAACATAATAAGGCTTTTTGTTTATTTTTTTAAAATTCTGATTCAAACATCCTTTGTGCATAAACAAACTAAAGCAAATCTTTGGTCATCTCATCGATATGAGTAAGAAAAACCCCAAATGGCAGCGCATCTCAGATCTCCTAGATGCTGAAGTAGAGGTGGCGAGGATTATGGGCATTGATAAATGCTCCAGGAGCCTGGTTTTTAAGGTAGTCGAGATATAAAATAAAAGGAGAAGGCTTCTAAAGGAATACAAGATTTGGAGAGTACAATTTAAAGAGGGATCTGGAGTTCCTGATCAGCTTGGAGAAGAAGATCAAGGATGGCCCCACCAAATCAATGAATCGTCTCGCTAATGACTTCTACGTGGCTGTTAGGACTATCAGGAGGGCTGTGAAGGGTGACTTGGGATTTTCTTCATACATGAGGACCAAATACAAATTATTCAAGCATTTCCAAAGCAACTTCTCGAGTCCACGTTTGGCTTCCCATTCCTGTACATTAAACAATTAAAGTTATAATTTCTCTGTTACTATTACATCTACGAATCTGTTTTTCACGATATCATTAGAAACTGCATGGAAAATTCATACTGTGACTACATTTACCCTCAAAAATCTAATTTATTTAGTACAGCGGAGCGGTTCACTTATAGTGAGTTCAAGTAAAATATTATTGTTGGTAAAATCAATAGAAATGAGGTAAGAATATAAAGATATATAATAAAAATAATAGTGTAAAAATATAATTCTGAAATGTAAATATTTCTGGAAGGATTCTAGATCTCAGATTTTCATTGTAGCTTTAAAAAGTAATATTTTGATAATAAAATTTTTTTAGGAAAAAGAGCTTTAAACAATGCTACAAACATTCCTCATATCATTTTTTCTCTGCCACCTCGACATGATTTATATATAAGGACATACCAAAGGTATAAAAAGATATGTAATTAACAATAAGATATCATACACATTTCTGGGGTATTTTTCAACAAAAAAAAATGTAAAGAAATAAATCTTGTAGTGAAAAAACAAACGTCTTACCAGTAAAAAATTCTTTTTGGGATTCCTTGATAAAAGTTATATATTGCTTGTGAAAAAAACAAGTAGGTATTTATTTTTTGTATAACATCCATTGGATTTTTATGTTACTGCACATCATATGTAAGTATTGTATATATTTTTTTTATGCAAAAATCATAGAGCTGTTTGTGATCTGATAGAACCTTAGAGCTTAGTAACTATGTAATCATATTTAATACGCATTCATATTAATATACATTTAGTGCCCCTAAAAATATAATGATTCTGACATGACTATAGTACAATATTAATGTATTGGCTTTAATAGGTGTGGAAAAAAGTAATTTCGTATTTTTTGCTTTATTCCAATGCTTTATAAAAAGTCTAATAATCATCCGATTTAAGCCACATATGCCCCGTTCTGTTTGATAGCTTGTTAACAACAAGAATTTAACTTCATAATGCATTTCCTGTAGAAGCTTTTGCAACAAATTTTCTCAGGCCACTATGGATGCCGAATTTGTACCTTAAAGCAAGTTGGGCATAGACAGGAATAGGTGTTTGTAACTTGGTACCAGGACCGGACTGGTGGGAGGTTGCATAGAAAATTCACATATGTGCTCCCTGAGCCTCTAGCGCGAAATCAAAGATGTGTGGGGCAGACATTTTCTTTAATGAAACACTATTCCTCTCCTATTCACCAATGCTGACCGCTTCTGTTCTATCACCTGCCTTAAATTGTTAAGTTGTTCAGAGTAGAGCGCAGAATTAAGCTTTGGGCCATAGAGGAGCTGCTCATAGTAGATTATTCCCTGCCAATCCTACTAAACACATCGCAAAACCTTCTTGGTAAGCAAACCTGGCTTGGACATGGTCTGTACCGCTTCCTTGAATTTTGACCAAAATTTGTGTGCTCTTGAAATTCACGAAAGTGATCCATTTTTAATTACCAATCACAATCCACTTCAGATAGTAAAAATGTAAAATATGGTGACTTTCTTCCTTAGAGACCTGCATACTCAAGCTGCAATAATTTACAACTGAACAGGCTAAGCGCATTACTATTAAAAACGCATTTGTAGTATAAATTCACACCTTTAAAACGTTTTATCGTATTATCCAATGTAACCAATAATGAATAAGATATACTTAGTTAAAAAAGGGTGTAAAAAAAAGAAATACGAATTTACTTTTTCCCTAACCTAATATAAACAGTTGAATTATCCTTAAGACGATAGTAGTTAAATTTATTACCTACCGGTATGTTAAAAAAAGGAAACAAAATTTAGCGTGGTCACCTTGAGAATTTTAAGATTGTCTGACAGAAGAACAGCTTAGCTGTCATAAAATTTCATTAAATTAGTTGCAAGCAGCTATGATATAAAGAAAATAAACACAAATCGCTCTCTGTATCTAGCAATGATATTAGTAGAATTTATTATGATGTCGATCCTCAATTCTAGTCTCAATACCAGACTATTATTATCAAATAGGAGTTTGGGCAAAGACAACATCATCTTTTTGATATTTGTAAATAATCTTTGACGCTAAATATATCCTAAGTATATGAATATAGTAACTATAACCAGTATTTACTAAAGTTATGAGGGGTTGACAGACATACACATTTGACTTTAATAATTGGAAATTTTTAGTGTTACTCTCCGTTTTTCATGAGCAAACTCACACGTAGTTACTCAATACTTATTTGTTCTTTCCTCAAGAAAAATAATAATAATAACAGCTTAAGAGTTATTTTTAAGTCAATATGCTGAGCCTCGTATTAATTTAGTCTCTAAAACGCTACTTGGTTAAGCTTTGGCTACTCACGTTCGCTGTTAAAAATGAAAATTCAATGAATATTTTATAGTATAAGAAAAAATACAAAGTTCTTGAGATTTTCTTAGAATACAAGCGCTGTGCATCAATTATTGTGTGCCTCTGTGCCGGGTGCACGTCCAAGCACGACAATATCCCAATAGATAATAAAAATACTACAGTTTAAATGAAGTTAAAAGATCTGGTGTAATACTAGAATTTTAAATTTCTACGGTTTATTCAAATCAGGTAGTTGGAACCGGATTTATTTCACCGATATACTTAAAAACTTTATGATTTGGGGACAGGAAAGGTCGCCTACTAGCTCGCCGAATCTGAAGTCTTTGTGAGTTGTCTTGGATTAATGGAAGTCTACAAGGAGTCAATACGTAAAAATAAGACTGTTGACTCCTTGTGGGCTTCTATTCTCAAGGCAGTGACCAAAATGAACAAGGAGTTTTCATCAAGACCTATGCAAGGTTCAAGACCAGATTGGAGGATGGGGCTTAAGTTGGTTGGTTTAAATGATTATGGAACCTTAAAATAAATATTTGTGAATTTCTGAATTAATTATAGAAAATAAATTGTCATATATCCTTTATCAAATATGCCAGATTATAAATCCCAACCCTGAAAAAAGTGTCTTTCTAAATAAAGTACTAATCTAACTCATTGATATACAAACAATCAACAATATACGAGTATTTGATAAGAAGTCAAAGTTATTCCTCCCCTCAAATGAAAAGTTCTTTCATTTTACATATTTGTCTATTTTATAGAACAAAAAAAAAAAAAGTAAATAATTCTTTGTCCAAACTTGACATCCCTTTATAGAAGAGGTTTCTTTTTTTGGTTATAATTTAGCATCAATTGTTTACGATAAAACAGAAAACTACAACAGAAAGAATGAATTTATTATTTACCATTGTCAAAATTACCACAGTTACCCTTTATTTACTACTTTTTTTGTTTTTGTTTTGTTTCAATTTTAAAATTATGATTCTGAATTTCATAAGTTTCATTATATTTTCTTTCTTTGAGCGATTCTGAAGAAAATAAAAAAAAAGCCTGAATTTTCATTTTGGAGAATAACCAATTATAGCCTTACAAACTACTTTGGATACTCAAAGGATCAGAAATACTGTACTAACCTGCAAATTGAATAAAATAAGTATTAGAACTCAGTCCTACATTTATTGAAAGAGACAAAAGAAAAAGGAATTACTGTTGTGTGGAGTGTCAAAATCAAATATACACATGGTTAGACAACAGTTCATATAACAAACTCTTTATGAAGTAAGAGAAAAAATAAAAAATAAATTTCGTAGAAAAATGATTTTGTAATACAGAAGGGAATCAAACTTCTATGCAAATACCATTACGAGTATTTTAATATTCGTTATGTATATTTTGGATTGATGTAGCAATGTATACATGCATTTCCCTGATTAACTATCAGTAAAAGTACACAGTTTACATAGAAATACGGTAAGAAACAATATAATACAAAGTTAATAAATTTATAATTAGTTAATAGTAATTATGCGATAAAATCGGACTAATTTCAAGAAATATAAAACTTGGGACATAATTGAATCAGTTCCAGTTGATTTATATAAAACTTTCAATGTCCAGGAGAAAGATGGTAGATCAAACAAAATTTGAATTTTATAATACACCAATTGCTCTGTCTCAGAAATCATTTAATGCATTTTTGGACTTAGATAAGATGAATCTTATGATTACACCTAAAACTTCAAGTCAGAAAACATATGTTCTCTGTCCTTCGGTTTGTTTTGGAACAGCAATTACTTTTATAATTATGTTTGAGTAAATTGAAAAGCTAGTTGACTGGCAAATGTGACGGATATATCTTGGATTTATTGTTTTTAAATCAAAATAAAGTTTCTTTATTTTATTGTATTCAACATTTGTCCATGTTGCTAATCATAGGTAAGATTATATTAAATGGGCGTCTAGCAATGCATGACACTGCTAAATAAAATTAGAGAAAATTAGGACAGCAAAACTTTTTGTGTCACGTCCATATTTGAGTAAAATGTACAAATAAAAAGATAAGGTACATAATCATGGCACGTAAGAGAAAATCCCCATACTAAATTTTGTTCAAATTTTTATAAATTGATTCCATTATATTTAGCTGAAATCAGAACTAACATTTTGTTGATACAAAAGTTAAACTGTTTAAGGTATTTCTATGTTATTCGAAGTAAAAGCAATCCCAGGGCCACGATTACTTGATTAATGCCATTCTATTAGACTATAAATCATTTTGTCAACTTTTTAAAATGTAAATTGTCTTTAATACTGAATATTACCTCTTTTTTTGCATAGTCAATTTTTTATTTCTTCTACTTTAGTTGATATTATTTGATAAGTGTACTTTTTAAAATTTCAGTTGATATAATTTATCAAAATTCAAAACTGCCTGATTGAGTATAAAACACTAATAAAAATATGTCATATTTTGGCGTATGTAAGTCAAATCAGCTCTTATTCATAAGTAAAACTACTTTTAAATAAAGCGGCAAAAATTCAAAAGCTCTTTAAAATACTGTTAGACTTTTCATAAGGAAAATTACTTAAAAATTTTTTTTATGTATGTTTTGGCAGTCCCGCAGTAAATTCAAAATAGAACAAATCTGAAAGAGCAGATTGACCAATTTTAATTATAAATTATGAAGAATCAAGTCGGTAAATATAAACATAATAAGGTAATTTAAAAATGCCACCAAGGCCTTGAAAATATTATATAACTGATTTTTGTTTTTCAATTCTTAAGGGACATTTTAAAAATCCCCCAGTACAACTTTTATCAGCATAAAAAATGTTTCTGATAATTAAAAGTAAATTAGATAGAAAGAAATCTATTGATCATGAAACATCTACCAAAAAGATTTCTTACTAAATAATAAGAATCTGGAAAAGTCGTCTGAGTAATGTATTTTCTCACTCTAAATTTATATTTTTTTTGTTGGCAAGCATTGGTCAATATAAATTTCAACTAATAGTTAATAATTAATCTTCCAGGTAATAAAATGAAGGCTATTAATTAAATATAGAACACAGACTTTTCATGAAAAATAAAGAAAAAAAAATCTTATTGTGTTCATTTGTTCAAATAATTTTGGTTAAAATTTTTTGTTGAATCTTGGAAAAATTACCTACATAAATATTCAAAATATCTTGACATAAATAATTGATTTATTATTGTGGAATATTATTTTTTAATCAACCCAATATTCAACTTGGAATCAACTAAAATAAATGAGAAAAGGAGCTTACGATCTTTTAGACTATTTTTCGATATTTTTTTAAAGATCTTTTTTCATTGTGCGTAAAGAATTGCCCACAGGAAAATTGTCATTGCGGAGAACTGCCAGGAATTATACTAGTAGTGATCTATCTACAAATATGTCACATTTGCAGACGTGTCTGACCTTTCCTAGGATCTGTTGGTATTTTTGAAGGACCCAATCCTTTATAAATATGGCAGTTTCAATTGCCGCTATCTATGTTTAGCGTATTTTCTGCATATTATAAAACTATCTACGGATCCTCAGATAGGTCAGTCCAAACAATAAATGGGATAAATCTATATAATTATCATAATTTTAATTTTCAACAGATAACAAATTTTTGATGGCAATATGAGACAATGCCGATAAATTTTCCTAAAAGCCTTTCTCATATAAAAATAATTGTGTTGCGCCGATATTTTTGTATCGGTTCCGGTACCAGATTTGGTGTCGGTATTTTGATGCCTTGAGCAAAAAATATATAACCAAAAGGGTTTAAACTATATGTGATCCAATTGATTGGCTTATTGCTCTTACGACTTTAAAATGGCAAAGACTCTCACAAGTAATACATGTAGATCAAAAAGGATTTCTCTTCCTGTAGGTCTGAACACAACAATCGTCAGATATATGGACTCAATGGTGTTTTAAACTATATTATTTCTTAAATTTGTGTTGCATAAGGAGACTTCTTCCCATCTTTTAACAACATAAATATCTTTCATGAGTTTTTAAATAACTGGTGAAAACTTCATTGATTTCATAATTTATTTTATGTTATTTTTAAGAATTGTACAATGATATGCATTTGGCCGATTATATAAACATAAAAATAAGTTTTTGAAAAATGAATTTAGTTATTTAATACTTCACGAACGAAGCCTCAAGATTTAATTATTTTATTTAAAAGATAATAATTTTACTTAAGATATCTTTTTCAATTAATATATTTTTTTTTTTATTATTCATAAGAAAAAATGACATATCAGAAAGTAGTTAGCAATAAAATAAGAATCTCTTTAAATAAAAAAATAGCAAAATCTTTTTTATTTTTGTTTCATAAATATATTAACTAAAGATATTGTTTAATCAATCTGTTTCAAATAAAAGGCCAATACGGACTATTATTTCCCAACATCAATCAAAATTAGGAAGACAAAATAATAAATAATATTTTATAGAAATAAATGTCATTAAGAAGGAAACATAAAATATGATGACAATGTAATCAATAATAGTTTTAATCCGTCTCATAATATATGATGGAATCCTTCCCAATGCTTTTACAAACTATTGTAATTTATTTTTTTGATGATTAGGTATACACTTTCTTTTTGTGACTTGTAAAAGTTTTATCTTAAATCTTAGTTGATTTTTTCGTCAAACATGAACACAAATATTTTAGTGTGGGGTTCAAATAATAAAATCCTATCATTTTTTTCTCTTGACCATTACTTAACTTTAATATATTTACAGATTAAAAAACCAAACAAAAACAGAGGCACAAATAAAGGGAAACATTGAAACGGAAAATAAACTATCACTTATGTAATAATGAGAACCACATGTAAAAATTCTAGATATTATAAATATGATAAAACAATCGTGTACAGCTGTAAAATGTTTAAAACTCATCCATTGTCCTTTTCTTCCCTGGACCTCAGGACGTACAAAATAAGCTGTCCTTTAGTAACGACAGTATTAACTTTTTGACTGAGCTTGCACCCAAAAGATTTACTTAAATCCCGAAGAACGTCTCAATTTATTATACTTAAAACAGGACATTCCCAGAAGAAGTTATTGTTAGTCTACATTAAACAGCAAAAAGGCATTCTCCACGTTTGTCTTTATAAAATTTACTTCCAACTTTAAGAGGTAAAACATTTTTCTATCTAAGTTAGAAGTTTACTACTAAAAGCTAAAAAGGAAAAAAAAATCATCCACGAATATATGAAATCAATGTATGTAAATTCTGTATTGATTAACAGTTTGACATTTTTCAACTTATATCTAATCTATTAGTAGGAGTTTCCAAGGGTTTTTTCAGAATTATAAGGCAATATAGAAATCTTATTTCCTTGCCAAGGAAGTCATAGCAGTACTCATTCGTCCACTTTAGCGACATGTCTGAGATATGACAAGATGTTGAGTCTTATTACCAGATATTTATACCAATTTGGAAAGGGTTGGAACTGTCAGATTTGATCTTAATGATCTGTAGATTAATATTAGATACGGTATAACCTTTATCTTAAAATTTTATAAAGGGAAAGAAGCAAAATAATTATATGAAAATTGTAAACAATGCATTCTGAGTTTGTAAAGAGGTTTTGTGAGTAAATTTTCTCTGATGTAAGTAGAAAACTAAGGGGAAAAAAGGCAACGGACTGAATTAAATATATCTGTTGAAGAAGGTGGGAAATCCGTAAATGGAAGGTATCAAATTTATCATGCATGCATTAGCAATTTATTGTTAAGAACTTTGAATTTAATAGTTGTTCAAATCTCAACAACTTTCTTTTTCATGAAGGAGAAGTTTTGTGGTTTAAAATATGTATTGTACATATGTAAGAGAAAAATGCCATCAGAAATTAAGTAATATAACACGAAAAAGACTAACCCGGCAGTATGAAGATTATAATATGGAAAGTCCTTGGAAATATATTCTCTATTGGTTCGATCTAAAATTATACATGTACCTATATTAGGGTGAATCAGATGCAGAATAAATTAGAAATTCTTTTCAGAAACAGTAGACCCTAATTTTTGTATTGCAAAAAGGTGATCTGAACAGAAATACTAAATTTTAGTTAATTTAGTTTATGTTTACCTCTTGCACAATTCTAATTTCGAAACACCTTTGAACCAAAACTTTTTGATTGTGAGTTATTTAAAAAATTTGAATTTAAATAAAAAATATCTTTGAACAAAAAAAAAAAATTATTTTTCATAATTTTTATTGTGTCTCTAATTTCCTTGATTGTGGAAAGAAATAAGTAACCTCCCTAGACCGTTTTTTAATAAAATATAGACAATTAAACTTTAGTACGAAAAATAAAAAAAAGGACTACCTGTCTTGCTTTTTTTTCTTACTATTTATATTTTTAATAATACTGCAATGAAATCAGTTGAACACAACTTCAGATAAAGTTACTATTATATTCGTCAAAATCTACACTGTAGTGCGTAAGTATTGATATCTTTTCATGTAGACATAATCTTGGTTAAGTTATACAAAAGCATTTCTGGGATGCATTGTAGATTGAGATATCAAAGGGACCAGGAATTACAATGTTTGATAGGTAGGTATTTGGCTTTATCAAAGTAATGTCCAAAGAATTAGAAATTGTTTAAATAATTAAATCTTTATATTCCAATGTATTCCATAATATATTTGGTTATTAAATTAATATTAAATTCGGTATGTTCTATATGGAAGTTTGTATTATTATTTTAGATTCAAAATGTGTTTGAAAAACTTAAACTTTGTGATATCAAGGACCTCAATGATCCATGTCTGTACGATAGACTATAAGGGAAGAAATAAGATATCCGTTAGGTTTGCAAAATGTTGTCCTCTGTGACTTTTTGTTGGGGATCCTGGCGTCTCCAAACGAGTATGACAGCTTTTAGTGCACAAATGAATTAACTCATCCAATAGACAAAAAAATAAGGACAAAAGGCATAAGACTAGATTAACCCAATACTCAAATATTGACAAATTCTACTTATGAACAAAGTGTGCCCTGTGTATGCCAATTCGTCACTCAGTAACACATACTTGAAACAAAGAAATGAATACTAATCCACTACGCAGTAGAATTTGACAAACGTACTAGTAATTGTGTCTCTATATTTGATGAACTGACGTTATTGGAGTCTATAGAAAGAACCATCTGATTATGACGATGATTTATAATTTTGGGGGGAACTGCAACACTCTAAATGTGATTATTTGTTGTTTAAGTTATAATTTAAATACAATATTTACATTACAAATTTGTATTTAAATTATATTCAAAGGATAATTAGTAAGAAAAAAAGAAAGACAGATTGTCTTTTTGAAAATTTTGTATTTGTATTATTCTGACTCGAATCTAATACCAAAATTAGATTCCGTTGATTCTGAAAAGGATTTCTATTTTCAAGGGCAACAGCATCATAAAATAAATATACATGTATATTACTACAACTAAAACATAGTACATCTACGTCATTATGCAGATATTGATAATATATATATATTTTTTTTGCTCATGCCATATGAACAAATATGCATTCAATATAATAATTCTTAGAACATATTTCTGCTATAAAACAACATTTTTATTAACTATGAAGACCAAAGATACCCTAAACAACATAGTTTAACTGTTGCATGAAGTGACAAAAATATTTACATTAAACAGGACTGATTTAATATTCTAAAATGTACACAATTTAAGTGTATGTACCAAAATAATTAATTTATATTATTGCTCACAAACAATTCGAGGTCAAGATGTAGCTTGAATATTTTTATTGAAAACTTTTGTAGGGGTTTAATTGTGCATACTTTCTAAATCATTTTTTGCACGGTGCTTCAACATGATTCATATATTTTTTAACTTTTTCGCAAGTGAAATGAGATTATCAATACTTAACATTGTATAAACCTACTTCTCATTTCTTTCAGAAATTTATTTTTATTACAAGTACTTTTAAGGATGTAATATTAAAAAAAGTTCAATTCTTTTGTGCTTGTGATAATGTCTTTTTTAAGAATTTATTTGTGTATTTGGCAACTTTTTATCAAAGTTGTATTTATTTTATGCCTTTGCTCGATTATAATTACTTTTTTAAATTTTCCCTTAATTGCTTTGATGGAGTTGCACTGATTAAGTATAAGTAAACATTATAGTATTACATTTACTGCATCTAACCTAGGAATCTTTTGGTGAAATCCATATACATAAAGTAGATTTGCTTTCTCTAGGAATCACCTGGGCGCGAACGTAAACACATTGTAATCAAGAGGATAACTTCTCCCGAGTGCGTTGTCTATAAGGTACGGCGATTCCATTATAAATTTTTCTTTTTCATATGTTGAGATGTTAAATTTGATGGAATTCCAGTGAGTGTAACTCTAAGAAACGATATATCTGTTTTATCTTGTTCTCAATTTCTACTTTATTTGAGACAAACGCTTTTGACTTAAATTAAATGTTAATTTAATTGTATATTAGATAGTAGTAATAGGGTCAGATATGTGTCATTTCAATATAAAATCAAACTAAGAACTATATTTGTAAAATTTTGGCTTATAACTAAAGATAAGATAATATAAAAGCGTTTTACTTTCAACGAGCTTAGATTGGGATAATTGAACTCAGAAAGATAACTAGTTGGAATAGATTGAATTGAAATTAATGAGTCCTTAATTTTATTTCAAGCTGATAAATAAGATAGTGGCGGGAATACGGATCGGAAAGGATTTTATAAAATTCAAGGACTCTTTGGTAGATGTGAATCCATATTTATGATGATTTCAACAGGGATGAACAAAAGGGATTAATTGCTTTAGCGTTCTCAGATTCAAAAGTCTTCTATTTCTTGATGATTCCGCCCCCTCTCTCTTCAAAAATTCAAATTTTATCAGCTGATATGCTATTCCTGAGAATAAGGGCAACCATATGGATTTTATATCATATCAAGTTATATTTTAGAAATGTGAATTTAACCTTTGATTTTATTAGTTAAAGCCAGCAAACATTGATTAGTAACTGCATTGTCACATCTGATCGAATTTCGAAAATTGACGTATCACTCTTATGTTTAGCCTATTTTTAACAGTATTTAAATTAATTTTAGCTTCTACCACTGTAATAATGTAATCATTTACTAGATTAGTTATAACATACATTTTATAAAATCAATGCATTCTATTTTGTCTCTCCTGAATAATGTTGAAATGCAAAAAAATGACATTCGTTTACTAGGCAGCGATTTCGCAAGCTATTAACAAAGTGAGAGCAACCAATTTTAGCTATGAGGAAGAATGATTACACAGCGTATGGTACATAGTTAGAGTTGTAGAAAATATGGCCTAAAACGAGCGTGATACTTTTTGTAGTTACAACCTGAACAGTATTGTATTTATGGTCAAACCCTGTTCTAATTATTCTTTTATTAGTAAGGATAGACCATCTAACAAAAAAGCGCTTGTGCTCATGAATAACTGTGAGAGATGTTGTGTCAGTCCTTATTTATTTGGTCTAGTCCCGTCTTAGGAACGATACTATCTGTCATTTGGACGGGTCCTTCCGATTGTTAGTACTAAAACTAAAATAAAGTTAAGTGACGTCATGACGGATATACCTTTATAACTTTTTAGGATTGAAATGGACCGGACAGAGTGTGACCTAGACGAGACTACAGTCTTCAATCCTTAATAAGGAATGCCACAACACCAACTGAGAGTAACATGAGTCATTTTTTGGGGATTTATAAGAGTAAGTCTATGTTGGACTTGGAGTATAATTAAGAATTGACGACTGAATAATTCATGAATGGGTTCTAGATAAATACGGAATGGGATCTGCGCCATATACTTCCTCGCATAGATTATAGTAGCTAATTTAAGGAAATGCCATGACAGCTAAGCTGCTCTTCTCCTAAACATTCTCCAAATTGTAGTGGTTAACAGTTTAATTTTCGGTTTCTTTTTTTAGTATAACGGTAGGTCATATTTTGTACAATTCCATATAGTCTTAGTAATTTTGGGCTTCCTAGTTGAACGCTAGCAAGTAGATATATACAAAATACCTTTAAAAAGCTGGGCGTTCAGCGTTGAGTAACACCAAATACATAAATAAATAATGGAGAACAAAGATGATTTCAATTTCTACGAAAAAGGATGCATAGGAGTAGGCAAATTTCTGATGTTTATTTTGAATATTTTGGTGAAATATGTGTAATGATTATTTTAATTTAGTAAAACAAGACGTTCATTTTTCTTTTTCTTTTTTTCTCCACAGATTGGTCTTTATGTTACTAACTAAATATACGTAAATGATGTAGCTTATATTATCTAACAAATATTGGAAATAACATTTTTACATAAAAATATTATATCGTTAACAACAGTACTTCAACCCCCGAAGAAACATAAAACCAATGTGTGCTTTTTGCTGAAACTTTTTCATGTATGTTTAAGAGCCTCAAAATATGGTACTGATAATATTTTTTGTCCTTCAAAGGTATAACGGTCTTTAAATAGCATTTTTGTAAAAACTATTTTTTTGACAAACAAACAACTTTTTCATATAACACAAAAAATAAAGAACAGTAAATTTTAAAAATGAGCCTTGCTGCATGTTGTTAAGTATCTTTGCCCACTTTTTTTAAATTAGATTATCAGAAGTAGAGAAGAAAAAGAAAGAGGAGAGAATATGACAAATAATTATTGACAATAATATGAAAGATGAGCGAACGATGGTTCAACTTTAAAAATTTTTCTCCTTTAAACCTAACAATCTCCTCTTAAAAAAGCAGGAGAGTTCATTACTATTTTTAATTTCTTAATGCTCCAGGCAACTTACTTTATCTCATTATAAAAAAGTTGCTAAGATAAATAGCAACACCAGCATGCAGCAAGAATAATTATTAAAATTCTACAGGCCTTATTTTTTGTTTTATGGTAAGTAGAATAATTCTTCATTAATTTTAATTTCTTAATGTCCCGGATAACGACAGGGGAACCTTTCTCTAATTATTCGGTGATTCTCTATATTTTTTTTCTAAAAAAAAAAACAGAGAAAGAAATCAAAGTAATATTAGCAAAGCTTTCTAATAAATTTCCCCTTCACCCTTTTAATGCCATTAGCAAAGATTTGTTCTTAATTACTTAATAAGTTGTTATTCGAAAGTTGTAGCAAAAATAAATAAAAAATAGGAAAAAATATATAAAAAGGATAAGAGACGAGATAAATTATTTGATGTACGAACTTTGCAAATTATGATGTAATAAATTATCTACTTTGTAGATGAAAGAAATGAAATTTTATTGTTCATTTAATTTATGATATTTTCGTTCATAAAAACATTGACAAAGACTTTGTTATTTCTATAGAGAAAAATACGGATGTTTTGCTGATATTGCATCACCTTATAAGGTTGATTGATGGCAAACCCTGTCAAAAGTGCTTTAATAACAAATATCAACAAAAATCAATCCAACCAATCAAATTTTTCTCCTAATTGAGTCTGGATTACACTGGGGACTTTCAACTATGAAAACGTAACATATTCGTTCGTTTTGGGCGTTCCTTTTCCGATATTACGACTTTTTTTAAATTGTTTCAAGTGTGAAGGTATCTGACAACGCTGTTTAGGCGCTGTCTTTTGGAATGTAAATACGGAAATACTAGTATACTATAATGAGGGAGAACGATATAGTATAAATAGGGGTGAGTGTAAATAAAAAAAACTGAAAATTAACCTTGTCTTATATTAAAGTTTCGAACTTTAATTTAAATATATACTAAAGGTGGATTGGGATAGAAAATGTCAGGCTTCGGGCTGAGTCTGAGCTTGCAGGCTTTTGGGCCAAAATATGAGAATCTATTGAATAAAAGTTGTTTTAATATTTAATCATGAGAGCTAAATATGTTTAAAACATCAGAATGTTATAACTAATTGATGAAGTCTAATATCACAAAACAGGGGCGTTTGCAGGATTATATATATATATATATTTCATCTCTTTTTTTTTTTCTTTTTTTTTGTGGAGGGGGCTTGTTTTTTTGGTTAAAATTTTTTTTTACAACTCATTCCTCATTCAATATTTTCTTCCTATACAAAACAAAAATTTTCTTCATTTGGGTGGGGGGGGTCAAATCAAAAATGTCGTCATTCATTCTCATTCGTCAGTTTATTCTAATTAATTCTTTGTAAGTGACGATAATTTCCTTTAAGGTAGAATAATGCACTCTCATTATGGACAGATAAGAAATGGGTAGATTTTTATTTTAAAGCGGTCATATTGGATCCAAATCAAGTCTCATTAATAAAATAACTATTTCAAACTATAACTAATATTTGTGGGTATATCAACTGATTCAAGGAATTTAAATATAGGTTGTGTAATTGATGGAAATTTGTGGATGAAATATTGGACAGTATGAACATATTATGTTCTGTTTCTAAATTGTTTTTGTGTTGACTTACCATTCCTATAATTTCATAACTCATATATTTTGTACAACTATATCATTAATTTAAGAAAAAAAAATACAAAATCTCTGCAAATAATAAAATATATCAAAATAACTTTGTGTATTAAATCTAAAAATACGAGTGTATTCCCTTTTTAGAAAACATGTCTAACCATTTCTTCTCTCATAGTTTGCAAAAAAATTAATATGTTCGCCATTCCCTGCTTATAAACACATCACAATACTCTATTCATTTCTATTATCTGAAAATTGAAAGTCTATTTTTTTAACAATACATATTTATAAATCTCTAGTCTCCTGTCTGATGTATTCAACAAATGTGGGATAATATTTAATATAATATATTGAATTAAATTAACAGAGCATATTTTCATAATATTATTATTTAACATGGATGGATATTTCAAAAAATATATATAAATGATACACAAAATCTTTTTAAATTAATGCCCTTAAGACATTTAAAAAAAATATCATACTATATTCGAGAAAAATTATAAATATCACTAATGTTTTAAAAATACAGCTCTCTTTTATGAATATGTGTAGATATAGGTTAAAATCTCCTGTTTTCAGCTAGGGACAGTGAAAAACTGATTTTGGCTAAGTTTGTGGTCTATGAAACCATTTTTGGTGTGCTGAAAGCCATTTAAATTTGTAAAAGTGTATTTTTTTGATAAAAATTGTTCATTTTAAGGCTCTTGTTGCGTTTCGAATATGATACAATGGATCAAAAGATGTATTACATCTATTTATATTTTTGAGTATTTGGTTTATGAGTAAAAAATATTGATTTTTATATATTAAGGGATCTAAAATATGCACCATGACTTGCAGTTTCTTTTGTTTATCGTACACAAAGTTCCTCTTTTGTATTTATTAACCAATAATTCAAATAATAGGATTAAGTTGGTTTTTGTCCATGTTTGGTAAAACCGGGAAACTGCAAATCATTGAACACAAATTAGACCTCCTAAATGATTTTAAAAAAAACCAACAATATTTTTATTGGATGGAGTGGCGTAGCTCCATGGACAACGTGCAAGTGAGAAACTATTCTCCTGAAATCAATGTAAATAGGCTCCATACTCATCCGCTCCTATTTGATGTAATATTTGTTTTAGAAATCAATCCATCATTTTCCACTAGATCTCTTATGTAATGAGTATCGCACGTTGTATCTGTACCATTGGTTTAAGCCTGTTGGCCTTTAAAGATAAGATTTCGTACTAAAAACTTTTCGATTTATTTTGTAATTTTTTAAGCACACGTTAAAGATGGAGACGAGCAAAGAATAATATCCGTATTTCACAGTTTTTCTTCGATAAATGTGAAAATACAAGCCCCGGCAGCTGAAAATGTGATTAGTGTTTATGGTCTTGATACTGTATCATTCAATTATGCGCAATTTTGGTTTCGTTGATTCTGTTCTGGTAATTTCGGTGTCAAAGATTGCAATCTAATTATCAATTATTTTGATAAAATAATGGAAATTGTCAAGTCTAACCGTCATTTAAGCACTGTTTTGATACCCAAGAAGATACACATAAATTGAAAAGAAAAAAAAGTCAAATAAAAATAATAGATATGGATCTTATGGAATTCTTTACCCTTCATTATACATAAATTGTGTTCAAAGATAATTTCTAGGGTCAGATAGATTAATTGGAGTACCATAATATCTACTTATATCTAAGGATGAATTTTTTTGTCAGAGTTCCAGGTGAATATAGGAACAAGACATATGGTACAATTAAATTAAGAACATAGTTAATATCAGCAGCCTGTTTTTATGATTTTGGAGGGGAAAATGAATTACTGCTTTAAAAAGTAGAACATACTACTTCTCAAATAGCAGGGAAAATATTGTAATTTCATTAGAAATCATATTTATTTATTTTATTATACATTTTTAAATAGATTTAAAGCACAGATAAGCAAGAATTCTTCTTTTAGAGAGAGATGTTAACTCACCACAACTTATTACATAATGACCAAAAAATAAGAATAAACACATATGTGAACTGTTTTTAATTTTCTAATCGCTATATTTACATAGTTATTTTTGATTTTTTATATAATTTGTGCAATGTCATCTGAGTAATTTTTTTGACGTACCATATTTAAGACGGTATAAAAAGCTAAAGTTGATTAATACTCTCCTCTTTAACCTAAATTGATTGAGAACAAGGAACGTGCATTCTTTTTTCCTTTCCTTTCCTTTCTTTTTTAACCAACAAAGGTTTTTCTTTATTGAGCAGAATAGTGATGATATGAAAGAAGGAATTGTATTAAAACAATCTTTACAACTTCTAACGTGACTACGTTTATGGGGTGTAAAGTGACCCCGATATTTCATTGGCTATTTATAGCAATATAATACTTTATCTGCCTTTATTAGTTATTACAAGTGTATGATTCTATAAACATTTGTGAACCAATTTAATACTTTTTCACCAATCTATTTTATACTTGTGATTTTCGTATTCAAATATAATTGTTTTAGAATATCTTTAGAATGTAAAATGTTATATTCAGAAAGTGTCATCCACCAGACTCAATTTCATATCCCCTTTTCATCGTTTGTGTTGGATAAAATTAATATATAAGAATGCGTAAAAAGTATGACATCTCGACAATTAATTCCATTATTTTCTTATAACTCAGAAACCACAGCAGTGCCATTCCAAAAAAATTGGAAACAGGAAATTTTTATTATCAAGGAAAGTTTGATTTCCTGTTTTTCGATGACTCATTTTTGAGTGTGCGTTTAATATTTTAGAGCTGCATGACTACTTGATCTAAGAAATAAAAATCTGGCAACGAGCTTTATAAATCAAAGTTTGTGTGTCTGTTTATCGGCACCTAATAACTCCGAGCAATGCCGGGTATTCCCGCCAATAAATGATGACAAGAGATATGAAAATTGTTGAAATCCACGAAGGCATACATTTTGCAAATAAGTATGTGTTAGTAGCTGCAAAATATTAGTTATTATTAATTATTTCAATTTGCCATTCGGAGTCTCTTTTCCTAAGCGTGGTTTTGCCCTTTGATCATTAATTCTAAGAGTTGAATATGCGTATCCAAGGATTATGATGATTTTACGATCTGGACAAGACCAGATCACCATGGATAAAGTTAATTGTGTATACAAATGAGACACGAATATAATATCAAATTGTAAATAATAAGTTAAAAATAACCCATATGCTTTTGATATCAGAGGGACGAACCGAACCTAGGAAGAAAATTTTTGGGTCATTGGAACTTTTATCAAATAAATACTCTTGTTTAGAACTATTAGAGTATTTGTAAAATGACCTAATTTATATTACTGATTTGTTCTACTAAGCCATTTGTATTTTCTTTAGTTTTCTTTGTACCATTACTCTAACATAAGTGTATAATACTTCCAACAAAAAAAATTGTCAATGACAATATTTTTTCCTATTTAGATAATTCAAACGTTTTTGCAAGAAAAAAACACTATAGCTTTTATAGGTATCTGTGTCATCAGATATACTGTCCATCCCAACTTGCCAACATATATTTTTACGTTGAACGTAGACTCATTAGGATTTAGACCTTTTTCACATCCCTAATAATAAATTAGGAATTTTCATAGAAGATGGAGAAAAAATATGATAAACACAAGATATTAAAATGTTATTTCAGGGGCTTTGTGGGAGGTAAACATCTGAGGGAAGCCAGGGAAGATTCATTATTATACTTTGCAATATAAACATTTAGTTGGTAAAAAAAAAATTAAAAAGAAGAAGAGTTTGCGCTCTATACATATAGTATTCCTTGATTGACTTTAATAAATTATTAACTTTCTATACAGAGTTCTACAGAATTACGATAATTTCTTTTAGATTTATCATTAAGTTACTTTTATTTTATGAACATCATGGATTCAATAGACTCCAATATATGTATGTACATTGTACATATACTATTTCATGAAAAACTAAATTAACATAAATGCGTTAAATTCTTTACATTTATAAACAGTAACTAATCCCCAATCGAAGGAAACTGTATTATTCTCCTTCTTAAAAAAACAACTCGTTTTGTTATGGATTTTTTTTTTCCCTTTCTCTAGGGTATATAAGAAATACTTTAATCAATCTTTTATATGTATATATAAGTCTACAAAATTGGACATTTGCCTTTCTTTTATATAAAACCTTAATATAATGATGTATGCCCTATATGTATGTAGAGTCCAAAATTTTCGATTATTAAATAATAGGAGAATCAAAATCTACTCACAAAGTTTATTGACTTATTTCTACTTAACATCCTCATTAAAATACATATTAGTATTTCGATAAGTTAAAAAAAGACTAATCCTTCGTTATTTCCCCGTAAAAACACAAAGTGGACAATATTTTCAACACTCTAAAGCTGGGTTCACACATAGACGATATATTTTTAAAAGATAGTTTTATGATTTGTAGAAAATAAATCTACTCAGTATACTAAAAAAAACGAAAATCAACATGGTGAACCTGATAATTTGAATAATATTTTGTAAGAAAAAAGCATTGCTCTCATGACTCTTCATTACACACAGTACAATCAGCTATAAGAGGAAGTTAATAAAGACAAATAACTCAAATAGCCTCAAAAGGACCTTTATAGGCAAGAATTAGTCTGTTATTGATTTTTAGTTCTACTCTGAGTCGAAGAGGGACTTTTATTTATAACCTTGCAACAAATCCGAATGGTTACTTTTTGTTTTTCATACAGAAGTGATTGCTTTATATCTAGATGTTATCTCTTCAAAAATAATTTTTGCACTCCTAGTATTGGGAATCCTCTTTAAAAAAGAGAGACATATTATTTAAAAAAATACCAAAAATCACGGCCAAACTAATGACTAGATTCTGTTAAGTTTTTTATATAGCTTCTTACGGCTCCACCGACAGTTCTTGTAAAACAAATTTAGATATTAATTACCATAATGACCTTAAAATAGCATTTCTAAAAAAATCAAACAACTAATTAATATTTAAAAATATATGAGAACGTAAAATTCTCCACCAAGATTACAATTAATTTATGAAAACCTTCAATCCACTGGAATATATTTCATGAATTATGGGGATGTATATCTCATTTATCTAGCAAGATGCATTTCTGAATATACTTTAGAGTGATATTGATGGTAATTCTGACTTTGAATTACCTGAAAGGAACAACCCGGAATATTAAAAATTTAAAACTATTTCTAAACTGGCTTGAATCCTTATAATCAGTTTAGGGAATAATTAAAATTATAATGGATGATATTGACGAAAAATGTTTATTACCCGAAAGGTTAATTGAGGACAAATGCGACACTAATTTTTCATATATTGAATCTTTGCACCATCTCAAGCGACAGCTTAAATAATTTCTGGTTTGGAAGTAATTTGATGTGGTCCTTTGATTTTACATGTTTTTATTTCTAATAAAAAACATTCTCTTCGTCCTTTACTATAGTGAGATGCAATAATCACTAGGTTATACCCTATAGAAACGTTCTTAAAATCAAGTGTTTACAAAATTAATCATAAAAGTAATTTCACCAAGAACCCCTCTTGGTCATATGTTTTAATTATGGGCAAGATCTAACCATTTTAAACATGGAATATGTGTATAGTAAACATATAAGGTTCTTCAAATATGTTTATATAGCAGTTATTGATAGATCATTATTAATGGTGTGTCCGTTAGATATAATTATATTTTTCATATTATGTGCATTTCAAGGGATTACTCTGTCTAATTTAGATTAATATTTTTAATTAACTAATTTATTACCAATCGAATAACTTATTGTTGTTTTATTATCTCGCCGATTTAATTGTAAGTTCCAAAGAAAAAAATGACCGTAAAAATCTAACAATTTTTCTCGCAGCATTTTGATTTTGTGTGTATTTTGCCCATACAAAATAAAATAACCATAAACAACATGGTAACCCTAATAATTAGCAGGATGATTCTAAAGAGAGAAGTTCAGGAACTCCGACGTTTCATAAGATCCGCTACAAAAAGCTGTGACAAGGAGGAAGAGGGGGGAAGGAGTTATTTGTTCAAATATTAAGTAAACTGTTCAAATTTCGCGGGCAACATATATTTGGTATGCTAGATTTTTATTATGTTAGATCATTCGAAAAATAACATATATTTATTGTTTTAAGCTATTTAATATGTTTACTTTGTGTCTTCTAAATAATATATAACTCTAGGTACATAAGTCAAAATTCTGAACAACTTTTATTCTATGTCTAAGGTCTGTATCTTTCTCTATATTAGAAATAGATACCCTGCTATGAATTTTTATTAGCGGAATAATGTACATGAAACTATAATACCTATTTTAAACTAGTAGATTTTTCTATGTCTCCTGATAAACACGCATATGATATTTATTTCAAAATAGAGACGGAATTCCGAATTACGTATTTAAAGCTATATTTTATTCTGATCAAACCAGATTCATAGGCTCTGGAGGGTAAGTTTGTTTTTTCGCAAATAAGTTGATATTTTCTATAAAACAAGATCGATTTCCCTTGTCTCAAAGTTTTTTAAAGCTATGGCTTGTCGATTTGAAAATGCACCAAAAAAATTAAAATCAAAAACAAATTATCGCACAAACAGAAAAAGGGAGAACGCATCATGAACATTAATTAAAAAAGGGAATTAGGTATTTGAAAGAGGAATAGCAAGTTAATCTTAGTAAGTATCTTCATTATGGTTGAAGGAGGGACATATTTATAATTATTCTAATTATATTATCCAAAGTGATGGAAAAATTTCAAATGTTGTCTATTGACAAGTTTTTCTAAATATTGGAGTTATTTAAAGCATTAAAAAAGTAATTCGAAATGATATATATTATTCGAAATATCTTAGTAATATATGATAATATACAATATTAAATAATAATGTATCACTAGAAATATTTTGTCGAGCAGTACATTACTCCATCAGTTACCATTTTTTTCTTTTCTTTTCTAATCTTTTATAATGTTCATGTTAAATTAATAAGTTATTTTATTGTAATGTCGATTTTAGGGTAGGCATTGAATATTTCTTTAAAGTATTAGACAAATTTTATCATTTATATAATCAAATATTTATATTTAAATTCTAGGTGAGACCAGGGACAGATCCAACAGACTTTTTCTTGAACAGCAAAAGAAGCTACTCGGTCCAAATAAATTTGTAGAAATATTTAAAGGCTTATAATAAATGAATGAGATTGGTTAGAATCATATTTTTTATTTATTTGAAAGCTACATCTAATGAAATTTAATTATTTATAAAGAGATTCACCTCTCTTGATAATCTCGGCAACACGGCTCCGGAAGTTTTGGAAGGTCCAAAAGACCTCGTGCGGATCCAGTTTTTCCATTGTATTGGTTCTTGTTTTACATTTTTAATTAATATTCCTTGGATAGATGAAGTAGCTCAGGAAAGAAGTTATACCTTCCAAAAAGACAGTACACTGGTCCACAAGGCCAAAAAAGTGCAGGATGTATTGGGCAAATTTTTTTAGATTTTTGTTTATCTAGACAAGCCTGTACTACAAAAATTACATTACACTAATATTATGTAGATTATTTTGAAGAAAATGTCAATAATTTTTGTATGTTTGTTTTCAATTTCCTTTGAATGTAGAAAACTGGCGACACCATATCATATTCTAACGGATTGTGTGAAAACAATGGAGTTTATAAAGCTTTGCACATAGAAAATGGGAATTTGGATTTGTTGGAAAAGTTGTGGACTTTTCTTTTTGGATCCGTCAAAGGAGGCAGAAAGTCGGGTATTTGAAGAAATCTTTTGAGGTAAATAAAAAGATTTATTATATTTCGTAAAATGGCTGTACGAATAAAACCTTAGATCTTTGTAAAGAGTCGTCATCTGTTTTAAATGTTATTATCAATTATTTTAGGGAAGAACTTTGTTTTTAATGGACTCAACAATTTTAGAAAGCATCTTCAATTTTCCAGTTCACTTGGCATTCAAAGTTTAAGAAGGGGAATGAGAACGCCTCAATCAATGTTGTTGCTCTTTTACTTGTTTTTATGTATTTCTTGCTTTAAAGTTGAGTTACATTGGGATCAAATATAAGAAAAAAAAGAGGTTTTGATCGATTCCCTATCCATATATATACCATATTATATAACAATTTCAAAATTGAGAAAGATTGCATGTTTCCTTTAGAAACAACGATTGCGCAATGCAATAAAAGTAAGTACATGATATTAAATAAAAATTTATTTGAAGAGTAAACTTAACTTTTTGAAATAACACTATTTTTGTAATTATGCAGTTAGTTTTGCTTTGTTTTACTTGTATCTAATATAATTTAAACTATTGAATATTCTATTAACCATACATTTTTATCTAAATTCAAAAATTACGATGAGGATAAATTTGAGATATTGTAAAACTGCAACTAGTATTATCATTTTCCGTGAATAGTGTATGTTTTTTTCCATTAAGTAATAAATTGTTTGTAAAAATGTTTATTTTATTTAAGAGAATGTTTTCTTCTATTTGATACCCGTTCTTGAATCGTTATTTTATATTTGTTTTTATGTCAAATAATAAGAAGATGAAAGTAAGGAAATTATAAGCCCCCAAAGAAAAAGATTATTTTTATCATCAATTTTAGTTTCTTCAAAAGCGATTTCCTCAAGTATAGAACTGGATACACAAATGTTGAAAACATTTTTTTAAATTGGAAATCTGTTTCTTTAATTTTAAATTTGTTTTTTTTCTAATTTATTTCTTTTTATGTTAAGAAATAAATCTGACTAGTTTATTTGTAATAAAAACGAAAATTAAATTTAGGGTAATAGCTATGTGTCATTAAAAACAAAAAAACTTGTATCTCAATTTTATTTGACATAACATCTTAAATAATTAAACAATGCCGATAAAAAAAAATTTTCATGCGGAAACAAAAAGTAAAATTTACATATTGACTGTTTTTTTTAATATTTTAAAAACGATTGATTGAAATATAAATATTTTAATCAAAAAAACTTTAAATTTGAGGTACACATAATAAAATGAATAAAAAAAAAGAAGAGAAAAACCCAATGTTTTTTCTTTACTTCATGTACAGCTCAATATTTCATGGACATATTTGAGTCAATTATGAGAAATCATTATAATTTTAGTTACAATTTTTAACATTTATTTTATTAAAAAGTCTTATATTGGCCCGTTATTGCCTTTCAAATATAATCTGTAAATTTTCCTTTCTTTTATTACGACAATCCATTTTGGCTACTTTAAGTGCAATTTCCATCCCTCATAATGGTTGATAAGAATAATCTGTTTATAGAAATTAACAATAATTCATCAAGCAATACAAATAATAATTTACAATCATTTTTGAGAAAAGCCGTTACATATTGCTTTTGTATTAACGGGTCACATTTATATATGGAAATGAAAGGGTAAGATTCTTAATTGTGTAATTTATATAACACCAATTGAGGATCTCACTCATTAGAAAAACTGTAAGTAATGATGTGTCAAACCTTAGTTATTCGGTCCAGTCCAGTCCATTCTTAGGACTGGTCCTATAAGTCTTTGGGACCAGTTCTTAAGACCGTTGGTATTAGGGACCTATCAGTTCTAGAAATTATTTAGAAAATACAAAATAAAGTTTAGTAATATGCTCAAGGATCGAACTTTTTATATTTTAGGATTAATATCTAGGACTGAACTAGACCGGATCTAGACTAAACTGGATCGGACTGCAGTCTTCAGTCGTAAAGAAAGACCGGCACAAAACACTAACTGTGAGTGCTTATGTCACAGTCTACAAGGATATCAGTACTTTATCTGTCCTGAGCTGTTCAATATTTTTTTATGTCCTAAGTGACTTGATATACAGGGTAGGACGGCAAAACGTGGACTGTTAATTAATGTTAATATGAAAAGGTTCAGTTATTATTTTTTTGAAATTCTGTTTCCGTCGTCCAATTTACATAAGAAAATAAACTAATCATTTAGTCATTTAATCATCATAAGTGAGCAAGAAACAACACATCTCAGATCTCCTAGACGCTACAGTTGATGGAATGAAGATTACGGACATTGTTCAGTGTTCTAGGAGCCTAGCTTTCAAGTTGGCCAAGATAAAAAAGTGTAAAATACCTCTCCATGATATCAACAAGTGGAAGGTATAATTTATCCCACTAAGTCTATGAATCACCCGCCTGTGTCACTTCTCTGTGGCTCCTAGTACCATCAAAAGGGCTTTAATGCACAACTTGGGATCCTTTTATTTCACAAAGACCCCATACCACCTATTGACAGAGGGCATGAAATCCAGGAGTCTCGAGAGGTGTAAAAAAAATCTTCACATGGATCGAGGCAAATTAGTCAATTGTCAAATTTTTTTTGGATAATAAGATTTTCACAGGTTCCTCTCCGACGTCCTTTAAGTGCCAAAAGTTCTGCCCAAATAATAAAAATCGATTCTGGTCCAAAGAGATATGTCCCCTTCCTCACCAGATTTGAATCCACTTGACTTTTTTTTTTCTTTTGGGGAGGGATACCAACAGAAACTCAAACCCAAATATGGACTCACTCGAGTCCTCCCCAATGGCTGCATGGGACTATTTGTCAGAGGAACTTATCATCAACCCTTTCATGGCCTTCAGGAGACGTGTAAATAATGTGATTGAAAATGAAGGTGGTCATATTGAGTAAAAAAAGTTTTGCAAAAAGCTTGTCTACATGTTTTGTTAACACAATTTTGTTGCCTATTACTGAAAATATAAATTATTCATGTATCTCTAAATCCTTCTCTCGAGTCCACTTTTTGCTGCCCTACTCTATATGTAATTACTTAAAGTTTTTTGATGTGCTCCAGCAATGGATATTAATGTTATTTTAAAATCAAAGAGATATAACTTATGAATATTCAAAAAAAATTATCGTAAAGGTACTAAACGTTGTACCTTGTGAAAAATATAAAAATTTAATATAACTATTATATCTATATATTAAATGCAACTGTCACTGTGTGGGTGGGTTGTTGAAATTTTTCATGTAGCTTTTAAAGGCTCGAAGGATAGTTCTGGTAAGCATTTTTGCCTTCCAAGGCCAGGGTAGCCTTCAAATAGCATTTTCCTAAATACTACTTTTTTTACTAAGAAACAACTATTTCATATAAAACAATAAATAAAGACTGTAAAATTCCAAGATTTATTTTGCGGCATGTTTTTATGTATTTTTGCACATTTTTTTTTCTAAAAAGAAGATAATAATGGTAAGAAAAAAAAGAAGAAGAAAAAAAAAAAGAGAATAAGACAATAGATTTTTGACAATAATAAGAAAAAATATTAAAATTTTAGCAAAAGAGTTCAGAATTCATTTTTATTTCTTAATGCACCGGTAAATGCTGAGTAAATTTACTCTAATAAATATTATATGTGAAAAAGTTAATTAATTTTAATGTTTTTCCAGAGGCATTATTGTATCTTGTTTTTTTTTTCGAAACTGTTTGCAAAACGTACTAACTGTTATTGATGATGTGTTTCAAAAACACATATGACAAAAAAAGTAGGAAATATTTAAAGGTAAAATTTTGTATAAATTTATGGAGGCTGGATTGATGGATAAGCTATCCAAAAAATGATATCATATTTTTTTTTTTTACATACTTGATATATTGAAAAAGTAACAATATAGAATATATAATTTCAAATATTTTAGATAAAAAACATATATTGTATAAATATATATATTTGACAAATCTTTAGGTTGCTGTAATACACATAGTAAATTTCTATTTTTGTAATATTGAAAATTTGTCAAATAGTTAAATCCTTGCAGTATGGATATTTATGGTTTACAGATAACAAAAATAGGATATCTAAAGATGTATTTCAATCATATAAGTATTTTTATAAATATATTATAGAAAATTGTAAATTTATGAGAATTATTTATAAATTACGAATTAAAATAAATAATTTTCAATAGCTTAATAAGTTTTCTATTACTTCGACACAGAGACTGAAGTAATGTATATTATATTTATGCCATTGTTTTAAATGTCGCCCTGTTCATGGTAAAACCGACCGTGTATATTTTTCATATATGCTATCAGTTATATAGGTACTATCAAATTGGATTAATTATGAAGATTTCAAATAACTATCCTGAAGATGAAAATGAAAAAAAGAAAAAAGGAAGTTAAGATATATTATTGTAGGTTAAAAAAATATGTCAATATAAGATCACCCTCTTTTTTTTATTTAACTCTATACTGGTTTTTTTATTTACCAAAGTCGCTATAATTATTCTTTTTTTCTTAAAGAGAGAAAATATAACTATCATGTAATTACTAGTGCGTGAAAACAAAAAAAAACACTGATGAATTGGTTTTTTTTTAAAGTAATAAGCGTAAGTCCTTGTTGGATTCTGAGTAGAATTGAGGATTGACATCTTTGTCATTCCTTAATATCCATCATTGTTAGATACGGAATAGGATTTGTGTTTATTTCTCTCATCTTATAACTGTTTGTAGCGAATCTAACAAAATGTCATAATAACTAAGCTGCTCATTTGCCAAACAATCTCCCAATTGTCGTGAATACCACGTTAATTTGTGGGTTCTTTTTAAAAACGGACCAGTTGGTTATATTATTAAAAATCTATAAGTGGATGATTTTATAAACTATGATAAATAAGAATTCAACTTGTTCACGTATCCTATTGTTTCTTTCTCTATTTTAAGCTATAAGTAAATGCTATAATTTAAATTTATAGCACAATAACACCCACAAACAATCAACAATTCCATTTATCTACCCATGCTTCTTATTAGTGTAATTCAGATTGATCTACAGTGTTGGACAATGGGCAGTAATGCAAGGACTCAAGAGATTGCTTTAAAAATACTCCAATAATTTTATATTTTTATAAATAACAATATTTATTTTTGCAAAACTTGTAAACAAGGCCTTTGTAAACTTGGTCACTCAATATGCCCACCTTCATCATCCCTCACACTCTTTACTCGTCGTCGGAAGGCCTAACAGGATTTAATAACTAAATCTTATCATCTTATGTAGCCGCTACGGCAACCTTCAGTGAGACTGCATTTGGGTATGGAAACTCAACTTCAGCATCTATAAGATCTGAGATGCGCTGCTTTTTGGCTTTAAACTCACTCATGATGATAATGAAATGTTTTTATAGTTTGTTTATGCACAAAGGATGGTTGAACCAGAAAATTAAAAAATAATCAAAAAGCCTTCTTATATCAATAAAAAATTAACAATAATTAACAGTCACGTTTTGCTACACATTTTTTGAATAACGTTAAATTATATCTTAGAAATAACTACTCCTAAATAGTTATTTCCAAAGGTTGAAGGGAATAACTTCATTAGGCAACTCCTAATTATAATAATTTGGATAATAATAATATCAACCTTAGAAACACTAAATTTCTTCATCTTTTAAAACAACTATAGGGATCAATGGATCCATCAAAGTTATTAGTTCAAATGTTTACTTTATTTAGAGAGTTTGTATCCTTACGCTTTCTGTGAACATTTTTCTTCTTGCCATTTTCCCTTATTTTATTTAAAAAAATAGAAAGCGACTTTGATTGTGTCTTGCAATCTTTCCTTCGTAAAGAAACTGAAACGAAGGCAGAGAATCAGTTGGTACTATATAATATGATTGTTAGGAATTGTTCACATTTAAAAAAAAACTAGCTTATTTCATGTAATTCAACCAATTAATATTCAAAACATTGATTAGGAGAAAAGAAGCCGAAACATCAACAGCTTACAACGAAATGTACTGTATATTTTGTGCTAGTGAAGTAATGTTGAGTTAGATTTCTATTATAATGAAATACTCACAAAATGTCGATCATAAGGAGCCAAAACAATAAATAATAAAAATATTTGGGAAAACTAAATATAAAAAAAACCACAAGGAACAAAAGTACAAACTTTTTTTAGAAAGTCCTTTGGAATGTTACTGTTGAATAATATATTGCAATAGATTTGAAAAATCTAACTTTCCAAATTGTCAAATACGTTGCAGTTCCTTCGTGACAGATCTTTAGTACTTTAATATAGACTATCAAAATATATTTATTATGTAATCTTCCCATATTTTTAAATAATCTTGTAAAATTTCAAATGATTGTGATGGGCTTTTTGATTAACAAAACTTTAAAGTTTCAATAATACGCAATTAAAATTCAAAAATTGTGTAGTATATTTGAATTTCAGAATGAATTTAGACCTATGTGTTTTATTTATTTGCAACATTTTGTCTTTCTTGTGAAATATTTGCAATCAAATAATAGGAATCACACAATTAACAAATTCGTATTATTTGGACAGCCCCAGAAATTTGTAAAATAACACAAATTAATCTTTTATATTTTTGGGGGAAAAAAACATATTTAAAAAAAAAAAAATAGCTAACTAAATAGGATCTATATTTTTCTCAATATTTCCTCTACCGACCAACATGTGAATCAGAGTATTCCCTGAGTAATAAAAACGAGTTTTTGGTATTCAATAACTAATAAGTAGTGTTCTGTTGGTCCTAATTTCTTCAGTCCATTTCAATCCAGTCTATAACTAGTCCTCAGGAGCGGTCCCTAAATAAAATTAAAAAATATTAATTCATAAAGAAAAAAAACACCTCAATGACGTCACGACGGATTAAGTTTTTCTTATTTTTAAGGACTACAAAGAAAGACTAGACTAGATCAAGCTCAACTTCTCTGTAAATCCTCAATAAGGACGGATATAATACTAGTAATAAGTATCAATAAAAGGGATTACATATCCTGATGTTCATATCGGTGTTTCTAACTCTGGTTCGAGTAGAAAAATAATTGATCCAGTTTGGCGAGATTATATCATTCATTCCATGTATAACTCCGTACAATTCATATTGCGATGTATTCTATGAATTGTGTCCAAGCCCGAGCATTTTTGACTTTTTTCTGTGCATAATCAGCTCCCATATTTATATTTCTTTATTTTCTGTCATTTAAAGACATTAGAACACTTTTTTTTGTCTTTGAAAGAAATTATCATTCGTGTACATTATCTAAATGTCAAATACTCCTGTTTTGTTTGTTTTTGTTATAAGGACGTAAATAATACATAAATATGGAGCCTAATATTTATGTAAAAGCATTAAATAATTTGTATAGATAAATAAGTTGCTCCATTACTCATAAAGTGAGTACAATATATAAGATAATGGTGTTTTCATATTTGCTATTGTTTTTCCTTCCAATCTAATGGTTACATCAGTGTTGAGAAAAAATAAGACACTTTTATCGTAATTTGATCTTATATTTGATGATCAAATCAAATATTTTGACTCAAAGTGAAAAACAAACTTTTACTTTTTATTTTACAGATATACTAGTAAAGGATTAGCCGGTGTTGTTTAAGCCGATTATATTGACAACGTGGTCAATGGGATTTTTTCTTAATGTTGTGACGAGCATTATAATATGGTACCTTTATATTATATGAAATGTATAATATTATCAATCTAAAAAAAAAAAAAAATGTTTTATAAACTTCAAATAATATAGTAACATATATGCTTGAAAAATAATTTCTACAGGAGAAGTCCATCTTTTATTTTTCCCAAAAAATTACAAAATTGAAATTCGCCATGAAAATTACAAAAAAACTAGTTTGCATTTGTTTTTTTTAAGTAGTTATTACCATTTATTAGAATTGTAAAGAGAAACAAAAACCGATCAAGATTTTTTTGTACTTTCAAAAAACAAAAACAACGAAGAAGATAGTTTTAAGGCATATAATTTTATATCTAAAATGCATCGTTTTGTTCAGTTAAGCATCAATTTTTAAGTTTCAAATTTATATGGAAACAAATGTCTTCAAACTTTATTTATTCTATGAATCTTATATTCTATTGGAGATACAATTTTTTGTACCTTAAAAGAACGTAAAACAATTTTCGTCAATTTATTTGTTTGCCCATAACTTTTTAGATTTTGAATAAATTTAGAAAATAATGTTACTCGTATAGTTGATTTTTGAGACTGCAGCCACTTTTTGATTTATAGTTTAACCCCCCTTTTTCTCTTCTCCTTATTGTAACATTGGAGGTGTTGTAAATTGTACTTAAATTAGTCAAAATGGATATTCACAATAAAATAATGATAAATTTATAGATAGTATTTGAAATATCCTCTTGGGACAAATCAATCAGAAATTCTAAATTTTTAATAAAATTCTTGAATAACTTAAGTAACTTAATTTTTCTTCTTTAATTAAACTAGGCTACGGTATATAAAAATCAATCTATGGTCCTATATTTGTGTATATCAAGACAAAATCGAACCATCGGAGTAGTTCTCTAGGATCTAAGTTCATTCTCTCCATCTTTGCTATCGCTGCAACTACCATTAAATGAAGTTTTATAATGCATTTATTGGCTAATCTAAACTTCTCATCTTTTACTATAAGTACAAAGTTTGTCTGGGACAATGTTAATTTTTTTCCGATATATGTTATGACACTTTTATTAATAGAAGGGATTTGTTTTTATGACTCAAAGTTCTCCTAGAAAGTTCAAAATATTCTTTTTTTACTATTTTTCTACATCAAGAGTATTATGTTATATAGAAAATTTGTGATATTGCTCTTTTTTGAGTACTATAATTCCTTCCTCCTTTCTTCTGGAAGATAATTGTTATTTTACAATTTTGTTCAAATAAAGATCGTATGAAGAATTTTTTTATAACACTTTGCATTTATTTAGGAAAGGCAAGGGAATTTTCCATCTTTCATTTTTATGCAAATGTATTCATACACTTCTTATATGGTAAATTCTTATAGCAAGTTTTTTTTTCCCTTTTTGTGGAGAGTTTAACTTTTAAATCAAATTTTGAATTTATGTAGATTTTTTATATCTGATAAATATTTTATTGTCAAATTTTCTTCACCGTATCATCGATCTCTCTCAATCGTTTCTCCTTACCGCGAAAAGATAACTTGCTGGAGCAATATCATTCTTCGTACATCTTGACATCATTGAACTTTCTTCATTAATTTTTCGGTTAGTTTTGTTTTGCTTTTATAAATCCTGACTTTGGTATTTCCTTATGTTTTCCTGCACTTCGATTTCCGAGCTCTCATCTCCATACCGGAATTGTTTTCCATACCATGGTAAATCAGGGGGACGCTGACTTGATGTGGACTCTGAAATCTGGATTATAATTCCGTTCTTGGTGTAAATCCTTTATCCATCTCCAAAATCTCCTGTATAAGATTTTTTCTATGACGTCACAAACAAGAGTTACCTTAATGACGCTCAACCGCTGACACATGGAGATTGTAAGCTGATTGAAAAGTAGAAAAAAATCTTTATGCCAAAAAAAAATCATTTAAATTTATACGCAGTTGGATATATTAAATAATTATCGCGCTCTTCCTTTTAAAATGAGCGTATGACGCCATTTGAAACTAAGTATAATTATGATGAAAACTTGACGTTACAAATTATCAAAATTTAACTAAAACAGGCCTGTTTTCTAAGCAATTGTATATGTTCTATTACTAAAAATATAAATATTCACACTAAAGGGAGCAGTATGTATCAATTAGGGTCAAATTGTCTTAGCAAAGAAATATTTCATTTATTGACTGATTCTTATATGTAGTTTCATTTCACGTCGGTACCTTTATTGAATCACCCAACTTTTCCTCCAAAAAGAAACAGAGAAAATAGAAAAAATCATCTGGTAATTAGTCTAATAAGTCATTCATACCAACTCTTATATATCTCTTAAATACTCCAAAACCATCATTGTTATATTATTTATCCACAATTTTCAAATATGAATTACATATATACATTTCATTATATTAAAATCTTAAATAGTATTTTATTCGATACTGTATTAGGATATTGCTTGGTAATATTTTATTACAAGCGTAACTATACATTTGTATTTGGACATGATAGCTCAAATTTGTTCATAGAAACAATATGATGGCCAATATAGGTATATATCCGACGAGGCGTCAACAATAAATTCCTGTCTTTTTGGAAACGGAGCAAAAATATACAATCAAAAATAATATGTTATGAAATTGCCACTACCTATCAAGTGAGACGACAGAATCGACAGAATATGTAATAATAACTTAGAGCCTAAAAAAACAACAACATATATTTCTAAAATATTCATTTTAATTGGGAAATGGTTTATCACCCCATCAAAGTATTTGTGTTAAGAGTTGAAGATAAGTAATGGAGAAAATATAACTATTTTCATCATAGTTTAATAGGATAAAGTTTTTTAATTATAAAAACCTTGCAATTATTTTTATCTTAAATATATCCAAAAATCTTAAATTTTATTCCTACTTTTTTACTTTAGGTATATCTTTTATATATCTATGCAAATAAAATAAAGTTCATCGTGACAGGTTCATCAAATAAATATGATATATATATTTCTTTGCATTCAAAATATTTTCCAATATCAAGCTTCATTAAGCTTGTATTTATATACATCTTTAGTTCTTTTAACAAAGTTTGCAAATCAAAATGAAATGGTGTACTTTTATATTACCTATTCTAATATGGTTTATCTTTATATTTTCGATTACTATTTCTTCTTCTTCCTAGCTTTGATTTGAAGGAGTTTAAAAGATGATTCAAAGTTTCAAAGATTAACTGATTGAGTATTAAATATATATTTATATAATATAAACATATTTAAATTTCAAATTTAAATTCAGTCATCCAAATAATACATTTGATAGTATCTATATGCTAGATTAAAGTGTGAATAATTTTCGGGTGGTAAATTGCCCTAAGTAATATTGTCATCGGAAAATTAACATACGTGGATGATTGCCATCAATATAAAGTTGCTCACAATTATAAATAAAATAAATCTTCTAGTTTCTCAAGATACGCCCATGACAAGGGATGGGACCAAGTGCTTTAAGTGTCCTTAAGGCTTATAGTTAAGTAAATTTATTTAATTATTCATAAGACATTAGTACGGATACTTGGTTTAAAAATTGGTACTTATGTTAACTTAAGTAACTCTAAAGACTTTCGAGAGAATAATATTATTAAAAAAATAGAAAGTCTTTGACTCTGAACGTATTTACTAGTTGCGTTGAGTAGGAAATATAAAATTGCTATTGATTTGTCAAAAGACTTCAATCTGACAAATTAACCATATGAAATTCCCCACTTCAGATGACTAAATCTGTCCTCTCCCATTCGGACGATAAATTGTCGTTTTTATCGTAAATAACTCTACAGCAATTAATTCACTTACAATTGAAGTAAAACTATCTCTTGAAATAGGATTGTCTCAAAAAATAGATAATATGTATTATGCTAAGTTCTTGCACTGTTTATTTTTATTAGAAAACATTCTAAAACATAGTGTATTAGTATTTCTCATCGATTGAGAGGAAGTTTAGGATTATAATTGCCTGATAGACGTAATCATGGACCCATGAAGCGAGCTTTTTGTACTTTTGCTTTACTGCGTATGCGTATATATACTTTTTGCTCTGGAGAGGAACCAGTCAATCTTCCACCTATCCTTATGCTGTAAAGACGTTATATTGAACAAATCTGAGGGACTTAGTCTCGCTTCAATGTTCATCCAGATCTCTTCTTTCATTCTAACCTAAGGATTAGGCTAATTTTTTGACATTTGTGGAACAGATGAAACGAGATCTCAAAATCTTTATGGCAATAAACGTAAATTTTCTCATTAGGATCTTCCTGTGACTTGTTTGTAAAAATACAGGAGGTTTCTAATTTATACCTCAACCATTTTTGACGTGTATCAGTGAACGGATTCTACCAAATGACACTTATGTCGGCATGATCCATGTCATTGCCAGTACCAAACCGTTCGAACCTTCGCCTTGCAATAGATGAAGAGTGGGGTGACAATAAATTCATCATTTTTTTAAAATAAATGGCTTAGGTTATAAAATGGTTCTTAATTGAAAAAAAAAAAAAAACATCTAAGAAAGTTTGAATATTTAAAAAAATACTTAGACGTAGCTCAACGCCCCTACGGTTTTGAAAATTTACAATTTTAATGAAAAAACTGAGAATTTGCTTCAATACTGTTTTCTGCCATGTAGAACACAAGTTCCATTATTCTTGACGGTATTTGAACTTGTAGTGTCAAAGCACATTACAGAGATGTAGTGTCTAATATCCTTATCTTTAATTGCTTTAACTACAGCATTAGCTTGTTCTTCCCCTGTCCCAGATGAAAGTTGGTATACCAATTATAATTAAGAAACTAACACAGGTAATCAATCATTTTTTTCGTTTATATTAAGATTTGTAATCATTTTTCTTGATGGTCTAAGAGAAAGTGTTTGTCTTCTTGCAATACAGAGGTAGAAGTCATAATTTATTTGATACATCATCAAGAAAAAAATTTATTCAAATCATATATTTTTTGTACGTACCATCTTCACTAGGATGACCTACATTTTTATTGCTGGTTTTTTGTGTTAAAATTGAATTAAAAAGGTCACTTTCCAGAAAAGGACACTAAGACCGTGGTTACTAATTTTTTTTTTTTTTTTGTAAAATCTAACGTGAGTGAAGATTTTCATATTTATCAATCCAATAGTTTGTTTTGACAAGCTAAATAAATTAAAAAAAGGTTCTTGAGCATAATTTTAATCAACTTTAATTGAAGTTATTTTGAGCATACTAATCTTTTTTATATTTATATATAATTATAAACTATATTTTTTTGTAAGTTTAGTATCCCAATTTATTTGCTTTTATTTGAGATATTTTGACAGTATTTATGCATATTTGAGCAACTGCTAAATATTTTTCAAGAATGTTCCAACTCTTCTGAAATATTTTTTGTACATTTAGATACCATTTTTGAACATAAGTCATTAACTTTTCCGGAAAAAAAAGAATGATTTTATTGTCCCCCTAAGGAAGGGTCCTTCTCTTAACGACCAATTCCTAATATTTTCACTTAAATACAATGCAAGTACTTGTGAATTACTTAAATACTACAAAAAACTAAGCTTAGTACCTGTACATTGTATTTCAATTTCAAAAAAGTACTTCTACCTACTTAAGTACAATTAAATGTACTTGACCCAATTCCAGCCCAAGACACGTGGGATTTTTGTAGGATATGTTTTGGGGCCTCAAAACAGATTAAAAAGTACAACAGCCTCTTTAAATAACCCTCTGTAGAATCCAGGTGCTCCAAGTGAACAAGTGGTGTATTTTTAAACTTAGGGCCTTGAGGCAGATTAAAAACCACTACCTCAGCTTCAAAAACAATATAGGACCCATCTTTATTTCTTCATACTGTTTTTTGCAATGGCAGCATTGACATCCACTGTCTAAGTTTCAAAAAGGTATTTCGGTGGGTTAGATGAGAAAAAGACTTTCACATCCTTTTATAGTTTTTCTTTTTCTCTCTCTTTGTTTCTATCCCATGTAGTTGGGGCATAATAATATTTATGGGCTTTTGTTATGAAATAGGTTAAAAAATGGGTTATATCCTTGAAAAATTGTCGTGGTCTTATCTCAAATTAACAATATATAGAGCCTTTTTGGAGTGGCTCATTTTTAAAAGTTAAAGTTCATATTTTCAGCTATCCAATGAGATACTCTGAAACTTTTTGAATCTATTCTTCTTGAAGCTATATGCCTCTGAATAAAAAACACCTACTTTCCACTTTAAACAAAGATAATTCGAGTTAAAAGTATGATGCAGGCATTTTAAAAATCTTAAAAAAAAATTTTAATATTCGGCTTTCAAATATCTCAACATAATTTATCCCTATTTTAACACGGAGGGCTTAAAACAACATTGAACTTTAAAAATAGCCGAAAATAACAAATAATGTATGACATTTTTCTGAAGGCTACGAGGCTATGCCAGAAAGAAAATAATACCATATTTGAAATCAGGGGATCAAATTGTACTAAGTTGAGCATATGTTGTTCTTGTGCATAAAAAAAGTGGGCTTTTGTTGGATTGTGTAATCCAGAGTTATCAACTAACCAATTTTTATAAGGTTTATTTAACCTTAAAAACAGTGGCTCCCAAGGACTTTACCACTTTTTTAAATTAATATAAATTATTGTCTCATATCAACAAATACATTTATCACACTGTCGTAATATTGAGAAAAAGTATCCTAGCTTGCTTTTATCTTATTACCACACATATATGGTATCATTCCAGTCAGTTTACCATTGATATCAATTTTACAGAAGCAAATTTCCTGCAATAATTGGATCATTTTTAGAGTAGTTCATGACTGGTATAGAGGTATTTTTGCTATAAATTGATTAAATTTTTGTAGTAAAAAAGAATATAATATATTTACTTGAGTAACACAATTTATACTTTATTAAAAGTACAATTAAAATTGACTTTGGCAAATTTGTTTTTTAGAAATATATTTTACTTATTTATCATCCATAATATTTGTTTTCAATGTTTATTCAACGTATGAGACGTGGGCACAAGGTAACACTACAGATTTGAACCCCAAATTCACTGTGTGTATGGAGTATTTAAGATACTGCATTACGTAGCCAAACGTGCTAGATACTTATCACTCTGCAATATCCCCTGTGTTTTTTACTATCCACGTACTAGTGCGGATGTTGAACCCTGCGTTATATCAAGTGTCAATACAATAATATTAAATATATATAGAAAAAAAGTTAATCATAGGTAAGTGGACACTTTTTGTATTTCAAAAAGACTTCAAAAACCAGAAAATTCCAAAGATGATTTTGACTTTTCAAGAATGCTTTTCTGCATTTCCATCTTTGATATTCCTACTTTTTTCTACAGATCGTCGATTGCATAAAATCATGTAAACTATATTTATTCAACTTTTGATTCAATTAATTTTTGTATATTTAGTATTTAATCTACCTATTAAAATGATTTATTTTATAAAAACGAGAAGGCTGACAAGTTATACATTTGATTTTCACTTTGAATGAAAAGGGTTCGTTTTAATTTATTCAAAATTATGATATTTTTAACATCAAAATACGTGAATATATTATGGCAACATGTCACATTATATTTAAAATTTCAATAGTTTTATTTTGACGCATGTTGATTTATATACTATTCCGCTAAGTGATTTGGACTTTGATCTCATTGTTGTCTTTATTTTATCATTCAACCTATTTTTACAAACAAAAATGGAAGAAAAGGCCCAATATCGTATGGTTTTAACCCAAATTTGTTAATAACACTAAATATATACTCACCACATCTATCCACTTTGATAATTAAGAAAGAATAAGGACGACTTGGAAACAAAGATCTATATATAATATACTGAGGGCCTATTAAAACATTAATAGTGCCTGGGACATAAATGGCATGTCAAAATTACAACTATTTTTATATTTTTTTAAATAAATTATTTCATACTTTTTAATATTATGGTCTTTTCTAACAATTTTATTTAGATAACCTCCTCTTTTTAAATAAAGGTAAATCGTTGTTATAATAAATATTTTAAAACATTTATATTTTTGTATCTCTTAAATATAGAGATAGATTTTACAAAGTGTGGTGGGACCTAGAGCAAATTCTCCTTTGAAACTATCCCAGAATAGCTAGAGTGCTCAACGATTGATTATGATAACTAGAACAAGGTGTGTATGAGAGACACTGTTTTCGTGAAAAAAAGGTTTGGAAATCAACACCAATTTTGTGACATAATAAGTTTTAATTTTTTCAAAAAAATAGATCTCTGTCTTACCAAGATATGGAGGTCTTAACTTATTGTGGATTTATAATACTCACCATTTATACCTTGTCTCTAAGTATATTGCGCTCGCCATGAATATGCAGCCCCCTCCCCCTCCATTGTATTTCTAAATTATGATAGTTGTATTATTTCAATTCAATTTCTTGCTTTTTTTCGGTTCTTGACCTCTTGGCTATTGGGCATACTCTGGCTCGCACGAGATGTTAAAAACTATTGAATCAAATTTAAATTACGCCTTTAAGTATAATCAAAGTTTCTATGTTTAATTTGATCTCTAAAACCTGCCAAATAGTACTTTGATCGAAAAAAAGCCTTGCAAAAAAACAACAAATTTCTGTTTTACATACTCTGATTATAATACAGATATTACTTATTGTTTGGACAGTAATTTTTTATAAGATAAATATTTGAGACATACTTGAAGAAAACTAAAACTTTACTTTACTGGATATACAATAAATTATACATACATCAATAAACTAATAAAATAAACCTTCCATAACGCAGTTATCAGGAGTTATTTCACACCAAATAACTTATAATGTCTCCTCATATATTTAAATACATAATTTTCGAAAAGGCAATCAAGCAAATTGAAACGTAATTCACAATTTTGTTTTTAATTCTTTTAAAAACAAAAAAATACTGCCACACCCTTAAATAATCATTTCAGGATATTACAAATCATTTTTGTAAGATTATAAAATATTTATTGGTTCATTTTTGTTTACAAACACCTTTGATTGATTTATAAAATATTCCATCATTATTATTATTATAGGCTTTTATAAGTAGTTTTTATATACTTAAATAAATAACCATATTCATACTTGAAATATCGATCCAAATATGTATAAAGGAAAATTTTATATTCGTAGAATTCCCCACTTCTATGGAAATCGATGATAAATTCAATATCATCACCATTCAATATTCTAAATTATGTTTATTATTATTACAAATTGAACATTAATTTTTACTGCAAAAATGAATAAAAATCTATCAGAAATATATTTTATAAAAAATACCTTTTTAGTTTGGCATGTATAATATTTATGGGAAAAAATTTATCTCTTTTATTTAACACATATCTATGTAAACTTCTTTACCAAAGTTTAAAAACTTGTTGAATACATTGAAAACTTATCCAATTTTTCTTCATTCACCATTGGTCTTCAATAAATCTATTTTAAATTTCGTTGTCTGATAGAATGAAAAGTAATTTTTTATGTGAACGATGTGAATATTTATCGGGAAGGGGGAACCATTATTTCAAATTGCTCATGTGTTGTTGTTTTTTTCTTGCAAATCTTGTTTTTGATTTTCTTTAAAGTAGTTTTTAGTCATTTAAATTCGGACAAAACTATTTAAGTATAAAGAAAAATAAATCTTATAAAAATATAACGTTATATTTTCATAACGCATTATTGAATAAATATAACTATGTATAGAGTTGTAAAAAATATGACCCAAATATGCGTAATATATTTTCAACTTGGTAATTCGAGCAGGGTTTGTCCCCAAAATTGGTTGACAACGGATTTATTATTTAATAACTGCTAAGAGTGTTTTCCTATTTAAAAAGAGTTAATTCTTATTCATCCCATCAGTGAAAAAATAATATATAAGGGGTAAAGAAGCAGAAACATCGACAGCTGATAAAATATAAATTTAAAAAAAATGGTGTAATTAAGAAAGGAAAAACTCGATATGGGTTTGTTCAGCGCTGTATAAAATATGTCCTAGAATGCAGGATCGACTTTTTCTAGTATGACAATATAAATAGGTTTTTTTTTCAAAAGAATGAGATGTTTTGTCTTCAATAATAAAGTAATAACTAGTGTGTGAGCTCATTAAAAACGGAGTGAAACAATGACGATTAGGTGGGGAGTTTTAAGTGGTAGATTCAGAATCAATTGAGGATCGATGTCAAAGTGATTATTGTCTTTTTCCTTGCTACTAGATATATAGTAGGGTTATGTTTATTATCTCGCTTTTATAGCTAATCTTTTCACATTTTGATAGATAAACTGCTCTTCTCCGACAAATTCTTCAAATTGTCGGGATTACCGTAACACTTCTTGGTTTATTTTTTTTAAACACCCCCAAGTCATATGTTCTACAACTCCAGAGGTGTACAAAAAATCAAATGCTAATAAAATTATTCACATTTGTGCTAATTGAAATATTGGAGGAACAATCTTCAAAGAATGTTTCTTTTGAAAAAAATGAAGAAATATAAAGTTTAAACTATATTAATCTATGTTCAAAGATTGCACATTGCCTTTCAAATTCTATTTTTTTTTAATGTTCCTTGAATTGGTCAGATGGTGTTGCACTGATTAAGTATCAGTAAACATAATAGTGTTAGAATTACTCCATCTGACCTATGAATAGTCTTCGAAGTCAATAGACATAGTATACATTTCTTTCTTTAGGAAAGAGCTGGATGCAAACTTACACACATTGAGTTCAAGAAATTTTTTCTCCTAAGCTACGTCGTCCCAGTCTTAATTTTACAACTTTTTTGAAAATCACTCTTACCTGAAATTAATAAAAATAACTTATATTAGAACATTGTATAAGAAATAACTAAATTGGATAAATAAATAATATTTTTAGCCCTTAAGAATATATTTTTTTTCCCTTCAATTATATTTTGAGAAAAAAAGTTATATCCTACCACGTATAAGGATGACTTTTTTTTTAATGAATAGCTTATTATGTATACTTAAAAAAAACCTAATTAAAGTTGAAAGGTTCATATTTTAATAAACTTATGCATTGTAAATAAATATTAAAGAAATTTGCAATCTATAATCCGTGTACGGAAAGATAAATTTTCAAACACTGAGCAAAGTTCATTCTGAGGAAAAGTAATCCCTAATAATACATAGATTATTGGGACAAATTTTTTTGAGTTTTGCATAAAAATTAAGTGACTGAAAGTACTAATATCCCTCTCAAATTTGATGAAAAGATTTGACACTTACAAATACTTTATCAATTACAATTGGAAATCAAAGGGAGCCGTCATTTCCTTATATCAACAAGGAAATTAGCCTTTTTATTTTTTTTGGATCTTAGATGGACTTATAAGCATATTGGGGATTTATAAATTTGTAATATTGTAACCATGTGTTTTATAATCTTTGAATCTATTAATGAAACATTAAATAAAAGAATACTTAAATTATAGTGATCACTATTTGAAAGATGGCAAAAGTAGTTTTGACTTCACTCTATATCATTCCAAAACTCGCAAATACCCTTTTAAAGATTTTGTCTAGTTTCAGTAGAATATTGGAAAACTATTTTGATTTTAAATGCGCCCCCCCCCCCTCATCAAATTCCTTCCACACATTTTACAAAACAAATCGATATTTCACACATTATACAAAATTAAATCATTTAAATTTTGAAAATGTTTGAAAAAAGTAGTTTTTTGGATGATTCCAATCCAATTTAAACAAAATTAGTAAGCAAAACTTAAATAACCAATGATTAATTTGCCTTCTCACTGAAATTTTATTATCTATGGATTTAAAATTAATTTCTTTTCTTCAAGAGATTGCCAAATGAATCTTTTGCTCGATCATACACACTATTTTGCATAAAACATGGAATAGTTACCACCAATACCTTATCTCTGGTTAGCGTGGACGGGAAGATAAATGAAGAATAGATTTGTTTTTTTATAAGACTTTAAGAGAAACGGCAGGGCATTTTTTTATTTGAATCTCAGCATATAGAAAATGATGAACCAATCAGAAAAGTATGGAAACAGGTCTCAAGTATCTACATATGAAATGTACTGCTCTCATTTTAAGATACTGAGTGATGGATCTGTATGGAAGCTTGCCAAATAAGTGTCAAGACACAAAATGACTTTGTTCCTTTTGGATATCAACCTTCATTTAAAGAATGTCAATCTCAGAGTTGATGTATAAAAAATAACCGATGAGACACAGTTATACATATGTAGGTTAATCTCTTCTGAAAAATTACGTTTTACAATTTTTAATCAAGATTAAATATCATCGAAAAATACTTTGTCTCTTAAATTGGACAATTTATGTACATATAGTATAAAGAAACCTGTCTCTTTTTTATTTCATTATAAGGTTCTTTACATTTTTTGGCACTTGATTCGTGTAAAAATATTTAAATTACTTTTACAAGGAATTGTATTTGTATTCTTTTCTATATCGGATGTTCTTAGAAAGGTTTATGAAAAGATTTGTTGAGTGATAAGATTTTTGAGTGATTAAATATTCTTAATTTAGTTTGATTCCAGAATGGTTTATAAAATAAATGATATACAGTTCAACCTGTATCATGTATGTCATATAACATGTTTGTAACCATTCTATATTTGAAAATTGGATATGACTGGGTAGTTCGGGGACCTGATTAAAGAAATAGCTGTTAGGTCAATTTTGACTGTATGTCTTATATTAATGTCCCTTCGGATGAGTTCGAAAAATCAATTTATTCATGGGTACTTTTTCTTTTTTATTTATTATTTTTAGTTTTTTATTCTTTGTTTTGTTCGATAATTAATTTTGTTCTGGGGAAACCCCCAAATTTTTATTTAAATATTATAAATTTAAATTCAAATTTATTTAATTTTTAAATTATTAATCGATTTTTTCCCATTTTTGGGTTCATAACTAAACATATATAAATATATATTTAGTGACTAATACAGTTCCAAATAAAGTTTTTTTTTGTTTAAATATATTATTTAAATTGAATATATTCATATGAAATCAAATATTTGAGAAGTTGATTGTAAAAATATTAAAAGTAAAGTTATTGATTTTATATAAACACCACTCTTTATACATAATTATATACTTAGAATAGAGAATGGAATATAATTTGATGTTTTAGTGTTTCTTTCATTTTTCTAGATATGATACCTACTTTGGTATAGAAAATTCCCGGGGGAGCCCAGGTTAAAAAATAAATAAATAAATACAGTTTATACAATTTTTTTTTTTTTGCGCAGAACTTAAGAATCAGTTTTCCTTTCAAATTCAAAGATCTTGTAAGCACTGGGTATTGCAAATCAAGAAAAATGCTATATACACGTTTCAAAACCAAGTGTTTAAAGATTAAAAAACCTTTCCCTAATATTTTTAGAATGTTATAATAAATAGTTATCGTTGTTTAAATAAAAAATTAAATACTTTTTTTTGCAGAGGATCATAGCTACAAGAAGTATGAAAAAGAAGAAAGTGAAATTATAGTTCAAATGATTTTTTTTGATCTGAGAGCCTTTTTCTTTTGAATAGTAAAATTTGTGTCATAAAGACCTACTAGCTGTGGCACTCTGCATTATAGGAAGTTTTAAGGTACAAACTTTCTTTAATGCTAGAAAAGATACTTTCTCAACAAATCATCAGTGTAACTCACCATTTTTCACGAGGGTACTTACACACAGTTACTCCAAATTTATATGTTCTCTCCTCAAGAATAAAATTAATCGGCTTCAGAGTTTTTTTAAAGATGACTCGTACCTTAATTGCATAATTATTTTTTAGACTTATAAATTACTGACTTTCAGCATATAAATGTATTTTTAATGTATAAATGATCAATGTAGACACAAATGATAAAAGTAAACAAATGAATCTTCACATCCGCAAAGATAAAAAAATTATGTATACATACTCAGAGATCTCAAATTTCTTGTAAAACAGCCCTATTAAGAGAAGAAAAAGTAATCTAATCTTCGGCTTATTAGTGGAGATCGTACATTCTGAAAAATCATGTAAATATGACCTTATATTTTGACATATCCTTATATTTTCGTCATACGAATAGTCCAGGGCTATCGTTTCTTTACCATTTGTTATGAAAGGGTAGTTTTAGTACTTAAAAAAATGATGTATTTGTCTATCATGTAGGCACTTTTATACCTTTTTTTTTCTATATCTTGTGAAGGAAAAGTTGAGAAAGACAATATGCCGTACTTAAACAAAAGCTTCTTTAAAAAAGTGAATGAGCTCGGTCAACCAAAAAACATATTGGTTTTAGACTGTTTCAGGATTTTTGGACCAAAACCTAACAATAACTACAACTACACGCTTTCAACACGCTTAAAGATTTATTTTTTCACAAATATGTATGTGTGATTAAAATTATTTTTGTATATCTTCGTTACGACTCAAGAATTAGTTTTGATTTAAGAAAACTGTCAGTTCTTACAACTGAATCAAACGAAAAGGCGTTAAAAGTTCAGTTAAATACGCAAGAAAAATGTTAATATATTTAAAATGTCAAAAAAATTATTTTCCAGTAGTTTGAGTCCAAATTTAAAACTTCTTGTAACAGTTTGACTTTATATAATTTATTTATTTTTCTCTTTGACAACTCGAATTTGAAAAAAAACAACTTAATCGACCTTACCATTACTGATTTTATGATTAATAATCTTTTAAACCCCGGTAATCTACACTTGTAATATAATTTCTACAAACATATTGGATATTGTGTAACTCAATCCAGAATCCATTATTCAATAATTGTTTTGTGCTTTAATTACCTTATCGTATTATGACATTATTTTGTTTTATTAATATGCTCTGTTATGACATCACATACAATATTTTTATCAAAATAGTGGGATCTATGAACAGAAATAGAACGTCCACCTTGTATTTATGGATATTGGTAAGCTTTTAAGAAACTTCTAAAATTTTAATTCTAAGAAGTCCAATAGCAAAGTTTTAATTGTAAACTCATCTGTAAATGTGGTAGATATACCAAATATTATCTGTGCAAATATTGAAGCACTATATCATGTAATACAGTTTCATGCCTGTAAAGATGTCAATTAAAGCGAATCACTTCCTTTTTTCTCATGTGTAAGTTCGACATTGATTACTAAATAAAAACTACTTCCATATTAAAATATCATCATAGTTTAATAAAAACAACAAAAAATACATTAAAAAAGCTTCTTAGGAAATACAGTTAAGCTTAATTAAGTAACATCAAAGCTGGCAAATAATTCTTTTATTTTGCTCATGTTTTTTTATATGTATATTAATATTTTACAAGGAATTTTTTTAAGCTTATGTGATATTTTATATATGTGATTAAATCGTGTAAAAAACATGGATCGTTAGATTAATAAGTAGGAGAAATCGGATTCAGTTCATCACCGTAAATTCGAGCTATAACGTTTATTGGATCAGTATCTGAAGTTCCCGGATACAGTATAAATAAAACTAGTATTATTCGAAAAGATTTTGCTATTTTGATTGCATAACGCAACTTTTGTCCCTAAAAGAAGAAAAAAAGGAAGCCCAAAATCAGTTGATTGTTTTTCAATTCTTCAAAACTATTGCTCAATAATTGTTGAAAATTGCTCATAGTTTAAAAGAAGTAAATTATAATTTAACTAATGAACATTCAGAAAACTCATTACAAGAAGAATTGCCCAACTTCCAACTGATTTTTGAGATTTTCCGATTTTTTCGATGAGAGGTTGCAAAATACAATAAAAGTAACAACGTGTCCAATGTTATCATAAAAGCCATTATAATACTAACAACATTCTATTTTATTTCAGACCGAACGTTGTGTAAAATTTTGTAAAATCATAGACCATTAAATGATTTTATTTAATACAATTAGTCATAATCCATCAAGCTTTCATAATCTGGTTTTACTTACAAAAAAATGATTCAAATTTTGGTTTAGAAGGTGGATCCGAAAGTTTGGGTATCCAATGTGTCTATAGATCCAAACCGACTCTTATCCGAGAAAATGTGGATCCATCCTATTCAAACGGGAAGATTGCAACAATTTCTTTTTCTCAAGCATAAAAAAAAGTATTTTTAAGGAGTAAAAGTAGAGAAGGAATTAATCCGATCTATAGTACTGATTAATGATTAAAAATATAAATCTGATAATATCTGATTAATCTGCTATAATTCATTAAAATTTGATTATTTAACATCATGCAAAATTTAGGCATTATTTATTCATCAAAAAATATGCTGTTCTATATTTTTGTATAATTTTAACTCAAATTCGATATTTTTTAGCTGTTTCAATATTTGCCTTGGGGAAAGTAAATAAAAAATATTCAAGTACAATTTGTGACAAAATTATTCATTGGTTGATATAATCTTTAAATAGATTCAGACAAAAGTAAGCATTAGAAAGTACCACATATCAAAAAATTCAAAACTTTTGACACAAGCTGTGAATAACTAATCTCGCTACAAATTTATAAAAAATAATTTCTAAATTGTACATTTCAATTTAATTGTGAATTCTCTTAATTTATAATCAATTATTACCCTAAAACGATCATGAGTCTTCCTTGCGATAAATAAATAAGTACATTGCCAAGAATATTTCTAATGTCCATTCTGAGTTCAACAAGGACTTATACTTAGAACTCAGCAACAAATCCTCAAGGTCAAGGTCAAAATCCCTCCTTCTTTTTATGAGCACGCACAAATATTCACTCCTTCAGAATTAAATAAGGATAATTAGGGGCGTCGACAGGATTTTTTTAAAAATATTTCAAAGCCATCGTAAAATAATTAAATTTTTTGGAATAAAAATTTAAAAATGAAATTTAAAAGATAAAATTTTTTAGAAAAAATATTCAAAAATCCATAGCTATCCACAAAAAAAATAAATTTTTTAGAAAAAAAATTCAAATATTAAATTTCAAAGGAGAAATAATAAAATTTCAAAAATAAAACTTTCCGAAATTTAATTGGAAAAAATAAATTTTGTGGAAAAAAACTTCAAATATTAAATTTTTTGAATAATCCTTAGTCATTCACAAAAAATTAAACTCTCTACTGCTTAATTTATCCCAATACAAAATTTTTTTGGTAAAAAGTAAAAACTCTTTAATTTAGGGGGCTAAAACCCTCGAACCCACTCTCTATGGACGCCCCTGATAACAAATTAAGGAAAGAAAAGAGACTGTTCAGTCTTCCTACTCCAAAAAAACGGGCGAGCTAAACAACAACCGAATATGTGGATATATTGTTTTAATATTTGGCGTGTATTCGTCAAACTAACTTGGAGTAATTGAGACAACTGCAAAAAAAAAAAAAAAAAATGTTCCAGATATCCCCAGTCTCCCTAATTGCTTAGTTTGACAATTAATGATACTTATTAGTGCTCTTATATTTTTTTAAATTGAATGAAAGGAAGCAATTTCTCACTTTGTCTTCTCACTGCTCTATGTATTTATTACAACTGGCAATATTTTTGTTTGATTTAATCTTTAAAAAAAATGATTTTTTATGTAATGGGTAAAATATAATTAAATTCCATTATTTTTGTGTATCAATTTTTATTTATCCAAATTGTCAATGTAATAACAATCTTGAGCCAAAATCAAGTAAGGAAAAAATCTCTACATATTTTTTTACTTCAAATAAGATACAATACAGTACTTTATAGACATTTTTGAGCCAATTTCCAGGATGGGTTTAAATACCCATGAGTTTTAGCAATAGTTTCGAACTATATTTAATTTTTGAGACTAAATTGGCCCCAATATGGCCTTTCAACTAAATTTTGGCAACTTTTCATGCTTTCGTGTTAAGTTTGCAGAATATGTTACGGTATCTAATAGAGTTATCGATAGTTTAGAGAATTTATCTGATCGATGCAATTTTTTTTGTATCGATCTACCCCTTTCAAATACAATCGATTGATGCATATTGTTATATTATGACAATCACTTTTGTTTACTTTAAGTACAATTTACACTACCGCCAAAAGGATAATAAATTTTGTGATAGAAATTCACTATAATTCGTAGATAAATGCAAATATAGTCCCTATCATTCTATTTTGGTCTTGCATTGATGGTACACAAATATCAAAAGTCTTCTTTATTGATGCCGATGTGTCAGAGCTCAGTCACGTCAGGTGGAATTAGTTTTTATAATCTATATTATATAAATACCTATTGTTTGCCACAACTTTTCATCCAACAAAAAATAGTCAAGTTCGTAGACGTTAGCCAATTTTTCCCAACTATGGAATTATTCTAAGAAGATTCCTAGGTCAGATGGAGCAAATATAATACTATATTGTTTATTTATACTTACTCAGTCCAACTTCATCTACCCAATTAAAGGAACATTAAAGAAAACAAAACTTTTAGAATCCGCATTTAAAAGAAATCCAGCAACGTTTTAAAAACCAATATCGAATGGACGAGGGTTGAATTCATTTATGATATGTTAGAAAAAGTAATTGGCATTACTTGGAGTAATTATGCAGGGAAAATCACCAGAAAAACTTTGTTTATTTAAGTAAAAAATATAAACGAGTTTAGGTTTTTATAAAGAAAAAAGAGTATAGACTACAACCGCTCTCGCTTTGATAAGTTCTAAATCTCCTTTTTTCATTACAACTATAACATCCTTAAATATACAGCGCTGATCATTAGCTACAAACGTTCTTAGCTATCATCAAGTAGTTTTAAAATATTAAGCTCAAATACACAAATCAGGCGTCGACAGACAAACGTTGTAGTGTTAATTATGATAAAATATCTAAATAAAACGAGAATACATGTGTTTTTATATATATATACGTTTTGATGAGGAATAGTGTATTCAACATACGTAGCGAATGTGTTGTTAGATAAATTAGGAAAAATTAAAATTGGGACCCCCAAAAAAAAAAAAAAAAAAAAAAAAAAAACTAAGTAAAAGTTTTGTTCAGTCGACAATGAACGGGAATATTCAAAAGGTAAAAGTTGGAGGAATGAATAAAATAACCTTTTTGTTTCTTCAACATATGTATTATATAAGCTTGAATGAACATACAACAGAGATGGAGGGTAGTGAGTAAGGCATTATTATCTATTTATATATACTTTTTATCCACTTATAACCTCAAAGAGTCATTCAAGCTTTAATATACCGATTCATTTTTCTTGATTTCATGATAAATAAGAATGTTTACCAATGTTTGTGAAAAAATTTAATAATAAATAAATCAAGAGTTTGAATATTTGAATGAATTAAATAGTATTTGTATTAGAAAATAAATATAAATACAGGTGACCCCGCTTTTAAAATAAATTGGGGCTGTCTCCTTTTTTTCATTTTTGCTCAAATTGTTTATATGTTGACGTACAATATTTCTAAAGATGCAAATACATTTGATAGATCATTACAATGTGCATAATATATAATTAGATTCGAGTTACAATTCGGTCGAATTGATGTTTTTCAGAATTACAGTGTACATTTTAGTGTTTGTAAGATAACGATGCAGAATACTTTCATTAATTGTAACAAGCAACGTCGAGATATGATTGGGTACATTTATGTTTTAATAAACAAAGGCTATAGATTTACGATATTTGTAATTTTATGCGATTTTAATATACTTATTCGACAAAATAGAGCTAAGGATCGAAAACACATATAATTAATAGCTACTTTTGTTCAAAAAATGCTTTATATAGTCGTTACCTTTCGCAGGAAGAGAAATGCTCTCTAAATAAATGAGCATACATGGCTTTACATGAATGATTAATTAAACTATTTTACCTGTTCAAAAAAAATAAAAAAAAAAAACACAAGTCCTACAGTTTAACAATGCAGTATACACTTCTGTTATGCTTTCACTTGTGCAAGATGTCTGAGTCGATTTATAAGCAAGAAATAAGGACTGTCAATGTAAATTTGATAAAAAGAGCAGACTCCAATAATTATACTATAATAAAACTATGTCTATGCCAAAACGAACTTAGGATAGGAATGAAATAATTGGGTAACATAAAGCTGATTATTTATAAGTACTCACAGTGATAAAAGTATTATAATCTGCCACAATGTTTAAAAAAATAAAATAACGTGGCCATATAGACAATATTAAGAATGTTTGAGGGAAGAACAGCTTAGTTGTCATGACGTTTCATAAAATTAGCATCAAGCAGTAATGAAATGAAGGAAAAAAATATCCAAACCATTCCTATCTGTATCTATCAATGATATAGGCAAGAAATACTATGTTGTTGATCCTCAATTAACTCCATGTCCAACAAGGACTTTTACTTATAACTCCGCAACAAATCCTCAATGTTATTTTTTGTCTTTCTCTGACTAGTACGTATTACTTTATAATTATTTTTCTGCCTCCAAAAATAAAATAATAATAATAACAGCTTTTGAAAATAAAACTTTAACTGTTGTAACCAAAAAAAGACAAAAGTTAAATAAATTACGTAATTATTAATAACGAAATAAATAAAATAATATATTAATTAATTTATTCCACTATCATATGTTTGTCATCCCTGGGTTTTACCACAATATTTCTAATGTGGAGAAGACGTAAGGAATTTTTCTATTTGTGAATAATATGTGGAGAATATTGTTTTTTGTAATACAGATTATCATAACTATGTTATGAAAAAAAAATGTCTTATAGTTTTGATTTATAGGAAAGAGTTAAGAGAAATATTATATTTAAATATTAAGATGACAAATAGTACTCATTAATAGAAACTTTTTCTTATTTGTTATATTTGTATTGAATAGCTAAAATATATTCTAATTTTATTTATTAAAGAAGAAAGTACATTTTTAGGAATGTGAAAACAATCTCACATTTTCTCCAAACCAAATTGGACTAATTTTATATAATTTTGTCCGGTTTATTAAAAACTGGCCGATCATACTGCAATATTTATTCTTAACAGACACCATTAATATATATCAGCATAAATTATATTTATTTCATGAGTACCCTAGAATCACTTTATTCTTAAATTAGTTTATAATGCAGCGTAATAAATTTTCATAATCACCTAATAAATTATTTTTACTAATTAAAACATTTCACTATAGGGGGTTAACTTTAATCTATATACATATTAGTATATTTGAGTAGCATATCGTTAATGTCGTGGAGTAATTGGATCAACGTTTATTAAAACATTTAACTGATTAATGATATAGTTCATATTATAAAAAAATAATTAGTTATATGAAAGCTGACTCCATTTTTTTATTTAAAAGACCCTTATTTACCTTTAATAGGGTTATGATATGAATATATGAATTATAGTTATAATCTCTTTGTAAATTGATCTTAGATATAATTAAAGACTAATCAAAAACTTTAATCCTTTTATGTGACTAATGACGTCAATAAAAATAAAAATATGATTCGTTAATCCATGATTTTTTTGTACTTATATAACTAAAAATAGCATAAACTTTAAATAAATGACTAGTCAATTTATTTTTGATAGTTGATGTAATTAAATAAAATATTTCTCCTGTCCTTTTCCTAATTATTTATGGAAATCTGGTTCCCTAAGTTTAAAAATACAAACAATGATATTGGACACATTATTTAACAGAGTACATATAATCACTATTCATCAATACAAATATTGAGTTTTCAATTTTATATCTATTGAACATCACATTGTTTATGTATATATTGGTTTACTAATAAAATTATTCGGAAAGATAAATAATTTGACAAACTTTATTTGATTAGTAAATTAATTATATACTTTTGGTCATTATATTTTTTAACCTTGAACCTATAATTTGAAGTGATAGTTAGAGAAAATACTAAGAAATTTTGTAGATTGTAAAGGATATATAATATTAATATCAAAAAAGACATGTTTTGTACAAAATAAGACATCTCTACTATTTCTTTCTTCATATTCAGTGTTGGAGTAGATAATTCAGCAAAATCGTATACAAAATGACCTGCCTGTATGTATAAATAAAAGAAACTGAAAATTAACGTTGTAATTCTTACAATTTGAAGAATACTTTAGATGAAAGCAGCTCATCTGTTATGACACATAACTGATTTAGTAAAAAAATAAGTAACAAACCATCTTAATCCAAGAAAAAAATATGATGGGCATGACAAATTATATATTCATAAAACTTAAATGAAAACAATATTGAGAAATTGTACTTCATAATTTGACTTTTTAACCAAAGGTACGTTCGGTTTTTTAAAAAATGAGAAAAATTCCTAAAAACAGAAATACAAAAAATTGTGATTATAATTGATGCAGATTAATATCAATTCAATTTTCAAATAAGATAAGTGGAACCTTTTAAAAGTAGCAAATCGGTTTTTAATTAATTAAAATATATGCATCTTGCACTTACTTTAACTAAAAAAATTGTCAATATTGTTTTATAACTTTAATTCTACAAAATATGCATTATTTAATAAATTTGTGAACAAATTGTGTAGAAAGTTTACACTTACGTCACAAATTGCAGTTTAAACTCATATCAAACTCATGTGGTAGGTAATCGGTAATATATTAAAAAATAAAGTGATCATATTTGTAGTAAAAATTTAATAAAAACTTAATATGAAAAAATTATAACTTTTAAAACTTAAAACTTTATATAGGGGATGAGGGCATCGCTCTAAAACATTCTATATTAAAAAAGGTTAGATAGTGCTATTAGAGGATCTCAAACTCAAAAAGAACTATATTATACATAAAACTAAAAGATAAATGGCGAAATAATGACAATACCATCAGTTTTTAGCTACAATAAGTAGGCTATAATGCCACTTTAGTGTCTGTTAGGGTATCTGAAAATACCAACTAAACATACAATCTCCTTTACCTTTATATTTGGATTAATTAATTGAATTCTGTATAGGTGAGAAAGAAATTACACACTGCATGAGGGAAAACTTTAAAGAAAGGTCATTTTCGGTATCATCAAAAGCGACACGTAGGGAATGGAAAATTTAACATAGCCGAAAAAGTATTCTCAAACTAACAGGTGCACTTTGCAACACAGTTTATATTTTGAGTGCAGATCAAAGCTAAAATGAAAGTAACAAAACGTGCATGTTAGCTTGAGTAGATTAATGGTCTATGCAAACTCTTTTTTACTATTGCAAGACGTCGCTTTTTATTTCACTGCAAGTGACGTCACTTTATCATTTTCAATCATGCATAATAGAACTGCTACTTTGCAGAATTTACCTTGTTAATTAAGTTAAAATGGTGAATGCATAGAGTTCAAGCATGCATTCAAGTTTATTCGACGGGCATAACGTTTTATCTAAATTGATTACAATGTCCTCGTTTTTCTGTTTGGTTTATAGTTTGGTATATATTTAATAGTAAATGAATTGGTTAATCGTAAATTGACTATAAATATTTTTTAAATTGCAGTGAACAAATAAACCACCCAAAGAGAATGTCATAACGATATGGTAAGTTTGAAAAATCACAATAAACTGTAGTGCTCTTTGTTCACTCATACGTCATAATTTTTAAAATAGGCAAGTATAAATGATAACAGCACTTATATTTTTCCTTTAATATAGATATACTTTTTTTTAAGTTAATACTTAGCGTAATTTAAACAATTTTCCCATACTTATATATTATATACAATACGAATGAATCAAATGAGCAATGCAGAACGATTTATATTTATAACGAATATTTTAAACCATAAAATACAAAGGAAAAAATCACTTAACTATACAATGAACGAAATTACTCACAATAATTAATTATTCATTCAAACTCAAATAAGAGTCAATAAGTATATCTTTTATGAAAGAGGAGGAAGCACTTAATTTTATTCTATACCTTTAAAAAAAAAAAAAACATTATTGTATTAACGTTGGGATACACAGATCTATACCAAAAAGTAGCAATTTAAGACCTGAAAGCATACTAATGAAGGACCATGTACTAGCCCACAATGTAAAGTCTAAATTTTACGCAACTCAAAACTGTTTTACCCTAGGTTAAGTCATAAGTACATAACAAACAGTCAAAATTTTTTAGCTATCCCAACTTTTAATTTTCTATATTTGAAGTAAGTTTTTCTCTCTTAATTTTGTTATGCAGAATATAAGCTCATAGTTTCAGCTTTTTGTATCCCTGAGTTGATTAATTTATGTAAATAGCCAAGCCTATACCAAAGTTTCCCAACTAATTTTTGGTGAGAAACATTCATTGATGCATAAACGTTTTACGAATTCCAGATTTCAATTTCAAAAGTATTGATAAATATTGTGGGTTTTTTTTTGAGAATCCCTGACAATCAATTAAGGACTCATTTGGGTTACGCAACCCCTACTTTGAGAACTTTTAAAGAGTTTCTATTGTTGATATTAAAAACTATTATTTATTCTTTCTGGATTATTTGAAAATTGCAATATAAAGATAGTCTCATATCAATGAAGAAAGAGTTGTTCACTACATAAAGTAAAATTACATCTGTGGTATGAAACCCAAGCAAAATCTTGCATGGGAATAAAGATACTAGTATTATTTGTAATCTAATTAAGCTACCAAGTGTTTTTTTAACTTTATCACTCCGTATTTAGTACACTAAAACATGCATAGGATTTACTAACCTAAATATTTGTACTTTCTTTTTAGCTATAGTCACACACGCTCGCTGTTAAATCTAATTTAAAGTCAAATTCATTTTTTTAACCTTTGTCTTTCCTTTTTTAATACCACGAGCTGAGCTTAAGTACAGACGCTCGCTGTTAAATATGAATCCTTGACAGACTATAAAATAAATAAACGGACGACAAAAATTCCTTTTAAATAATTACGTTTACTACATAGAAAAACCCTGTGTATAACTCATGGATGGTTGATATCAATTTCCAATTTTTTGTGTTTATTTTGTCTAAAAAGATGAGGTTTTGCATCTATTTTCTATTCTTTATTTCTAGCTTTCAAAAAATTGATCAATAGAGACCATATTTTTCATTTCAAAAAGTATATTTATTTAGATATTCCGCTCTAAACATATATGTTAGAAAAAAAAAGACGGTTCTGAGGATTGATTAAGTAAATGTAAAGAAATAAGTATAGAAACATTTGTACATCTTATGTTTTATAGAAACATTTAGCTTTTGATGTTAGCTACTCAGATGTTTTATTTTTTCTCTCTCTTCTGTGTACAGTTCCTGATAACAAAACATTTTCAACATGTTTTCGTTTTTAGTACTTACATACATAGTACAAATGTAAATATATCTACGTGATAAAATTCTCATATTTTGGTTGTCAGAGTAAGTTTTATTATGAGTGTTTCTATTTGATTATCCTCAAGAGGTATAAATGGTTATGGAAACATATGCATACAATGAAAAGAAAATAATGTTTTGTCAAATAGGCATTTCATTTAAATGAAACAGTATTTTTCCAAGCAATGATTGTAAAATGAATCTCCCCTGAATACATCTAATAAATTTTATGAACAAACTCTTTTTGGCAAAAAATATTTTTAAAGGACAAAAATGCCATTGATGAGTATTACCCATTTTTTGTGTATTTTTTTATGGTATTTCCAAAATATCAAAACATGTTTTAAGTATTGTTCTAAGCTTTTAGATTAATATCAGGAGTGTTTCTGATATTCAATAAGCTTTGTGCATAATATTATTCCACTCTTGAGGAGAGAACATCTAAATATAATGTGTGTGTCTAATGAATGACGTAAAAGTAACATTGAGTATTTTTATGGGAGTTCTAAGTGTAGCTCTTGTTGGAGTTAGAGTAGGATTGAGAGTCGACATCGGAGTAATTCCTTTTTCAATTTATACTTGCTTTTCTGGAATACGTGTTAATTTATTTCCTCTCATAGCTGTTTGTAGCTAATCTATTGAAATGCCATTGAAACGAAGCTGTTATACTTTAAACTTTCTTCCAATTCTCAGATTTACTTTATCCTTTTTTTTTTAACCATCCGTTAGTGACCATCATTTTTATAACATAGTTATTGAACAAGTTAAAAATCCCACAAAAATTTAAACAGTTTTAAGTTTATGATACACAGGTAAGCGATTATAATTATTACGTCATCTCAATTAAGTATTCTTTTTATTATTATTAGGTACATTCATTTTGTACTAGTAATTATCTGTTCCGTTGCTAAAAATACTTATAATAATATAAGGCATCTTCATTTAAACAAATTGAGTTTAAGGCTCCTTTAGGGCAGATATAACTTGTTATTTCTATAGTAAAATTATTCATTATATATTTTATATTAATTTTCGAAATAAATATTCTGTATTTTTTGCATATTTTTGTAATCAAAACAGTAGTTTTTTTTATAAATTGCGTATATTTTATAAAATAATTGTTACAATAATTGAATTATGTAGCTAATCTTCTACATCTGAGTCCTCCAATCAAAAAAAAAATGACTAAGAAGCAAAACAGTTAATTAAATGCAAAAAAAAGGAGCTAAATTTACGAATAAATCCTAAACATGATATTATAAAGATAAATAATGTATTATTTAATAAAATTTAATGTTTCAAGAGTATACTGAAGAGTGTTAGTAAAAAAATTTAGATTCAAATGAAGTATGATACTTTTTTATCAATTTTGGGTGTATAGCATCGCAGTTCACTAAACGAGGGTTCAAGATAGGCATTGCATAAAATTTACAACTATATTAATCTATTTTATTAATATTCTGAATGTTGATTGGTCAAAGTCGAACCACATACATCTAATTAAAACTGTGGATATTACTACTATTAAATAATGAAGATCTCTACAATTGAAGATGGTGGGGTCAATGTATAGTTACTATCTAACTTCGGATCTTTGTTCTTTCTCTGTTCCAAGGAAAAGTTATTTATGTTTCTGGACTAACATGAACTGGTGTAAAAGCTTTTTTTTTAAATTAAACGAATTTTATTACGTGATACAAAGTCAAAATAATCCTACAATTACACTATTTAGTTTTACAACATTTTTTAAGTATTGCATTTCTTTTTACATATGTAAATATTCAAATCAAATCCTATAAATATGGATTTACGTAATATTTTCAAATGGCAATAGTTTATATTTATTATTACTTGAATTATTTATTACTTTTAACGCATATTTATTACTAAATAAGTTATAAACAATTTTAATAAGGTTATGTGTTATATCTAAAATAACAGTTTATTGAACTTCATTAGCCATATCTTCTACGCATATTGAAAAAAGAAAGAAAACAAACAAACAGCTAAAAATAAAACAAATGACTTAAATTCATCTAACCTTAGTTTGTGATTTCAAATTCCTCCTCTGAAATTTGTCAAATTCATACTTCTTTCGTCACAAAATTGGCGATACATTTGATTTTGTTTTTCTTAAAAAAAATGTCTTGAATATACTTTGTCGCAAGTCCTTACAAGGGCCAATATAAATTAGGTTGTGTATAAAAGAACAAATATGCATATTTTTCGATATAATTTTAAAAACATGATTAGATAATTTTTAAAATAATTATATTAAGTAAAGTAATTTATATTTTACGTTAATGTACATACTAAAGAAATACTTTTTTAATGATGGAAGTAGGTTACTTTTTGTAGTCATATATACAAATTATTCGATTGGGGTATAAATAATATACCACTAATTCAAAAGGAAGTAATAGAAAAAAAGAAGAAAAGGTTTTAGTAGCTTTTAAAACATTACAGAGCCAATTTAATAGACATAAAAACCTCATTGTGGTTAAGTAATTTTAATATTCTATGCCTAAAAATATTCCAATTTTTAATAATATTTAGAATAAATATGGGAATTTACAAATTCTTTGAAATAGTATTATCCAAACAAAAATTTATTGAAGTACATCAAACTTCTATTTGATTGGAAGAATTTTATATTAACCATTAACTAAATTTGGTCATGTTCTTAATCCTTCCATACTTCCCTTCCAATTCTATTGTAACTTATTTCGTAAAGGTTGTTTAGCCACTTCAACACTAGAATGAATATGTTATCAATTTAAATATCAATAAAATAATTGTATACTTTTTTATTTTTTTATCATATATCTGTGAATTCATTATATAAAATAGTGTAATTATGAATTTTTTAAATGATCAGGATTTATTCTTTCTAAATTATTATCAAACAAGGCATGCATGAAGAAAAATATCTTTTACTCCATTGACATCTCCTTTTTTGATATTCATCGTTGGGGTTGATAAATATTAAAACCATCAAAATATTTTTCTAACCCTTGATGACTAATTTGAGAAATGTAATTAACACAGAAACCTATGAACCTATCATCTAAAAAAAATTGTTATAGAGTAGGAGCACCCAAAACTTGCAGTAGCATGACTGAATTATGAAAAACGTGATTTTTATGGAATTAAGAAAAGACAACTCAAAAGAACATTTGTAAAATGCTTAAATATTATATTTAATAATTTTTTTTGTTATCTAAGTCCTCTTTCACAAGCTATTAGAGCCTTGACACACCAAGGAATAGACTGATATCTCCTTACGATGAAGGTAGTATCCATAGCGTACTATGCTGTCATTATGGCGGGTCCGATAGAATTCAAATTTGGATGAGAATAAGTCAGATATTTTTCTACATGATGATTCAAACGGCAAAATCCAGGTGATAGAGATCATTGTTCGAGGAAGTCTAAATGGAGGCAGTCAAGATGTCCACCATATTCTTATTGCCGATGTTTTGGTTCATCTTGGCTGTATGGTTGTACTCCAGTCCTTAATGGATTTTTGTAGGCAGTATCGAAGGAGATGCCAACAGTCCCTGCAGCAATCTCGGCATTCATACCGGCGTGGAGGAGATTTCAGACACATTAACTTTCTTATTGTTGTGCGGATATTTTAACACTTAGAGCTTTTGGTTAACCAAAACTTGTTTATTATAGTTTCAGCTGTCGCTTGGTTGTATAGTGAATCCTCGTAATTAAAAATAACAGGGATAAAATTGTAATTAAATGCAATTTTTGGGTTCCACATCTTACAGGAATCAAATAATTACTTATGTTGTACAAGATATTTCTTTCTCAAAGGGTTAATAAACTTTTCAAGCTATTGAATTTATGTAAATGTCTTAGAAATTTATATATTTTTACTCCAACACTCTATTTATTAGAACATTTATATAATATAAAATACAAGTATCCGAACTCAGCATCCTTATAAATGTCTATGTATAGGCTTATATATATATATAAGTGTAAAGAGTTGGACTTTAAAAAGTTTCCAAATACTTATGATTTAGTAGTTTTCTTATTTATGTTTAACTATGACAAATACTAAGCTCATAGACTCAATAAAAATCTCCTTAATGACAATGAACACTGAGTATAATAAACGTTGTTTATTTGAGAAATATAAACCTATTGTAGCTTTTAATTACAACTATTTATGTCGTATGAATATTTTATGATTTTCTTAGCAAGACTTAGTGACTACGAGGAAAAAATCAATGTTCAATTTAAAAATGCCATTTTTTATGGATACTAACGAACGTAATGTGGATTTAACAACAATGAGGTAGCTTTTTGCGAAATAAGTTTATGTTATCCATTAAAAGTATTTCGATAATTACACAACTACTCCTTAAAACATGGCAATTTGAATGCCTTATAGTCAAATCCTTTTTATTAGAGCTGCACGTATAGTCAAAAGATGAATTCTTTTTGAAAAGATTAAATGTGATGCCCCCCCCCAAAGCAAACATTCTTTCTCTCCGTCCCGAAAAAATAAATTAACTGAAGATTTTTCTCACAATTATCAGTGGAGTTGCAAATTCTAAATACTTCAAACATGTCAAGTTAAAAAAAACAGCACTTAAAACAACAAGTTAACTCACAAAATTCGTATAATCTTAAAAAGCTAAGCTGCCATGACTTTTTATAGGATCAAATAGAAATAGTTACAAAAGGAAGGAAGTAAATTTTCAACCCAATCACTAGTGTAGCTCCTTTACTTTCAGGACACACACTCTAGTTATTATTTTATAATTACACCTTCTCTTCTCTATAATGACATGTCATCTCTCTTTGTTTCTATATCTTTTCTTCTTCTCTCTCTTCCAGCTGAGGCATATCAATCAATATGGCCTTTTATAATATGATCAATTCAAAAATGAATTTCATCTTTGAAATATTCCCGTGGCCTTTTCTCAAATTGACAACGATATAGAGCCTTTTAGAGGAGGCTATTTTTTAAAATTAAAGTTCATACTTTTAAAACTATTTGTCTTGAAGCTATGAGATTCTGAATAAAAAGCATCTATTTTACACTTTAAACAAATATAACTCGAGTTATCAGTATGATGCAGACATTTAAAAAAAAAATTAGAATTTTTTTAACATTCGGCTTTAAAATATAATAACATAATTTATCGCTATCTTCAAAACCGAAGACTTAAAATAGCTTTGAATCTTAAAATTAATTAGCCAAAAATAAAAAAGAATGTATGTCCTTTTTCTGATGGCTACGAGACTTGGTGAGAAAAAATAAGGCTCTAATTGTAATCAGGGGATCAAATTCTATTAAATTGAACATATACTGTTTACAACTATTTCTGCTGTTTATCTTTGTAATTATAACAGCTTTGAAAAAAATCAAAAACAAAAAAACACACCTTGCAGACTACCAACTACAAAAGTTTTTGCATTCGAGTTAATGCTAAAAATTCACCAGTCTATTTCTTTATGTTCTGAACGTTAAATAATAAGTAATGCTCAAATTTACTCTTGGTGTTAAGGGTAGTAATTAATTACAGTTAAGTCAATAAGTTATCCAGTATTTGAAATAATTAAATAATTATTATCTAATTTTGGGCTTTTCTGTATTTTTCTTTGAAATTGAAGTTCTGAGATACAATCATACCCAAGTACACTTATATTTTTAAATTGAGATATTTTGTATTTATAACCAATATATATTTAATAGAGTTTGTGTGTGCCATTTATAGGTACCCACACTGTCGCGACTAGGAGGCTGAAACATTGTATGGGTTCCTCTTTTGAACTTGGTCAGGGTGAGACAGGGTGCCAATTTTCGAGGGAGTGGTCATACAAATGCGTCTTATTATATATGCAAAAAATAAAAATTGCTTTTTGGGGGTCAAGGAGACAAAATATGGGGTGGAGTTATAACTAGAAAAGTAACTAGCATCTCTGTGGGAGTTATTTCAAGCTAAATGATAAAATCACCATGTATTAAAATACCAAAGTTAAGTTTATTCAGTGATTGGACAATAGATCCGTTACCTATCTAATATGATTTTTAAAACAGTGCAACAACATAAATAAAACTGGTTTAAATCTGACCAATTTTTCGGAGAGGGATTTTAGGATGTTTCTAAACTACTATAAGATAGACTTGAAATGCTGACCATAAAATAATTAATTTTCCAGCTATTGGAACAAGTGTATAGAAAAGATAACATGTCATGCCTCACCATAATACCACAATTTGATTGATTATTTATGCCTATCGAACCCTAGACTTCCTTGTGGTATTGTATTCAAAGAGGAATTGCTTGGCGTTTTTCTTTTCAACCTTAGAGAAGAAACACATTCTCTGCGACTGAGTTTGTTAATAATCTTCTATATATTAAACACGAATGTTTGCGTGTGAATGTGTGTGAGAGAGTCCTTGAATCACGGACACTCAAATGGATGGAATTTAGGAAATGTTATATGTAGATTTTTAAAGCTCAAGAGTTGGATCTGATAAGATTTTTTTTTTGTCCTCAAAGTTGTCTCAAATAACACATTTTTTCTAAAAACGAGTTTTTAGTCCAACTAAAGGACTATTACATATTAAACAAAAAATAACAACCGTAATATTTAAAGAATGATTTTTGATGCTTGTTGTTATGTGTCTCCACACTTTTTTTTAAAGATGATTATAAGAGTTAGAAAATATAAAATAAATGAGAAAATAAGGCAAAGGATTGTTGATAACAATATGAAATGAGTGAACTATATTTCAATTTTAATATATTTTATCCACTAAACCTAGTAATCTCCTTTTCAAAAAAGTTCAGAATTAATTTTTATATGTTAATGTCCCGGGCAACACCGGGCAAACTTACTCTATCTCTTTATAAAAAAAGGGTGCAAAAAATACAACAACATGGAGGAAGAATCATTCTTAACATAGAACGGTCTTTATTTTTGTTTTATATTAAGCAGAAGAATTCTTAATTAATTTTAATTTCTGAATGTCCTGGGCAACGCCAGAGAAATTTACTCTAGAAGTAATATTAATTGTAAAGTGAGTTAGCAGAAATTCTAACTCTGCCTGACGTGAATGATACAACCATTACCTAGCAAACTTATATATTTTATAGAAGGCATTACTTTATTATAATAAAATATATTAATTAATAAGCATGTTTGTATGTAAATGCATAGTACTTAATTATAAAGAGAAAGTAGACAAACTTCTAAGTTAGAGTATGTATTTCCACCATTTATCCCACAAATAATAAAAAAAAAAAACCATTAACAACAGATAAACCACATCATAAAATAATCTACATATGTACACAACGGAAAAGCACGAATATCAAATGAATTATTATTAAAGAGTCTAATGATATACAAAAGCTATTCCATGCAAGATCATCAAAAATTGGACTTGAAAAGCTGGGCCAAACTTTCAAACTAAGATTAAAGCCGGATAAAATAAAGACAATTGTAAATGTGATGTTCATATTCACTCAGTATTACAATCCAAAAACCAAAACATTTTTCTCGAAAATGGATGAAATAAAAAGTTGAGAAAACATCAAATGTTACTTTATTTAATGTATAAGAAAGATTGTGATGAAAATCTGGTGCATTGTGGACATGTTGAAAAAAAACTAAAAACCAATATGGTTATCCTGCCATTTTGAAAAGTGTTTTTGGGAGAGGAGCTTAGCATTTAACATTAAAATTTAATTAGATGAGCCTCAATAAACTGTAAAGAGGAAGGAGGGGGAGACAGAAAAAAAACACTGACACTGACAATAATTATCTCAATGTCGATCCTCAATCTACTCTGAGTCCTACAAGGACTTACAATTACAACAATTAGTATACTCAAATGCTCAATCAGGTTTTGAAAATAATTAAATTCAGTAAGAAAGGACGTTAATAACAATGAGAACAACTTAGGATAAGAAAATTTATTCTTCAGCTTGCCAATCACAAAATAAAAAAACCAGCTCAAAAATACACACGATTTACACCACTAAGTACATATTTATTGAGGAGGTTGTTATTGTATGATTTTATGGGATAGCAGTAACGCTAAGTAAAACGGTGTCCTCCTTTGATCTCTTGTACATTTGTATACTCATGGAACCTGTGAGAAAGGTAGTGAAGAAAAAAAAAACATGAGCAAGGGCTTGAACTTTATAAGAAAACTAGGTTGTTGCTATGCCTACAAAGAGTTAATTCCATTTAAAGGCAGACAAGTATGACATTCATAATTTACCAGAACAGAATATTGGTATAACTCTGGTCTGGATGATTCTATAGATAGACAATTTATAATTTTTAAATATCTACTGCGATAAATACTATATTAAATGCTTTGTTTAACATATTAACGAATTAATAGACTGGATTATACTCTTTTCCTCTTTGGCATGTGTGGGAATGTGTTTTTTTTTGTTTTTTTTTGTGAAAGCTCTATGTATATTTTGCTATTTTGTATGTACTTTCTAAATTACTTATATTTCATCGTATTTTGTGTTTTTTTTTTGTTTTTTTTGCAATCTGCTTCAAACTTTAAATGTTACAATTTTATTTTGTGCCTGTAATATAATTTTATACCTGTTGTGTTTGTATTTTTACACTAAGATAATTTAATAAAGCAGGACAAAAAAAAATCTTTATATTACGATTCTCCTTATGGCCAAAGACGGTTGAAACATTTAAAAAGTATTCAATTTGAGTTAGAAATTTAAAAAATAGACAAAATAATATTTTTTATGGAATCAATATATAGATTTTTATGGTGTAAAATTATTAAATTTTTATTTATTAATGTCTGATAAATTCACTCTCAATGAACAATTCCGTGCTAAAAAAAAGTTTAATGCAAGGAAAATTGAACCACTTGGGGAAACTCTCAACCATGTTCTAAGTTTTTTAATATTTCAAATTTCTTCTTACTCAGTGAGTTTTGAATTTGGATAAAACTACATAAAGTAATAACAAAATAATCAGTAAATTAAATGATATTAGTTAAAAGAAAAACTGACTCTAATTTTATTTTTTTGATTAAATGTATTTCATCACATTTCATTAAGCGAGCACTAATTAATCCCCCCCCCCTTAAACAAATTCCAGTTGATCTTACAGAGTAATTATTAACAGTATCAATAAACATAGTGCAAGATCACCTCTGTTTTCGTCAACCACCCCCAAGAGGCCCAACGTTCTTGTCTGTCGAGACCCAGATGATTTTGATCTATTTGAGCAGGTAGTATATATCGTTAGCTGCACTTTCCTAATAATAAAATCTATCTTAAAATAGTTCTATAGTAGAGGAGATGTCATCACAAGGCACTCCACCATGGACACAGTAACGGGTAAGGACTCTTCAATACGTCCTTTAACTAGCTTTAAAATATTTTTCAAAATAAAACAGTTCTAAAACTAGTGCTGTAATATCTCCTAAGCCATGTCACAGAATGTACTGTGGGATAGTCTTAGGATTTATCACCATAGTGAATCTCTTAACTTTGAAGAAACTTGTCTCTTTGGTTATATTTTGAGTTGAAGTTTGTCTGTTCATACGTATGATGACAAAAATAAGGATCCTCAAAAAACTACCTATAGCTCTCCGAATCAGTTTATATCGAATTTTCACAAAAGAAAAGAAAAGTTCACAAAAATTATTAATTTTTTTCAAAATAATCTGCATTTTAGATATTGTACCATTGTATTATAAAGGGTTTCAACTGTCCTTGATCTTCCCCAACCTATTATTAAGAATATAATTATGTAGTTTTTGAATTTACCAGATAAATAATTAAATTGGAATAGAAGGATAGCTTTTTAATAGTAGTGAAGAAAATCTTGTTTTTTTTGTTTTGTTTTTTAAATTATACACAAATACGCTATCTCTTTAATTTAATGGTTTTTTTGTTTTTAAAATATATAAAAAATGTCTCATAAATGAGTTTTTGCTTTCAATAAAAAAACTAACATCTGTTAAATTAAAATAAATAATTAAATTTTTCTATATATGTATATATTTTTTTTTTAAATAAATATATTTCAAAATTGCGGGAGAAGTGATGACGAAATTGGATAATAAATGTCAGATTATATAAAAACATTATTTTTTCAAATTCTTAGACAAAAGTAACTTGATATTTATTTTTCTTTGTAGATGTATAAGAGACACATATGGGAAAAGCCAATATGTAAATCAGTATAAACCTTAAACGGAAAAATAATAGCTAAAAACATGGGTCTTTTTTAACATACAAACATATTATTTATACTAACCATTTTTGTTAATCTTTTGTTATTTCTTTTCAAATCTTAACACAAGTACTTCCCTTAATTAAAATCTATATTTTAGCAATTTATAACTTCGTACTTCTGACATAAATAAATACATCTGTGAACAAATTTAGTACTATTTTACAACTATATTACAGTCTCTGGCGTAGGTAAACACCCCCAGGAAAAAAAAGGGCTTTACAAACTTCAAAACACACAAAAAAATTGCGTGTTTAATCATTCAAGGGAAAGGTATATAATATGATAGTGTATTGCTCTAAAACATATTTGTTGAATGATTTTGTTAATAATTTTATCTTGATTGGGAAATAATCACATCAGTACGTAATTTGAAATTTTGTTTTATACATATTGTTCGTACTGTTATTTAGTTCCTATGTAGAAAAGGTATATATTGTTTTCCGCGACAACCTCATTGAGGAGTTTACCATTTACATGTATAAAGAATCAAATGTTAAAAACATAAAACAATTATTTTTATTACAGAACAGCTTAGATTCTTAAGGCCATCATAAATATGTCCCACCAAATTTTTTTTTAATTTCCTACATATTTTATAAGTATATCTTCAATATGGCGTCCTTTTGGTTTATTATGTACTAAATGAAATAAGAAAAAACGCATTACATTTCATAACAATAGTTGAGTAGTTAGTTAAATAATAATTTATGGTACTTCCAGCGCCACTTATGTGCAAAAAAAAATTGTCTCATAGCGAGCAGAAAATGTAGATAAACTCATTACGAGGTAATGTCTCAGTACTTTCTGTTACAGCTTTGGGTTGGAATAATTATTTAATAAAAGGACAGATATTTGGCAGATTATTATATTTTTTATTAAATTTACATATTACAAATTGATGGTAGTTATTCCCTACGGTTTTTAATTTAATCAAGGTGCATCTCAAATTTGAATTGAAAAAAAGAAAAAAGAAACTATTTGATGAGAAAAAAAAAAAAAAATGTGTGATTATTATGTTTCAGAATTTGACAATTGTCTATATTCTCGGGAGTATACATTTAAAAAAAAAAAGAGCATATGTATGTAACCTGCAGTGTTACATTACTCTTATTCATAATATATCAAAAAGTTCAGCATATACTTTCCTTTTTGATTTACACACCCTAGGATTTAGACAATTTTCAAAGTTAAATGTGTGTGGGTTGTAATTCTTGCTTTTAAGTTTATTTTACATGAATGAACAAAAAGTGATTACTTTTTTTGTAGGTATCAATAAATCCCATTTTTTTTCTAGTTTACATAAGCAAAAGTATAAAGATTTGTTATAAGAAGACCTAAAGCTATTTTCAATTAATTATTGCTGTAATATTTTGATATTGAGGAGATATTATTTAATATAAACTGTAACAACGAGTGAGTGGGCTCATGATATTGTAAAGTCACACTGATACTTTATTGAGGAGCAAATTTATAATATACAAGCCCAGTTTATCTGCTAGTCGACGCCAAATAAGTCCAGGTAATGCCGGATACTACGGGTTGTTGTAAATATCTTTATAGGTTATTGATAGTTTTAGGGTTTTTCCCCCACCAACTATAGGCTATTTTTTTTATTGTACAATAGTTATGAAATGGAAGAGATAATTAAATTCAAACAATTGTGAAAATGGTGTTTTTTGTTGATCTTCATTTATTTTATCACATCAGAAAACAATTTATAAAAAAATGTTATTTTAATTCATTAAAACATTTTTTTTTCCAATTACTCAAAAAAACATTCAAAACAAACAAACAAAATTTTTCTTCATATTGTATCTTACATTAGTAGAAATACAAAAACAAAAAAATTAAGTCTATTTTCACAAAAAAAAAGAAGAAGTGAAGCACTCTACTGATGGAACATGCTTTCTTTTTTCCAGGTCTTTTTTAATAATTGTCACACAAATGTTATTAATAAATATTTCATTATATTTTTATTAAAATTTTGTATTCGTAGGAAACAAATTTGTTGGCATATGAAAATGAAAGTGTGACAAAACAAATGATAAACAATTTTTTTCAGAGATACGTGTACATTAGGGCTATGCAGTCCCCAAAACATTATAAAAATAAGTGAACCCTAATTTTAGTACTACAGCGAAGTAAGTACAACACAAATACAAAATTTTAGCAAATTTGGTAAACCTTTTCCTCTTGCACAATTGCAACGTCTATCCGGGTATATTGCAAAACTTTTTTGTTATGCATTGTATTGAAAAATTGTATTATTGTAAAAAATTTCAAAAAATCAAATAAAGAATATCTTGTTTTTTAATTTTTGGTTTTTATTCTTCTTTTCCTTGATTGTAACATGCAATAAGTGATCGTGCCTAGACCGTTTATTAAACAAAGAAGACATAATTAAACTTCAGTTGAGAGGTAAACATTGGTAAAGATGAATTAAGGAAGCAAAAACATAATTTTCTTCAGTTATAAATAAAAAAATAACAATATACTTTCTTCAAAAATTTTGAAGAAAAAAAAAACATTGAAAAATAACATACAAATTTTAAATCATTGTTAAAAGTTTATTTTTCATTAATTTTGTATCTTTTACCTACTGCAGCGAAGCCTTTAATTTTTTCTTTACCTATGGTCGGGAAGCTTTGTTGATTTCCTTCGGAATATATCTCAGATATGAGTGAAGCTCGACGAATATCTGGGCGTTCCTCAACTTCCAACATGTTCACCATTTTTAAAAAAGTATTTTTTTTCTAAAAATCTTTCGAAAAATATATGTTAACAATACACGTAGGGTATGTACGATATTGTCTTGTATCAGAGTAAATGAAGTTTCCACATTTTGATATTCCTCTTCTTTTTTATAAAACTACAAAATGACTCATTTATAGCTCTTCGTATCAAGTTTAATCATTAATAATAATACTATAACTATACTATATCTATAAGAAAATAATGCTACTTTAAAATAGTAAAAAAGTTGAAGAATACAACAGTTTATGATAATGACATTATATAAAACGGATTTGATTAGGCAGTAAAGTACAATCAGTAGTTTAATTTCTTGAGCTTTTCCTTTTAATTTTTTTAATACCTAAAAAAAAAAGAACTCGTTATAGTCAATAGTAATATAATATAAATTATATATTTTAATGTTAAAAAAAGTTTTAAAAGTAGTAAAATAGAAATTGACTTCGTTTAATTTGTCAACTCTTACTTGTTATATTGACAATAAAAAGTTTTAACACAGGGATTGTTCGCATATGTCAATAATAATTTAGTATTGAATAATGATTTGAATCATACAAGAAGGCCTAAAAATGTTTAATCTAAAGATGATTTTCCCCATGAAAATTCCCGATTTTTGATTGCTCTATTCATATATAGATAAGACTTCATAATGTTCTCTGCACTTCATATGTTCTCTTTCTATCTCAAAGTTGGAAACAGTGAAAGCAGACAGCTTACATTCAATCATCGCAACCTTCCTCATAAGGAAATACTTTCGCTAAGGAAAGTTAATTACATAACCAGTAATATGTAGTAAATATATAGTATAGAAAAATTTCACTAGAGTGCGTTGTCCATTGAGCTACATCGTTCCATGGGAGTTTTTATTTTTCACCCCTTCACAGCTACTTGCAGGTAACTAACAAAACGTCGTGACAGCTTAGTTTGTCTTAGGCCAAATATTATTCAAATTCTGTGTCTTTTATTTTTACATAACAGAGGGACATATTTGATGTAGCAGTGGTAATAATTGGTACGTCTGTTGTTCGGGGATTAAATTAGTTTTTTTAAGTGTTAAAATTCTTGCATGGGATTCGATATGACACATTGTATCAGGGACCGTTTAAAACGACATGACTCAATATGAAAAGTTTGCAATTTTAGCTCACAATGAAAAGTAATATTTTCACAGAATATGGAACGCACTATTTTCTATAGAATAAAAATCAGACATATTATCTGTCTCTAATACGATTATAAAAGTTATATTATGCCTCTCCACTATAATAATTATAAAGAAAAGGGGATATAGTATTGTTACTTTACTCTTTCATAGCTTTTTCAAAGTACATAGCTCTATGTATAATACTTTTATCAACGAAAGGTGTAGGTATATTCCAAAAGAAAAGAGAATTATGATTATTAAGAACACAAAATATGTAGACATTTACTTAGTTAGCACTTACTATCTATAAAAGTATGAAAAAAAGAAAAATAAATCTTGCAGTAATTTTACTTCTTATCTGAGATATTAAAAAAAAACCAATTTTTTATTTGTTTCTTTGTTGGAAGAAGGGAAAAGGTTCAAATACTTTTAAAAATCCAAGTTGGTCAACTCACTATAGGTGTAACTTCCATTTAAAAACCAACACATTTTTTAAAAATTAATTTTTCCTAAACTAATCATCGGATTTTAATTATAACTAATGAAAAAGGAAAGCTGAATCAAAAGAAATTATTATTATTCTGTATAATCGCCTTTGCGTCAATAACAGCTTCCACTCGACCCTGGAAACTGGTGCAAGTTTGTTAACAGACTACGTTGGCAGATTCCGGAATTCCCCCAAGGTCCTGGATATCAGCTCCGATTTTGTATTCAAGGAGGATCTATTGCATGCCACTAAACTAAAGCCTAGACAAACAAATCCATGGGGTTGAGGTTCCATGAGTTGTTTTTTTTGTATTATTGTTTACCGGCGATTTTATTATGTTGCAGCTGTCTGATGGCGTTTCTTATTTTGGTTGTATTAATAAATTTTAGCGAAGTTTTGGGCATCATGGCGATAGCTGCTCCAGATAAAAAAAATTACAGTGAAGGAACGTCGTTACACCGTGATGATCATTTCTTTCTACTACAATATGCAGATTTCAAATCGTGAGGTCTCGAATGTGATCGAGAATTTGGATCGAGCAACAAGGCTTTAAGGCTCTTGTGTAGACTGACAATCTGCTTAGATGGCTGATTGAGCACTGCTATGGCCTCAATAACAAGGAGATATGGGCCCCAGCAATAAGATCTTAATGCGATATATCATATTGTCTGGGAATACGTTGAATCTAAAACAAGCCGAATATATAGTGTCCTTAAGGACTAATTGATTGCCTTCATCTATGAAAAAAATAGTCAAAATGCTTATGAACTACCTCGTAAACGCTTGCTCTTCCTTCAGAGCCCATATCCAGCCGTTATTGATGATGGAGGTGGATACATTCAAAAATTCATATGTGCAGTTGAAACCAATTTCTATTTAAATCTCCTGAAAAATGTGGCCTCAATGAAAATTAATAAACATGCTCATTGTTAAAGATGTAAAGAAAAAACCCTTTCCGAATAGTGTCGAACACTCAAAAATTATATTAGTTGGAAGGAGTGTGTAGTAATTGTATTAAATTTTTATTATGTAAGCTATCATTATTCTTTCTTAGTCATCTTAAAGGACACATCTCTTAATGGAATATGCTTTGGCGTTATAATAATGCTTAATTCATATCCTTTGGAAGGAAAAAAATGTCACATAGGGAATTACTTTTCATTTTGTTCACGTAGCAATATGCTCAAATGTATTGAATGAAGCTGTTTTTGGATGAAACAGAAAAAAAAAACAACGGTTCTTTATTCTCTGCTCTATTTAAGACTCGGCAGTAAACCAACTCACGGTGTATCTTAGAGTTACCTTATTTTTATAACATTATACATAGGTTATACTAAGTTTTTGACCATTCTGCTTTTAGCAGTAGTCTTATAGCGTAAATCTTCTGTTAAAGATGCAATTCAAATAGGCTGTTGAAATTTTTAACTTTTTTTAAATCAAATATATGTAAATATTTCATTTTTATAAATATTGTGAGATAAAATAGAAATATCAACGTTAATAGCAAACAATGATCTTTTTCAGATAGAGGTTATAATATTCAATGGAAGTCAAGTCGTTCCCTATCTTTCAAGATAGAGAGTCAAATATTTTTAACTCAATATATATATGTAAGGACTTCAAAAAAAAAAGAATTATCTCTAAAAAAAATTTTTTTTAAGAAACTCCATAGAGTTAGACAAAAGCTACAAATTTAGTTTATCATCAAACATTAAAAGGGTTTTAATGACCATTCTGTCATTGCATTGGTAAAAAAAGATATGGTGTCATATTACTATTATTGGTATACCAGTTTAGATCCACAAATAGGTATTTGTAAAAGGATTCTTTTTGGCACTTTTTCCAATAATAAAAGTAAAAACCCTAAATGATTGGTTTCAGTTTTATTTTTGCCAATGTACAACGATAGCTTTTGTTTATGCTTATATCTCTCGCATATGAGTAAAGCATAACTTTTTGGACTATGGACAGGCAAAAAAAAGTTAAGCTGACTGGTTGGATAGGTTAGGAAAAAGTTAATGTAAAGCCTTGGTAGGCTGTAATCATCGGGGGGCAATAATTTTTATAGTAGCAGTATTTTTCGATTCTTTTGAGGTAGTCATAAAAACTCACACCAATCAGGCCCCCTCCAATCAAAAACCTGGGATTACTTCACTGCTTTCATGGAGCATTGTGGAACGTTCCATGAACCTCGTTTTTAAGATTCTAAAATAATGAAAAGTACCTCTTAAGTAACGTAGAAAGTGGAGGACGCAATTTGAAGAGGGATTCTACGTTCCGGGTTACCTTGACAAAAAGATCAAGATTGACCACACAAAATCCATAAATTGCCTCTCCAACTACATTTCTGTGGCTGAGGGAACCATCAGGATGGCCGTGAAGGACGACTTGGATTGTCTCCTACATGATCTCCCACCACCTTCTTACATAATCTTGGAAGGCCAGAAGGCTTAAAAGGTGCAAGAAATTGTTCACACGGATAAAAAATAATAAGTCCAATGTGAAATTTTTCTGTGACAAGAAGGTTTTCACAGTGAAACAAGTGTATTTCGATCTAATGATCGCTGGCTTGCAAAAACACAAAAAGAGGTTCAGGGGGTCTACCAAACTAAGAATTCAGTCGAAGTATTAATATTTGGGGGTGTGGCAGCCCTTTTCAAAAAGATTCATCCTTTCTTCTTTAATCCCGAGGAGAAAATAAGCCAGAACAGCTACTATTAGGTGCATCCGTACACCATATTGCCATGATTGAAGCCAAGTTACCCAGACATAAATTATGTATGGACAAAGGATGGTGATACTTCATAAACATCAGTTAAATGCCATAAGTTCTGTCCCAAGAATATAACCAGATTTTGGTCCAAGGCCTTCATCCTCTACAAATTTGAAGCCACTGGACTTTGCTGTTTAGGGTGTCTTGGAAAAGGAGACCAACAAAACTCCCCAGACATAGTGAACTTACTGAAGGCCTCAATTGTGTCAGTTTGTGATTAACTCAGCTAAAACTTTCCAGCGACGTGTGGAGGCTGTTATTACTGCTGATGACGGCCATATTGAGTAACCAAGTTCGCAAAGGCATTGTTAACAAGTTTAGTAATTAAAAAATGTAATGTTGTTGGTTTTTTTTTTGTTCACAAGCTACTTCTTGAGACCATATTTTGCTTAAAAACCCTGTAAATACATGTATGTACAATAATTGTACTCAAACCTTTTAACAAAATAAGGAATAAGTCAAAAACTATTCTTCATGTAGACGTACTATTCACTTGATGATTTTTTTATTTGATATAAAGAATTAGGACTATGGAATGATGATGAAAAGTAAATAATTATTTCCTTTCTGAGAAATAAAACTTATGTATAAAGTTTTATTGATCTATAATAGTTTTTTTTTATTGTTTTTATTCATATTTCACTTTCAAATGTACATATAAAAAACTATTGTACTCTGTCGGTTTTTTTTTTCTCAATATTTTTTCTAATAGTTTATTTGCAATTACGTTAATTATAAATAATAATTTGTAAACAATCTTTTTTACCAATATATTAGGGTTGCGTTTACTTGAGTCGAATCGATCTTTGACGATAAATTAGAAAATTTAAAAGTTGATTTACTACACAGGATCATGAAGAAACGTTGTTCAATGAATCACCGACTAAGGAGAAATAATTATCTAGAACTCAATGTGTGTAGATTCAAATCTTGGTCGTTCTTAGACAAGTTAATACACATTAGGTATTTAGAATTTAAGACAATTTCTGAGTCAGATGGAGTAATTATAATGCAATCTATAATGCAAATCTATCATACTAATTAAAAGAACACGAAAGGTATTGGACAGGTGTACCAAAATAGAAAAAAAAATGAATTTTAGAATTGGATGATAAGTAAATTTGAAACTAAAAAAGAACGGTTTCTTTTCGATCATACCCCGATGCCAATAGGGTTGCTATGTTTGATTCCGTGATGCTAATCTGTAGCTTTCTGGTCATTTAAAAAAAAAAGTCACAATCAACTATTGAACAACTTAGCTGAATTGACAAAGTTCTTGGGAGAAAGTATGTATTCTCTTGAACTTAATGTATGTGGGTTCGATACGTGGTTGCTTCAACGGAAGGAAATATCTTTATGGTTAATGGAATTCAAGGACAATTACTACGTCAGATGCAGTAATTGTAATACTATATTGAGTACTTATACTAATCAGCGGTACTCCAACTGAATAATTAAAGTCACATAAAAGAAAAGAATAATAATAATTATTTGGTAGCCCTGACAATTTTAAGAATGTTATGAAAGAGAATAGCTTAGCTCTCATGCCTTTTAATTAAATCAGCTACAATCATCTGAAAGGAAAGGAGAGAAGAAAATCAACGAGAATATAGGCAGGAAAATCTCCGATGTCGATCCTCATTTATAGTCCAAGAAGACTAGTCAAATATAGCTCAAAATTACTCTCCGTCCTTTATGAGCTCACATAAATATTTACTCCGGTTTTGTTTTTGGTAGTATGACGTAATAAAGAAAGTTCACTCCTCAGGAATTAAATAATTATGTTAACAGCTTAAGAAAATAAACAAAAACAATGTACCTCTGAAACGTATGACTAATCATATTTTGGCATATTTTAATCAAACGAGCTGGAATTGTTTTAGACAAAAACAACAATTTATATTAATTTCCCAAGTGCAGTCTACTTAGTTTACATTATTTAAAAAAAGGACCTTGAAAACCTATAAATATTGTATCTACTCTCATAAAAACAAACATTACAGTTATAGTAGTTATTTGTGTTATAATTGAAATGGTATCATTTAATTTTGTGTCAGTGAACGGTTGAATAATAAATGGATCCATTTTCCAAACTGCCTTAAAGATAATAAGATTAAAGTTTCTTATAGTAGGTTTATATTACATACTGAATATTTTATAATAAGTGCATAGGAAATAAAAAAAGTTTTTAGAGTTCATTTATATTCATGTGTGTTGTTAGATGAAGGGAGGTACTTTAAGTTGCAGTTATCTATATGGTAAATATCTGGAAATATTACATTGATAGTTGGTAATTACCTAGAAAGAAAGTTTTCGAGTGTTTCTTTATCTTATCCTAAAGGTACTGCAGGAAAACACCCTTATATAAGTATATGTAAATGCAATTGCTCATGAATATATGTGGGATATATTTAATGGTGGAAATGCATTTTTGTAGAAATTCTAACTGAATAAGTTTAATTCCTTTTAACGTTTATTGTTTTAGTTATTTTTATGTTTTGTATTTTAATTATTTAATCCCTTTACAAATTGATCTTTTTTGGAAATCCATGTCCATTTCTTGGGAAAACAAATCCTAAAAAATTACATTTTTGTTTAAATCACACCCGTGACAATATAAAATAAATATGGTAGCCCTGATTCCTGAGAAACAGTCATCATGCTCATGGATTAACATCAATCATATACTACTTCCTGACTACTATTAGCGGCTATTCTATCTATTCAGGGAATGACTATCTCCTCAAGTACGTTCATACTGTTTCGCCCTTCTTGGAGAATTGGGGGGAGGGGGTACCCCCCCCCACTGAAGAGGTTACGCAGGCTCATGGTTCCGGCTGGCTTTTTCATCTTCATAATGGCGTTGATATCAGAAGGGTCTGAACATATCTATTTGTTACATTCAACCGTGAAAATTATTTTGTCTGAAAAAAATCTAAATAATCGTCCTGTTGACTTCCTCGATCTGTTGATTTTGTTGCCTCTGAACACCCTAGTGGCCTTGTTGTCCTTAGTGAGGAGATGTTTGACATCCCTAAACCCAGGCCGAAACTAATGGCTCTCTTGATGTTTGTCTTGTTCAAGTTCCTGGTGTTTGAAAGCTTGTCAATGGGGTAGACGGATTTGCATCGATAGACTTTTTGAGCCCTGCTACGAACCTTTGGGATTGTTTTTTGTCAGCTCTCACCTTTAAATGCTTCTTATGGGTCTTCCCCTCGGCGTCAAGTTCATCACAAATACGGTAAAATGTACTTTATGAGTACATGAAGCCCTTGATAATCTCTTGTTGAGTGAATCCCGCACGGAAAAGTTTGCATATTATTGTTTTCTGGTCTGCTCCATATCTAACTGTTGACAAAAAATTTTTTTAAATGTTTACTGACAACACACGTGGCTATTTGGAAATAAATAATTTTTTTACCACTATCAATAAAAGCCAAAATATAAGCGATTGAAAATTTTCCTCATTTATCTGGAGTATCATGTATATGCACCCTTTCCCCTTCGTCTCCTTGGCATAATCTCTACTATGTTAAAGACTCATTATTTTCCATTAAATCTATGGCAACTTGTTATCTTTCAGAGTACTCTAAGCTTACTAAAATTATGCCCTTATTATAATACATAATTCATCCTATTAAGAGGAAATATCGCTTCTACCACAGAAGAAAAGTAGAAATTTAAAACAAGATATATCGTGAAAAATCCGATACAGGGTGAAGTAAAGGTTTGTTCTATTAAATTCATTAAAAAGAAACATAAAATTATACTAAAACATTAGATGTAAACGATTTGTACAATTAATTTATATTAAATATTAAACCTGTTTTTAAAAAAAAGTTTTTATTTAACAAAAGAAGATGTTTGTAGTGTTACTAAATTCAAAAATTGCTAGTTTTTAATTCAAAGAAAACAAAATGAGATAACATTTTGAAAACAAAAAAGTCCAACAGCAGATCTACTCTTAATGCAAATTTATAAAGGCTAAAACAATATTATATAAATACTCATATTTCATAGTTTAAACATATTTTTGGTAACACCTAAACATTATTAAGGGGATTTTCATTCATCTGGTTCGAAGAGTAACCAAAATAAGATTTAAAAAATAGGTAAAATAACAACTTCTGAAGTTGAAACCACCTTAGTTCTCCCATAATATTGAAATAGAAAGAGAGAAACAATAACGTAAAGTAGGGTTGCAACTTTTGGTGAAAAACAAATAAGTTGAACAAAAAACAAAAGAAAGAAAAATAATACTTGTTATCAGAGGTGATGCTATCTTTCATTATTGAGGGGGGAGGGTGGCGGCTTGGTCTAAATATGAGCATCCTTATATATTTACTCATAAAAATATGATTATTTTACACATATAATACTAGAAATTTGTAAGCGAATGCTCAAGCACTCTCGCTAAAAATGGGGTTGAAGAACTGAGAAATTTCTACAATGACCTAAAATAAGTTCATAAAGCCATTTGTCATATTATTATGTGAAAAAATACAATTAATTTATTAGATTCACATAGTTTAATATATATCTAACCCTAACAAAAGGCCTGTGATAGGTTTGATATTGAAATTAAATTATTTCATAATAACTATGCTTTATGAATTTCACAGGTCTGATTTTTTATATAGGTGTATGTTTTACTATTTAAAAATAATAAATACTTCTTTTTATAAAATATGACAAATGGCCTTTTGAACTTATATTATGTCATGTTAGTAATTTCTTAGAGTTCTTCTACCAAATTTGTGGCGGACATACTTGATACTTTGGTTACAGGTTTCTTGAATTACATAATTAAATATATATAATTATGTAATTGCAGAGATTGCCTACGTTGCAGGGCTGAATAGAAAGTAATAGAAACAAAAAATGAATGTAGAAGTAAAGGGACTGATAGATATATGTAGAAGGATACAGAAGGAGAAGAGAAGGAGAGAGATACAGAAAGAGAGAAGAAAATTAAGTTTTATCTCAGTCACAGGCTATAAATGACCTCAAACATTATGGGTTATTTTATAAGTCTACTGGCTAAATTTTAGAGTGGTCTGTTCGACCATTTTGGATTCCATATGTGATTATACCAAAATTAACCTTATAAATATATATAAGATATTGGAAACTTTTGGGGACTCAATCCCCTCCAAAGGGACTAGTGATGCCCCTTGCTGCTACAAGTATCCATTCCTTGAGTAGTGCTTATTATTTATATTCAATAAGGAGAAGCTCATAGATTATGCTATAGGAACCTGATAGCAATTAAGGGATTGCTTACTCATTTGAACAAAAGTTGCTACTGGAGAAGTAAATAAAACTTTCTCCTTGTAAAACAATGATACCAATCTCCAATGGCAGTCTATATTTCTCTCTCACTCAAAAAGATTTAATCATTAGCACTGTCGTCAGGTGTACATATATATATAAGTATATTTTACTACTCACAAGCATAATAGGGAGTACTTAAGGCACTCCTTACAATATAACATAAAAAGCCATTTTCATTTTCTCATTGGTTTTAAGTTGAGCAATGATATGACAATAATAGCAAATAGAAAAAAGTCCATTACAATATTCCTCTGGAGTAAACTGATTGCCAACAATTTTACACACACCGGGATGTAAGTTTTTGTTACATCTTTAAATATGAGTTACATTGGGGCGAGATGGTTAAGCAATTTCGTGCGAGTATCGCATACAATGACTTGTGTGATTTTTTTTTAAATTTTGAGAGAGTACTTATATCATTTATATATATAGGAACAATTCAAATGAGTAATCATAACTAATTAATTATATATAATGAACAAATAACACATTAATGTACACTAAAATAACTTTTCATTACTTTTTAAACTTTTTTCTTAACTAGGTCAACCATAAATATCATTGTATGTGTAGGTACCGCATAACTTTTTCTTCTTGGAATGTTAATTTTTTTTTTTTTTTTTGTAAAATATTAATGTAATTTTCCGTTGGAAAATCCTTTAAATGACATTTGAACATCTCTTTATTTAATTGGAATATGCGATAATTTACAGGGCTGTGCTATGAATAAATTATATTTTATGTATGAAAAAAAAAAAAAAAACCTAGCATAGAATATTCATATATACACATATATTCTTTACCATAGAACTAATAATAAGCTGTAAAATATGTATATTCCCATTTATCGAGCCTTAAGTAAATACTTGTATGGGAGAAAATAAATCTCTCATACTTCTAAAGAAAAATGGTATACATATGTATATTTATTGTTGTAAATCGTTAGCATATTCAATATGAAAAACAAAAAACAAAAAAAAATCGAAATTTATAATGATAATATTGACAATTAGCAGAATAAATAGTCATGAAAGTAACTTAGGTTTCATGACGATTTATTCGTTTCACAACTGCAATCAGTTATGAATCGAAAGAAATAAATATAATTCCACTCCGTGACGTGAAAGAATAAAGATAGAAATTACTTCGATGCTCATCTTCAATTCTACTCTGAGTTTAACAAGGACTCACACATAAAACTCCCCAACAAATATTTATGCTTACTCTCCGTTATTTATGAGCACTCGCACTCTATACATAGATGTTCCTTCCTCAAGAATGAAATAACAGTAATAACAGCTTTGAATAGTAAAAAAAAAAAAAACCCACAGATCAGACTTAACTACACAATGGTTTGTACACATTAAGCTCATATTTTTGTAATTATAATAATTGATGCATTTATAAATAGATTTCGAGTATGTTTGGAAGAGATTGGATACTGATATTTAGTGTTGTTTAGTCTTAGGACTGGTCCTTCGGACTGTCATTATTAGAACTGATTTAAAAAATAAATGAGTTACATTGTCAAAAGTTAAAAGTTTTAGGACTGATATGCAGGACTTAGCTCGAGTGGGCTGTAGTCTTCAGTCCTACATAAGGACTGACACTACACTACTGGTAATATAACTTTGGACTTGAGGCTATTTTAATACCAGCAAGTAACTTTTAGCTATATAACCTTAATTACAAAGAACCGTTATAAGTACAAAATAGTGCAAGAAAATCTAATTCACTAATGAATGATGAGTATAGGTGGAAGCAAGGGAACAATTATTATCAATATATGACGTTGTTTTTATGGAACTTTTATTCCCAATTGTTAAATTGATTATGGCAACCCTGGAAATGAGTGGAAGTACAATGGAGCAACACATTGGGGAGAACTTAGTCTCTTGAACTCAAGGTGCATAGGTTCCCGCCCAGGTCATTCATAGAGAAGGAAATATACTTTATGTACATGGACTTCAAAAAAGATTTCCTAGGTCAAATGAAGTAAATGTAAAAATATAATGTTTAATTGTACTTAATCAGTGCAACTCCATCTGAACAATTAAAGGAATATTAAAGAAATGGGTGAAATTTTGGAAAATGGACGTTATAAAATTTTAATTCCAAGCAAATTAAAATCAGTTGAAGATGTCACAAACAACTTTATTTGCTCAGTCAGAAAATGTACATAAGTATCGTACCGACCCGAAAATCTCGTCAATTGTGATACAAAATTGTAAATTCTAAGTATTTTCTCGCGTACGAGATTCTTTGTAGATGGCAAACTGAGTAGTGTTTTTATTATTTAAAACTATTATGATTATTATTTAAAGCTATTATTATTATTATTTAAGTCTTGATGAGTTAACATCGGAGGATCATGTGTGTGTGTGTCCGTGAAAGGCAAAGAATTACACTAAATATTTTTAGTGGAATTATAAGTGAAGGTAATAATTGGATTCAGAGTAGAATTGAAAATTACAGAGTTATTCTGGCATATATCTTGCAAGATAAGGAGTGGAATTTATGTTTATTTGCTTTTTTTAATAGATATAAGTAGCTACTCCAATGAAACGTCCAGCGGGCTAAGCTACTCTCCTCCAATACATTCTTCAAATTTATTGTGTTATCACGTTAATTTTCGATGTTTTGTTTTTTTCATACCAAAAATTCTTGGAATTTACAACTCTATTTACATGAAAAATACATTGATAACAACGGGTACACTCCAATAAAAAAATTGTAATTAATCAAGCCTCTAAATTATCTAATATATTCCGACCATTATATTTCATGTTAATGTCAATATCAATATACACTAAAAACGTCTTAAGATTACACCGAGGAACACTCCTTTTGTATAAATGAATTCAAGCCAAAAAATGAATTTATATTTGAGGCCAGAATCCAAAATTGATATCAGTTTTTCTCTCAGTCATCTAAACTCTTATATATATGGAATTATTTTAACTAGGAACTATTATCGTTCAGAGTCATTTTGACCCTTAAAACAATCTCCAAATTTAAAATAAAAATAATAAAACTTATTGGAATGTGTTTTTTATGTTTAAAAAGTGTTTTAATAGATTATGTATCTTATTCTGAACTTTATACATTTCCATTTTTATGCTAATAAATGATAAAAACGGTGCTATACTTCCGACCCTTTTAACTTATCAATAATACATATTGATAAAGCATATCATAGCTTTTATAAAATAAAATATTCAATGTCTAATTTAAGAATGATTTATTAAAAAATTAGGTATCTCCAAGGATTTTTGTCCATTTCATATTTTTTAAGTGATCCTATTTTGAAATATTAAAAATCTATACTCATCGTAAATGGATTGCTTTATTGTTTCGATCCTGGTATCTCATTCAAGGAAGGAGTACACTCTACTCCCTTATGAGGTCTGGTAGTCGGATGAATTCTCCTTCCGTCGTCCCTTGTGGAATTTAGAATCAGAATTCGAATATCAATTGAGATAGATGATCAAGTTAGTATTTTATATAATAATTTCTGAAGCGTTGTTTTTACGCTCCCTGCAATTTACATAATATGTATATGCCTTAGTATGATTAAAGGAGATTTTGAATAGAGCTTCGTTGACTTGATTAAATTATGTTGAGTAACTAAACATTTGACTCAGGAAAATAAAAAAAGAAAGGGATAAAATTAAGTAGCTATGCATGTCTCGTAGCCATTTAGTAATTTCAATTCAAAAAAGTACTTTCACTTTGCACTTTGATTGTGATATCAAGATTTGACTTGGATTTTTGAGTTTAAAATCAATTGCAAATTTTAATCCAGTATAAAATCAATTGCAAATTTTAATCCAGTATAAAAATCATTGACTCAATTTTATGCTATAATTTTTGAGTAATTAAAAAACTAATGTACTTCAAATTTTATTGCAAAATTTATCTAGGTCAACAAATGACCATTTATCCTTTTTATTTGCATTATTAAAAAATATATATTTTAATATTAATATTAGTAAGTATAGTTTCAAAAAATAAAGATTTCATAACAATGTTGCATTATGTTACTTGGATTTAAAAAAAATATTCTTGAGCAAAACTGACAAAAATTTTCTCTTAACCGCCAATTATATAATTTGGAGACATTTGCTCTAATTTTGAGGATCCATGATCACTTAACCAAATTGGAATACACATAGTTTTGCTACTATTTTATGATTGAAGAGGTAATTTTTATAAGTTTCCTCTGAAATTTACAATTTAATTCAATAATGGGCCATTAATTCATACCCAAATTATGAGAAATAGCATTATTGAAAGTGAAACGGAAGAAATCGTACAACTTTAATGTTTTGAACTGTAAAAAAATTATTATCATTCTCTAGTTTAGTATTGTTATAAGATAGCAAATTATATCCAGTTATGTATTTGGATTGTCATTAATTAGTATTATATGATGGTGCATGGAGATCTAGAATAACTGGAACGCTCACACACTGAAAAAAAGAAAAGAAAATTTCTGTTATAAGGCTATTGTTTTCCCCTCGTATTTTCATACTCAACAGCGTATTTAGTATTTAATGAATACAACTTTGTTCATCATAATTAAAACGTGCATTGCTGACAACAATCTAAGTTAATTATTATAATATTTGCTTATTTAAATAAAGCTTGTGAATTACTTGTGATTGTGTGCTTTTCAATCTTTTCTAAGATCTACTTTTGAGCACAGTAAGTAAAATATCCTGTAGTACTTGTGGATATGGGATTAATAATTTATCTATATATTTCAGATCATCCCTAATAAGTGCTGTGTTCCTAAGTGATCCTCCAGATATAATGGAAAACCAGCCAGAGCAAGGATATTGCTCCATTCTTTACCACTGGATAAATCCTCAAAAGGTGCCTGGCTTAGAGCCGTTTCACAGGACAACAATGGGACGTAGGCACCTTCTAAGTATTCAAGGATATGTTCTCTCCATTTTCACGAGGATGCCTTTGTATATGAGAGCGCAGACCACAAGAGGAAATATGGATCTTATGGAGTTGAAGATAATCAGCTCCAAAAACGTTATTTGAAATCCTCTGCAGTGCCTAGTATTTTCCCCAATCTTCCGAAATACTTAACATCCGTCAAAAGTCAACGGCCGACGTCGAGAGCTACCATATCAGCCAGGATTTATAAGGAAAATTAAGCTATCGTTGAAGCTCAACGATCATTATTCCTTAAAGATTCTGTTATTGACTTTAGTCATTTGTGTCTTAAGTGTAGAGATGAAAAATTCCCGACGAATGTTCATTGGAGGAGTACGGAGAATTCAATTCAGTTTTTCTGTCTATCTGAACTGTGTTCTGATTTTGTCGAAATCGAATTCTCAGTGATGATAAAGTGTGATTTGACATTCAATTTATACCACGAGAACGTCAACCTAGATCTGAGCTGCGTAAATCACCTCACAACAAATAGAAAGATCACCTCGCTATGCCTTCTCCAGAACATCCTTGCTCATATAAAGACCATTCCTTTTCCTCCAATGAAAGATATGATTAATCACTTAATCAATGAAGTTGAGATTATCGTTGAAAATCTATATCCGTCGGATACTTGAGTTCTCAAAAAGTTTTTCTCAAGTTAGTTTGGACAAATCAATTGAGGAGTGTTCTAGATCAAATTAATAGTGGATGACTGGTCCATCCAAACGATGAATTATTTTCGACTGTCACACAAATTTATTGTTTATATAACTTTATTATTTCAAGTGAAAATGCAAAATCTATTTTTTTTTCAATCCAACAATTTAAAAAAAAGTATTTACAAAAATATGTTGTGAGATGATAGATTATGAACTAATTATAATTAATCAAAATTGTTGTAATGGTCATATTTTTAAAGATTTATTTTTAAGCACATGTTGACAAGTTTTCAATATTATGACCAAGAATTTTTCTAAAAAAATTAATGATAAAATTAATTTGAAAAGGTTGCACAGCAATGTAAAGTCTTGTAAACAGAATTAAAAAATTGTTAAACTTACTTCCTAATAATATATACGAATGTTTCATGTTCTAGATTTCCATGGATAGTCACATTTTTGTTAAGAAGAGTAAATAAGTTAATAGATAACAAATGTATGTGGACAAAACCAAAATTTAATTAAATATCTCAGCAATTAAACATTAATTATATATTTACTTGATATGAATTGGTATTTTGATAATTTCAAAATATGTTTAACAATTTGATTGAAACCAAATTGTAAAACTAACTAAAGAATATTTAAAAGTAAATTAAGTATTTTTTTTTATGATCTTATTCAGAAATTAACAAGTTTATTCTTTTTTGTCGATTTAGAAGTAAAAATAAAGTGATGCAGTCTTTTATTTTACTTATTATTGCAATTGGCATTCACTGCAATATCGATTTTAATTCAATTTTTAGACAAAAATTACTTGATATTTTATGTTGGAATTTTAGTGAATCCTGTTTTTAGATGACAAAACAGTTTAAAAACAAAAGAACACAAATTTAATACAGCATACTTTTTTTTTTTTTTTAATATTAATATTTTTTGAAAAAATTGATTGAACAAACAGTTTTTTTTAAATACCCTTAAAAATATCTACATATCTCATAATTGGAGCTTTGAACTCAGCAAATATATATTATATATACCAATTCAATCGACAAAAATTCTTTTTAATCTGATAAAAGATATATTTATTTTTTATCAAATCAGATATTTAATGATTAAGCTTTTTAAAAAAATTTCAAATATTTAAAAAAATATATATATTATGGTGTAACGAATTTTATTTCTTAGTCTTTGAATCAAAATGTATGCTAAAAATTTCACAATTTAAAAATAAGAAGAATTTATTTATGATTATTATCAAATGCGTATTTATCTACATATTCAAAAGTACATTTTCTAATATTTGTAGACGTAATAAATAAATTCATTTGTAAAACAAAATATTAATCATTATAAAAATTTACATATCTATCCTTTTCAAACCCATAAGTTACCTGAAAATATTTTTCGTTGAATTTTAATACTTTGAGGTCTCTAAGATCATATTAACATTTTTTTAAATTAGAATAGTAAAATTCTACATTATCATCATTACCTAAAAAATAATGGGACACTGGTGTCATTCTGAGGCTAAAATGAGTTTTATACTTATAAAATTTAGGTTAATTATTCATTTTTTCTTATTTATTATAAATTTGAGCACTTTTATTTCATATTCTATTTGCAAAATAATTATAAAGGATATCTTTGCAAACAATTTGGCGTAATTTTGGAAGAATAAATTGTGGAAATTTTTTGCATGCGATATTTTCGGAAGCAATTTATATGATTAACTATACAGCAAAAGTTACTTCTTAATACTATTTCTTGCAGAGCCCATAAATTGGGATTTTTTTTTTTGTTAAACTGTTGTAAGAACACCATTATTTTGGAATAATAAATAATTAACCTTGTTTTCTGTCACTAATATTTTATTCAATTAAGTATATTTTTATAAAATCAGCAAAAAAAAAAAGAATTATACTCAGAAAAAACTACAATGTATACCAGTTGATATACTAATAAAAAAATTAGTTCCCACCCCGGGGGTTACCAGAGTCCCAAAGAGTTCAAATTTGAAAAACTTATGAAAAATAGATTAGAAATAAACAATATTTGAATAATTAAAATCTCAATAAGTTAACATACATTTATTTGATTAAATGATACTTTCCTTTTTAAAAATAGAAAATTATAAGGGGTCAAAACTTGTTTTTGTTTTTTTATGTGGAAAATGATGATACTCAGTAGCTCACCAAATATTCAAAACTCACTTTTTGATGCATCCTTAAAAAATATGAACTATAGTTTGACATTTTAGCTATGAAACCAAAAAATAAAACCACGAAAATATGAAAAAAAAACAAGAGCAAAATCTAATATCGAATTTATTGAACAACAGTTTCCTATTGGTCCCCAAGATAGACAGTCATTTACTGTTGGTCCTTGAAATATTTTCAATACCTTCAATATTGTCACAATTGAACGATTTTACCTTTTGTAAAGAACAACATGGAACCAGACTAGACTGCGTTCCTTGGTCCTTAATAAAAACTGAAACAAGGCTATTAGTTGCCTTTGTTTAAAAAAACAGGGATTTGATCGTTCGATAATTTTTTTGTTTATTTTTTTCATATTTTTTCGGAGAATTATTTTAATATCTTTAATTTTAATTTTATTTTTACTAGATTTTCAGGTATGAAATATTAGAATATTTTTTGAGCATTTAACAAATATTAATTAAATTCGTATCAAATTTTTACTCAGATCCTTACTTTCAAATCAAAAGATTTTACATGCGATCGAATAAATATATAATATGAAAGAACGAAAAAAAATAGATATGACTTTTACGTAAGCGTGTGCTATTTGACCTAAATCTATCAGTGAAAGAAAATAAATCTTTCTTAACTTTTTTTTTTTTTTGTATGTGGTGATAATTCTGAAGACACACCTAGTCATACATATATAATAATTAATTATAAATGTTTGTCGATTGACAAAAGTTTTCTTTGCTACTACTCTTCAACAATTACATCCCAATCATATATATTTTTTGAAAGATTTACAGAAAACAAATAACCATTGTTCAATTAGTAAACATACCATACGGATACAAAAATAGGAGGTTTTCCCCTTATGTATTTTATTAAATATTAAATATCTTTATCAACATTTAAAATATTTATTTAAATAATTAAATAAGCAATAATTATTTACTATCGCTAGAATTTTATAGAAATAAAAAATTGATGTACGTCCTCACTTTAAGACACATAAATCTATTTTTTTACTAATAACAAAAAAAAAGGAAGCTTTTCCAAATTTTATCTAATTTTGTCAACATTTCATTGTTTTTTCTGTAACTTTTTTTTCTTGTATACACTTTTACTATGTTATTGTATTTTTGAATTATAGTTAACAAGTATGTGTACAAACTTTGAGACCCATAAATTCATTTTTTTAGTACAATTTCTTTTTTTTTTTTTATAGAAAGAGATGTTCAAAATGAGGAAGTTAAAATGAAAAGGATAGCAATCATTCAATTCAATTTTGTATATAATTATTTTTGAAAGTTTGAGTTTATAACCCAAGTCGAATATATATTTATTTTTTAAATCTTTTAATTACCATGCATATTTCTATCAGTACTGGACGATCTAATTACGAATAGGTAATAATTTTTTTTTATATTTCAACTCAGAAATTACAAAACAATTGGCATTCTTTTAAAAATGATGTATACAAGTTGTAGCACTCATAAGCAGATTTTTACTACAACAAAATTACAACTTCTACGTCTTTTTGTTTAAATACTTCATCAGGTTTTCGTAATTGGTTTCAACATATGCAAAACCACAAATTTTATATCGTAAATATATATGTATGGTAACTTTTAATTGACGTATAATAACTTCAATTCCAATATCCCTTTCTTAAATGTACAAAATTCTACATCGAAAGTAATTCCATCGCCCTCTCTCCACTAGCTGTATTTAAGACTCTCCCCATTTTCAAATACAACATTACAATGCCATTAATTAAGTGTCATATTATTATATATCCTTGAGCCAAAATGGCTTTAAGACGAAATGGTTTAAGGGAGAATGTCCTGAGGCAAAATTATTTAAGGCAAAAGGACCAGGCAACATTTTGAACTGCTTAAAATCAAATCAGACACTGCTCTGTAAATGTGAGGACCTCACGCCTACCGAAAATATCTCATAAATAATTGAAGAAGTTGCAATGACAATAATGAAGGTATTTGATCCGAGAAATACTGAATGGACGAAAAATATCAAGGAGAATAAAATATCTAGTCATTTTGTTGGTATATTGTTAAAAAAAAATCAAAGAGAATGGTGACCCCTTAACTTCAGGACCAGAGGTAAACACTTTGATTGTGACTAATACTTCTAAAGACTGGAGATAATTTTTTAGGCAATAGCTTCAGCACCAGCAAGTGACCCATCCGAGATATATGATAGCTAGACCTGGACTGTAAAAGGTCAACAAAGACACAATGATATATTACCTCATTACCATGTGAAGCAACCGTACCCATCATATTTCGGACGGAGGGTGACATAATGTGTAAGTTGAAAAATTATTGTAATATAGCTCCAGAAGAACCAAAAGAAAATCAAGAACAACAGAACTGAATTACTATTTCTCAAATTGATAGTTTGCTACAACTTGGGACATTTGTGCCCAATATCAGACGTATTTAGGGCTTTACTTGGATGGAATCATGGATGGGCACAATGCATAGATCATTTGGTTATGATTAAGAATAGGAATGATTGGAAGTGGACTAGGCCTAATATTGATCATGATGAAGAAATATTCCCAGTCATCAAGATTAGGATATTTGTTATGATACAGCAAGAAAGCTTGTTTATATTATGTCAAATAAAAATATACTGTTAATATTTTTAACACCGTTTTGTGTTTATATCTTAAGATGTAAATATCTAATCTGTTTTTTTATCATTTGATGTATAATTTCGAATATTATTGTGTAATTCTTATTCCAATTACTTAAAAACTGATAACTTCTCCATCGAAATAGGTCTCAAAATAGTGGTTCTTGTCAAACTTATGTACAAAAATAGAATTGTAGCATTCTAAAATGTGTCTTAAAGCATTCTTTGTCTAAAAGTACACACACAAAAAAAGGTTTTTAGATATCCATTTACCTATTATTGGAGCTACTATATAGATAATACTGTATCATGACTAAAAAAAAGAGACGTTGTAGTATAAAATGGGCTTATTTACCTTGGTAATGAGGTCATTAGCATTTTTGTTTAATAGGTCTAGAAAAAGTTTAAAATAAGTCAACAAATCTACAAAATGACCCTTCATACAGCCCAATCAAAATGACATTTTCCAGTGTCTTTCCAGGATTGAGAGTACAATAAATCAAAGAAAGCATAGGGACGGATATATAACTTAAGGCGATGTCACGTAATGGTGAAAGGGTTATGTTGTGCATGGCTTTACATTTTTCCTTCTATTACAAAAATTATACTCTTGGTAATTACGAGAAGAAAAAATTACATTGTACATGAGAACAAGGGTTCCTTCACTAAATAAATATATCGATTACATGCATACATTTATGTTCATGTAAGGTTCTGTAGAATGTACATTGATCTCATGTAACTAAATCTTAATGAGATTTTTTGTTCTCAAAGTAAATATTGAAGGTTTTTTAAAAGAGATTGAGTAGATTAATAAGAATTTGACTTTCCTTAAATACACTTCTAGGGATTTGAGATAAAGAAAACGTAGCTTTGAAATATGTGATTTCGATTTGAATTAGTTTTAATTCTGAATTAGGAATTATATAAAACGACGTAATTATTAATATATCCTTGAAGCTTTAGTCTTAAAAAAACACCCAAAAACTCCTGGTAGTTTGTCAATTCTTTCCGAATATGGAATTATAATCGAATAACTATTGAGAATTATTCACAACTTAAAAAAATCTGATTATAATTAAACCAATGAACGTTCATAACACTGATGTTTGTGATGCAGCATCCTGATAAACATACGAACAGCTATCGTTGCATAGTCTGCATTTTTTTAACAATTACTTCAATTAATATTTTAATTATATTTACTTTGGCAACGATACAAAGGAAAAAATTAGATTTTGCTTTTATTTTGATAATTGGTGATGAAAATTTTGTGTGTAATGGGCATGTAAAAAAAAAATCTATATGTTAACTTTGACAATTTAAAGAATGTTTTGGTGGAGATGACTTACGATCAGCTGTGACAAGGGATGAAGGGAAGAAGAAAATAAATATGCATATATGCAAGAATTACACAGATGTTGATCCCCAATTCTACTTATAGTCCAACAAACGAATGTTTGATCCGGGTTTGTATATAATTATATGTTGTTGGAAAGGAAATTCACTTCTCAGAAATGATATAATAATGACAACTGAACTACTAAGGAAAAGAAAATTCATTCTACGGATTACCAATTCCAAAAAATAAATTGGCCAGCTAAAAAAAACACAAAATTGATATCATTAATATTAAATAACGAATTTTTTGATCAACTAAAGGCGATATTTTCCGTGTAAAATAGTTATCACATGAAAAAAAAATTGAATTAAAACAATCATGTAATGAATGTGTGAAGGAATTATTCATTTTTTTGCTATTAGGATAATTATCAGATTCAAAATTGATTTAGTAGGAACAAAATAAAAATTGAGACACAGGTATATCCAGGTTACTTCTAATCATTCTACACATTTTTCTGAGAATCCAAAATATGATGGTGATGCTTGTCTACTTTATGCATTTTTGAATCAAAATAAAGATAAAATTGTATTTGTCAAAGGTAAGAGTAAATATGCATTTTAAACATTTTTCTTTATTTTCAATCAAACATTATTCAAAAGCACAAACAAATAACGTAAAAAGTTGCTTAATATTATAAATTAAGCATTTTAATTATATAAATAAATGAAGCAAATACATATTCAAACAACTAAACTGTCTTTAACACAAAACTTTGTTGATTTCAAACAATTCCAAGAGTTTTATAAGTTTACTTTTAAGTTATTTTGTATGTTTGAAGCTAACTACAATAAATTTTTTTTGTGACAATTTCTCGTTGGATCAATTTTACTTTCAAGAATTTTCCTTCAGGCTATATTCCTCCTAGGGCTATTTTCCCTGGGAACATATTTTTTATGTTGATCAAAATATATTATGAAATCATAATAAAAATTAATATAAAAATTTAATTATTATTATAAACGGCAATTTAAAAATCTCAGATTAAGAACAAAAAACATTATTATTTCAATAGTAGATACAAAACATTAGCAACTTCTTTTTTTTTATCTGCAGTCAATTTTCTACTTCTCATTCTCAGTGTTATCAAAAACGTTGACAAGTTAAATACTAATTACGAGTTTTGAGCTGTAAGCTATTACAAGATGAAGAATACCCCCAGAGTTGGGAAGAGTAGACTACTTTCAACAAGTGTTGTTGGGTATACCGGTATTATAGCTGTACTGGGTACTGACACATTTAAAACAATGTAATACTAAATTACTTCATTACGTTAAATTAAAATGGATCCCCAATGAAATTTTGACCCTTAACACAAACAAAATTACCTTACAAAAAGTAAGAATAACATTTTTTTTAAAGCTATGCTATTTCTATGTTTGCCCCCACAATAAACCTATGTTCAGCCTACACCTATGTTATTGCATGTTAAAAAAACACGCTTTTGTTATGTATTTATCTTTAAATAAGTATCAAAAAGTACTGAAATACAAATATCTATACTGGTAACGGAATATAAATATTATAATCAAGACAACGCCACTACGAACTTCAAGTTAACTTTGTACCTATGATCATTCTCTTTTTGAAGGAATAATTAAGTTGCAATAGAGATTGTTATGTATTGTAATATATTGAAGGTTGGGCATTTCGTAAAGCGTGAGGAAAAGATGGGAGCTATACTTATGATAATCTGGAATTAAAACCCTTTTTACCATCAGTTCCCTGACCAATGATTTTAGGGGGATCTAGTTAATTATTATTATGTATAGAGAGGTGAACATTCTACATTTACATTAACAATATTGCGGAAAAAATATTGTAAATTTTATTTAAGCACATGTATCATTAATTTATTAAGTATTTTCTTTCAAAAAATCATTTAAAGTATGCATAAATTTATTATTCAGTGATATGTGTCAACACTTCAAAGATTTGTTAAATAACGAACAAAAATAAAAGTCATGGCGCACGAAACAGTCTTGTTTCTTTTCCAGTGTTAAAACTACTATTTTTCTCGACGTTTTTCCCATCTATAGTTTATCATAAAAAGAGTAAGTGAGAACTGTTTTATCTCCTTATCTATATAAATTAAATGTGCTAATAATTGCAGAGGATTGAGGGTATAAAATATTTTTAGTACACTTTTTAAATGTACTACAAATATTATTCAGAACGTTATTGTTTATTATTTTTTGTGAAAACAACATTTTATCAAAATTATATTTTAAAAACTTTATAAATAATCAGATAGACGTCAATTCAAAGTATATTCACAAGCACATGAATAAAGATTGATTTATTTTTTATCATTTTTTCTATTTCAGAGAAACAAAGAGATGTGTTTAAATATAATAACCTAAAATGTTTTAATTTTGTGTGTTTTCAAGGTAACATATACGAATATCAAATTTGTAGAACATTTTAACACATTTTCAACCTATGTATACAAATATTAGATAGGTATAAATATGGGCGAAGGCTTGTTTTATTTTATTTTGAGTGGATTATGCTATGTAGTTGTTGTTGTTTCCAAAAAATAAATCATATTTTTATAGGTACGTATATGTACATTTAAGAACAGGGCTTAAATATACATACATAAATGTTTCTTATGAGGTGGGTACGTCTAACATAAATATATATATTATTATCTCCCTGTGTACGTGTATCCATACAAAGCACATCATTTTTTCAGAGTACAGATGTTTACTGTATACATATATGTCATATTTATTTGTTTTGTATATATCAGTTGTTTATTTTCTAATGGAGGACTTGAACGAGACAGCACATTTGTCTGCCTTTTTTTTAAGGCTACAAATAAATTCGATTTGTAAATGGGGAGATTTTAAAAACACATCAGCAGACTCAATTCCCTTCGCATAGCGGTATTATAAAGACAATGGGATGGGAACGTTTGTGAACATTCCTTTTTATAATCCGGTTATTGAATTGGATATAAAAGAAACCCCTAAAATATAACGTATCTAATAACATCATAAACAGTCGAAAGATTATAATAATTATGTCCTTCAAATTTTTATCATTTTTTTTTTAGCTTTTCCTTCACTTTTTCCAGGTGTAAACATCAATTAAAATCCTAAAAATACTTTAATCGATATATGACATTGAGAAAAATCAATCTTAGAAACATAGGTTGCGATGTTAACCGGATATAATTTTTTTACTCTTATTATAAGCATTAATTTTTATAATTGATACAAATTTCCTTAAAAACCATTTCCTTATGCAAATTTTGGAAACAAATAATTACGCATAAGTTTTGCGGATGTTGTGTGTAATATACAAGGTTGTTCTGCAAAACATGGACTGTTAATTTATTTTAATGTTATCATTAATATAAAAATGTTGTTTGATTATTGTTTGCATTATGCTTCAATATTCCATTGTACATAAATAATACTAAAGATTTCTTCATCATTAAACAGCGCATCTCAGATCTCTTAGATGCTGAAGCTTAAGTGGTGAGGATAATGGACACGTTGAAGTGTTCCAGGAGCCCTGTTTTCAAGGTCGCCCAAGACGAAGGATGATGGAAAAGACCTCTAGAAGAAAGCAGGAAGTGAAGGGCACAATTTAAAGAGAGTTCTTGTGAACATTAGAGAAGAATATCAAGAAGGACCCTATCTAACCGATGAATCGCCTCCCCTACAACTTATCTGTGGCTGCTAATAACATCAAGAGGGCCGTGAAGGGCAACTTGCTATAGTTATCATACATGAAGACACCATGCCAAATTCTGACAGAGGGTTTGAGTACCAGGAGGAGAGATGAAGAGATGGGCCCTATTTCTCGTCAGATTGGAACCCACTAAACTTTGCTGTGTGGGGCACTTTGCAGAGGCTTACCAACAAAACTCAACAACCAAACGTGGATTCACTTACGGCTGTATAGTGCCTTTGTCGGACAACTTGTCTGATGAGTATGTCATCAACTCCTGCAAGGCATTCCGGAGAAGACTAAAGACTGTGATTGATGCTCAAGGTGGCCAAATTGAGTGACCAAGTTTGCAAATGCATTGCTTAAAAAGTTGGGTAAGAATTTTTATTTTTACTATATTTTGGAAATTAAAAATTATTTAAGTATTTTTAAAATAACCTCACGAGTCCAAGTACCCTGCCTGTATATAATATTAACTACAATATTACATTTATTTAGCTTCTGTAGTACTTAACATTGAAAAGAAGAGTCCAATGAAAAAACAAACAAAAGAACGACTATTACGCGGGTTTAGTTAATTAAATTCACAAAATCTCGATTAATAATTTCTAAATATACGATTAAATCTAAAAATGGAAATATCAATATAAATAAAGATTTTTATATAAGGATATTTAATATTTCAGGAGTATATTGAAAAGTTTTGTCAATAAAATACAGATTCAAAGGAATAAGAAACATTCATATAAATCTTGGGCTTTATAATATACTAGTTCACTAACAGAAGATTAAAGGTATATTTTTGTTATGATTGACAAAGAATTGAAATATCGATACCAATTTCGGTTAAAAATATTGATATTGTGATAATACCACCACAGACTCAGATGTCAACAAAATCTTGGTTATTTTAAAAATCTTAATTCTACATATTTTTATCATTCTTGTAGAAGGTAATTAAAGTGTTAATCATAAATATGTCTTAATTTGATATGTGTCTAGTCTGGATTTACATAGTTTTTGTAGTTTAATACTTATTATAGGATTTCGAGTAATTTTTTTGAGGGAGAAGCAAAAATTTGGAAATAGAATTACTTTCTAAACAAACCTTAATTTTATTAGAGAAATATGCTTACATTTGATTTGGGAAGATCCCATCCAGAAAAATAGGATAGTAAACGTATAAAAAAATAGAATTTTTTTTGGAAGTGAAAGTTGCTTATGTATTTTACTTTCAAATCTACAAGGAACTAGCATAATATTTTAAGTTCCGTAGTACAATTGATTGAATTTGAATCTAGTACTAATAGAAATCGTATCTATTCATAACTAATCAATGTGAGGAAAGAAAGCTATTAGTTAGATCGAAAAGTGTATATATATATAAATTCATTTGGAAAATAATTAGGCACTATAAAACCAAGGCTCTGTATTTCTTTAGGACTTAATAAAAGGTCAAATAAACAAAATTTTGATTGGTCTTTACGTATATATATTTAAATAAATAACTAACAAAAAAATTATTTATCATAAACAATTTTTGAATTAGAATTAACACACCAAGATTGATTCAAATGCTTCTTATTTAATCAAATTACATTTTATCCCCAATACCTTTGAATCAGTTTATCTATATACGGAAGTATTGATTCATCTTGATAATACCATGTTTAATATTTATTCGTAGATTTTGCTGTTTTTGAATGATGATTATTCGATAAGTTGTTTACCTTAAAATCGTTCCTTTTATTTTATTTTCATATTCATTCAAGTATTTTTATCACTTAAAAATATATTTAAATGTGGAAAATGGATTGAAATTTAAATAAAAATGATACAAAATTTAATCGTTGTAATTATGAAAATCGTCCAACATTGTTTATCATATATTTTAATAAGTTTTATTTTTTGGATTTCATTTCACCTACTGGGTAAAGAAAAAGTAATGACACCTTCTAATAATACTGTTTTGAATAGGTGTTGTTGATCAAATCCTAAAGTTCCTATTATTTTTGAAAAGCTTAGATTCTAAGGCTTTGATTGATGTACATTATGTAAACAAAAATTCTGAATAAGTTGCGATGGAGGCAAGAAGAGCCATCATAGGCAATTTCATACGCACCTGGAGGACCACCACGTACATCCTGAAGGCCATAAACGTCAACAAGGCCATGTGGCCTGTCGTGTCAGAAATCTTTTGGCTGATCGGAATAACCTTAAGGACAAACCCAAGAGTGGAAGGGCCACCACAGTTAAGCCTGAAGACTTCATAGTTGCCTTTAAGGCCAGCCCAACGATGAAGATGTCATAGTAAGCCAAAAAGAAGAAAGTGTATTGGTCAACTATCTTAAGGCTTATAGTGGCCAGATTTAAAACTATTGTGCATTATTATTATGTAAATTTGTTGAATAAATTTTTGTATTTACAAAATCATCCTGATCAATTATGAGTATTTTACTGACTCATTACTTTTTCTACACACGGTAGTTCATTAACCACCTTATATAAATGATGTTCACTAATGGAATATTAATAAAATGGAAAGACAAGGTTCAATCTAAAAAATACACTGTCTAGAATATGATGTCACTAGTCTACCGTGAATCTAAAAAAAAAAGTAATCGTTTTATATATATATAAGTGTAAATTAAGAAGTTTACCCCATAATGTTATACGTATCAAATTTAATACATGATACTTTGAATCTTCAACGTAAACCAGTCTACAACTTTTTGACTCACAAACTTCATGGATGAAATTATAAATATATGATCGATTAATTGAAAAAATGCAATTTTTTTTTATATTTCCCGTTTCAAACGTATTGTATTATCACAAAAGTGGAACAACTCTTTTTTTTTTTGATAAATTATCAATAAAATTTTAGTAGTGACATATGAAGAAAATGGTACAAGGGAAATTGACCAAAGAGAAATTTAGAAATTTCCCAGAAGAGGGTTATTACCTTAGGTAGGACATATAAAAAAAAATTTCAAGAGGGGTAAGATTTTAAAGGAGGTATTAATTTATAATCTCCAATAAAAGTTATCTTTCTTAGGAAAAGAAAAAATCCTGAAAAAAAAGGACGGAGAAGAATTTTCCGGAGAGCAAGAATACTACAACTTCCTTATCTAGAGGTTCTTTAGTTTCCAAACATGTAGGAGGATTCACTTCCATTTGTGAAAATGATGCTTTTTGTAGAAAAATTGGGGTTTATAAACACTTTTTATTATATTTAGTATAAATTTACTTTTAGCTATAATTGACCAATTATATAAACATAAACTCGACCTCGTTTTGTTAAAGGTAACTAAGAATTATCACCATTTACCTTTCTTTTTAATCAAACGCTATTCAAAAGAAAAAAACAACAATTAAATGATGCATTTTGTAAGTTAAGCGCCTCTTAATGATGAAGGTAAACGGAGCAAATACATTTTCTAAAAACTAAATTGCCTTTAACACAAAACTTCGATGATTTCAGGCAATTTCAAGAGTTTCATAGGTTTAGTTAAAAGTAACTTTTTGGTGATAATATTCGGCCTTTCCAATTTTCCTAATACCAAAGAAAAATAATTCTTTTATTATATAAAATTATCACTTAACTGCTTAGGAAAAAAATTACATTAAAAAATATTAAAATTCTTAGATTTTCAAAAAAACAAATAATGTTGTTTCTAGACATGGACGAAGATTCTTATATCATAAAATTAGAAAATTTTGACCCCCATGAATGGAGTGGACGCCAAGAATACATGCCATAGCCCATTCAGAGGACATCCTTTCAGGATTTTGCATATTCATCACTCTAAATATTGAACGAACCACATTGAAAATGACTAATTTGAAAGGCCTTAGAAGATATCACAAAGATTGGACAGCCCGTGATTAGACTGAATTTCAAGCCTACATTTTATTATTGGTATTCGTATATGTATATCGATCTTTTGGTGAGACTACTCCTTCTCTTTGGAACGCAGAGAGTAGTATGTTAATTTTTAAGGCTATAATGGCGTTGAAAGACTTCCAGACATACTCAATTATATCAATTTCGCATCTCCGAAAAAGACTGTAAAACAACATGTTCATAATCAAAATATAAAAAATACAACTGTAAAGCCAAAACTTGCATTGTTGTATAAAGCTTTGTTTTAAATTTTCAATTATGTTTTTCATTAGTTTTATTAATAAATTATAGAAATATACGAAAAATGTATGCGTCGTATAATTATGTTTGGTTTTTATAGTAATTTTTTATATGGAATTATTTAAATCAAAAATTAGTTATTATACTGTTAATTCATCTTATAAAATATAATTTATCATAAACTTAAAACAAATACTATGTTTATAATAAATATTTAAGAGTAGGTCATTTTGACACGTCATACAAGAGGTGTATATTAAAAGTAAAGACGACATAAGGGTTAAACGAATGTCTTTTATTTTCTTATTTATAAAAGGGTTCAAAAATGAAAGTTAAATATATATATATCGATCATATATCTGCACAATATTACTTCTATAATTCAATTAAGGACATGATTGATTTGTCACTTGCTTTAATTAAAAATGAAAGCTCTCTTTCAGCAAATCAATATTAAATGTTTTATTTAAAAAATATGTTGACATTTTTCTCCCTTAGAGGTAAAATAAATTATCCAAACTGCACAAAATGTTCATTAGCTTAGTTGTACTAAAATTAAACTTGAAATTGGATAGCCAAATGAAGTGACTTAAAAAATTTTGGTGTTATATTTCCTAAATTAAGACTTTTTTCGCCCTTTGTAATCATTTAAATTTGAATGAAAAACTCTCTTTGACATATTAAAATAATACCTTTTAGAAAATCGGGCAAAACACGGTACTTCAAAATATTTTGAAGACTTGATGTTTTACATACTTCTACTAGAAGTTGAGATGTCAATGAATATATTTGGCTCGTCAACACAAAAGCAAACAATTTCTTTTTAAAGAAGCCTGGATTTTATTTGTGTTCTTCTACTAATTTTCCTCCAGCACTATTAATATATTATCGAAGTCGTCAGAAATTGCCCGTAAAGTTAATAAAATCTCAAGCTCAAAATGAAAAGAAAAATAGTATTATTATATTGGAAATACAACTTCTGGCCCATACGGTCACCCCCCCCATACAGTCACATAAATCAAACAAATTCTCAATATATTGTTCATCATGGGTTGGGGGTGGGGTGTGGGTTGTGGGGAGAGGTATATTGAAGAAGTAGCATATATATAAATTGGACATTTTCATCATTTTCTTGATGCTTGTTCAATATTGTTTTTTTGTTGACGTACCATATATGAACAAAAGATTACAAGAAACGGAAATTAGGTCAAGGAATGTGGGTATTGTATATATATTCATTAATTCCAATAGTCAACTAAAATTTTAAAAAAACAAGAACGTTTACTTATTAAAATTATCAATATAAACTTTTTTTATTCCCATAAAAAATGTGAATACAAATTTTCAAGAAAAAAACTTTCATTAATACTAAATAGCTATGATACTTTTGATAGTGATTCTGATAGCATGTCTTTCAATAATGAATCCTTTGAAACAATGGTTTACTAATTACACTAGTTAAAAATTATTTTCCCTCGGATGGAGAAGGGTGTGTTCCTCATTGTTTTTACCTCAAGAAACATAAGAATATCCTTTATATTCCAAAATGTATGTTTTTGTGGCATACAATGAACAACATTTTATATGTTATCATGAAGCATTGATATTTTAATCAATATACATATCTATTTTTTCAAGCATAAATCTTAAATAACATTTGGAATATTGATGTTTGTAAAGTTATCTTCTTCAGAGAATGAAGAAATTTTTGGTTATAAATGTCATTATCCTGCTTTTGCATCTCAAAGTAAATGCAGGGAAATATTAAAATTTTGTTGACTAATGTTATTTGCGTTTAGTTCATTATTGAATAATGAAATTTTACCATTTGACAAATTAAAATATATTTTTTAGTCAATTGTTAGTTTCCTTCTAATATACAAAGAGCTATAAATGTTTTTTCATGGAGAATTTTGCGTTTTGTTGTATCCTTGAAAAAAAAACTTACTTTGTAAATTTTCTTTAAAACATAAAATAGATCACAACTTTTTCTTAGCGAAAATAAATCACAAATTTTCTATCAGACACATGCCATAAATTTTTACTAACTGATCCTTCAACGATGATATTTTTTTGGCCTCGTGAAAAATTATTCTCTTCTCAATACTTTCCCTTCTCCTGCTTTTTCTTTCTCTTCATTTTCGTCTACTTACTCTCATCTTAGTATAAACAAAATTACCCTTTTCCTTTCAAAAATGAGGCGCTTTTACCTTGAGTGTAAGTAAGCACCGTGTTGAAGGGAAATTATACCGTATACATGGTCATCTGTATATATAAACACTAGAGTGTACCGATAATGACAAAAAATGGGAATTTTGTAGCAGAATATATTTTTTATTTGGCATTTTATTTATCTAATCAAGATAATAACCATCGTTAAAGGTCATTCATGACGCTTTTTGATTTGAAAATCTTTCAAAAAGTCAAACAAATTTAATTAAAAACTACATTATAAAACATAAAGAAGATATAATAATACATTAATACATGCGCGCAATATGCAGAACAAAAATAATATCACTCGACCTCCCCCCCCTCCGAAAAAAGATTACGGTGTTGATAATTTTTAGTACTAATGATGAAGGCTAACAACGCCCCTGATTTGCATCATATTTCGGACAAAAATACTTATAACAAAAGGGAAACAAATTAGAGCAAAGTTGTTGTAAGTATGTTGAATTATATACTTCTTAACTACAACACTTGATTAAATATATATCCGTTATGTATATTTATTAGGATATTTTGAAACATAATATGATTATTTTCTTGTTGAAATAAATTAAGAGCAAAATAAAAAATATTATCTCATACCAAGTTCCTAACTTTTGCCATAACTATACATTTTAACAAAGACTTAAATGTTTTTTGTTTGTTCTTTTCAAAGAGGGATTATTATCCCTAAAAATTCTTTTAAGTGTATTATTTATTTTTTTAAGGTCATTTATGTAATAATAAAAAGGATAAATATCTATGGACAAATCGATTTTACTTTCTTTTATATTGAATTTAATATAAACATGTAAGTATAAATCGTAAATATTTTCAGTATAAAAAAAAGAAACCGAAAATATTATTGTAAGCATTACAGAGTTCAACAAGTATTTACACATATAACGCTCCAAGAAATAATTTATGTTAATCTTCACCATTCATGAACACACATATTCCTGGATTCATTCTATTGTTTGAATGTTTTCTGTTATCGAGAAGTAAAAAAATAATTATAACAGCTTCAGAAAATAAAAATAAGAAACTCTCCATGTTGCAAACTATATAAAACATTGTATAGTGAAAATGTTTTGGATTTACAACTCTACATATAGGTAGGAATTGTGTTTCGTAAATTGCGAGAAGAAGGTGGAAGCAAGACTTATGATAGTCCTGAAGTAAAACCTTTCTAAACATCAGTTGTCAGTTACATTATTTTTGGGAGATACATTTTTACTGCTATTGTGAGAACAGCTTTCAACATAGCAATTGTGCAGTGATAATATTGTAAAGTTATATTTAAATATATATATTACTATTCAATAATGCGTTTTTAACAAATTAAACCAAAAGTAGGCAGGATTTCATCATTTAGAGAGATATGTTAACTCCTAATTTTCTTAGTACTTGTAAGACTATTTTGCCTTTCAAAAAATAGTGGAAAATTATTTTAAACTTTAAAATATAATATACTCCTCTAATTTTCCATAGTTTGGTCTACAATGGATTATTCTATGATGCTACTACATTATAAGTTATCCAAAATATATTTTTTCTCTTAGTGGATGAAGTTTTTACAGCACAAAGAGTCCAGTTTTTTAGAGGAAAATTGAAGTAGGTCAAATAACGAATCCTTTGCTTGCCTTCATGTAAATAAACAAGAAAAAATATGCAACTATCTTCTAATCTATAAAATTTAGACTGATAAAAAAATGCTTATTTATTTATTTTTATTGTTTTATTTTACAGAGCACAGAAACAAATAATCTGTATGTAAAATTACATAGTAGGTTTAATTTTTTAATAAATAAATTATTGTTAACCTTTAAAAAAATAAATATTTTCCACACATCTTACAATGTTAAAAAGTGTGCCTCTTCCATGAGTCTACAATTATGTGGTATCATCAATATCAAACGAGTCATTTTGGTAAAGTGTCAATACATATATCATGATGATTCTTGATATTACCTAGGTATATAACATATTTATGAGGTTTAACCCACCTCTCCGAATGTTACAAAGTTTATATGTAATAATAAGTATATCCTGTGTTACGTTTGCATGATTTATGACACTTTCGTTTATAACAAATAATCATTAGAAATACAATTATTTATCGTGTGTACTTCATATCACTTAGTCCCCTTATTTTTTTTTTTTTCTTTTTGTTCTATCATAAGTTACACAAGTCATCCATTATTTTGTGATTTTTTAACCTAAAATAGGAATAGCAAGTCTATCAATCGGAACATAGTTATTTATTTGATATACAGTTTACGACAACATAACTCTTCTTTTTTCTAAAAGACTATAAAACTTTTATTAAAAAATAAAGAAGTTTTATTCATGTTCCATAATAATAGTAGACATTAAAAGTTTTGAAAATCATATCAGATAGGTGACGTTCCCCATTGTCCATACATTCAATAAACCAAACTTTGATATTTTAAAAACAAGTGTGTGTTTTGTTTATCTTTAAATACCTTTTAATTGAGAGGTTTTGCGTTATTTCAAATAAAGAAACGCAAAATTTAATAGTTACGTATTGTCAGACACATAGATTTTTTTAATAAAAATATTGACAGAATATTTTCCATGGAATATCATTTAATTAGGTTATTAAAAATTTTAAAACTCATCCACAAAACGCCTTGAGTTTATAAATTCGGACAAGTTTTAAATTAGTACTTTTTATTTCGGACACCATAAACAAGAAAAATATTGGAAAAAATATACATAGCAAAAACTGTTTTAAACGTTCATTTCTGGGGTGAATAAAATTTAAAATAAAACCTATATACTCTTTTACGCAATGGAATCTCTGATGATTTGGCAATCATTGAGATTAAGGATAATATATTATTTTATGAGAATGAATAGAGGGAGGAACTGAAAATAAGAAAGATATAACTCCCTTTCTCACTCTAATTATTGTTCTAATATAATTAAATGGAGACGAAATATCTTTATATTATGACACACCAGAAAATTTAAAAAAAATTTAAATTTAAATGCATACTATTAAAACTTCGAAATTTAAAACTATGTTACTGAAAAAGTACATCACCGATCGATTTGAAGTTTTACAGGATCATTTAGAAATTTGTGAAGATTACATAACAATCTCTATATATTTCCTAGGTTGAAGTAGTAAAAAATTCTTTTGTCGTAACAGTTGCATATCCGATAATTTGGTAACTATGACGATGCGTAACTTAACCTAGATAAATATCTTTTTAATGATTGTGGATGATTATTTATTTATGTAATTAGTTATTGGCGATCCGGCATATGTCTGAAAAGTTAATAAATCTAGTCCCAATTACATTATTTGAACAACTTACACTAAATTAGAATTATTGTATAACATGAGATCTAATGACACCAATTTAAGCTCTCTATCATTATTACTTGTGGAGTAGTGCAAGTTCAAAGAACTTTTTTTTTAAATTGAAAAAAATCGTTTTTTGTATATTAGAAATTGATGCAATTCATTGATTTCTATAAATCGCACCATTAAAGACTCTAGAGCAAAATAAAAATTCAATTTTTTTAATAGATAATATGAAGAATGAATTTTCTGTTCCTAAGCAGTTGCCATTATTATTTAACTCCTGAGTAGTGAGCATCCGTTTCTAAATAAATTCAATTATATTCAAAAACAAAAGTGCTCATAAAAGACGGAGCATAATCCTCAAGATTTGTTTTAGATTTATAATTTTAAGTCCTTATATGACTATGAGTAAAATTAGAGATCGACATCGGAAAAATTATCGTCAAGGTCCTTACTTATTTCCTTCTCATTGTAGCTGATCTCCTACAAAAAAAAAATCTTCAAACAGTACGGGTTGCGATGTTGATTATCCGGTTTCTTTTTTTTTTTAAATGCCCATTATACATACGATTTTCGTGACTGATTATAAAAGGAATAGTCATGTTTGAATAGAATTGAGGATCGAAAAAGAAGTAGCACCTGCTAATGTATGTACAGAATAAATACAGAGTGAGATTGTGCTTATTTTCTTTTTCTTCTTACAGCTGATAGCAGCTAAAACGTCAGACAACTAAGCTGTACTACTCTCAAACATTCTTCAAATTTTCAGCGTTACCATGTTAATTTTCGGGTTATTTACTTAACACACGGAAAATGCGTACTATTTATAACTCTTTTCAGATGGGCTTTTTTTGCCTCTACGTCCTCTCAATTTCACTTGTCGTCCAGTTATGTCTTAGTAATTCAAAGTGGAATCAAATAATAAAAACTTCTAACTTTAAATAGAAATGTGGGTAAATAATTTAGCAACGTACGGATATACCTAGGTTAGAATATTAATGGATAAAATGCAGATGATATATATATGCAAATATTCGATTCATCACTAATGAGCAGCCATAATAACCTACAAATATTTCCTTCTAGCTGTTTGACCTTTTTTTGATATACAGGGTGCAGGGACAAAATCTGCTGCATTTGACATTTATCCATCAGCTGATGTCTGATCCGTCTGTTTTTGGTGTTAAAATTCATAGGCTTCAGTTATGTAGCGATAGCATCATTTTAAGTGCCAAAGAAAAGTCATTATGTTCAATGACAGAGATCGTAGGTGCGCTGCTATTCAGATTATGCTTAGTGATCACATGAAATTAAGCAATGTTGACATCTCTGGCCTTCTGGCAATAACAGTTAGAACGGTCAGAAGTCTCAGGAAGCAGCTGGATGAGTCATTGGACCCGATGGACGTTGTTGATAGGAAGAAGAAGGATGAGAAGAGTACCAGGATTGTCCAGAACGTCAGCTTCATCAACAAGGTCAGGGACATCATCGACGAGGACCCCCAGCATTCCATGAGAGCCATGGCAAGTCTGTTGTCAGCGACAGGCCGTGGATGTGGCAGCAGGACTCGGCTGCGACCCACAAAGCTAAGCGGACGCAAGAATGGCTGAAAAGCAATGCTTTTGCGTTCGTACCCTTCTCCTCTGGGCCTCCCTCATCACCGGATTTGAATCCGTTGGACTACGTTGGTCCTACGTGGAGAAGTCTCTTCATAATCGTCAGTCAAAAAGAAGTAAACACTAAACATTCTGAATGATAAATATGAATGGAATATTTTTTGAGTATATGGACAACATCACAATTTTGTCAAAAAAGGATCGATAATTATGAAACTCCTTAGCAAAGACAAAACAATAGAGTTGTTCATAATTTAAAGCTACAAAAAAATAATAAATGACCTCGTAGAAAATAATAATTAATAAAATAATTACATTTTTGCATGATATAAGCCATATTTGAAGGATTTTTCATGTTTGTTATGAATATTAGGATCGTGTGATAATATTATTAAGGAGTTTTATGATCCTAACCTTTCTATTGTCTAATAAAGATATACAATATTAATATTAATTGATACATTTTAATATTTAAATTTGTAACTTTCTATAACATTGGACAAAATATTTTTTACAATTATTTGAATCAATCAATAAATAAATTAAGTTTATAGAAATACATTTGAAAATATAAACTCATAAAAGATTTGTTCTTTTCCCCATTACTGCTGATAATTATATAGGACATTTGAAAACAATTCTGGGATAAACATTATTTATAAATATGACTTAAACAAAGTAAATACAATTATTTATCCCTAGGAGATAAAAAGATCCAAGGACCCAGATAGGACACGGTAAATTAATTAATTAATCGATCGCCACTATTAGTAGCATTTACATGTTTATAGGTATGTATTATTTGGAGATCCATTTTTTATGTAACTATTGTATTAAAACTTAATAAATTAGATTAACATATTTATATAAGTTCTTGATATATTTTTATTAACAAAATGTCAAGAAAAATATAATAATTAATAGGGTAATTGTTATTATTTGTGATAATTATACAAAAACACATTATTATAGTTTTATTATTGCTTTAAACTACTACTTATTTTTCCATCATTTATGTTCAGTAGTTTTTTAAAATTACTCTATAGATTGTAGTTATTATTTGTATAATTTTTGAAATTGTGCTTTTGGTCAAAAAGGATGATGTAAAAATTAATCTTAAATATTTTTAAATTTATTCTTTAAAAAGTTATACAGTTATGAAAATTAAATTGGAACTAAAGTTGAAAAATTACCAAAGACAAGCAGGGTACTTTTTTAAAAGTAACCACTTTTAAAAAAACTAGAGTTACAAAACAACCAAGGAAAATAACGGAGAGTTAACGACTGATAACAGGAACGTGGTCAATTAAAGCTTCTGCAACCATAGTAAAGCATTAAATATCACAAATGCCAGCAAAATTAATGATTTAAATTCCATATTTAATTCTTCTAATATTACTTATAAGAAAATCTTAAGTAGTAAATTTCAATTTTTTGTAATGTGTACTTTTCATTTTGTAAATTTAATTTAATTTTCTTTAAATAAATACTACAGTTGTATCTCTTCACAAGTAAATATATATCTTAAAAGATACTAAATACAAATGTACACTCAAAAAAATACATACTTCAAATGAAAGTGTATTTGCAAAGTATCAGCCAATAAATTGATTTGAATGTACTTATGAAATTAAATTTAAAGTTTTTATTTGGAATTAATAATCTGCAGAATAAATTTTCTTTTCCGGAGCAGTTGTTATTATCATTTGACTTTCTGTTTGTGAGCATACTTTTTTATGAAGTTAGTGTACTGGAATAAAACATGACCCCAAATATAACTATTATTACATGATACACAGTCGACATGGATAAGAAAATGGCATTATATATATTTATAAAGTTTTTCAAACGATTACATACATTTAGCAGACATAAAAATCAATGAAAATACTTGCCTGGGTTTAAAACAAGGAGAAAAAATACATTTTTTTAAAAAGTAATCTTAACAGCCTTAGTTTGGGTCGTCAACAATATATAATTTAAGATTATTATAGTTCAAACATTATAATTCATTTTTTTATATAAAAATTTCAATCAAATATTAATTATTTCAATAAATTTTATCGACCAAAAATAAACTCATTAGTTTTGAAAAGATTGCATTTAATATATAGAACAGGAAATACATTAGTAGTAATGCAAATACTTTAAATTGAAAAAAGAATTATAGTAAAATAGTAAAAGAACGACTAAAAAACAACCAATTAATCAAATTTACAAAACCTTTATAAAAATTGTAAAATTTACAAATAATTCAACAGAAGTATATTTTTATAATAGACAAAAGGAGAATTTTTCTTGAGAATATTAAAAGAGGATAATAAAAAATTATAAAAGTAAAATCTATCTGAAGTGGAAAATCTTGCCCCGACTAAAGAAGAACTATCCTGAGAATAACAATGGGTGGCCATAAGACGGTGCCCTCAGCCATTCGCCCTTGAAGGTATAGAAATTCTACAAGGATCACTTTGCTGACTTCTGGGACAAGACCTCCTGGCCCTCTTCCAGTCATGATCTGAATCCCCTCAACTTAAGTGTGTGAAGTGTCTCTGAAAGCAAGGTTGGGAAGATATCACACAGAAATGTACAATAGCACAAGGCCCGCATTAAGAAGCAATGTCCCAACATGTTGCCAATTATATTGTGGCAACCTGCACCATGTTTTAACCTCATGTGGAGGCTGGAGGTGCCATATTAAATTATTCTTGCCAACATTGATTGATAAAAGTTTTCTCAACTTGGGCCCCATCCATCCCTTGCAGTTTTTTTTAATGTTCCTTTAATTGATTATATGAAGTTGCACTGATTAAGTATAAGTAACCATTATAGTATTACAATTATTCCATCTAACCTAGGAATCTTTTGGCGAAATACATATAGTATATTGCAGTTGAAATATCTCTGACTTGGTTAACGAAATGTCTTCACTCTTAATTTATTTACGTTATAAGTAATGGTACTCAAATTCTTGACTACTCTGTAAACATTGAACATAGCTAATAAAGTAAGTTATTTTTAAAAACTCTTTTCCATTTTTTGCTACAAAATCATCATTTTTCGAAAAAAGGGTATATATCCTATCTAACCATTCTAACTAATAGTACTATGAAATTAACGATAAAAAATTGATTTAATGTTTGTATAAAGAAATTGAAGAAATATGTTATATTATAATAGAATAAAATAAATAGATCAACAACTAAAATCAAGTTAAACCTATTTTAAAACTATTCTGCTTAAACAATAGTCCTAACTTGGAAAAAAATAAGAAAAGACAAAATAAAGTATGATTTATCCATAGAGTATTCATCGGTTAAGCTGTAAACAATTAATTATATAGTCAAAACAAAAATAAACATATTCTACAACTTTCTTTTGATCCTATATACAGCAAATATATTTAACGAAGGAAACTTTGAAATTTAATGTAGACAAACCTTAAGGAATCTAAAATAATCATTTAATTTATTCAATTCAGTGCTTTAAATTTAATTCAAAATATATTATGAATTAAAAGATAAAATTACAAAAACTTTAATATGAAAAAAGGTGATTTATAAAAAAAATTGAAGAGATATCATCTACTTACATGTAATGTAAATTGTATCTATTTTTTATGTGTCCCGTTTTATTGGAATTGGTAATCTGACAAATGAATTTTCCTATTCTCATCTGTTGTCAATATTATTTAATTCCTGGCTAATGAATTTCCTTTCCGATATAGATTCAAAACCTTATTGAATATTTGTTTGTGCTCATAAAGGACGAAGAGTAACCCTGAGGATTTGTTACAGAGTTATTATTGTAGGTCTTCTTAGTAGAATTGAGGATGGAAATAGGAGTCATTCTTGCTCATGTCCTTCTGTATTTCCTTTTCCCCCATCTCCCTTGTCACAGAAGAGTAGCTCATCTAGTGAAACGTCATAACAGTTAAGCTTCTCACCTCCAAAATATTCTTCCTCACCTCTTGTACAAATATATCTGATTTGGGTAACGAAATGTCTACACAAAATATTCTTAATTGAATAAGTCAAATATGCGACGAGTAAAATTAAATCACTATATCAACATTAGTGAAAGTAAAATGAAACGATTAAATATAATTTAATCCATAGACCCATAGGAATGATGTAAGAGTTATATTACTTTAACTTAATTATTTTATTATTTATATGCACTATTGCTATAATAAATTAAGTTCACAACAGCAATAATAAATACACAAATAAATATAATCACATTTATTTTTGTAAATATATTAAATGACACACGGATAAGTTTTCTTAAAAATGAGGTTGAATTAACTCTTCCTTCATTCTCTGGATTATTATTCTGCCAGAGAGAATTTTCAGCTGCCTGGCTTTCTTAATCGAATGAAAACTTTAAAATATGATTTTTTTTTCTCATTGTTGGTGTTCATCTTTTGACTCACGCTCAAACAATGACACAAAATTTTCTGGGATTTTTTTTATTTTTAGTATGAAATCTTATATGACGACATCTAGCGTAAAAATCGCACTGAAATAATGCAAGATGCATATTACTCAAAAAAATCTATTGGAAAAATAATGGATATATTTTTACTAGACCTATTATATTTGTAACATCTTTTTGTATGTCATATTTCTAATTTACTTTCTTAATTTATTATTTATAGGCTTGGAAATATTGTCTATATTATAGTGAGAGTAAAAACCATCCCTAAGGGAATCTCATAAAAAAAATCTTTGAGAGATCTGCTTAGAGATGTCACTATCAACTCTATTGCTCCTTGTTCACTTAGACGTTACAATTTTTAATATTAGGGATGAATAACTACTAATAGGAGCATTTAAATTTGGCTCTCACAAGATTTATACTCACCGTAATTTAACTATTATTAACATCCTTAGTAATATCCTTGTAAAAAGAAATTGTGTATTAGAGTGTTAGGCTAATACGTTTTTAATAAATTCAATCCTGCAAAATTAATCCCTCGACATTTGATTCCCATATAAATTTTGTTTGAAGCTTTTTTGGCCGTTCTTTTTTTTTTTTTTCATCTACATATAC